>NW_021703781.1:32784947-33384947 GCF_005190385.1 Monodon monoceros | reverse complement strand
GAATGGCCCTTGGATTTGTGTGTCTCCTTTTTCCTTTTGAAAGTACATTCAGGGCTTTTACATTTCGTGGTATTTCTAACAACCCTACAAGGTGGGCAGGAGACGGGTTTCTCTCTCTGCTATATGGATGTTGACATTAGACAGCCTGTGATGCTCCGTCTTGGAGCAGAGCTTTGACTTGGTATTGCTCATGCAGTTTGACAACAGGGAAGCACAGGCAATGGGAATAACCTTGCCTGGCACAGCCACACCAATACTCCTGAAAATAGGACTGCAACTTCTAACACCTCACTGAGGGGCTGGCATGGCTCTTCCATGGACACCTGGTTTTGTACCCCAGGTCACTGGGGAGAAACTGAGGAAGTAGATTACATGTCGTTTTCTTTAAGGAGCTTTCAAGTAGTTTGGCCTCTTTGATTTATTCTGACACTGTAGACAAAATATCAGTGATATTTGTTCTGCTTCTTCTCTTAAGCAAATAGATAATTGAACAAACAAAACAACTTCCTTGACGCCGTGCACCATGTGGAGAAAGAGTCAGGTGTGTGAGGGTCACCTATCTCGGCAGCCTCAAACCCTCATGATACCAGAAAAGTCAGCTGACCCCTGGGAAGTCTCTTCCCTCACCATCCCATCCCCCATCCTCATCCAGGACCCCAGCCCCATGAGACTCCAGACGGGGACATGCCCCCTCCCTGGCATCTCTGGAGATTTTGAATGCTCCGGGCTTCCCGTGCTGCCTGTGCCACTCACTGGGGTTATGAATCTGGGAGGCCATTGACCTTCCTGAACCCAAGCCTCCTTTTGCATAAGATGGGGTTGATCCCACCAGGTCTTTTGAGCATTATGAGCACTAAATGGCAAATCCATGGGACACGTTAGGAGCTCACGGACCATTCCCTTTTATTCCCATGGGACTCCTGCTGTTTCCGCCAGTTGTTCGAAGCATCTTCTCCCAAGGCTTGCCTCTGGGTGTGACAGTCGTTCTAAGCAGAGCGCGGGCGGGGGTTGGGGGCAGGTGGCAGATGGGTCTTTGCTACCTGGGGGCAGTGTCCCAGGCTACTGGTACCCCAGGTAACAGGGCTAGCCATGCAGTTGAGGGGAGGTGGGAGAAATGGGGGCATGCTCACCCAGTGCCCAGCAGGCTGAACAGGCCTGGGGTCTCCAGCCTCCCAGAGTTTTCAGAAAGCCAATCGGGGCTCCTGTTAGGGCTTGGCCTGACCCTCCTGTGCTTTCCCTGCAGGACAAAGAGGTGAATCTGGAGCAGGTCCATCGGCGCATGAACAGTCTAATGGATGAAGACATTGCTCACAAGCAGATTTCCCCAGCGTCCATTGAGCTCTCGGCCCTGGAGATGGGGGGCCTGGCTCCCAGCCAGGCCTTGGAGCCAGCGCGGGAGTATCAGAACACGCAGCTCTCGGTCAGCACCTTCTTGCCGGAGCAAAGCAGCCACGGCACTAGCCGGACACTCTCGTCAGGGCCCAGCAGCAGCCTGCCTCTGCCGCTGAGCAGTTCGGCCACCATGCCCTCCATGCAGTGCAAACACAGGTCGCCCAACGGGGGGCTGTTCCGCCAGAGCCCCGTGAAGACCCCCATCCCCATGTCCTTCCAGCCCGTGCCTGGAGGCGTCCTTCCGGAGGCCTTGGACACCTCCCACGGCACCTCCATCTGATCGCGCCGCCTGCCCTCCTGCCCTCCCATCCACCCACCCGACCAGCAGAGCTTTTTAATACCAGAAAACAACAACACAAGCCACACACACACGTGCACACACACACAGAGACTCTTTCATTTTTCTTGTATATATGTGTAAATAATGACAGAATGGAGTGGGGTAAAAGTGTATTTTGAATATTCCCAATTTTCGAAGTCAGTAAAAAAAAAACAAAACACAAAAACTGTATGAATGACTTTGTAAATTTTGTTCTATATGAATAAAAAGGCAAATTACTTGTGATCATTCTGAAGTGCCAAAGAAGCCCCCTGTTCCTGGGCCTTTCTGAGGGCGAGGGCAGGAGGGGCGATCAGATAAGGATGTCCCCTGCTGGCGGAGAGAGGAAGGTAAGCAGCCGGTCCCTTTAGAGGAGCCCCAATTGCTGCTTGCTGCCCTGTCCCATGGTTTCCTGCCATGTTCCTCCGCTCCTGGCCCTTGGTTCCCCTTAGTCCTCTCGGGTCGATAAAGGGTGAGCCTCAAGTCAGCACTGGTCCGACCCCTGGGTCCCTGTGCTGTAGGGTGATCAACTGTGCCAGTCAGCCTGGGACTGAGGAGGCTCCCGGGACACAGGACAGTCCTGTTTGGTCACTCTACTGCATGTCACAGTGTGCTGTGGACCCAACAGAAGCACCAGGCCAATGCAACCGACTCTGAGGGCTCTGAGGCCGACATGCTCTAGGCTTATCCTGTTGGCCTTGTTTTTTACTTTCTTTTCCTAATTGGAAGAATCAACAAGTGATGGAATCTGGGAGAAGGAGGGTAGGTCCCATCATTTCCTCTGAAGACTGGGCAGAGGTGGGCTTGGCCTTGTCTGTGGGGATAGGGAGATGTGAGGTGTGATGTGTGGATCAGGTGAGGTGGGAGGATGAGAAGCCAGGTAGGGGGAGGATATTCCCTTGGATGTGAGACCCGTGGTTTCAGGTAAAAGGATCCTGTTGGAGGAGTTGAGGGAGGTACCCCAGGTGAGCAGACTAGTGCTCTAGGTGATGGGAGTGCCCAGAGTAGATCAAAGGGATCATGTTGGTTCAGGTAAGAGGAAGCCGTAGCTCTGAGAGAAAGAACAGCATAACTTTGTGTGATGTGGAGGCAAGTAATTCCCAGCCCCCAGGGAAGTAGCCCCAAAAGTAAAAGAGTGTCTCTGGGTCTTAAACGCTGCAGGCAGTCTGCCAAACAGGGCCGGAGCCCAGCATGAGCCCTCATACCCTGCTTTGCCACCTTCTCCAGACCAGAAACCCTCAAGCTGTGATGTAGCCCATAGCAGGGGCCCTCCTGGCTGATGGCATCTTATAGTCTCTGAGATCCACAGGCCTATCCTTGAGCTGGTGAACCTGCCAGGAAACTCTGTTTCTTAAGCCGAAGACAACCTGACAGCCCTGCCTCCCTCCACTGTCCTTTTTGGGGCAATTAAACTATAGGACGAGAGAGGGAAAAAACAAAAAGCAAAACACTAGGGGCAGAGTAAATCGAGTACTGTGAGCTGTACCTTCAAGCCCTTCTTCTGAAGACGAAGGTGATCCTGCTTTCCTAACCTGCCAGAATGTGGTGAACGCAGCCTACATCTGGCACCAGAAAGGGTGGGGCTCCCTCTCCCAGCAGCAATCAGGGGGCTAAGAGCTCGGATCCGTGGTCGTGGAGAAATACAAAGTCCTATTGATTGCCTCTCCTATAGCACTGTGGAATTACTCCAGAGATGTAGTTATGAGAGTGATAACTAGCTTGGGATTGATTTCTTTCCCAAAGTCCTGCGTGACATGATTGAGCAGTAAGGAGTGGCTGCATCACACAGTCAGCTAAAAACACTCTGGGGAGGAGAGTGTTTACAATTATGTTATTTATCTGTGGATTCTGAGAATGGCCTGATATTCATGCTACCAAGGAGATCCATTGACATTTCTCCAGTCACAGCGTGTAGAGCCCAGACCTGGGTGCACGTAGATGGGGAAGCTTAGGTGGGCAATGGTTACCCTGAGGGAGGACGGGCTTCATTTTCTTTCCATCAGCACTTTGAGGGGTCCTGCCCTGGATGGTCAAGTTTTCCTATATATTTCTCTATTTTTTTAATCAAATTCTGGTCTCACTGCCTTATCTCACACCCAAGTCTGTTTTTTTTCGGGTTTTTTTTGTTTGTTTTTCTCCCTGAAATGATCTGTCTTCTGGGATATACCATGGGTATCTTCTTGGACAGTTTGCTTTGAATGGGTGTCAGGGAGAGGTGAGAGATTGTGTGTGTGTGTGTGTGTGTGTGTGTGTGTGTGTGTGAGAGAGAGAGAGAGAGAGAGAGGATGAGAGCAAGTGGATCTTTGAGGGAAAGGTATTTTGCTGATAAAAAAATATTAACACCTCATGGTGTTATTCTTCACCATGTTTATGTTATTTTTTAAAACTTCCTATTCTTGGCATGAGGGGAAATGATTGATATTCAAGCAAATTCTCTAGAAAAAAATTCTTCCCAACTCAGATTTCTGTGTCAGCTCAGAATGTATCTTTTTTTCACGCTTTGCTCTTTGGATTTATAACTCTGTTTAGACTATTCCATACATTTTAGGTATATTTTGTGCCTTCAGACACTGCAAATAATAATCAGCATTTGGATTAAAGTTGTTTAATAATAAAACTTGACTTTGCTCCCTATCCTCTTCTTCTGTGGGGGAAGAAATGCTATCTGCTTGTTCCTGGGCAGCAGCTGGATTCTGTCCCATTGGCGTGGACTGTTGTGAGTGAAACTTCGTAGGCCAAGTGGGTCTCAGACACGCCTGGGGGTGGAGGCATGCCCTCCTCGCCCAGTGTGTATACAGAGCACCCTCACACCGACTGGGGAGCAATGTGAGAGCAGGCTGAGAAGTCATCCTAATCTTTGGTTAGCCTAACAGCTTCCTGTGATATGTGACTTCTTGGAAAACTCCTTGGAGAAAATTGGGCCACACTCCATAGGGAAGTGTTCCCATGGCCTTGTGGAATGAACATCCTTTTAAGAGTTGGGTGGCTTTGTTTCTTCTCTCATCTCTACATCCACTCTGACCTTGGAGAAGTTGCTTCCTTGTACTTTGGCCTTCGGGCTAAGGGTCTGTCATTCTTTGAGGACCCACAGCTTGCATTCTCAATATTTGGCCCTCAGAGGGTCTGTGGGTACCATTTTCCAGTGAACATCCATATGCCCAGTCATCTCTACGGCCCCAGGATCACCAGCCTGGGCCCTGGACCTCCAGATTCATATGCTCTCCAGACCTATCTTTTGCATCACAAGGTTCCCCTCTGACTTTTAGGCCTTTGCAGGAGAAACAGCTCCACTGCCAGCCTTGGGCCAAAGAGGACTGACCTGAGGAGTTTGGTCTTCATGATCAAGTTTTCAACTTTTAGGCACTGAAAGGAGCCTGTCTGGCCCTTGCCCTTTTGTCCCCGCACCAATGAGAGGCTTCTCCAGTGTTGGGTACAGGCTCCAAAGGCTGGGGGCAGGGAGGCGGAGAACCCTCAGGCATTCCCAGGTCATCTGGACAGACAGATGGATCTGGACAGGAATCCCAAAGGGTTCTATTTTCTTAAGAAAAAGCTGCCCAGTTCCTAAATTCTAGATCCTTCTAAATCTTGCCAAGGTGAAATGAATTCCATACTTAATCTTGTCTTTTCAAGCGCTGAAAGAAGACAAAGGACACATAAAGGAAGAAAAGACCACTGACCCTAAAGGCCACGATCACATGGAAGGAATATTCCGTTCCTCTGGTCTATGCCTTCTCATTTTATCATCATAGGGGTGGGTAAGGTCCCATGGAGAACCTGGGTCTCTGTGACAATATGCTTCCAAGACTAAGGGGTTACTTACTCACGGGCCTCTGCCTTCATTGCAGGAAACTTTCTAGAGAAACTCGCCTTTCACTCCCACAGGTGAGTGCTCATGAATTAGCATCTATATCTTAACAAAAGCTTTGTTTTGCTCTCCTAGCTTTGGTAACACAAGATTAGAAAAAATTTCAAAATATTTTAACTGACCTTCCCTGGTTATGAACACAATAAAAGAGACAGAATTTCTGTTCCTAATGTGACATGTTTTACATCTAAAATATTATTTTATTTCATACCATTAGTTGCTTTTAATAAATGAAATTATGCTTGATCCTTATTACTCTTACCCTTCATACCAGGAAACTTCAGATGGGTAACAATTTCCTGTGCCAATAACTTTAATTATTGTCTTTTTTTTCCCTCCCATTGGTATATAGTCAGAGGGATTATTTATGAGAGAAGTGCACACGTTCCAGATAAATCAGGTGAGCTAATAGTCACCTCCTACAAGGGAGGAAGGGACAATTGTCAGTGATATCAGACCCTCCCTCTAGCTTTCATCTTCTGACCTCTGAACTTGATATTGGGTGCTGAGCTCCAGAGAAAGGAGAGGGTCTCTCCACAGCAAGAAAAAAAAAAACTCCTGCTACAGAAAATTTGCAATGGTCAATGGCCAGGATCTGGAAGAGGGAGCACCAGGGTGATCAGTCAAATGTGTCTCTGGGAGGGCTCAGTTGCTGGCAGATTCAAGCATACAGTTGTTAGGGACAACCAGGTATCCAAGCTCAGAGGGAAACAAAATAGCCACCAACACACTGAGACTTACCAACAAACACAATAAGGGTACACAGGCACACTGAGGTCCATGCACACACACTCACCACTGCAGGCGCAGGCATATAGAGTTTAAAAGCACACAGCAATGCACTTAGGTGATGGAAGCAGGTCCTGCTCCTCAGATCTAGGAAACAGAGTCCAGGGAAGAAAGAGGCTATTTCAGAGCTTTTCTGCCCAGTGCGCAGTCTCAATGCAACCATCAGCCAAGTGGTGTTCGGAAATCAGCCGCTGTGGAGGGAGACGCATTTCCTGCAAAGTGGCTTATCTCTGGCCAGGTGGCCCAGTGTGCGGTGAACTGTAACCAAACCATTATTCTGAAATCCTTCGGATTTTCAACCCAAATCCTTGAAATACGCAAAGAAATCTCAAGCATTCTCCAAGGCATCTAATTGTTTCCATATAAGAATAGACATGAGGTATAGGCAGACCTCAGAGATACTGCAGGTTTGGTTCCAGACCACTGCAATAAAGTGAATATCACAGTAAAACAAGTCACACGAATTTCCCATTGCATATAAAAGTTATGTTTACGCTATATTGTAGTCTACTAAATGTGCAATGTCTAAGAAAACAATGTACATACCTCAATTAAAAATACTTTATTGCTAAAAAATGCTAACCATCATCTGAGCCTTCAGGGAGTCATAACATCAAAGTGCAATAGTGACATCAAAGATCACTGATCACAGATCACTCTAACAAATACAATAATGATGACAAAATTTGAAATATTGTGAGAATTACCAAAATGTGACACAGAGACGCGAAGTAAGCAAATGCTGTTGGGAAAATGGTGCCAACAGACGTGTTTGACACAGGGATGCCACAAACTCTTAATTTATAGCCAATGCAATATCTGAAGAGTGCAATAAAGTTAAGTGAAATACAATAAAACGAGGTCTGCCTGTATAGTGTTCCAGGGACTGTACTCTACCCTTTGCATACAAATGCCTTTTCATTCTCAGATCAGCGCTGCAAAGTAAAAATTATTATCCAAAATTTGTGGAAAGGGAAGGTGAGACTCAAAAAGGCATGGTCCCCAAGCTGGTAAGTGATAGTGCTGGGATGCCTATTTCCTCATCTGTCTCAGTCTCGAGCACACGTTCCTGCCAGCGCAGCTGGCTCTCCCTCGGTAGGGAGCACACCCGCTGTCTCTCAGCCACTGGACCCGTGCTGGCCTTCTCTGTCCCAAGGTATGGGGGAGCCAGCCCCACAAGGTCCCTCAGCTTCTGCATCTGCTGCTTCCTCTCCAGTGGCCTCAGGTGTGTTGGTGAGTATCTGCTTTTGCACCCCTGCTGTGGACGTGGCTAGCTTGGGCTAACAGGGTTATTCCTACCCACAGAGTCTAGGCCAGGTACATGCTGCATTGATTCAACTGCATTGAATCCAGAAATAAATCTGGGGAAAATTGACACCTCTCCATTCCTTACTTTCAACTTTTCTGTGTGCTTATGTTTAAGGTGTGACATCTGTAAGCAGAGTAAAGTTCTGTGTAAATGTGTGTGTGTGTGTGGGGGGGGGTCTGTGTTTAATTTGGTATATTTCTTAAAAACTTTAATTGTAGTAATTAGTCCATTTGCATTCAATGTACTTGCTGATTCATTTGGGTTAGATGTACAATCTTATTTATTTATTTATTTATTTTTCTATTTGTCCCTCTTGTTCTACGTTAATTATCTTCTTTTTTGGCCTACTTTGTAGTCAGAATAATGCTTTGCCATTCAATATCTTTGTCTCTGCTATCACGTTGGTTATACATTCTTATATCCTCTAAATTCTTAAAGGAATTACCCTAAAGATATAAATATGTATTTTTACCATGTCCAAGACAAAGTCAGCACCTTAAAAACACTTTAAATCAATTTATTACTTCCCACCTTGTATTATTTTAATTCTACATATATTTTTGACAAGGGCCAGGAGAGGTGGTAAGCATTTACCAAACAGAAGAACGTGCAGGGCACCGTGTTCTCCTGGGGATGGAGAGATGCATAGACATTCCTACGGAGATATCAAAGTATACTGTGGTAAGACTAAAATGAGGATGACCTCACATCCTCATATGCCAGAGACTGTCCCGGTTTATGCTTATTGTTCTAACAGAGTTACTAATACACCTCAATTAGAGGGGTAAATTACGTGGTCACTCTAGCTATCATGGATGTGGGGATGCTGAGTTCTTTGTGGCTGGGAATTGGGAACTGGCGGAGGGCCTGGAAGAGGAAGTCAGGGATAAGCTCTGAAGGGCCAAAGCAGTTTGAACTTCTGATAAAGTGCCTCCCAGGTAATGAGGAGCCACCAGGGAACTTAAGCAGTTAAAAGTCAACCCTGGAGGTGCTGACTTTTTCCTAAGGCTCTCTCTAGCAGTGAATGAAGTGGTAGGATGGGAACAAAAGGTAGCAGGATCCTGAGGAGGTGCTGGCCATAGCTCAGAGAGTAAGAACAGGATTCTGAGCTGAGGCAGCAGCAGGGGAGGATGGAAAGGACAGAGATGGATTTGAGAAACATTACCCTTCATTTCCTATTACTGTTGCACCTGTTCAGTGACACCTGTACCCTGAATAAACCCAACCACCTGTTTTCTCTATTCCTACACCCAGACAGTGGAGCACAGGTGACGTAAGCTACACAGCAGAGCAGATCGCTGTCCTTATAAATTCATGATCACCAGTCTCAAGGAGACCTGAAAATTCTACTAGGACCATCTGACAAATTCAACCTTCATTTTCCCCGGAAACTGTTCACATTTTAGAAATGCATGGTTTGTGACCACCTAGAGGGGTGGGATAGGGAGGGTGGGAGGGAGGGAGACGCAAGAGGGGAGAGATATGGGAACATATGTATATGTATAACTGATTCACTTTGTTATAAAGCAGAAACTAACACACCACTGTAAAGCAATTATACTCCAATAAAGATGTTAAAAAAAAAATGCATGAACATGCCTCCTCTCCCCTCTCAACATTTTTAAAATTAAACTTAAAATTTTTTTGATATAATTATAGACTATGTAGTTGTTAGAAATAATACAAAGAGATCCAATGACCCTTTCGTCAGTTTCCTCTAATGGTGACATGTTGCAGAACTATAGTACAACATCACACCTAGGATACGGACAACAGTACAGCCAAAATAGAACACATTTTCACCATCGCAGGACTCTTCGTATTCTTCTTGAAGAGAACAATAGCCACAGCTATTGGTAGCTGGTAGGCTGGGCTGTATCTAGGGGCGTGTCCCAAGGTGGCCAGGCCAGAAAGTCTTTAGGCAGCCTGTCAGCTGATGGCTAGCCACATCCACTTTCCTATGCCTCTTCTTAGCTCCTGGCAACCGCTAATCTTTTCTCCATTTCCACAATTTTGTCATTTCAAGAATGTTACATATGTGGAATAATGCCGTATGTAACTTTTGGGGATTGGCTTTCATCACTCAGCATAATTCTCCAGAGATTCTTCCAAGTTGTTTTGTGTATTAATATTTGATACATTTTATTGCTGAGTTCATGACTCAGCAATGGATATACCACTGTTATTTTAACTATTCACCCATTAAAGGACATCTGAATGCTCACAGTTTTTGCCTGTTACAAATAAACCTGCTATACAGACACACATGTACAGATTTTAATGTGAACCTAAGTATTCATTTTTATGGGATAAAAATCCAGGAGTGCAATTGCTGGGTTGCAGTTGCTATGATAGCTATATGTTGGTTTTATAAGGAACTGCCATCTGTATGGGCATTCTTTCTTTGCTCCTGGTTTCTTTTTTTACCACTAAGTATAATGTTAGGTGTAGATTTTTTTTGGTAGATGTTCTTTATCAAGCGGGAAAAGTTTCTATCCCTGTTTTCCTGAGTGTTTTTGTATTTTTATGTATGTGATGGGTTAGTTATGTTTCTTGACTTTGAAGAAGTGGCCTTCTGTAGGAGATGTCCTATGCGTCCTAGGAGCCCATTCACTCTCGTCACCCGAGCTATATGCTCTAGGGATTCCCCCTAAGAGGGCTGAGGGCGGCCTTCTGTTGTGACAGGCTGACTATGCGGGTGGTCTGGTAGGCTTGGGTGGCCCCTAGTCCGGTTGGTTGCTAGGTCCTACCTTGTGCGGATGCTGCCGGCTGCTGGTTAGTGGAGCCTGGTCGTGAGGGGGCTGACTGCAGAACACCTGAGAGCCCCGGGGGCTAGTGCTGGCTCACAGGTGGGTGGAGTCAGGATCCAGAAAACTTTGGGGCTGTTGCCCGCCCACTGGTGGGCGGAGCTGACCCTTGGCCCTCTAGTAGGCTGGGCTGTATCTAGGGGCGTGTCCCAAGGTGACCAGGCCAGAAGGTCTTTAGGCAGCCCGTCAGCTGATGGCTAAGGCTGTGTCCCTGCCCAGTTAGTTGTTTGGCCTGAGGTGTCCCGGCACAGGCTGTTCGGCGGCGCCAGGTTTTAGCGCTAATGAGCTAAAGGGAGGAGCCCACGAAAGCGCAGCCAGTACCAGCTTTCACGCGGAAGAAAGTTCCCAAGTATGGCTGCCGCCAGCGTCTTTGTCTCCAGCGTGAGCCACCCCCTCTTTCAACTGGGAGACTCTTCTGGACCAGCAGGTAGGTCCAGCCCAGGCGTCTATCAACTTACTGCTGTTGTCCTGGGTCCTGGTGCACGTGAGGTTTTGTGTGCGCCCTTTAAGAGTGAAGTCTCTATTTACACCTCCTTATTCCCCCCCCCACCCCGCAACGCTGGCCCCTGTGGGGCTCCCAACGTTAAGCCCCGCTGGCCTTCAAAGCCAAATGCTCTGGGGGCTTGTCTTCACGGTGCAGGACTCCCAGGCTGGGGAGCCCAACGTGGGGCTCAGAATTCTCATTCCTGTGGGAGAACCTCTGCGCTATAATTACTCTCCAGTGTGTGGGTTGCCCGCTTGGGGATATGGGACTTGATTATGTCTGGAGTCCACCCTTCCTGCTGGTCTCATTGTGGGTCCTTCGTGTCTTTAGGTATAAAAGATCTTTCCTGGTAGGTTCTGGTCTTTTTCATTGACGTCTGTTTTACAGATAGTTGCGGTTATGTTACGGGGCCCTTTCCAGATTCTTGGAGAGCAACATGGTAGAAATAAATATCACTTCCGCAAGACCCTTAGGCAAGCAAAGCTTTTTACTAAAAGAGATAGCAGATGCACGAAAGAGAAGGCAGAAACAGAAAGTACCAGCTCCCCAAGTAGAAGGGGCGAGTTGCTTTTATAACTAGAGGGGGAGGGTTTGTGTCATGATCACTGATAATTTCCCTAAATCCTCACACTTGTGATCAGCAGCAGGTGGCTCCATGGTGCCTGTCAGGAATAGGGAGCATTTCTATGAGCAGAAAGAAATGCATGAAAATTTTCTGCAAGAAAGCACAGGAACAGATAAGGTTAAAATTTATAGTTGAACCTGTCTCTTGGCAACTAAGTATTACTTGTTAGTGTAGCAGAGATAAAGTTAATCTTTTATTCCTGCAAGCATGGTTTTTGTCTCTGGGACTCAGGCCCTCAAGGCCTTTGCTCTTTAGCTTGCAAGGCCTGTTTTGCCCAAGGCCATTCCCCGTTTCTAAAATGGTTGTGCTCTTGTCTTCCTGTCTCAATTTTGGTGTGTTCCTGGAAGGAGGTGAGCTAGGGTCTTTCTACCATCTTGGCCAATCTCCTTCCTGAGTTTTTTTGTCATGGGTGTCGAACTTAACCAAATGCTTTTTCTGCCTTGACTCATATGAGTGCATGATTTTTTTTTTCCCCTTCAACTATTTAATATGGTAGATTGCATTGATTAATTTTCAAATACTGATCTATCCTTAAATCCCAGGAAAAACCTCACTCGTAATAGTATAATTCTTTCAATACATTGCTGAATTTTATATACTAATATATTTTTAAGGATTTTGTATCTATCTTTAAGGGATAAATATACCTGTAGGCTTTTGGTTTTTGGTTTTGGTTTTGGTTCTGTCTCTGTTTTGTTTTGGTATCAGGTAACAGTAGCTTCATAAAATTAATTAGTACTGTTTTCTGGGAGTGATTGTGTACAATGGGTATTAATTCATCTTAAATATTTGATAGAATTCATCAGTGAAATCTTCTGGGTCTGCATTTTTGGGGGGTGATAGTTAAAAAGTCAATTTCAGGACTTCCCTGGTGATGCAGTGGTTAAGAATCTGCCTGCCAGTGCAGGGGGCACAAGTTCGAGCCCTGGTCCGGGATGTTCCCACATGCCATGGTGCAACTAAGCCCGTGTGCCACAACTACTGAGCCTGTGCTCTAGAGCCTGCAAGCCACAGTACTGACGCCACGTGCCACAACTACTGAAGCCCGCGCACCTAGAGCCCATGCTCTGCAACAAGAGAAGTCACCGCAATGAGAAGCCCACGCACTGCAACGAAAAGTAGCCCCCGCTTGCCGCAACTAGAGAAAGCCTGCAACGAAGGCTTCGTTGCTGCAACAGCAACGAAGACACAAGGCAGCCAAAAAAAAAGAAGAAAAATTCAATTTCATTAATTGTCCATTAAAATTATGTTTCATATTGGATGAACTGTAATAACTTTTGCTTTTTGAGGAATTGATCCATTACACCGAAGTTGTCAAATGATGTTTTGTAGAGTTATTTATATTATTCCCTTTTTATCCTTTTGAAGTTGACAGGGTCTGTAGTGATATCTTTGGTTTTATTCCTGATATTGGTAATTTGTGTCTTTTCATTTTTGTCAGTGTTGCTAGAGATCTGTCAGTTTTATTGATCCTCTCAAAGAACCAGATCTTGGTTTCATTGATTATCTGTTTTTCTGTATGCAATGTTATTTATTTCTGTTATTTTCTTTGTTGTTTCCTTCCTGTTGATTGTTGTGGGTTTTTTTAAAGGATTATTTATTTATTTATTTATTTTTGGCTGTGTTGGGTCTTCATTTCGTGCGAGGGCTTTCTCTAGTTGCAGCAAGCGGGGGCCACTCTTCATCGCGGTGCGGGGGCCACTCTTCATCGTCGTGTACGGGCCTTTCACTATCGCGGCCTCTCTTGTTGCGGGGCACAGGCTCCAGATGCGCAGGCTCAGTAGTTGTGGCTCACGGGCCTAGTTGCTCCGCGGCATGTGGGATCTTCCCAGACCAGGGCGCGAACCCGTGTCCCCTGCATTGGCAGGCAGATTCTCAACCACTGCGCCACCAGGGAAGCCGTGTTGTGGGGTATTTTTCCCCCTCTGGGTTCTTGAGGTGGAGACTTACATTGTTTTGAGACTTTTCCTCTTTCTAGTGTATGTATTTAGTGTTAATTTTTTTCTCTTAGCACTGCTTCCTCTGTGTCTCACAAATTTTGATTTTCCAATTCAATGAATTTTTTAAAAACTTTGCTAGAGATTTTCTCTTGGATCTTTGGTTTATTTAGAAGTACATTATTTAGTTTCAAAGTGTTTGGAAATTTTTCTTGTTATATTTACGTTATCGATTTCTAGTTTGACTCTTGTAGTCAAAGAACACACTCTGTATGGTTTCAATTTTTAAAAATGTGTCGAAGATTATTTTATAGCCGAAGATATTTTTATGGTCTATCTTGATATATGTTTTACAGTAACTTGAAAATAATGTGCATTCTGTTGTTGTTGGAGGAGGTGTTCTATACATGTTGATTAAATCTTGTTGCTTGACCATGTTTTTAGATTCTTCCATTTCCTCGCTGATTTTTTTGTTTAGTTGCTGTATTGATTGTAGAGAGGGGCATATTAGAGTCTACAACTATAATTGTGGATTCGTCTATTTTTCCTTTCAGTTCTATCAGTTTTTCTTCACATACGTTGCAACTCTATTTTTTTGTTAATACACATATATCTTTAGGATTTCTATGACATCCTGGTGGATTGATCCTTTCTAAATCATATTATGTCCCTGTCTGTCTCTGGTAATACATTTCTTTGCTCTGAATCTACTTTATCTGATAGTAATATACGCACAACTGCTTTCCTTTGATTAATGTATACATGATATAACTTTTCCATTCTTTTACCCTCAACTTGCCTACATCATTATTTTTGTAGCTTAAAAAAAAATAAACAGCATATAATTGGGTTATATTTTAAAATCTACTCTGCAAGTATTTGTCCTTTATTATAATTATACGTTTGCTAGGGCTTAAGTCCATCATTTCTTTTTCTCTTTCTTCTCTCTCTCTTTTCCATTTCTTTGTTTCCTTTTACTTTTTCCTGCTTTCCTATGGCTTATGGGAGCTTTTTTTCAAGTTACAATTCCATTTTTATGCAGCATTTTTGTTAATATTTTAAATTTAATTTTATTTATTTTTTTATTCAGCAGGTTCTTATTAGTCATCCATTATATACACATCACTGTAGACATATCAATCCCAATCTCCCAGTTCATCACACCACCACCGCCATCCGCCACTGCTTTCCCCCCTTGGTGTCCATACATTTGTTCTCAACATCTGTGTCTCAATTTCTGCCCTGCAAAACGGTTCACCTGTACCATTTTTCTAGGTTCTACATTAATGCATTAATATGCAGTATTTGTTTTTCTCTTTCTGACTTACTCTGTATGACAGTCTCTAGATCCATCCACGTCTCTACAAATGACCCAATTTCATTCCTTTTTATGACTAATATTCCATTGTATATATGTACCACATCTTCTTTATCCATTCGTCTGTCGATGGGCATTTAGGTTGCTTCCATGACCTGGCTACTGTAAATAGTGCTGCAATGAACATTGGGGTGCATGTGTCTTTTTGAATTATGGGTTTCTCTGGGTATACGCCCAGTAGTGGGATTGCTGTGTCATATGGTAATTCTATTTTTAGTTTTTTAATGAACGTCCATACTGTTCTCCATAGTGGCTGTATCAATTTACATTCCCACCAACACTGCAAGAAGGTTTCCTTTTCTCCACACCCTCTCCAGCATTTGTTGTTTGTAGATTTTCTGATGATACCCGTTCTAACTGGTGTGAGGTGATAACCTCATTGTAGTTTTGATTTGCATTTCTCTAATAACTGGTGATGTTGAGCAGCTTTTCATGTGCCTCTTGGTCATCTGTATGTCTTCTTTGGAGAAATGTCTATTGAGGTCTTCTTCCCATTTTTGGATTGGGTTGTTTGTTTTTTTAATATTGAGCTGCATGAGCTGTTTATATATTTTGGAGATTAATCATTTGTCTGTTGATTCATTTGCAAATATTTTTTCCATTCTGAGGGTTGTCTTTTCATCTTGTTTGTAGTTTGCTTTGCAAAAGCTTTTAAGTTTCATTAGGTCCCATTTGTTTATTTTTGTTTTTATTTCCATTCCCCTAGGAGGTGGATCAAAAAAGATCTTGCTGTAATATATGTCAAAGAGTGTTCTTCCTGTTTTCCTCTAAGAGTTTTATAGTGTCCGGTCTTACATTTAGGTCTCTAATCCATTTTGAGTTTATTTTTGTGTATGGTGTTAGGGAGTGTTCTAATTTTATTCTTTTACATGTAGTTGTCCAGTTTTCCCAGCACCACTTATTGAAGAGGCTGTCTTTTCTCCATTGTATATCCTTGCCTGCTTTGTCATACATGAGTTGACCATAGGTGCGTGGGTTTATCTCTGGGTTTTCTATCCTGTTCCATTGATCTATATTTCTGTTTTTGTGCCAGTATCATATTGTCTTGATTTCTGTAGCTTTGTAGTATAGTCTGAAGTCAGGGAGTCTGATTCCTCCAGCTCCGTTTTTTTCCCTCAAGGCTGCTTTGGCTATTCGGGGTCTTTTGTGTCTCCATACAAATTTTAAGATTTTTTGTTCTAGTTCAGTAAAAAAATGCCATTGGTAATTTGATAGGGATTACTTCGAATCTGTAGATTGCTTTGGGTAGTATAGTCATTTTCACAATATGGATTCTTCCAGTAAAAGAACATGATGTATCTCTCCATCTGTTGGTATCATCTTTAATTTCTTTCATCAGTGTCTGATAGTTTTCTGCATACAGGTCTTTTGTCTCCCTAGGTAGGTTTATTCCTAGGTATTTTATTCTTTTTATTGCAGTGGTAAATGGGAGTGTTTCCTTCTTTTCTCTTTCAGATTTTTCATCATTCGTGTATAGGAATGCAAGAGATTTCTGTGCATTAATTTTATATCCTGCAACTTTACCAAATTCATTGATTAGCTCTAGTAGTTTTCTGGTGGAATCTTTAGGATTCTCTCTGTATAGTATCACATTATCTGCAGACAGTGACAGTTTTACTTCTTCTTTTCCAATTTGTATTCCTTTTTTTTTTTTTCTTCTCCGATTGCCATGGCTAGGATTTCCAAAACTATGTTGAATAATAGTGGCGAGGGTGGACATCCTTGTCTTGTTCCTGATCTTAGAAGAAATTCTTTCAGTTTTTCACCATTGAGAATGATGTTTGCTGTGGGTTTGTCATATATGGCATTTATTATGTTGAGGTAGATTCCCTCTATGCCCACACTCTGGAGAGTTTTTATCATAAATTTGTGTTGAATTTTGTCAAAAGCTTTTTCTGCATCTATTGAGATGATCATATGGTTTTTATTCTCAACTTGTTCATATGGTGTATCACACTGATTGATTTGTGTATATTGAAGAATCCTTGCATCCCTGGGATAAATCCCACTTGATGATGGTGTATGATCCTTTTAATGTGTTGTTGGCTTCTGTTTGCTAGTATTTTGTTGAGGATTTTTGCATCTATATTCACCAGTGATATTGGTCTGTAATTTTCTTTTTTTGTAGTATCTGTGTCTGGTTTTGGTATCAAGGTGATGGGGGCCTCATAGAATGTGTTTGGGATTGTTCCTTCCTCTGCAATTTTTTGGAAGAGTTTGAGAAGGTTGGGTGTTAGCTCTTCTCTAAATGTTTGGTAGAATTCACCTGTGATGCCATCTGGTCCTGGACTTTTGTTTGTTGGAAACTTTTTAATCACAGTTTCAATTTCATTATTTGTGGTTAGTCTCCTCATATTTTCTATTTATTCCTGGTTCAGTCTTGGAAGTTTATACCTCTCTAAGAATTTGTCCATTTCTTCCAGGTTGTCCATTTTATTGGCATAGAGTTGCTTGTAGTAGTCTCTTAGGATGCTTTGTATTTCTGTGGTGTCTGTTGTAAGTTCTCCATTTTCATTTCTAATTTTATTGATTTGAGTCCTCTACCTCTTTTTCTTGATCAGTCTGGCTAATGGTTTATCAGTTTTGTTTATCTTCTCAAAAAACCAGCTTTTAGTTTTATTGCTCTTTGCTATGGTTTTCTTTGTTTGTATTTCATTTATTTCCACTCTGATCTTTATGATTTCTTTCCTTCTGCTGACTTTCGGTTTTGTTTGTTCTTTTTTCTCTAGTTCCTATAGGTGTAAGGTTAGATTGTTTATTTGAGATTTTCCTTGTTTCTTGAGGTAGGCTTGTATAGCCATAATCTTCCCTCTTAGAACTGCTTTTGCTGCATCCCATAGGTTTTGGATTGTCGTGTTTTCATTGTCATTTGTCTGTAGGTATTTTTTTATTTCCTCTTTGATTTCTTCAGTGATCTCTTGGTTATTTAGTAACCTATTGTTTAGCCTCCTTGTGTGTGTGTGTTTTTTTTTTTCTTTTTTTTCCCTGTAATTGATTTGTAATCTCATAGCATTGTGGTCAGAAAAGATGCTTGATATGATTTCAGTTTTTTTAAATTTACTGAGGCTTGATTTGTGCCCCAAGATGTGATGTATCCTGGAGAATCTTCAGTGCACACTTGAGAAGAAAGTGTAATCTGCTGTTTTTGGATGGAATGTCCTGTAAATATCAGTTGCGTCTATGTGGTCTATTGTGTCATTTAAAGCTTGTGTTTCCTTAGTAATTTTCTGTCTGGATGATCTGTCCATTGGTGTAAGTGAGGTGTTAAAGTCCCCCACTATTATTGTGTTACTGTCAATTTCCTCTTTTATAGCTGTTAGCAGTTGCTTTATGTATTGAGGTGCTCTTATGTTGGGTGCATATATATTTATAATTGTTATATCTTCTTCTAGGATTGATCCCTTGATCATTACATGTCCTTCCTTGTCTCTTGTAACATTCTTTATTTTAAAATCTATTTTATCTGATATGAGTATTGCTACTCCAACTTTCTTTTGATTTCCATTTGCATGGAATATCTTTTTCCATCCCATTACTTTTAGTATGAATGTCCTGGGATTCCTTCTTTTATTATCTTCTTTCTGTTTAGAGAACTTCCTTAGACATTCTTTTAGGATAAATCTGTTGATGAAAAATTCTCTTAGTTTTATTTTATCTGAAACTGTCCCAATTTTGTCCCCTTTCCTGAAGGATATTTTTGCTGAATATATGGCCTTTTGGCCTCCATGGTTTCTGATGAGAAACTCACTGTTATCCCAATTGGTTTTCCTTTCTAGGTAAGGTGATCTTGGTCTCTTGCTAATTCCAGTATATTTTCTTTGTCTTTAGTTTTCATATGTTTGACTATGGTGTGTCTTTATCTGGATTCCTTTGATTTATCCTGTTTGAAATTCAGTCAGCTTCTTGAACCTATAGGTTTACGTCTTTTTGAAATTTGGAAAGTTTTTAGCCATTATTTCTTCAAGTACTATTTCAATCCTGTCTTTTCTTCTCTCTTCTGGGACTCTGGTGACATGCATGTCATATATTTTTATGATGTCCTGCTGGTCTTTGAGGCTCTGTTCATTTTTATTGCAGTCTGTTTTCTTTCCTTTGTTCAGATTGAGTAATTGTTATTGTTCTATCTTTATGTCCATTGATTTCCTCTGATCCCTACTTTCTGCTCTTTAGCCCACCATTGAGGCTTCTTTGCTTGTTTGTTTTTTTACCTTTGTTATTGTATTTCTCAGCTCTAAAATTTCCATTTGGTTTTTAGTTATATCTTCTATTTCTTTGTTGAGATTTTCTATTTCTTGGCTGAGACTTTCTTTTTCTTTTTTTCATTTTTAAAAATTTATTTCAAGCTCAGTGCCAATAGCTCACTGAAGCCTTTTTTAATGATACTGGCTTTAAAACCTTTGTCAGATAATTCTAACATCTCTGTCTTCTCAGTGTTGGCACCTATTGAACACCTTATTCCATACAGTTTCCTAGTTCTTGGTATATATAATGCATGCTTTTCAGTGGAAATCTAGACATTTGGTGTATTATGCTATAAAGCTCTGGTTTTTATTTAAACCTTTTGCTTTAGCTGGCTTCCTCTCGCTGATACTGCTCTGGTAGGAGAAGGTATAGGCACTGCCTGGCTACTTTCATATAGGAGTAGGGAGTCCCGTTCAGCACTTGGCCTCCAGTGACATCTGACATTGGAGGACTCTGTTACTTTTGGTTGGTGGTGGAAGTTTCAGCCTCACTGACACCATGGTGGGGGTTGCCTCATTGCCGTTGGGCAGTCCTGAAACTCCTGACTCTCTAACAGGTCTCCTTGAATACCTCCCAGTTCTAAGGGAGAAGGGTAACATTTTTCTTTTGTTCCCTACTTGGCCTTTTCTGTTAGCACCCTGGTGGGAGGAGAGGTGCTTTGTTACAATCTGACAACGGTAGAAGTCTAGACTCCCCACTTTGCTTTTGTTGGCATGGGTAGAGGTGGAGCCACAATTTTTTTCTGTTATGTTTCATAATAGTGAAGCAGTTGTTGTCCATAGTTTTCTGTCTTGATAGACTATCCACTTCCTGGTCCTTTGCTTAGAGAGAGCAGGGTTTTACGGAAGCTGTTTCTGTCTGTGCCTATTAGTGTTCCCAGGTTGTCTGCTCCTTCAGCTCCATGGCTAGGATATATGAGACAAAATAGAAAACCCAGGGAACTCACTGCCCCCAATCTCACCTGCTTTTTTTATTGCTATAACAGAGAAGCTTTCCCATCTGGGAGTTAAGGCCAAACCTCCTGCTGAACACTAGATCCTATCCACTCCTGCTTCCCTAGGAGGATTAAAACGTAGATTGTCTTTCCTTTCCCTTTTACATAGATTCCTCCTGTAACTAGATTTTTCTGCTAGCTTTTAATTGTGCACAAGTCGTGTCTTGGTCTCACATTCCCTCTGGTTCCCCTCTTCTTTCTTTGAATTTCTCAAAAGAAAATGTCCTTATTTTTCTATCTCCTATCTACCATTCAACCATTCCAATGTGGGTTTTGTTCCCATAATTGCACCTCCAAGTGGCTCTACTATATATCATGTTTCTTGAACTCTTAGCACCTTTTGGCTCTGAAAGTCACTTTCTGCCCTTAGCTTCTGTGAGGCAGCAGTCTCCTGGTTTTTCTTTTCTCTTGCCATTTCTCTGTTTTCTGAGCTCATTCTCTTCTACCCTACCAGTAAATGCTATTCTCAGAGCTGAGTCACATGCTCTCTTCTCAGATCTTTCAAGTTTTCTCCCCAGATCGCCTGCCAAGACAGAATTTTCTGGTCATTTTCATTTATACCATGACTCCAGTTATTATCTTTACAGATAGCTCACACATTTATATCCAGCCTTATCTCTCCTCTGAGTTTTATACTTGTATGATCTCTCTTGGAAGGCTGAAAGTCTCTGCAAGCCAATATGTCCTGAAATGAAATCAAGATCTCCTTAGCAATCCCCCATACTCTTAATCCTCTTCCCCTGTTCTCTGAGTCAGTGAATGGTACCATGATCCATCCAATTATAAAAGTCAGAAAACTATATAGGAATCTTTTTCTTTATCTTCCATATTCTGTATATCACTGTATACTGTTGATTTTACCTCCCAAATAACTCACAAACATATCTTGTCTGCAGTCCCACTGCCCTCACACTGATCTGAGACACCATCACATCTCTCCTGTCATGGCTATTGCCATGGCTCCCTAAACATTCCCAGTGTCTACTCTTGCTCCTTGTCAAGCTGGTTGCCACACAGTAGCTGGAGTAGTTTTTTCAAAATTTAAATTAGATTCCCTGTCTTTCTCTGTCTCTCTGTCTCTCTCTGTCTCTCTGTATCTCTCTCACACACACACATATACACTTCATGTCCCAAATCTGTAGATGCCTCCATTGTCTTGCCAGTACTCTTAGAACAGAAACATGATTTAGTTACGTAGTCTAAAGTTCAGTTTGGTCAGCTTCTCCCCTAACCTTCAGTCTCATTTTGTACTATTTTCTCCCAGTTTCTGCTTCAGCCACACTGGCCTTTCAGTAACAAGGTTGCTCCATGGTGCTTCTGCCTCAGGGGATTTGCCTGTGTGTCTCTGCCTGAGTCCATTTATCCTCTTCTATTCAACTCTTTATCTTTTCCTCTTCCTTCAGTTCCTGACTCAGTCATCATTTCCTGAATCATCGTTGCAGTGTTTATTTGATGCTTAAAGTATTTATGCCCAGACCCCTCTGTTAGATTTTCAGATGCATGAAGGCAGAGACTGTCATTTACTGCTTATCCTTATATCCCTTGTGTAGCCCAATACCTCACAGAGTCACTGTGTTACACAAAATATAGGATGTCCCTGGAGTCATGCATTGCTATAGCTGGAATTGTTTACTTCACACACAAAGGATTTAAAATAAATACTGTAGGATGAATGAATGAGAGTAAATCAATGAGACTTAATATTGAATTGGGCATATGTATAGGAGTAACTGATAAAAAAAGTAAATTGTCATTCTTAAGTGTTGACCTTAGGCAATATGATTAACGTTAATGCCATTAACAAAAATGGAGATCACGAAAACAATTTTAGGAGGAGGAAGTTGGGTTTACTCTTTGACATATAATTTTTGCTATGTAAGTGCAGATCTCCAGTGTTCAGTTGAGGTCTGGACTTGGGAAATTGGTTTTGGAATCATTAGCTTATAGATGGTATTTGTAGTCATATGTGTAGATAAAATCTATTCAGTGGAGCGCGGGAACTGGCTCACCCTAAGATTACAAATGCGTTATCACAGAAGTCACAGAAGGAGGAAGTTTCAGAAGGAGGGTGTGATAAACACTATTAGGAGGTGCACATTTCAATTAAGATGAAGAACTGGAGTGGAGATTATAGATTTAGTCTTTCCAGAGTGGCCACAGGAAGATGGCAGGGGACTTGGGAGTGAACGGAATGATTGATGATAAACATAAAGACACAGCGGACACTTAATGGCAAGGCATGATCCACGGAGATTTTTGACAAAGTGGGGTCCTTCTGAAAACCAGGATATTTGAAATCTGAGGGACAGGTAGGGGACAGAAATAGGGCAAGTAAGGGGATTTCAGAGCAAAGGTGACAGAGTTCATGCTTAATGATCTCAATTTTCTCAGTGACACAGACCACTTACTCCTCAGCAGAGAAAATAAGGGCAGGAGCCTAGTGGAGTGCCTGGCGATGAAGACAAGACTGAGGGTCATCGCTGCGGGGAACAGGAAAGGGAGTCAGCTTGAGCAGGTTAAAGGATTTGGAGTGAGGCAGGAAGCTCAAGACAGCTGAGCTCATACGTGTGTACTCCATTCAAGTCAGTGGCACTCCGCATCCCCAGGCCAGCCAAGGGAAAAACAGGTGGTTGTACTAATCCAGGTCTGGACATCATCAGAGTCAGGGCTGAGGAAGATTAAGGGATCAGGGGAGTGGAGGAAGTTGGAATGACTTGTAGTCATGTAGCTGAAATGACTGACAACAGCAAGGAGGTTGATAGGGAAGGAAGTGAAGCTGGACTGAGGTTGATGGGCTGGAGAGATACAGCAGGATTCTGAGACTGGAATTCTCCATGAGGCTTAAGTTAGGGCAGTTCTGCTGAGTCAGGTGAAGAGAGAAACTGTAGTCAGACACTGAAAGATTAAATTAGAGATTGCAGCAAAGAAGCAGTGTGAAACCGATAAAAATATATACTTTGATGGTAGACACACCTGTGCATAAATCTTGTCTCTTAGATATTAATTGTGTGAACTTACAACTCAATTGCTTAATCTGTAAAATAGAGATAATGATAGTTCCTATGTCAAAAGCTTCTAGCAGGAATTAAATGTGCTAATGCATGTGAAGCACTTAGCACAGTGTAGACCATGGTAGGCCTTCTAGAGGTAGGTGGATATTTGTATTCTTAACTTTATGATTATCATGATGTGACCTCAGGGTGTGGTGTGACTGTGAGTGGCTGAAGATGTGCAGAGGGGCAGAATTTCGGAGTGGAAAAGACTTGAGACCAGGGTATAAGAAGGGTGAATAACAGTATTCTTGCTTTGTCTCCATTACCAACAGGGGTGCCACAGCCGTAGGCTGGAGATGGTACTCCCCCGCCTCACACAAGGCACTTTGCAAAGGCAGCCCAAGACTCAACCCAGTTGGGATCTTGCAACCGGAAATATGTGTGCAGACAAGTTCAGCTTTGTTTGCTTGTAGTCATTCCGTGTATATCACAGTGTTTGATTTGCATTAAAAGGATGCCCAGGTTTTAGTAATGAGACCTTTTTGATTGTTTGGTTTCTGCACATAAAATTGGTTCTGAGTCAGCCAAATATGCTCATAATTAGGAGACAAACAGCAGAGGCCAGTTGTTAGCATTTTCTTTTGCTTATTTAAATAGTCATCTTGTTTGGAGTCAAGCCATATTGATTCCAAGAAAGCTTTATTCAATTAGTGCCCATGTGTGCATTCAGCACTGTTTAGTCAGTGAGGACTCAGGTGGGCTTGGGAGTGACCCTGGTTACTTCCCAGAAGTGTTTGGTTACCACGTGTCCTGCATAGAAGATGGAGAGAATCTGGCTCCTGCAAGATGGCACTTACGTGCTGCCTCTGCAGACACAGACCATGTCAGCATCTTCAGGGTCCTATAGTCCTGTGGGTGATCCATTAAAGCCCACAAGTCTGGGTGCTCAACACAGCCTGAAAGACCTGGGGAAGATAAACTATGATTCCTAGCTTAAGAGAAGAAAAGAAGCTAGCAGTTAATAAGTGCTTACTGTGTGCCAGGTACTGTTCTAAGTGCCATTAGTGATAGCTAATCATATAATTATTACTCCATCTTACAGCAAGGAGAACCATACTCAAAGAATTAAGTGCCTTGTCTAAGATCACACAAAGTGGTGAAACTGGGATATAAATGCAGGTGTTATGAGATCTAAGACTCACATACTTAGTGAACTGTTAGTGTTTTTGTCTTTTGTTTTGTTTCCCTTTGTGTATATATGTGTTTAAAAAAATTTTTTTTCCAGGGCTTACTGGGAAATTTAAGCAAATTACATAAAGGACTATGTATTTGTAGCTTGCAAGACCAAATACGTGGGGAACATCCAGGACCAAGGTGAGATATTCTGGCAAGTTAGAGCAGGGCACTGGGTGTCCAGGGGCCCAAGGCCTATTGGGAAGGTGATGATGAGAATTACTGGGGCTAAAGGGTACCTATAATGCCCAAAATAAACCTCCTGGCAAAGTTTCAAGAAGATCAGAGATCAAGGTATGTTCGTTTTGAGTCTGATTGGAGATTACCAAAATGCAGGGATGATATCCATCTTTCTCTTTGGCTTAAACAACTTAAAATTAAGTGAGAAGAGAGATGAGGATAAAGAAGACACAAGGGTGATATCAGGATGTAGTATATGAGGGTCCCAGAGGTTCTGGCAGAAGAAGGATTTCATTAGGATAACTGGTAGAGTCAAAGTGATATTTCCTCAGCAGGAAAAAAGTAAATACAACAGAAATGGCAGTTAAGTCCAGGAGTGGGGATTTAGGGTGCTTAACCAACCAGTTTCCCTAGAACTGTCTTCGTTTTTCATTGAAAACCCTACTTCTAGGAAATCCCTGTGTCTGGAATGAATAGGGAATGAGTCATCAATGCAGATTCCAGGAGATGCTCAGGAAAAGCATCAGGAAGGATGGTAGGGCAGCTAAGTTCTTGTCACTGTAATCAATTCTCTCTCTCAACCTCAGTGTCCTTAAATATAAAGTAGGGAGAGGGATTCCTCTTGTGTGTGGTTACTGTGAGATCTGGGCTATAATGAGCAATAGAGAAAAAGGGACAAGGGACTAAAATCATGGAGCATTCTCTCTGAACCCATGCTGGAACTAC
The DNA here is from genome assembly GCF_005190385.1 of Monodon monoceros. Lineage (NCBI taxonomy): Eukaryota > Metazoa > Chordata > Mammalia > Artiodactyla > Monodontidae > Monodon > Monodon monoceros. Next base: position 33,359,674 of record NW_021703781.1, on the reverse strand, counting down.
AGTGTCTCCTTTAATGCTCATTTGTAATATTATTATTGTTTTCTTTGTCTTATAGATAAGAAAAAATGAATTAATGAGGCACTAAGTCCCTTGTCCCAAGTTATATGACTGGAATGACTAGAGTTACATTTGAGAACCAGGCAGTAGAGATGGGGTTAGATAAAACTGAAAGAATTTCCTTGAGGTTTGTGAAAAATCCAGGGTTAGGAGCCCCACTGCCCCAGTGAGGCCCTTCTACTGAGAAGAATGCCTGGGAATGATGTTATTCTGGCTTGAAGTGTCTGAGGTACAGGGTGCTGGATGGTTCTCAAAAGAGCTGACCTTTTTGACCTGAAAGTATTTTTTTTAAGCAGAAAAATAACCACTCTGAATTTCTATTAAGGAGAGAGTTGGCCATTCCAAGCAAATAAGGCAGAGATAAAATGAAATAGGATCTGTTGCGGTCTACCCAAGAGTGCTTGTTTGGGATTATTTCTTCTTGGCTTGAAAGAAGGTAATCAGCTCAGAAAAGATGCCTTTGGGTATGAAATCTGTTTTTACGGTAGATGTTTGGTAAGCATTTAATCAGGTGGAGAGACACACCTTAATCCACTGCAACCCAGAAGCTGACATGTCTCCATTGGAAATTAATTATTTCTGACTTAATTGATAAGGAAAAGCCCTTTCCAGAACCAGCTCCATGGGAGACCCCTGAGTAATGGCTCTTGGAACTTCATGGAGGCCTGGAGCTGCTATCTTCCTCTGATAAAGGAAACTCCAGTCAGACTGGCCCCATACCTAGCACTCTCACATTACAGAGGACATTTCAAAAGGGCAAATGACCTGGCAGATGTAGATCTTTGAAATGATAATTTTCTAATTCTTATTCATTAGCTTTCAGTTTCTGCAGAGATGTTTTTAAAGGGGGGGGGGGGCGCAAAAATGACAACTAATCAATGTAGAATTTGAAAATCACAAATTTTCAAACTCTCATGTAAAAATTTATTCAAGCAGATATTACCAATTGATGCAAAAACCTTTGGGTGAATTTTTTTTGGGGAAAAAAGAAATTCACACTGCAACAAATATCACTGCCCAGTCCCTTACCAATTATTAAAGGTGTAGGTGTATAATGCAGTATTATGTTACATAGATATGACCAAAAAAGTTGCAACGGACAAGAAAAAAATGAAACTATACTATAGGAAGATTCATATATTTATGGTAAAGTGGTATAATATTAACTTTTAAAGATTCTTAATGTTATTCCTAGAACAATCACTAAATGGAATACAAAGACGTATAGCTAAAACGCTAATAGAGACATTAAAATCAATTACTAAAAAAAGAAAAAGATTTAAACAAAAAGACAGGAAAAGAATAATAGAAGATCAAAAAAAGACAGGGTAAAGTGAAAACAAATGAAATAATATAGCATGTCAATAACAGTGGGTACACTGTTTTACATTCGCACCAGCAAAGTATGAGGGTTCCAATTTCTTCACAACCTCACTAACACGTATTTTCCATTTTTTTGATAATAGCCATCCAAATGGGTTTGAGGTGGTATCTCACTGTGTTTTGATATGCATTTCCTTAATGATTAGTGATGTTGAGCATCTTTCCATGTGCTTTTGCTGGCCACTTGTGTATCTTCTTTGGAGAACTGTCTGTTCAAGTCCTCTGCCCATTTTTGAATTGGGTTGTTTGTTTTTTTGTTGTTGTTGAATTGAAGGAGTTATTTATATATTCTGGATATTAAGCTCTTAGATACATGAGTTGCACATATCTTCTCCCTGATTGTAGTTATTGTTGCCTAAAAATAATTTGATGAAATTTAAAACCCATTCATGTTGTGAAATCTCAGAAAACTAGAAATAGAAAAAAAATTCCTCAATATGAAAAAAGTCATGAAAAATCTACACCTAACAGTATACTCAACAATAAAATATTATACATTGTCATCCTGTGATTTAGATCAAGGCAAAGATGTCTGATCTTATCATTTCTATTTAGCATTGTCCTGGCAGTCCCAGCCAGCACAATAAGGCAAGAAGTAAAAAATAAAAGGCATAAATACTTGGTAAAATAAAAAAGTTAAATTATCTGTGTTCATAGACAACATGATTTTTACATTAAAAAATCCAGAGAGATCTATAAAAAACCCAAATTAGACAGTAATTAATTTAGTAAGATAGCAGGATACCTGAGCAATATACAAAACCAATTTGATTTCTACATCATAGCAGCAAATAATTAGAAAAAGGTGTATGGAATAAAGATAAAAGATAATTTATTTAAAAATAACAGATATAATGAAAGTCATGCACTAAAATATTTAATGCATAGCCGAAAGAAATTAAAGAAGGCCTAAATGCATGGCAAGATATAATATGTTTACGAATTAGAAGTCTCCACATTTTGTGATGTCAATTTTTCCAAATTGATCTGTAAGCTTAAGGTAATTCTAATCATAATATCAGCTGGTATTTTGTAGAAATCTAGAAGCTGATTCTACAGCCACAAAAATCTTGAAAAATGTGAGCAAATATAGAGGAATTAAACTTTATGATTTCAAGACAATATAAAGCTACATTTATCAAGATAGTGAGTTTTTGGCATAAGGGTAGACAGATGGATCAGTGGAAGAGAACAGAGAGTCCGGAAACAGACCTACACTATTAATATTTTAGAGGTGATATTTTAACTTTTAAAATAATTTTTATTGAAGTATAACTGTTAAATAAAATTGTAAGATATTTAAAGTGTATAACGTGATGTTTTGATATACTTAGAAATTGTGAAAGGATCCCCGCAATGAATTAACACTTCCACTCCCTCACATATTTACCTGTTGTTGTTGTTAACACTTAAGTTCTACTCACTTTGTAAATTTCAGTTATACAATACAGTGTTATCAATGTAGTCACCATATTATGCATTAGATCTTCAGACCTTATTCATCTTATAACTCAAAGTTGTACCCTTTAACCAAGCTCTCCTTATTTCCCCCACCTCCAGCCACTTACAACCACTTTTCTACTCTGCTTCTATAAATTTGACTTTTTTTTTAATACATGAAGAGCACTAACAACTTAATGAAAAAAGAGTAGAAAAATTGGACAGAAACATCACAAAAATGATATCAGAATGATTAGTGAACTGATGCAAGAGCACTGAACATTGTTAGCCCTTTCCTCCCTTTCTCTCTTTCTCCCTCCCCCTCACTTGCCTCACTTGCACTGTTGAAGCAAGTTGCAGTTCTATAAGCTCCCCTTTGGAGAGGCCAGTGTGGTCAGGAACTGAAGTCCAATAGCTAATACTAAAGAACTGAGGTCCTCAGTCCAACAACCTGCTAAGAACTGAATCTTGGCCACAGCCGCACGAGTGAGCTTGAATCATATCCTTTTCCAGTAGCACTTTGAGAGGGTTATAGTCCCAGCCACACCTTGATTGCATTCCAGCTGAGCTGTGCCTAGATTCCTAACCTACAAAAATTGTGAGATAATAAAGGTTTGTTACTTTGAGCTGCTAAGTTTTGTGGCAGTTTGTTACACAGCAATAGATACCTATTACAGTGACTTTATCGAAAATCAAATAATTTATTGGCTCCATTTCTGGACTTTCTAATCTATTGATCTGTTTGTCTGTCTTTACCCCCAGAACACACTCCGATGATTTCTGTGGTTTTCAAATTAGGTATTGCAAATCCTCCAACTGTATTATTCTTTCTCAGGGTTGTTTTAGTTATTCTAGGTCCTTTGTTTTCTGCATTGATTTTAGAATAATATTAGCAATTTCTAAAGTAAGTAGATAAATAAATAAATAATGAAAGACTGATGTGACTTTGATTGGGATTGCATTTATCATTTGGAAAGAACTGACATCTTAACTAAGTTGAGTTTTCTAGTATATGAATATGATAAATACCTTTATTGTCTATCTTTATACCTTTCTATTTCTTTTTATGGTCTTTAATTACTTTCTGCCATATTTTGTAGTTTTTAGTATAAAAGACCAGCATATTATTTGTTAATTTCCTCCTAAATATGTTTATGATATTGTTGGTGGTATTGCGTTACTGTTGTATAAATTTTACTTGTCAATTTTGATTTGCTAGTATTAGAATTATATTTAGTTTTTGTATATTTAATTCTTGCTTCTAGTAGTTTTTTTAGTAGATTCCATAGGGGTTTCTACATATACAATCATTATCTGAAAATGATAACAGGTAACAATTTTACCTCTTTTCCAATCTTTATTTTCCTGCCCCTAACCTACCTACCTCCTTCCCTTCCTTCCTTCCTTCCTTCCTTCCTTCCTTTATTCTTTACTAGTTTGGACTTCCAGTATAATGTTGAATATAAATTAGGAGCAGATATTTTTGCCTTCTTCCTGATCTTGGTGGAAAAGCGTTCAGTATTTCACAGTTAAGTATGGTGTTAGCAATAGTGAGTTTTTTGTTTTCATTGTATAAATGTATTTTATCAGAATGAGGCATTTCTCTTCTGTTCTTGGTTTCCTGAGAGTTATTATCATGAAAAAGTGGTAAATTCAATCAAATGCTTTACTGCGTTTGCTGAGGTGATCATTTCTTTTTCTCATCATTCTGTTGATGTGGAAAATTACATTGCTTGACTTTCACATGTTAAAACAACCTTGCATTCCTGAGATAAATTCCTTTTGATGATTTATTATCCTTTTATCGACTGCTGGAAAAGGTATGCTAATGTTTTTATTAAGTATTTTGTGTCCATGTTCATGAGGAATATTGATCTGTAATTGTTTTCCTTCTAATGTTTTTGTAAGATATTTATATCAGTATTATGTCAGTTTAATGAAATGTGGAAGAAATTGACCCTTTCTCCTGTATATTCTAAAAAGTTTGTGTACAATTTGCATTATCTCTCTTAATGTTTCATTGAATTGTTATGAAGTCATGTGGACTTGGAATTTTCTTTGTGGAATGATTTTTTTATTATAAATTTCATTTTTAGTAGATATTGTAACTTTTAGATTTTCGATTTCTGCTTCTGTTAACCTTAAGTTCCACTTTTCAAGGGTTTGTTCTTTTAAGCTATGTTAAAGAATTTATTGTCAAAGTTCTTCATACTATCCCCGTATTATCACTTTATTTTATTTATTTTTTAAACATCTTTATTGGAGTATAATTGCTTTACATTGCTGTGTTAGTTTCTGCTGTATGACCAAGTGAATCAGCTATACAACAAAGTGAATCAGCTATACGTATACATATATCCCCTTATCCCCTCCCTCTTGCGTCTCCCTCCCACCCTCCCTATCCCACCCTTCTAGGTGGTCGCAAAGCACCAAGCTGATCTCCCTGTGCTATGCAGCTGCTTCCCACTAGCTATCTATTTCACATTTGGTAGTGTATGTATGTCAGTGCCACTCTCTCTCTTCGTCCCAGCTTACCCTTGCCCTTCCCCATGCCCTCAAGTCTTTATTCCTGTCCTGCCCCTAGGTTCTTCAAAACCATTTCTTGTTTTTTAGATTCCATATATATATCACTTTAATGTTAATAGATCTATAATGATGTCCTCTCTTTCATTCCTGATGTTGGCAATTTGTGTTTTCTTTTTATCTTAACCAATCTTGTTAGATTTTGATTAATTTTATTACTGTTTTCAAAGTACTGACATTAATTTTTTTGTATTTGTCAATTTTCTATTTTATTGACTACTGATATTCGTTTTTCCTTCTGCTTATGTTTGGTGTAATTTGATCTTTTTTAGCTTCTTAAGGTAGAAGCTAAGGTAATTGGTTTCAGCCCTTCCTTCTTTTCTAATATAATCATTTAAAGCTATTTAATGCTGTCTAAGCACCTCTTTAGCCAGAACCCACACATTTAGATATGTTGGGTTTTCATTATCACTCACTTCAAAATGCTTTTTAATTTTCTTCTGATTTTTTCTTTGACTCATGAATTATTCAAAGTGGTATTACTAAATTGCCAAATATTTGGGGATTTTCTGGATATCCTAATGATGTTGTTTTCTAATTTAAAATACTTTTAGCCAGATAATATACTCTGCATGATTCCACTGTTTCACATTAATCAAAACTTGTCTTATGACCTAGAATATTGGTTTCTCTTGGTGACTCTTCCACATGCCACTGAAAATAATAAGTATACTGTGGTTTTGAGGGGAGGTGTTCTATAAATGCCAGTTAGGTCAAGTTGCATGGTAGCATTTTTCAAATCTTGTCTTTTACCAATTTTTGTGTACTTACTCTATCAGTTACTCAGAGAGGAATGTATAAATACCCAAGTAATTTCCCTCAGCTCTCCTGCTCTGCCCTCAGCTGTCCATTTGTAGCAAACCCAGTTTGCCTTGATTGATCAGTTTCTCTCAGTTCCCTTCCTGCGTCTGCTTTTGGAGGGTATTTGCCTTGCACTTGGAGGAGGGTCCATGCACCTCACTGGGATCTCTCTCAGCTCTTGCCCTGCATCCAGCCTTTCACATGGTTCTCCTGAGCATTCAGTGACGATCCATGGGAAAGAGTTGGTGGGTGAAGACTTTGTAGCTGAGGTAGCTTAGAATTTCAGATTGTAATGCAAGCCCACCCAGGGCCATGGCAAGTGTATTAAAAGTGTATGTTCTCCTAAACCTCATCCATGATGGATTTTTCCTCTTCACAGTTCTCCATGAGCCACCAGTTTCTTTTATCCTGTAATGTGTTTATCCTTTTCTGGAATTTAGTGCATTTGCATTCTGAAGTTTCTGATGGGATTTTTTAAAGCTATAATTTTATTGCATAACCAGCTTGTTTTGGTTGGTAGAATAAGAACAATGATTTCTTGCAAGTTTCTAATACCAACAGGAGGAGTAAGTCTGTTTCAGTTGATTTTTCATTTTGGGGATTACTTTTTCAAGTCTGTTTTTAAATATGGAAAACATTTACTTGGTTCAAAACCGAAAGCATATAAAAAGTATGATGTGAGAATTTTTGTTTTAATTATTTTCTCCTTTTAAAATTAACAGTTGTACTTTGCTTCTTGTTTATTTTTTCAGTGTTTCTTTTTCAAATATAAGCAAGTGTGTGTATGTGTGTATCTAGTTAGGTTAGATAATATAAGTATATAGATCTTAATTTCCCATCCTTTCTTACACAAAAGATAGCATTCTAAAAATTGTTCTGTACTTTGTTGGATTGTAAACTTAAAAGAATTTAAAGTTGACTATAATACAGAAAAGTATAAAAATGATAAGAATATAGCCTAGTGATTAATTATAAGTGAATCCATTTGTGTGATCACTACCTTATCCAAGAAATAAAATGTAAATAAACTCCTAAGACTCCCTCATGTCCCCTCTCAATTATTATATTCTTTTTCTCCTGGAATGTAACCACTATCCAGGTTTTTACCATCACCGATAAGTCATGCAGGCTTTTGAAATTTGATAGGTGAAATCATACAGACCTTCTTTTGTGTCTGGGTTATCTACTCAATTACATATTTGTAAGAGTCAACAATAGTTTTTTATGTAAAGCCTTAGTTCATTCATTTTTATGGCTGAATAATATTCCATTGTATGATTAGCATGCACTTTATTTTGTTGTTCTATTTTTCATTATATTTGCTATTGGAAATTATATTTGTAATTTAGGTATCATCTAAAAATAATTACGTCTTTATTTCTTACTTTTTGACCCTTATACATGTGTTTTCTTTCCCTTGTCCTACGATGTTGAAAAGAAGAAGTAAGAGGGAACATATTAGTTGCTAAATATCATAAGGTTTTTATTTTTTTAGGATTAAGGCAAAGCTTTATATTCTGGGTTTGCTAGTAGTTTTTAATTTTTGTCATCAGTAGAGCTTGAATTTTATCAAATGATACCTAGGCATCTATTGAAATAATGTTTTTCTCCTTTGTTCTGGTAGTGAGTCATATTACATTGATTGATTTTTGAATGATAAACCAACCACATTTTATGTTATCTTTTATGTATTGCTGCGTATTTTTGCAAATATTATCTTTTTAAAGTTTCATTTAAGTAGGATTGGCCAGTACTTTTTCTTTCTTATAATGCCTTCACTTTGTTTTAAAACCAAGTTAATTCTGTTTTCATAAAATGAAATGGCGGATGCTCCCTCTTTTTCCATTTTCTGGAAAGATTTCTATAAGCTTGGTGTTATTCTACCCTAAAAGTTTACCAGACTTTCCCTATGAAGTAATATGGGACTACCATTTCATTTGTGAGGAGTTCTTTTTTTTAAAAAAAGGATACAATTTCCTTGATAGAAAAGGACTATTTATATTTTCTCTTATTCCTATGTCAATTTTAGTGAATTATGATTTTTCTAAGATTTGTTTATTTCATCTAAATTATAAAATTTATTATCAAAAAATTGATCATAATACCTTTAATTTTAAATGTGATATCCTCCTCTTCCTGATTTTGGGAATTTTTTCTTTCTTCTTTTTCTTCATTAGTATTAATTTTTTTAATCAGTTTTTTACTCTTTAAAGAACCAGTTTTTGTTTTCGTCAGTCCTTTCTGTTATATTTTTGTTTTCTGTTTAATTTGTCTCTTTTCTTAGCATATTGATTTTCTTCATATATTTCCTTTGTGCTCCCTTTTTGGACTTAATCTGCTTTTTGCTGTCTTCTGACTCTCCCTCATGGTGGATCATTCTCTTATTTTATGTAAGCACATTTTCAGGAGAGACTGTTTTGTCTATAGACTTTTTTTTTTTAATAAATTTTTTAAAAATATATTTATTTAGTTTTTGGCTGTGTTTGGTCTTTGTTGCTGCACTCGAGCTTTTCTCTCTGGTTGTGGCAAGCGGGGGCTACTCTTCATTGCGGTGCATGGGCTTCTCATTGCAGTGGCTTCTCTTGTGGAGCACGGGCTCTAGGCATGTGGGCTTCAGCAGCTGCAGCACAGGGACTCAGTAGTTGTGGCACACGGGCTCAGTTGCTTCGCAGCATGTGGGATCTTCCTGGACCAGGGATTGAACCCATGTCCCCTGCATTGGCAGATGGATTCTTAACCACTGTACCACCAGGGAAGTCCCTAAACATCTTTCTTATACACCCAAATTGTATAATAGTTAATCTGGATTGCTTTGCATTTAGTTTTGCCAGACAGCCTAAGAGTTTTCAACAGCTGGAAACTACATTTTACTTTTGTTTTTCTCATTTGTGAATTACCATCCTGACTAGAGAAAATTTTGACTTTATTTCCACACATGAAATAAACTTATGAATTAAATTTCCATGGGAGACCTAGAAGACATTTTTACCCACCCAAAGTCCTAGACAAAGGCTGTCATTTCCTAGGGTTCTGGGGGCTGGGGGTGGGGGCAGTGCAGGCATTCTCTTCATCCTTTCAACCAGGTACAGTCCTCCCATGATTCTGATTCTGAACCGGGCCTCACTGGCCCTCCTTGACTCACTTGGGCCCAAAGCCAAGTGATCTGTTTCTGAGACAGCACTGAGATGCCAAATCTTCCCTCTGAAGCCTCAATCTGTCATGTTATGGCTTCTGCAGTGACATCTATAGGGCTTATTATTCTGCTTAATTTTATACATTGTTTCTGGGTTTTCTTTTTGTTTAAATTTTGGAATAGATAGATACTCCATTGGGATAGAGATTCCTGCTAACTCTTTCATCATCTTGCCTAACTTGATTCTAGGCGAGCTTTATAAAAGTTAGACTGGAATCTGATTAATCTGTATGTTTCAAATGAGGTGGTGGAGGTGGCAGTATAAGTGGGGAGAATATGGAAATGTAAGAATGCATTTGGATGGCCAGGAAAAGAGACGAAGTGGATAGACTGTGTAACATGCATCTTATTCTGCTTGCAAGATAGCCAGCATAGAAAAACATCACTCCCAAGTCATCTTAGATATCAAACAAGTCTTGGTGAAGAATTGCCTGTGGAATTAAGCAAAAATAAATCAGAACACAAAGGTTATGCTTCTTCAGAATGCAAATATATATGAGATTTGAGGTTGAAAATAATTCTACAGTGAGAAGTAAAATTAAGTCCATCAGTATGTATTGGGTTTTAGTGAATTTGGCATCACTCACCCCTAATTTAGAGTGTTCCAAACTTTGCAATTAAGAGCTACAATTGAAGAATGCCTGAACACAGGCTTATTAGTAGAGAGTTACAAAAGCTCAACAAAAACCACCTAAATTATAGACCTTGACTGTTCACAGGGCTTCCTCAGTTTTGGCAAATCAATGTTTTTAAAGGTTAAGTGTGTTGTTGGGGAAGAGATGGTGTATTTATTGCTCACTGTATTTATTTATATCAATCTTTTAATGTATCTCAGACTCAGAGATGTGCATGACTTGAACTTCACATTCAATCATCCAGTAAAAAAACCCTTTCAGTTTTTGTTTTTACTGTATATATTTTTTTAAAGCAGTTTTAGATTCACAGCAAAATTGAGATTTCCCCTTAGAGCTCTTGCCCACACACATTCATGGTCTTCCTCATTATCAACATCCGTCACCAGAGTGGTGCATTTGTTATAACTGATGAACCTACACTGGCACATCATAGTCACCCGAAGTCCATAGTTGACAACACTCTTGGTGTTGTACATTTATGGGTTTGGACAAATGGACAATGGTATGTATCACGCAGAGTATTTTCACTGCCCTAAAAATCCTCTGTTCTCTGCCTGTTTATCCCTCCCTTTCCCCTTTCCCTGGGCAACCACTGGTCTTTTTTCTGTCTCCATAGTTTTGCCTTTTCCAAGATATCATATACTTGGAATCATACAGTATGTAGTCTTTCCTGATGACTTTGTTCATTTAGTAATATGCATTTAAGTTTTTACTTTACCCATCCCTAACTTCATTTCTTTTTCTCAGCACTTGTCATAATGTGTGAAATCTACATGTTTGGGGGGGTATATATTCATTCTGTAAAATGATAAGATTGTAATAGCTAATGTTGGTAGCCTGCTGTATCCCTTAACTGCCATGAATGTTGACTTATAACATTCCCAGTTGCCCCTTTTCTGGGGAATTGTCCTTAGCTAAAATTCCTTAGAATTTTAAATGTAATGTTTTATTTCTTAAGCTGAGTAGCAGGTATATGGGCTTTTTGTTATATTGTGCATACATCTGTATGCCCAAAAACTTTCTTGATAAAAAAGAAAAATGTATTTAATGCTGTTTCCTGTATATTTAAGTTAACATATATAGCACATGCACACCAACATTGCCTTGTATTATACTTTTTTCCCTCCGGATTTGTTTTATGTTGTTCTTAATACTACCTGTGTTGCTCTATGCAGATCTTCAGTGTTTCTGAATGCTGCAGTGCAGCCCAGTATTTATCCCTCACATTTTGCTTTCATTCTTCTAGCAGTGGCTCCCTTCCACCATTTTACCTGTTCTCTTGTGGACCTATGCTGGAGTTTTCTTCATGTATTGCTGGATCATAGAATGTCCACATATGCAATTTCACTGAGTACACCCAGATAGCTCTCAATCAGATAGAGCCAAATAACATCTCATTTTACACTTCTACCAAAAGTGGATGAGGGATTCTGTTTTTCCACCATCTTCTCCTAGGCTGTCATCAGATAACAAAATCTACAGCATCCTTTGTTGAACAAGAATTCTTAAATGTGATGTAGCAAAATTAGTTCATTCTTACCTCAAAATTTATGCTTTTTTTTGGTATCTGATTTAGGAAGTTCATTGTGACACCAAGATTACAGAAATATTCTGGGCTGAAGAATGGTGGTTCTAAAGGTTCTATCAGGGGAGTGCAGCTGCTTGAATGCTCTTGGTCAGAGAACTGTTCTCCTCTATCTGAGAAAGTGATCCTTTTCAACCACAGGGGCAGTTTCAGGAGGAATGCCCATGGGGGTTTGAGGGAGAGGACTGCATTTAGACACCCAGAGCACATGTGTCGTCCTGGACAATCAATGGAGACCCAGCTGTTCCAAACAGGACATTCTCATATATGAGTTAGGAGACTTGAAAGCAAGACAACTCAGACACACTGGACTAGCCTTTCCCTTTCTGCACCTCAGGATTCTCATGTGTAAATATGGAGAGGATGGCCAATAACATCTTTATTATCTCCTTAAACTCAAACAGTTCATGTAGAATAAATAAATAAATAAATATATATATATATAAAACCAATTTAAAATTTCAACATTTCAGAACTATAGGAGTCAAGCTTGGTGATAGTTTTTCATGTGCCCTAGAACAAGCCATTTATAAATCAAGGTCATCTTAGGTTCTAGTTGGGACCCTATTAAACTCTTTACCAAGAGTATTACTTTAGCCTAACTGCCATATATATGTATATATTATAAATTGTCAAACCTTGGTGATTTACTGCAATAGAAACAAATTTCTCACTCAGGTAAAGTCCATTTGAGGGATTTTGGTTGGGTGGCTTTCCAGGCCATCACTTAAGAACCCAGGATTCAGGGCTTCCCTGGTGGCGCAGTGGTTGAGAATCTGCCTGCTAATGCAGGGGACACGGGTTCGAGCCCTGGTCTGGGAGGATCCCACATGCCACAGAGCAACTAGGCCCGTGAGCCACAAATACTGAGCCTGTGCATCTGGAGCCTGTGCTCCGCAACAAGAGAGGCCGCGATAGTGAGAGGCCCGTGCACCACGATGAAGAGTGGCCCCCGCTTGCCACAACTAGAGAAAGCCCTCGCACAGAAACGAAGACCCAACACAGCAAAAATAAATAAATTAATTAATAAACTCCTACCCCCAACATCTTCTTTAAAAAAAAAAGAACCCAGGATTCTTCCATCTTGTGGTTATTCCCTTTTTGAGGTTCTTGAAGTTCTTTCTGGTCACCTTCCAGGCAGGAAGAGAGAACAGAGTTCACTGTGGGAGGATATTTTGAGACTAAGCATTGAAGTGGCACACAGCACTGCACTGTCTGTGCTGGAACTTGATCCCATGACTACAGTAACAGAGATAGAGGCTAAGAAATCCAGTTTGGGTGTGTGCCATGAAGAAGACATAACTTTCGGGGAACACAGAGAAGTCTGCCACAGCAGCACTCCCTGTTAGGCATCTGCAGAACACAGATTAGTTTTCTTTTAATTATAGAAGCAATGTAACAACATTAAAAAACAGTGTTTAAAAACTAGGGAGGAATTACCCATAATCCCATGCCAGGAACAAAATACCTGTTAGTATTTCTGCAACTTTACATAGCCGGGACCTTAGAGGGCATGTACATGAGTAGTCCTCCCTCCCTTCCCTCCTTCTTGATTTTCTAACTTCCTTCTTTAAACATTTCTTGTTTTGTTTTGTTTAAACACTTCTTGGTTGTGTACAGGGTTAGACATCAAGAACACAGAGATCAGTAAGACACAAAATTTTGGGAATTCCCTGGCGGCCCACTGGTTAGGACTGCACTTCCACCGCAGGGAGCACAGGTTCGATCCCTGATCCCTGGTTGGGGAACTAAGTTCCCAGAAGCCGCATGGCACAGCAAAAAGAAAAAAAAAAAAAAAGACACAGAATTTTAAATTTGCCCTCAAGAAGTTCCACTAGCATGAGATCAGGCCAGTAACCAACCATTATAACATAACATGACTAGGGATGTGATAGAAATAAATGTGGAGTATTGTGGCAGCACTTATCCCAGAAACAGATATCCAGAGAAGGTGGTATCTTAACTGAGTAATAAAGGATAAATAGAAGCTAGTGGTAATAAAGAGTTCCAGAGCATTCCATGGAGTGGGGGGAGTGGGGGCACCATTCTCCAAGGCCTGGAGACATGAGATAGAACAGCGAGCTCTGGGAAGTGAACATAGTTCAGGTTGATTGGAAAGTGGAGTGTGAACGGGAAGTGGTGAGAGCTGAATCAGGATGGGGTCAAATTGTGGAAGACTGTCAGCTCTGCTAAGGAGACAAAATTTTAGTTTAACACAAGAGGAGTCATTGAAGTATTTTAAGCAGAAGAATGATTTAATTAGAACCTTGCTTGAGAAAGATAACTCTGGTTTCTATATAAAAAAAGACACCAGAGGTGGACAAAACTGAAGGCAAGAGACAAGTTAAAGGATTAGATGTATAATTCATATGAGATATGATGGTGGGTTTACTTACGTTGTGATTGACATTGGAGAAAAATATATAGCATTCAAGAGATATTTAGGTGGTAAAACCAACAGGGTTTAGGAACTGATTGGATATGAGCAGTTAAAGAGAGGAATATGTTAGGGATGACCCAGAATTCAGACTTGGCTGATTGGATGGAAAATTAACACAGAGATTACTGGAAAAGAGAGGATAATGAATTCAGTTTTTATTTTAATTTTGTGACACTTTTGGAAATATAAGTAGAGGAGAGTGGTAGGAAGTTGATTGATTATAAAACTGAAATTCAGGAAAGAGAATTACACTGGAGTTAAGATTCCTAATTGAATGTATAGGAATAAAAGAGGTTGTTCAGGGACCATATATTGAGTATAAAGACCATCATTTAGGTGATAGATAAAAGAATAAAAGTTGACAACAGAGGTTATAAAGGAGCAAGCAAACAAATAGAAATGAGCAATAGAATAAGAGTATTAAATCAGAGAAACCAACGGAAGAAAATTTTAAGTGCTGAGAAGAGATCAAGGAAAATAAAGATAAAAAGTGCCCATTAGATTTGGCATCCAAACAGTTCATTAATACCTTTTTCAGTACATTATTTTATGGAAAAGAATCAGATGACTTGAATTGAGAAGTGAGTGAAAAGTGAGGAATTATCTCAATGACAGTCAATGGTTATTAATAAGAAGAGAGAACAGGATAGAAGCTCTAATGTTTATCTGAACAGGATTTTTTTTTCAAAACTGGAAAAGATTTGCTAACGTGTAAATGCTTTTGGGAGAAATCTTGTAGAAAGGGATACTTTGAAAATACTTCAATGATAACAGAGAGAGGAGTAATTAATAGGATGAGGTCCCCAGGAGGAAAGAGCAGACCTGGAGGATAAGGCTTCCATTTTAATAGGCAGAAAGAAGGAACAATGATTTTGGATGAGGCTGCATTTATCAATTTAGTAGTGGGAATTTCTGGTCGATCTCATGTGCTGACTCCTAATGCATTTTTAGTGAAATGCCAACTGCTGAGGGAAAGCAGGGTGGTAGAGTCAGATATTTAAGAAAAGTGGAGAAGGTTTAAAATTACCGTTATGGAAGAAGATCTCACACACACAAGTATAACATCAATACTGAGTAGTGCTGGGAACTTCCTTGAAATCAGAGATGTTACAATGACCACCCCGCCCCCTCAAGGGTGTGCTTCGGGAATATTCTCCAGCAGTGTTCAGTGTCTTATGTCCGGAGGTGAAGAAGGAAAGTAGTTGAATGGTCTCACAGTAGCCAGGTGGGTTTGGCAAAAGGACAAGAGAGGCAAGGATAATGGCAAGAAAGTGGAGAAAATGATCAGCCAGAAAATCTAAGCTATGAAAAATGGAAAAAAGCTCCACAGGACTGGAGAGTCTCACAAGATGGAGATGAATTGACACTAATTGAGTGAAAGAAAATGAAGAATAAATGCTAGTACTCTGAGTAGATGTTTAATTTCATAAGTCCATGAGGCTCTAATTAAATATTTGTTGAATGATGACTGAGCAGATTTGCCTATAGGCACATATAAACTTTCCCCTATTGTTGTACACCTAGGTTGCTTTTATTTTCAGTTTTTTAAATGATCAATACAGTAAAATAGATTTTTTTCTTCCAGTGTACAGTTCTGTGACTTTTTAGCTAATGGAGTATATTTTTCAGAGCAGTTTGAGCTTTTCAGAAAAGTTGAGCAGGTATTACAAAGAGTTCCCATATACTACCTTTCTACCCCATATTCTGTACGCAGTTATTAACAACTTATATTAATGTGGTACATTTGTTATAATTGATGAACCCATATTGATACATTATTATTGACTAAATCCCGTAGTTTACATTAAGACTCACTCTGTGTTGTACAGTTCTATAGGTTTTGACCAATATCAATATCATATTTCCACTATCCACAGTAAGCACCAAATGAATATTTGCTCTTATTGCATTGTTAGTTTGAGAGGTAAATAACTGTTCTTTTTTTAATAGACTATTGTGGAGTTTTTTGTTCCTTTTTAACAGGAGAAAAACAAACAAGTTTAATAACATGTGCAGCTCCTGTATACATGGGAGAGCCCAGGAAAACTGAGTAACTCCTAGACTTTATTTTTTAGGGTAGTTTTAGGTTCACAGCAAAATCGAGAGGAAGTTCCCATATACTCCCTGCCCCTATACATGCACAACCTCCCCTTCTATCGACACCTTGCACCAGAGTGGTACTTTGTTACAGTCAATCAATCTCCATTGACACATCATAATCACCCAAAGGTCATAGTTTTCTTTATAGTTGACGTTTGGTGTTGGGTTTTAATTAATGTATAATGACATATATCCACCATTGTATTATCATACAGAATATCTTCACTGTCCTAAACATCCCCTTCCCTCTACCTATTCATCCCTCCTTCTTTCCCCTCAATCCCTATAAACCATTGATCTTATTAGTCACTATAGTTTTGCCAGTTCAGAACGTCATATAGCTGGAATTATATAGCTGGCCCTTTCAGACTGATTTCTTTCACTTAGTAATGTGCATTTAAGGTTCCTTCATGTCTTTTTGTGGCTTGATAGCTCATTTCTTTTCAGTGCTAAATAATATTCCATTATCCGGATGTAGCAGTTTATTTATCCATTCACCTACTGAAGGACATTTTGGTTGCTTCCAAGGCTTGGCAGTTATGAAATTACTATGTAGGTTTTTGTGGGGACCTGCAAGGAGAGATATTGCTGGATTGTATGGCAAGACTGTGTTTAGTTTTGGAAGATACTGCTAGACTGTTCTTCCAAAGCACCTGTACCATTTTGCATTTCCACAAGCAATGACTGAGAGTTCCTGTTGCGCTGAGTCTTCACTAGCTTATGATGTTGTCAGTGTTCTGGATGTTAACTATTCTAATTGGTGTGTAGTGGTTTATCATTGTTATTTTAATTTGCCATTACCTAATGATATATGATGTGTTACATCTTTTCATATGATTATTTGTCATTTGATTATCTTCTTTGGTGAGATGTTTGTTTGGACCCTTTACCCATTTTTTTTTTTTTTTTTTTCCGGTACGCGGGCCTCTCACTGTTGTGGCCTCTCCCGTTGCAGAGCACAGGCTCCGGACGTGTAGGCTCAGCGGCCATGGCTCACGGGCCCAGCCGCTCCGCGGCATGTGGGATCTTCCCGGACCGGGGCACGAACCCGTGTCCCCTGCACCGGCAGGCTGACTCTCAACCACTGCGCCACCAGGGAAGCCCCCCTTTACCCATTTTAATTGAGCTGTATGGTTTCTGATTTTTGAGTTTTAAGAGCTCTTCATATATTTTGGATAGCAGTGCTTTATCAGATACGCACTTGGCAACTATTTAGTCCCAGTCTGTGGCTTATTTTTTCATTCACTTAAAAGTGTATTTCTTAGGGTAGATGTTTTTCATTTTAATGAAGTCCAGCTTATCAGTTTTTTCTTCCATGGAGTGTGCTTTCGTACTGTATTACAAAGTCAGTGCCAAACGCAAGGACATTTTCTCCCATGTTAACTTCTAGAAGTTTTATAATTTTGCATTTATATTTGAATCTATAGTCCATTTTCAGTTAAATTTTATGAAAAGTGTAAGGTCTGTGTCAAGATAAATTTTTTTTGTATGTGGATGTCCTGTTGTTCCATCAACATTTGTTGAAAAGACTATCTTTTCCCCATTAAATTTCCTTTGCTCCTTTGTCAAAGTTTGTTAGGCTCTATCTGTGTAGGTCAATTTTTGGGGTCTCTATTCCGTTCCATTGATTTATTTGTCTGTTCTTTTGCCAATACCACACTGTCCTGATTAAATTCGTTTCTGTGAATTTTAATACATTTATAGATATATGTAACCACCACAATAATCAGCATACGGAACAATTCCATCACGCAAAAAAAAAAAAGAACTTCCTTATGTTTTCTCTTTTTTTTTTTTTTTATTCCAGCAAACCTCACTAATAATCTCTTAGATTTTAAAGTTAAAGCCTAAAGACATGGATGAACTGTAGGAAAGTCAGCAATAACCTTTGCCTGCTATAGATCAATTCAAAAGGGCTCAGAAGGAAAAGAATGTGGTCAGGCTGTTTTTCTTTTTTTTTTTTTTTTTACATCTTTATTGGAGTATAATTGCAATGCAATGGTGTGTTAGTTTCTGCTTCATAACAAAGTGAGTTATACATATACATATGTTCCCATATTTCTTCCCTCTTGCGTCTCCCTCCCTCTGACCCTCCCTATCCCCTCCAGGCGGTCACAAAGCACCGAGCTGATCTCCCTGTGCTATGCGGCTCCTTCCCACTAGCTATATACCTTACGTTTGGTAGTGTATATATGTCCATGCCTCACTCTCACTTTGTCACAGCTTACCCTTCCCGCTCCCCATATCCTCAAGTCCGTTCTCCAGTAGGTCTGTGTCTTCATTCCCGTCTTACCCATAGGTTCTTCATGACATTTTTTTTCCCTTAAATTCCATATATATGTGTTATCATACGGTATTTGTCTTTCTCTTTCTGACTTACTTCACTCTGTATGACAGACTCTACGTCTACCCATCTCATTACAAATAGCTCAATTTCGTTTCTTTTTATGGCTGAGTAATATTCCATTGTATATATGTGCCACATCTTCTTTATCCATTCATCCGATGATGGACACTTAGGTTGTTTCCATCTCTGGGCTATTGTAAATAGAGCTGCAGTGAACATTTTGGTACATGACTCTTTTTGAATTATGGTTTTCTCAGGGTATATGCCCAGTAGTGGGATTGCTGGGTCATATGGTAGTTCTATTTGTAGTTTTTTAAGGAACCTCCATACTGTTCTCCATAGTGGCTGTACCAATTCACATTCCCACCAGCAGTGCAAGAGTGTTCCCTTTTCTCCACACCCTCTCCAGCATTTATTGTTTCTAGATTTTTTGATGGCCTTTCTGACTGGTGTGAGATGATATCTCATTGTAGTTTTGATTTGCATTTCTCTAATGATTAATGATGTTGAGCATTCTTTCATGTGTTTGTTGGCAGTCTGTATATGTTCTTTTGAGAAATGTCTATTTAGGTCTTCTGCCCATTTTTGGATTGGGTTGTTTGTTTTTTGGTTATGGAGCTGCATGAGCTGCTTATAAATTTTGGAGATTAATCCTTTGTCAGTTGCTTCATTTGCAAATATTTTCTCCCATTCTGAGGGCTGTCTTTTGGTCTTGTTTATGGTTTCCTTTGCTGTGCAAAAGCTTTGAAGTTTCATTAGATCCCATTTGTTTATTTTTGTTTTTATTTCCGTTTCTCTAGGAAGTGGATAAAAAAGGATCTTGCTGTGATTTATGTCATAGAGTGTTCTGCCTATGTTTTCCTCTAAGAGTTTGATAGTTTCTGGCCTTACATTTAGGTCTTTAATCCATTTTGAACTTATTTTTGTGTATGGTGTTAGGGAGTGATCTAATCTCATACTTTTACATGTACCTGTCCAGTTTTCCCAGCACCACTTATTGAACAGGCTGTCCATTCTCCACTGTACATTCCTGCCTCCTTTATCAAAGATAAGGTGACCATATGTGCATGGGTTTATCTCTGGACTTTCTATCCCGTTCCATTGATCTGTCTTTCTGTTTTTGTGCCAGTACCATAGTGTCTTGATTACTGTAGCTTTGTAATATAGTCTGAAGACAGGGAGCCTGATTCCTCCAGCTCCGTTTTTCGTTCTCAAGATTGCTTTAGCTATTCGGGGTCTTTTGTGTTTCCATACAAATTGTGAAATTTTTTGTTCTAGTTCTGTGAAAAATGCCAGTGGTAGTTTGATAGGGATTGCATTGAATCTGTAGATTGCTTTGGGTAGTAGGGTCATTTTCACAATGTTGATTCTTCCAATCCAAGAACATGGTATATCTCTCCATCTATTTGTATCATCTTTAATTTCTTTCATCAGTGTCTTATAATTTTCTGCATATAGGTCTTTTGTCTCCTTAGGTAGGTTTATTCCTAGATATTTTATTCTTTTTGTTGCAATGGTAAATGGGAGTGTTTTCTTGATTTCACTTTCAGATTTTTCATCATTAGTGTATAGAAATGCCGGAGATTTCTGTGCATTAATTTTGTATCCTGCTACTTTACCAAATTCATTGATTAGCTCTGGTAGTTTTCTGGTAGCATCTTTAGGATTCTCTATGTATAGTATCATGTCATCTGCAAACAGTGACAGCTTTACTTCTTTTCCCATTTGGATTCCTTTTATTTCCTTTTCTTCTCTGATCGCTGTGGCTAAAACTTCCAAAACTATGTTGAATAAGAGTGGTGAGAGTGGGCAACCTTGTCTTGTTCCTGATCTTAGTGGAAATGCTTTCAGTTTTTCACCATTGAGGACGATGTGGGCTGTGGGTTTGTCATATATGGCCTTTATTATGTTGAGGTAAGTTCCCTCTATGCCTGCTTTCTGCAGGGTTTTTATCATAAATCGGTGTTGAATTTTGTCGAATGCTTTCTCTGCATCTATTGAGATGATCATATGGTTTTTCTGCTTCAATTTGTTAATATCGTGTATCACGTTGATTGATTTGCGTATATTGAAGAATCCTTGCATTCCTGGAATAAAGCCCACTTGATCATGGTGTGTGATCCTTTTAATGTGCTGTTGGATTCTGTTTGCTAGTATTTTGTTGAGGATTTTTGCATCTATGTTCATCAGTGATATTGGCCTGTAGTTTTCTTTCTTTGTGACATCCTTGTCTGGTTTTGGTATCAAGGTGATGGTGGCCTCATAGAAAGAGTTTGTGAGTGTTCCTCCCTCTGCTATATTTTGGAAGAGTTTGAGAAGGATAGGTGTTAGCTCTTCTCTAAATGTTTGATAGAATTCACCTGTGAAGCCATCTGGCCCTGGGCTTTTGTTTGTTGGAAGATTTTTAATCACAGTTTCAATTTCAGTGCTTGTGATTGGTCTGTTCATATTTTCCAGTTCTCCCTGATTCAGTCTTTGCAGGTTGTGCATTTCTAAGAATTTGTCCATTTCTTCCAGGTTGTCCATTTTATTGGCATAGAGTTGCTTGTAGTAATCTCTCATGATCTTTTGTATTTCTTCAGTGTCTTTTTTTAGTTCTCCTTTTTCATTTCTAATTCTATTGATTTGAGTCTTCTCCTTTTTTTTCTTGATGAGTCTGGCTAATGGTTTATCAATTTTGTTTATCTTCTCAAAGAACCAGCTTTTAGTTTTATGGATCTTTGCTATTGTTTCCTTCATTTCTTTTTCATTTATTTGTGTCCTGATTTTTATGATTTCTTTCCTTCTGCTAACTTTGGGGTTTCTTTGTTCTTCTTTCTCTAATTGCTTTAGGTGCAAGGTTAGGTTGTTTATTCGAGATGTTTCTTGTTTCTTAAGGTAGGATTGTATTGCTATAAACTTCCCTCTTAGCACTGCTTTTGCTGCATCCCATAGGTTTTGAGTTATCGTGTCTCCATTGTCATTTGTTTCCAGGTATTTTTTGATTTCCTCTTTGATTTCTTCAGTGATCACTTCGTTATTAAGTAGTGTATTGTTTAGCCTCCATGTGTTTGTATTTTTTACAGATCTTTTCCTGTAATTGATATCTAGTCTCATAGCATTGTGGTCGGAAAAGATACTTGATACAATTTCAATTTTCTTAAATTTACCAAGGCTTGATTTGTGACCCAAGATATGATCTCACCTGGAGAATGTTCCATGAGCACTTGAGAAAAATGTGTATTCTGTTGTTTTGGGATGGAATGTCCTTAAATATCAATTAAGTCCATCTTGTTTAATGTATCATTTAAAGCTTGTGTTTCCTTATTTATTTTCATTTTGGATGATCTGTCCATTGGTGAAAGTGGGGTGTTAAAGTCCCCTACTATGAATGTGTTACTGTGGATTTCCCCTTTTATGGCTGTTAGTATTTGCCTTATGTATTGAGGTGCTCCTATGTTGGGTGCATAAATATTTACAATTGTTATATCTTCTTCTTGGATTGATCCCTTGATCATTATGTGGTGTCCTTCTTTGTCTCTTCTAATAGTCCTTATTTTAAAGTCTATTTTGTCTGATATGAGAATTGCTACTCCAGCTTTCTTTTGGTTTCCATTTGCATGGAATATCTTTTTCCATCCCCTTACTTTCAGTCTGTATGTGTCTCTAGGCCTGAAGCGGGTCTCTTGTAGACAGCCTATATATGGGTCTTGTTTTTGTATCCATTCAGCCAATCTGTGTCTTTTGGTGGGAGCGTTTAGTCCATTTACATTTAAGGTAATTATCGATATGTATGTTCCTATTCCCATTTTCTTAATTGTTTGGGGTTTGTTATTGTAGGTCTTTTCCTTCTCTTGTGTTTCTTGCCTAGAGAAGTTCCTTTAGCATTTGTTGTAAAGCTGGTTTGGTGGTGCTGAACTCTCTCAGCTTTTGCTTGTCTGTAAAGGTTTTAATTTCTCCATCAAATCTGAGTGAGATCCTTGCTGGGTAGAGTAATCTTGGTTGCAGGTTTTTCTCCTTCATCACTTTAAATATGTTCTGCCAGTCCCTTCTGGCTTGCAGAGTTTGTGCTGAAAGATCAGTGGTTAACCTTATGGGGATTCCCTTATGTGTTATTTGTTGTTTTTCCCTTGCTGCTTTTAATATGTTTTCTTTGTATTGAATTTTTGACAGTTTGATTAATATGTGTCTTGGCGTATTTCTCCTTGGATTTATCCTGTGTGGGACTCTCTGCGCTTCCTGGACTTGATTAACTATTTCCTTTCCCATATTAGGGAAGTTTTCAACTATAATCTCTTCAAATATTTTCTCAGTCTCTTTCTTTTTCTCTTCTTCTTCTGGAACCCCTATAATTTGAATGTTGGTGTGTTTAATGTTGTCCCAGAGGTCTCTGAGACTGTCCTCAGTTCTTTTCATTCTTTTTTCTTTATTCTGCTCTGCAGTAGTTATTTCCACTATTCTATCTTCCAGGTCACTTATCTGTTCTTCTGCCTCAGTTATTCTGCTATTGATCCCTTCTAGAGTATTTTTAATTTCATTTATTGTGTTGTTCATCATTGTTTGTTTCATCTTTAGTTCTTCTAGGTCCTTGTTAAATGTTTCTTGCATTTTGTCTTTTCTATTTCCAAGATTTTGGATCATCTTTACTATCGTTATTCTGAATTCTTTTTCAGGTAGACTGCTTATTTCCTCTTCATTTGTTAGGTCTGGTGGGTGTTTATCTTGCTCCTTCATCTGCTGTGTGTTTTTCGGTCTTCTCATTTTGCTTATCTTACTGTGCTTGGGGTCTCCTTTTTGCAGGCTGCAGGTTCATAGTTCCCGTTGTTTTTGGTGTCTGTCCCCAGGGCTAAGGTTGTTTCAGTGGGTTGTGTAGGCTTCCTGGTGGAGGGGACTAGTGCCTGTGTTCTGGTGGATGAGGCTGGATATTGCCTTTCTGGTGGGCAAGTCCACGTCTGGTGGTGTGTTTTGGGGTGTCTGTGGACTTATTATGATTTTAGGCAGCCTTTCTGGTAATAGGTGGGGTTGTGTTCCTCTCTTGCTAGTTGTTTGGCATAGGGTGTCCAGCACAGTAGCTTGCTGGTTGTTGAGGGAACCTGGCTGCTGTTGCTGAGATTGAGATGTCTGGGAGATTTTCGCCGTTTGATATTATGTGGAGCTGGGGTGTCTCTTCTGGACCAGTGTCCTGAAGTTGGCTCTCCCACCTCAGAGGCACAGCACTGACTCCTGGCTGCAGCACCAAGAGTCTTTCATCCACATGGCTCAGAATAAAAGGGAGAAAAATTAGAAAGAAAGAATTAGTAGAAGGAAAGAAAGAACGAAAGGAAAGAAAGAAAGGAGGGAGGGAGGGAGGAAGGGAGGAAGGAGGGAAGGAAGGAAAAAAGAAAGAAAGGTAAAGTAAAATAAAGTAAGATAAAATTAAAGTTATTAAAATAAAAAATAATTATTAAGAAAAAAATTTAAAGAAAAACAGATGGATAGAACCCTAGGACAAATGGTGGAAGCAAAGCTATACAGACAAAATCTCTCACAGAAGCAAACACATAGACACTCACAAAAAGAGGTAAAGGGGAAAAAATCATAAATCTTGCTCTCAAAGTCCACCTCCTCAATTTGGGATGATTCATTGTTTATTCAGGTATTCCACAGATGCAGGGCATATCAAGTTGATTGTGGAGATTTAATCCGCTGCTCCTGAGGCTGCTGGGAGAGAGTTCCCTTTCTCTTCTTTGCTGTCACAGCTCCCGGGGCTCAGCTTTCCATTTGGCCCCGCCTCTGCGTGTAGGTCGCTGGAGGGCGTCTGTTCTTCGCTCAGACAGGAGGGGTTAAAGGCGCAGCTGCTTCGGGGACTCTGGCTCACTCAGGCCTGGGGGGAGGGAGGGGCACGGAGTGCGGGGCGGGCCTGTGGCAGACGCCGGCGTGACGTCGCAGCAGCGTGAGGTGCGCCGTGCGTTCTCCCCAGGAAGTTGTTCCTGGATTCCAGGACCCTGGCAGTGGCGGGCTGCACAGGCTCCTTGGAAGTGAGGTGTGGATAGTGACCTGTGCTCGCACACAGGCTCCTTGGTGGCGGCAGCAGCGGCCTTAGCGTTTCATGCCCGTCTCTGGGGTCCTCGCTTTTAGCCACGGCTCACGCCTGTCTCTGGAGCTCCTTTAAGCAGCGCGCTTAATCCCCTCTCCTCGCGCACCAGGAAACAGAGGGAAGAAAAGTCTCTTGCCTCTTTGGCAGGTCCAGACTTTTCCCTGGAGTCCCTCCCGACTAGCCGTGGCGCACTAACCCCCTTCAGCCTGTGTTCCTGCCGCCAACCCAGTCCTCTCCCTGCGCTCCGACCAAAGCCGAGCCTCAGCTCCCAGCCCCGCCTGCCCTGGCGGGTGAGCAGACGAGCCTCTCAGGATGGTGAGTGCCGGTCGGCACCGATCCTCTGTGTGGGAATCTCTCCGCTTTGCCCTCCGCACCCCTGTTGCTGTGCTCTCCTCCGCGGCTCCGAAGCTTCCCCCCGCCTCCACCCACAGTCTCCGCCCGCGAAGGGGCTCCTAGTGTGTGGAAACCTTTCCTCCTTCAGGGCTCCCTCCCACTGGTGCAGGTCCTGTCCCTATTCTTTTATCTCTGTTTATTCTTTTTTCTTTTGCCCTACCCAGGTACATGGGGGAGTTTCTTGGCTTTTGAGAGGCCTGAGGTCTTCTGCCAGCGTTCAGTAGGTGTTCTGTAGGAGTTCCACGTGTAGATGTATTTCTGGTGTATCTGTGGGGAGGAAGGTGATCTCTGCGTCTTACTCTTCCGCCATCTTCTCGGAAGCCTACTGTTTTCTCTTTATACTCAACATTTCCTATCCACTCACAACCTCTGGCAACCACTAATCTGTTTTCCAACACAGTAGTTTTGCCTTTTTGTGAATGTCAAATGAATGAAGTCATGTGATATATAACCTTTTGAGATTGGCTTCTATCAGTCAGCATAATGCTTTTGGAGAATTATCCTTTTTTTAATTAGTATTAATGGTTGTTCCTTATTATGGCTGAAGGATATTCCATGGTGTGGATGTAGCACCACTTGCTTATTCATTCCCTATTTGAGAGATATTTGGGTTATTTTCAGTGTTTGGTGATTAAGAGTAAAGCTGCTATAAATATCCATGTACAGGTTTTGTGTACGTGAACATAAGTTTTCACTTCTTTAGGTTCAATGTCCAGAAGTGAAATTGCTGGGCCATAATAAGTACATGATTAACTCTAGAAGAAACTACTGACCAATTTTCTATAGTGGCTGCATGATTTTATATTCCCACCAGAAATGTATGAGAGATCCATCTGTTCCACTCCTTCTCCAGCACTTGGTATCATCAGAAATTTTTAGTTAAGACATTCAATAGATGGCAGTTTTGTTGCATCATGATTTTAATTTGCATTCACTAGCTAATCATGTTGAATACCTTTTCATGTGATTATTTGCCATCCATACATCTTTGGTGAATTGTCTGTCAACATATTTTGCCCATTTAAAAAAAATGTGTTGTTTATTTTCTTGCTATGTTTTGAAAGTTCTTTATTATTATGGGTAGAAGTCCTTTGTCAGATATATGATTTATAAACATATTTCCCCAATCGGTAGCTTGCTTTTTCATTCTTCTGATAGAGCCTTGTGCAGAGCAAAAGTTGTTAAACTTGATGGTTCAATTTATCAAAAATATATAATTTTTATGTCTCAGGTTTTTGGTATCATGTCTGAGAATTCTAATTCTTTGTATAGCCCTAGGTTACGAAGATTTTCTTCTAAAATATTTTTAGTTTTGCATTATATATTTAGATGTATAAGCAATTCTGAATTAATTTTTGTGTAAGATATGAGATGTAGGTTAAGGTCTGTTTTTTTGTGTATGTATATCAGATTGTTCTAACACCATTTGTTGAAAAAGGCTGTCTTTTCTCTCTTCAGTTACTTTTGCAGCTTTGTCAAATATCAATTGGCCATATTTGTGAGGGTCTATTTCTAGACACTCTGTTCTGTTTCACTGATGTATGTGTTTATTCCTTCACCAATACCACAATGTCTTGATTACTATAGACTTATAGCAAGTCTCAAATTTGGACAGTGGGATTTCTCCAAACGTTTTATACTTGATCAAAATTGTTATAGCTATTCAAGTTTCTTTACCTTTTCATATAACTTTTAGAATCAGTTTGTCTAAATCTACAATATGTTTTGCTGAAATTTTGGTCAGTATTACATTCATTTACAGATCAAGTTGGGAAGAATTAATGTCTTTACTATGTTGAATCTTCTAATTCGTAAACATGTGTCTTAGTCAGTTGGGCTACTATAATAAACATACCATAGATTGAGTGGCTTAAACAAAAAAGTTTTATTTATCATAGTGCTGGAAGCTGGGAAATCCAAGATTAAGGTACTGGCAGATCCAGTGTCAGATGATAGCCCACTTCCTGGCTGGTAATTAGCTATCTTCTTGCTCTATCCCTACAAGGCTGAGCGAGAGATCATATAACTCATACTTCTTATAAAGGCACTAATCCCATTTATGAGGGCTCCACCTCCATGACCTTATTACCTCCCAAAGGTCCCACCTTCAAATATTATCACATTGGGAATATCTCCATTTATTTAGGTCTTTGCTAATTTCTTTCATCAGTGATTTGTAGTTTTTAGTATATAAGTCCTATACTTGATTTTTAAAGAATATTTATACCAAAGTATCTCATAAATTTCTTAGAACTATTATAAATGGTATTGATTTAATTTCTGTTTTTAATTTTACATTGTCAGTATATAGAAAAAGGATTGATTATTCTTATGTCCTGCAAACTTATTTATTATAATTTCTAGAAGGATTTATGTTTGGTTTTTTTAAATTTTTTATCCTCTTGGATTTTCTATGTAGACAATCAGTCATCTGTGAATAGAGACAGTTTTATTTCTTCATTTCTAGTCTATTTCTTAAAATAATTTCTGTTTCTTGCTTGTTGCACTGGCTGAAACTTCCAATACTAAGCTGAATAAAAGTAATGAGAATGACATCCTTATCTTTCCCAATCTTAAGAAGAAAGCATTCAGTCTTTCACTACTAAGTATGATATTAGCTGTATGATTTTTGTTTTTGTTCTTTTGATGCCCTTTATCATGTTAAGGAAGTTCCTTTATAGTCCTAGGTTTTATCATGAATGGATATTGAATTTTGCCACATTCTTTTTTTTTTTTTTTTTTTTTTGGTATGCAGGCCTCTCACTGTTGTGGCCTCTCCCGTTGAGGAGAACAGGCTCCGGACGCGCAGGCTCAGTGGCCATGGCTCACGGGCCCAGCCACTCCGCGGCATGTGGGATCTTCCCAGACCGGGGCACGAACCCGCGTCCCCTGCATCAGCAGGCGGACTCTCAACCACTGCGCCACCAGGGAAACCCCTTTGCCACATTCTTTTCCTTCATCAGTTGATCTGTTAATTTACTTTTTCTTCTTTGGACTTTGAATATGGTAGATCACATTGATTGTTTTTAAAATATGGAAACAGCCTTATTCTCTTGGGATAAATCTCACTTGGTTGCAGTGTTGACTGTGAATATATCACTTCATGTAGTTTGGTATTATTTTGTTATGATTTTTGCAATTTTTCATGAAGGATATTGGTCTGTAGTTTTTCTTTTTCCTACAGTCTTTTGGCACAGGGTGATGAAAGTTTCATGAAGTGACTTCAGATATGTTTTCTTCTATTATCTGAGAGACATTGTGTACAATTGGTGTTATTTCTTTAAATATCTGATATGATTCACCTGTGAAACCATCTGGGCTTGGGGATTTCTTTTTCAGAAGATGTTTAAACCAAAAATTTCATTTCTTTAATTTTTATAAGACTTTAATTTATTTCATCTTGTGTGAATTTGGGTAAAGTTTTCAAAGAACTGCACCATTTCAAATAAATTGTGGACTAGATTGCACAGAGTTGGGCAGAATATTCACATATTATCCTTTTAATATCTATAGTATCTTTAGTGAAATTTCTTCTTTTATTTCTGCAATTGGCAATTTGGGTCTTCTCTCTTTTTGCTTTATCAGTCTGATAGAGATTTATCAATTGTATTCATCTTTTTAAAGAACCAACATTTGATTACATTGATTTTTATTTTTTGGCTTTTAATTTTATTGAAGTTTACTCTTTATTATCTTGTTCCTTATGCTGTTTTAGGTTTTTATTTCATTTTTCTTTTTCTCAGTTCTTAGAATCATGAATTATTGATTTGAGACCTTTCTTATTTTCTAATAAAAACATTTTTTGCTATGAATATCACTGCATGCGCTGCTTAAACTGCACCCCACAACTCTTAATATCTTTGTATTTTTATTTTCTTTAAGTTCAAATTTTTTTCTAATTTACTTCAGGACTTCTCTTTGACCCACAGATTATTTAGAAGTGTGCTGTTTGATATCCAGGTGTTTGAGGATTTTCCAGTTATCCATTATTGCAGGATTTAATTATTTTAAATTTGTTAAAGTTTGTTTTATGAGCAGAATATTGACAATCTTGGTGAATGATCCATGTGGACTTTAAAAGAATGTGCATTCTGCTGTTGTTGGGTGGAGTGTTCTATAAACACCAGTTAGATCAGTTGGTTGATGGTTTTTTTCAGTTCCTCATATCCTTGTTAATAGTCTGTCTACTACTTCTAACCATTACTGAGTGATGTATGTTGAATTCTCTAAATATAATTGTGAATGTTTTTATTTCTCCTTTAATTTCTGTCAGATTTTGCATATTGAAGCTCTGTTCCTATGTACATGTGCATGTAGGATTGTTATTTCTTTTTTTGTGAATTGAATAATTGATTAATATGCAATGATTCTCTTAATCCCTGGTAATTTTCTGTGCTCTGAAGTCTTCTTTGTCTGATATTAATATAGCCACTTCAGCTCTCTTTGGATTAACCTTTGCATGGGACATAATTGCCCATCCTTTTATTTTTAATTTACTTATTTTGTTACATTTGAAGTGAGTTTATTGTAGAGAGCATATAATTGGGTTATTTTTTAAATTGAAGTATAGCTGATGTACAGTATTATATGTTACAGGTGTAAAATATATGGATTCACAATTTTAAGGTTTATACTCCATTTATAGTTATTATAAAATATTGACTATATTACCTGTGTTGTACAATATATCCTTGTAGCTTATTTCATACATAATAGTTTGTATCTCTTTATCCCCTACTCCTATATTGCCCCTCCCCCTTCTGTCTCCCTACTGGTAACCACTAGTTTGTTATCTATATGTCTGCTTCTTTTTTGTTATATGCACTTTTGTTGTATTTTTTACATTTCATATATGTGATATCATACACTATATGTCTTTCCCTGTCTGACTTATTTTACTTAGCATAATGTACTCCAAGTCCATCCATGTTGCTGCAAATGGCAATACAAACAAACAAAAAAAACTATTGATATTTTCATGTACTTGCTATGTTTAGACCAATGCATGTAGTATAATTATTGATAGTTTTAGATTTAGGTCTAATATTTTGTTGCCTGTTTTTTGACTGTTTCCTCTATTTTTTCATTTCTGTTTCCCCCTTCTTGCGTTCACTGGGTGAATTTTACATTTTTATCACATTCTAACTTATCTATTTACATAGATTGTTAGTGGCTGTTCTCACAGTCACAATACACATACTTTATCTTTCATTGACTCCTAATAATTTTACCTCATCAAGTAGAATTTAGAAATGTATCATCATATAGGTCCTTTTAGTCTCCCTCTTTTATTTTATAGTTGTCTTACGTATTACAATTACATTAAAAACCTCATCACACAATGATACATATATATTTTTATTTTCAACAACTGAATATATTTTAAAAATTGAGAAGAAAAGAATAGTCTATCACATCCCTCAATTTATTTACCATTTCTGTGGCTCTTCCTTGATTCTTGATATTCCAAGTTTCCTTCTGGTATCATTTCCCTTTTGTCTGAAAAACTTTGGTCCACAATTCCTTGTGTGCAAATCTGCTAACAACAAATTGTTTTAATTTTCTTTCATGAGGGAATGTCTTTATTTCATTTTGTATCCAGAGGATATTTTTCACTGTCTACAGAATTCTTGGTCAATAGATCTTTCCTTCATCAGTTTAAAAATGTTGTGGCGTTGCTTTCTGGCCTTCATGCTTTCTGATGAGAGACATCTGTAGTCATTCAAAATCAGTTTCTTTAAAGGTAATGTGTTGGTTTTCTCTGATGCTTTTATAATTTTCTTTTTGTTTTTCATTTTTAGCAGTTTGATTATGATGTGTTTGAGTATGGAGTTGTTTGGGTTTTTCCTGGTTAAGTTTCATTGATGTTGGCTCTATAGGTTTATGTCTTTTGACGAATTGGAAAGTTTTCAGCCATTTCTTCTTCAAATACTTTTTTCAAATTGTACTTTTTCTCCTCCCTTTCTAGAATTCCAATCACATAAATATTGTGTTACTGTCACACAGGTCCCTGGGTTTCTGTTTATATTTTTGAATCTCTTTTTTTCTCTCTGGTGTTGTTATTGAGCCTATCCAGTGAGTTTTTAAGTTTGGTTATTATATTTTTCAGTTCTAAAATTTCTATTTGTTTCTTCTTTATATGTTCTAGTTCTTTGCTGACTTTCTGTTTTTCCGTCTTTTGGAATATTTATTTTTGCTTCTTGGACCATTTCATAATAGCTGCTGAATAGTCCTTATCAGGTAGTTCTACATCAGTGTCATATTGGCATTTGTACCTGTTAATTATCTTTTCCATGCAAATTGAGGGTTTCCTGGTTTTTCAGAAGAGAAGTAACTTTGGATTGTTTCCTGGTATTTTCAATATTATGTCATGTACTTCTTCTATGGAAAATGTTGGTATTGTTCTTTTAGTAGTCAATTGAGTTGGATAGCTTCAGACTACAAGTTTCAATTTGCCTTCTGTGAACTGTGAATCCAGTCTCAGTTCAGTGTTCAGTGTCTTGCAGTACCACTCAGATTTGCCCCATATATGTGCCACCTTGCGGTCAGTCTGGGGCCTAGACAGTGTTATTTCAGTTCTCTAAATGTTTTGTGTGCTCAGTAGAATCAGATCCACGTGTGTGTGGCTTGAAGACTAGTTATTAAACAACTTAATTTGGTTGTTTTCTCAGTATATATCAATACTTCCTTTTCACAGTCTCCAAGGTACAATATATCCATTTTTAACAGATTGCAAAGGGCGCCTGGCACTCTTCTTTTTTGTCCTCCAGACAAAGTGCTGTGGCTTAATTTGCCCCGCACTCCCCTGAACTTCTAAGACTGCAGCTATATCTCCGGTCAAGTGGAAGGAGAACATGAAAAAAAAAAACGGTGATTCACTCCACATTCTTAGGACCCCAACCCCACTGACTGGAGAGGCCTTTGCAGCTATCGCTGTGTTACTGCTTAGGGGCTGGGCATGAGATGCCAGAGGAAAGAAAATAAACAAACAAATAAAAACAAAACCTGGGAATTTCCACATTCTCTTGAGATTTCAGAGTTCCCTTTCCAGCTCCAGAGCCAGAACTGGGAGCCTGGAGGTCTCTCTGAGCTGATGGTCACCTTTAGGTTTTGGTTTGAATTAAATTCAGGCCAAAGGATACTGGAGGAAAAAGCATGTAAACTCACCACCAATTTGATGGTCTTTGGAATTCTGGTATTCTTTCCTGATCCACTTGCTACTACTTACTTTTCAGAGTCCTAAAACAGTTCCTCCAGGTATAGTGGTCACAGCAGTGGGAGAGACACGGGAAGTACGGTTACTCCACATAAAAGAACAGAAGCTGCAAAAATAATACAGAGAGTTTCTGCATGTGCTTCACCCAGCGATAACATTTTACATATCATAGTGCATTTCAAAACCAGGACATTGGCAGTGGCATGATACTATCAATTAAACTACAGCCCTTATTTGGTTTTCATCAGGTTTTTGTTGTTGTTGTTTTTGGTGGTGGTGTATAGTACTCTGAAATTTCAACACGTGTATGAACTTGTGTTACCACCACCACAATGAAGATATGGAACTCTTCCATCACTACAAAGAAACTCTTTCGCGCTACCTCTGAAGAGTCATACCCCGCCTCAACCCTAACCTGGGCAACCACTGATTTGCTCTCCATCACTATAATTTTTGGTCATTTCAAGGTTATTCTATAAATGGAAACATGCAGTATATCCATCAGTTTTTAACAGAATTCAGTCTTTGGCACTGTGTGTTTTGCTGCTATTATGCATTCAGACATCCAGCAATATTCCTTTACTGGGACAAAAACTATGAAATAGTGGCGCCTCCCCTCAAGTCCCTCTAACAAGTACAGGAATCGAAAAAGAAGGAATTATAGCCCAGCATATATATAGTGACTAGCGTTTGTTAAAGGACCAAACACCGCATTATTGCTCATGTCTGAGCACCCAACTCCTGGCCTTCAGGAGTCGGAATGAAACCAGCTTCCCCAGACATAAAACATCTGAGTCATTGCCTCAGGTCACAAGGGATGACAAGGGATCAGTGCATGCCTTCTCCCTAACCCCAGGTGGCCCGCTCTGCCTTCACATGACTGTGAGAGCTGGAGAAAGGTGGGTTAGCATGCCCCAGGGAAGCTGTGCACAGAAAGGCACATTTAAACACACCTATTGTCCCTGTGGCTTTGTCAACAAAATATTTCAACTCCTGATGAATCTCTGTGTTCCTAGATTTATTTTTAAGTGCAGCACACAGATTGTTTCTTTGTTTGCTTTTCTATTTGCTCATGGTTGTTACTTTCTCCTGAACAGTTCATCAAAGTGGCAGTCATACAGTAAACATCTGGCAGTATATTGTTATTTATTATGTATTGAGTGCCATAAAGGCTCATAAAGCTTACCTGGTGTCTGTGATGATACCAGCCATCGGCTGCGGAGCTTTCTGCCGCACTCAGGCATTTACTGGGGAGCTTGAGCTGGAGGCTCAACGATGGGGCAGGCAGTTCTGGGAGCAATCTATTACTCCTGCTTCCTCCTGGCAGTATAAAGAGATGCAGAGCTCGAGAAGCTCCATGCAGTCAGGACACAAAGAAGGATGTGGATAGAGCATGAAATCTTGATGTGGAGTGAACAAGCGAAGGTGGTGGTGCCTGTAATAGCATGGATGGCTTGACTCCTTCAGCTCTGAAAACCCTGATTCTCATATCTTCTGAAATGAGATTCTATAGTTGTGAGAGAGGATGGGGAATGAGAAAAGGAGGGTCGAGCTAACTCATGTTTATTGATTATCTCTGTAACCAACACTGATCTAAGCATTGCGGTATAGAGGACTGGAATTCATAGTGTGTTGCAGAAAAGACAATAGATGAATATATAAATGCATAATGTAGTGTCTAAGAAGGAGACTAAAGTTAGGTAAGGAGATGAAACATAAAGAGATGGATATTTTTGATGGATTGGTCAGAGAAGTGTGTCCTGAAGATGTGGCCTTTGTGCAGAGACCTTGATTAACTGAAAAGGGGAGCCGTGTAGATACCTGAGGAAGAGCATTGAGTAAGAGAGAACAGCACATGCAAAGGCCCTGAGCACACTTAGCAAGTGGAGGGTCAAGTGAGAGCTCCTTTTGCTGTGTTGTTCTTCACTCTATCAGGGAAGAGCCCAGGTTGGCTGCACTGGCCGCTTTCTCCAAGCTCACGAGTCTGGGGGCACTCAGTTCAGTTACTTTCAAATACTGCCTGTTTAGGTCAAAAAGGAACAGAGGAGGGGGAGCTGCCTGAGGCCAGTCCTGCCTCGCAGGCATGCCCCTCAGCCTCATGGTGACTGGGGAGTGGAGCTCCATCAGGGTTTTCTGACCTCCCTCATGGGACACACTCCAGTCTCAGGAGGATGGCTGTGTTCCCTTTGTGGGTGTAGGAGGCTTTCTTTGCTCTTCTCCTTCTTGTGCTACATTCAAGACAGAATTCTACAACCAATCCCCCATCTTTCACTTAGCATCTGCAAATTCCAGTCAGCCAAGAAAATTTTGTCAAATTTACATTTTGAAGTTTGTTTATGAACCAATTCTCTCATTGCCTCCGCTTTACCAGCCTACTTGATGCCTCTCTGGAGTTTCAGGCTCGCCTCTTTATTTTCCCCTGGATGAAAATAAGGTATAATTTAGAAATCCTTCAAGTTTATTTTTCACTTTTGACTGCAACCCGGGCCTGAAAAAATTTTTTTCTCCATTTTTATTATCTATCAATCTTTCTAATGAAATTAATGGAGATAGAGGCAGTTAGATTCCTGTGCTCAAATCACTGTCTTACCCCAAATCGTATGTTAGACCAAATTTTATATATTTTGAATAATATGGAGCTCATATACCCCTTAGATAAACCTACTTGCTGTCGCTAGGTTAAGTCTTCCTGTTTTAATTCCATCATCTTTCCAGAGCAGGCTGATGAAGTCCGGAGTTTCCAGGAGACAATAGAGCACTTCTCATGCATAACAGGGACAGTGCCTTGGCTGTAACTCTCAATCTGTCCAAACTCTGTCACACGATCACATGATTTCCAGCACTTGACACATGTCTGTCAGAAACAGAACTTAAGAAATTAACCCCATTTACAGTTGCATGAGAAAGAATAAAATACCTAAGAATACATTTAACCAAGGATGTGAAAGACCTGTAATCTGAAAAATATAAGAAATTGTTGAAAAAAATTGAAGACAACACAAATAAATAGAAAGTATTTCATGCTAGTGGATTGGAATAATTAATATTGTTAAAATGTCCAGTTAATACCCAAAGCAAGCTACATATTCAGTGCAGTCCCTATCAAAATACCGATGGGGTTTTTCACAGAACTGGAAAAAGATAATTCTAAAATTTGTATGGAAGCATAGAAGATCCCAAATAACAAAAGCAATCTTAACAAAGAAGAGCAAAGCTGGAGGTATCATGTTCCCTGATTTCAAACTGTACTACAAAACTATAGTAATCAAAACTGTATGGTACTGGTACAAAAACACCTAGTTTTGATTAAGAACTTTCTTGCTTATCAGTCTTTTCCATATCTGTTAACTCTAGTTCTGGTTTTATTAATCTAATAGTTGATGGACAAGCATTGAGTACCTACTGCAATCAAAGGGTATTGCCAGGCATTAGATGTATAATTTCGCACCTCAAAGAATCTAGTTAAATCATCAGACTCAACAGGATTATTCTTTCTAACACAAGGAGACTTTGAGTTTATGTATATTCCTCCTCAGTCTTAGCCACATGCTTCAGAACCTGGGTTTGACTCCATCTCAGAAGCTTCAATTTTTCAATGATGTTAACTTCAGAAAATTGTCAAGCAATCTCTGTTTTGATTTGACTTCTCACTCTGCCAGTGATACTGTGCTCACTTCTATTCAGTCTCCCAGTCTTTCTTGTCAAGTGATGTGAGGTATCCCCTTAAAGAACATTCAAGAGAAGACAAAAGAGGAAACAGAGTGGGAAACCTTTTTTTCTGTAGAGGTGTACCTGTGGTGGGCAGAATTCTAGATAAACACTCAAGATTCTACACCCTAGTCCTGGAACCTGTGAACATGAAGAGATATTATTCCCGTGGCTGTGTTATCTTATATAGCACAATTGACCAAGAAAAGGGAAGATTATTTGGTGGAGCTAATCTAATCGCATGAGCCCCTAAAGCACAGAAGAGAACACAGAAGGAAAATTCCGAGCTGGAAGAGTGAGAAGGACTGATGCACCACTGCTAATATGAAGATACAGAGGATCATGTGAGATGCAGAGGAATCTAGGTGGCTTCTGGGAGCAGAGAGCACCTCTCACTGACAGCCAGGATGGAATTTGGCTGACAACCTAAATGAACTTGGAAGTGGAATCTTTCCAGAACCTCCAGAAAAGGCCCCAGCTAGGTCACACCTCCCTTTTGCTTTGTGAGAACCAGAATTTAGAACCTGGAAGAGGCCTCCCTGACTTCTGACCTCTAGAAGTGTGAGCTAATAAAAAACTTTTGTTTCACGCGCTAATCTGCGGAAATTTATTACCGCAGCAATGGAAGGCTAATACCTACTCCTTCATGTGTAATTAAATTCTAAACAGAAGAGGTAAATGGAGTTACTGAATATCCTACTCTCAAAAACTAAATTAGAAGGTGAACTCATTTGCACTATAAAAGAATTCTTTATATTACAAAAGGATTTAGAGGTCCCTTTAAGTAGCACTTATTTAAGTGTTTGTTTATAGATCATTACTTGCTTAGCAGAGGAAGAAACTAAAAGCTGAAGTTTTCCAAGCTATTGCTGATTAAGTAGCAATCAAAAATGAAGATAAAGAATGAGATTATAATAATAAAACATGGACATTTACACAGGCATTTCAAATATTTTCATCTTACATAAATGAAAGCAAAAATTCCAGGATCTCCAGTTCTCTCCAGGACACCTGCCCTTCTTATTTAAGTCATATTTAGTGCAAGCAAGAAACTGTGCAGCTCCAGAGACCTTAGAAATGCAAAGAGAGACAAGGAATTCTTGCCCTTGGGTCCTTTGCTCCAAACTATTTTGCCACGTACTTCTTTCTAACACTGAAATTTAGAGCAGAGGAGCAGGGATCTTGATTCTGGGGGAAGGAAAAAGGGAAACTTTGTCAGGCTCCCACTCCCAGGGACTGGTGGTAAGAGGAAAAAAAATTCAGTGACACTTGTTAAAGATGGCAGGGCAGACTTTACTGAGGATGGCTGCCATGGAACAACTTGAATGGGGTTTTGCAGCAGCAGGAGAGAGACTGGGCTCAACTCTGAAAACTGATGGGCAGGTGGTAATTTATAGCCAAGGAACAGGGTGGGGTTACTGGATGGAAGATTACTAAGAAGAAACATCAGGAGTAAAGGAGGTTCTGGTTAAACTGATCTAATAGGATTTTTGCGGAAGGCAGGCTAGAGTAATCAGACATTACCAGGGGGATGGATGATGCAGGATGAAGAACTTGGTCCAATATCAAGGATGAGGGTGATCAGATATCAAGGATGGGGGAATTCTTGCTAAACTGACTTAGCAGGGTTCCTGCTAAAACTGGATTTTTACAAGGAAGTGCATACATGGACCCAAGAAAAGGTTTAGGAACCTGAATAAAGTTTGGTCAACCAAAGAATCTTTGTCACTGGGGCAGGCCCACTTGACTTTTATTATCTCGTTCAACTCTGCAGGGTATGCAGTTTTGCTCCCATGTTTCGGGTAAATAAACCAAGGTTCCAAGAGGAAAACCAGTTAGTGCAACCTTACAAACATTTAAATAAAGGGCAGACTCAGTTTGGTTCCCAAGCCCCTGCCGTTTTTATTTTAAAAAGCTGCCTCTCCAGACATTTGCAGAAGTGGACAGGTGATTAAGAGAAGTTAACAAAATCAACACTAGGGCAATATCAATTCTATCTTTGTAACAGTGACCTTAGGACTCTGACCAGGTAGCAACAAATTCAACATTTTGACTAAAAGTTTCGTAAGTGCTTAGACACTTCCTCCTCCTATATATATATATAATATATATAATCTCAACAAAATTGTGGTTAGTCCTAATTATTTCACAGTTATCTTTAAAGGCCCTATGGTGGAACTAGGGGCTATTCATTGCCAGGATATCTTATTGCCCTGAACTCAAATTTTACCTTCAGGACGCTAAAGGTTTTAGAAGTTATCCAAACCAAGTAAGCATTCCTTTACTTTCACCATAATTACAGCTTGGTGAATGCTGTGGTAGTTCATCATATAAGCTCAGCGTTAACTAAATACTTCACCTGGTATAAAGTAGGCATCTTATAAGCATTTCTTAAATTACTAATATTGGTCTCTAGCTAACTCTGGCTCTTTCTCATAACCCCATGAGTTCTATGAAGCAGTCAGTCATATACTCACCCACTCTCTGACTCATTAAATCATTAAGACTCTTATGATCAGGTTTGTCACATTTATATTCATTTTCCTCACTCTCTTGAGTGATTTTTTTTTTTTAGTTCAAATAAGAGTTCAGCATTTATGGAATGATTTCTATGTAGCAAATAAATTCCCCAAAACTATTTACTAATTTTGGTACTTTTATGCAAAATGATCTATGTGGTGGTAGTAGGATCCTGAACATAACTGCAAACCACTAATTCATTCATTCAACATATGTTTGCTTAGTGCCAGCTGTTTGTCACACACTGGAATGAAGATACAGAGGTGATTGACAAGTCTTCTGTCTTTTACAGAGCTCCCAATATATGTGAGAGAGAAAGAAGAAATTATTAATTACAAGAAAAAAAACAGTAAGTACTTCTTTGTTGGCAAGATTCAAAGGAAAATACAAACACGGAGAAGAGACCTAACATGGGTGGGAGAAGCGGGTAAAGGGATGATGAAAGGCTTTCTAGAGGAGTGAAAAAATGAGGGGGATTGTGAAAAATGAGTAGGACTCAGCCAGGTGGATAAGGAAAGAAATGAAGGACGGAGCATATGTTTTTGAGAGTGATATTCTAAGGAGTATATTGAGAAACTCAGACATGGCTGGCTGATGTGTAGAAACGAAGCATGAGAAGGAGTTGGGAAGGTCAGCCTAATTCCCTTGGACTTCTGGCTGGGCTTACACATGGGCTGAGCAGATAACAACCATGGTGTCTGACAAGGTCCTGGCTGAGAAGCAAAGCTGACAGATGCCTGGCTTCTGCTTGAAGTGGAACACTGTCCCTGTAAGGTGAGACTGAGCCTATATGAAACCATCCACTGGCTGAAATGACAGTCCAGAAGGATGTGGTGGGGAGCACTGGGGCCATCTTCATGCATGTGACCTTGGGAGTAGGTGTTCCTGGATCAACTGCCATTGCCAGGAAGCCCAGGAGGCCCAACTGAGGTCAAAATAAAAGCAGGATGGGGCCTGAAATAGTCCAGCCAAAGGTCCAAAGAGAGTGGAGAAGTATCAGACAAATGCCTGCACCACAGCTCCTGATGCACCGTTCGGCTCCTCTGGACCTCTCTGACTTCAGTAGAAATCCAACTGCTTTTTTCCTTTTTGAGATGTGGTGGGATCCTGACTTAAGTGCTGGGGATGGACATTTGGGAGAGAGAATGCCCAGTGTTGGGGATGGACAAACCTTGCCTGCACAGTGGTTTCAGAGAAGGAAACCTGAATCCTTTTTAGCAGAACATCTAATTTCCAGTTTTCCATGTTCCACACCACTCCCTATTATGCCTGATTCATTAACACGTTCATTCTCCTTCCCTGACCCTCTAGGTATTTGAGTTTAAGACCTATGAGAAAACAGATAATGAAACTCTAGGAGATACCAGGCCAGCTTGGGGATGACCAAATAACAATGATCAGAGGGAGAGCAGTAAGAGGGGTGTGGTGGAGGCCCAGAGAAAGCGTGGTTGTTTGCAGCGAGAGGAAGGTGTGAACCCAAGTGCCATGTCAGAGGAAGATCAGGAAAGATGCATGTTTGTAGTATCCCTTGGGTGTAGCACTGGGAAAAACCAAACTGGGTCCCATCGGGTCCCTGTGCCATTGTCAGGAACTTGGAATTTTAAGAACCAAGTTTATTAGAGTCCATTTGCTTCATTATTGACTTCTCTGCCAGGATTCTGATTAATACAATTGAAATTATATTCAAATTGTCAAGAACCAAGTCTGAAGGTAGAACACTAGTTACCCCTTTCCCCAAGTTTTCATCCCTACTTCCTGACACCCATCTTCATATCCACCCCCTAGCTTATCTTTGTCCACTTTTCCCAACTTGGGCCAGTTCTGTTCTTACTTTTAAGCTCAAATCCCCCTTCTAAGGACATCTTCCTGATGCTTTTCTTCAAGGCTGAATTGATTTGAACCATTTCTGAAAGCTTTTCCTGGGTCAATTTCCCTGTCTAAGGCAGTTGGCCACTTTGCTTGAGAGCTGATGAGGTCTGTGTAATGCCTAGACATTTTCTTCTGCCTCATTCAAGGGCATCAAGGCAGAGCCTCCTAACATTTGAAAATGGAAAAATAATTTGCAAAGATTACTCACCAGCAGCCTCAGGGATGAGTGGATTGTTGGGTAATGGTGCCAGGGATGTAAGAGGGTGGATTCACTGAAACTCCCTTCACTCTCCTAATAAGGGAATCTTTTCTTCTCCTCCCTGAGTGGGAAGGAACTGGGAACAGTGAGGGAAGCTGTGAGTCTATGGAACCTTGATTCCACTGTGCTGGCTCCTACCCTCCTTGTTCTCTCTGTGAGCTCAGGCCCCAGTAATCCAAATTCTCCAATAACCCTATAACTGCCTTTTTTCCCAGTAATCATTTCACAGTTGGCTCTCTGGATAAGAATGCTTCCTAACATCTGGAAAAATAATTTCTCTTCACACCTGCCTAAGAATCTCTTACATCTGTAGCAGCCTTGAGTATTCATTATCTCATTTGATCCTTATAACTGTCATGTATGATCATAATAATGATGATAAAAATTATTTAATACTTAATTGTTCTAGGCAGTATCCTAGAAGTTTTGTGCTGCCCAATTCAATACTCTCAAACCCTATCATGGAGAGATTTTATTATTCCCATTTTTCAGAGATAGAAACTGAAATTTAAATATCCTTTAGTCAGAAGCATCAAGCTTTTAAGGCCATGCTACTTTCTGGTTACAAAACTGTGAAGGGTGGCAAAATATACCACCCCAAAATAAGTCACTTTGGCATTCTGAACTGAAGGCAGTTGAGAAGAAGCAGACATAAGAAAAGCTCTCTGCATTTCCCCTATTTGCCTAAAAGCAGGTCATACGTTTGTAAAGGTGTTCCCACTCCACTAGAAAGGACAGAAGTTAATCAAGAGGGATAACTCTAGACCGTTTTCAGCCCAGAGACAGCACCAGAGGAATCTAGATCATAAACCTTGCTAAAACTAGCCCTTAACTACCATTAGTTTCCCCACATGTTTGCTTTTCCATAATTTGCCAACCCTAGAAGCTCAAAGTCCTTTTTTTTTTTGTCATGTCACTTCTCTAAAAATTTATTGTTCTTTTGTTAAGGTGCTGTATAAGCTCAAGTTCTAACCAACCCCTTGAGTTACTCACCTCTAGGTATTCTCATGTGTATGGGCGATGCCCATGTTGATAAACTTCTGTTTTTCTCTTGTTATTCGGTCTTTTGGCAGTCTAATTTATAGGGTGCCAGCCAATGAACCTAAGATGGATAGAGGGAAACGTTTTTTTTCCTACCCTGCGGCAGGTACCAAAGATCAGGTATCCCAGCTCATGATCTTGTGCTTATTTGGTTACACCAGGTTGCTATGAACATATGTTATAGACAGCACTTCTCAAAATTTATTGTGCACAGAACCACCTGGCGATCTTGTTAAAATGCAGATTCCTATTCAGTAGGTCTGGGGTGAGGCCTGGAAATTTGCATTTCGGACGAGCTCCTGGACAAATGCTGACAATGCTGATCCAGGGACTACACTTTGAGTAGCAAAAGGTATTAGGAGATTGGACATATGGCCCCAGTCTCCATTTCCCTTTTTGAGATAACAGCTACTTCCAAAAGAGGATTTTTGCCACCTGATCCTCCCTCTGACAACCTTGCAAACAATGGCTTTGCATAAGCAGCTGAGCTGGCCCTGTGAAAGGAAAAGAGCAGTTACTGGAGAACCTAAGAGAATCTGCATTCTGGGACATTAGATCCTCTTCCTGGGAGCTGGGGAAGGCATTGGTAATAGAGAAAAAAGCCAGGGCCTTTTGTCTCAAAAGCAGCCTTACTTGGTATGGAAGAAGGGCGGGATGAGGCAGGGGAGTAGACGCATTTTTTTCCCCTCAGATTATCAAAGCATTGTATATCTTTTACAAATCATTTGCAAGATACTTAAAATAACAAAAGAACTGTTTAACTCACTCAGAGCTCAAAATCTAGCAATAGGGCTTCCCTGGTGGCGCAGTGGTTGAGAGTCCCCCTGCCGATGCAGGGCTCATGGGTTCGTGCCCCGGTCCGGGAAGATCCCACATGAGCCATGGCTGCTGAGCCTGCGCATCCGGAGCCTGTGCTCTGCAACGGGAGAGGCCACAACAGTGAGAGGCCCGCCTACCGAAAAAAAAAAAAAATTTAGCAATAACCACTATTTACTATTTTTATGTATTTACAATGAGTTTTTAAGCTAGATGAAGATATCAACTGGCAGATAAAACAGTTGAGCTCACACTGCATTTTCAGATTTATGTGTTGCAATTGGTTGAAAATTTTATTAGAAGCATCTCCCTATGTTACTAGGGCTTCTTTGTAAACATTGTTTTTTTGATGGTTGCATGATTTTCCATTGTTTGTTCCCATCATAATTTCCTGAACTATTCTCAGATTTCTGTTCTAAGTTATTTTCAAGTTTTCAGTCTTAGGATCAATGTTGGAATAAATCTTGGTTTACATTTTCTGTGATCTCCTTATAATAAATTCCTAGGAGTGAAATTACTAGAGCAATGGTTTTAGACATTTTTAAGACTTTGGTTACATATTGCCAAACCGCCTTCCAGAAATGCTGTTTTCTGGAAAGAAAGTTTTACAGGTGTTTTCTTCAAGGCATGGCCCTGGATCAGGACACTGCGCCCATCTTCAGAGCCTTCCTCCTCTGGGAAGTTCAAGCCGTGTCCCTGCTATTTGCTTCACAATTGTTTTCCCAGGCTTTCCTCCCTCTCATTATCAGAAAAGTAGCAGTGGAGGAGCAATTTGGTTCTAAATGCACTTTTACTAATTGCACCGTATGTTACACATTTGGGTCACGGTAGCTTTGGTTTCTGTTTGTGTGTCTTCAGGGAAGGAAATGGAAAGAAGCCAACAGA
Source organism: Monodon monoceros (assembly GCF_005190385.1). Taxonomy (NCBI): domain Eukaryota; kingdom Metazoa; phylum Chordata; class Mammalia; order Artiodactyla; family Monodontidae; genus Monodon; species Monodon monoceros. The sequence goes on along the minus strand of NW_021703781.1, from coordinate 33,316,348 downwards.
GGAAGGAACCAGTGATGTGGGAAGCCCAGCCCTCGGTGCCTCCAGCTGCCCTCTCCATCCCGGTAGGTCATGAGATATGCAGAAGGTGGACTGGGTACAAAGTTTGCCTTTTTGGTCCATTTTAATTATCTGGCAATTTAATTGTAGTTAAGTTGAGCTGAAATTAAATTGTGACTTAGTTGTGGGTTCTTCCCCACCCCCAAGGTTGTGTTTTGTTGTTCAAAGTCACATGTCTTGGGACAAATTTCCTTGCGGAAGATGTGAGAATAGCATGTGCTGTATAGGAGGCAGAATCCTGTATCACCTGGTAGCAACTTGTATAATCCTGGCATTGCCATTTTGGAGCAGATCCTTGTTTATATTGGGCATGAGGCAAGGCATAATGCTGAGGACCCCAGGCAACCCATGGTCTGCAAGGAGGAAGGACACGTGTGGGAAAGGTCATGGGCACAGTGATACTAACAGTCAACACAGGTGAGTGAGGGAAAGGTTTGGGGATAGGAATGAGTCCCAAGCCTGCAGGATAGGATCCAAGTGGTGGAAAGAAGATCCTGAAGCACAAATCTGATAAGTCTGCAGTTTGATCTGAACCTGGCCTCAGATGGAGCCCAGCCCCTAGACTAAGCATTAATCTTAGTCACAAACTGGACTTGTCCCCACGCTCACTAAGGCCTGACCCATCCTCCATGAGAGTTCGGACTCGGGCACAGAATTAAGCTGTAACCTGGAAAGTGTCTGAGCCTTAGCCCCAACCAAGAACAATTCTGTTTATCTGTTCAAATAATGTTTACTCAGTGCTTACAGATTTCAGGTCATTCTCTGACCTGGAAGCCTCTTCACCTTTTCTCATTATTAGTGTGAAATTGAACGAGATAATATGTGTACCAGGTTAGTGCAATTCCTGCACACAGCTGTTACCATGACCTACCCTCACCACAGCCTGAGCCCTACCAATCCCCCTCACTGTTGGGAGGACAGTAGTCTTATTAGGATGCAAAGAGGGGCTCTTATAAGGCTTTCCAGCAGTTCTTGTGAAGGCTTGCCTCCGTTGGTCTTACATGCAGTTTTTTGGGTCTAATAGCTGAACGTTCTGTGTGGGTCTCCTTGCTTGCTCTGGTCCCTAGCCCACCTCCATGCTTCTTCACAGCCTCACTCTTCCTACACTCCTGTCAATGGAAACACTCCAAGAGGAAAAGATTTCTGGATGACGTCTTTCCTTCTTTAACTCCTCTTCACACACAAAGCTATTTCTTTTCAGCTCCACTGTTCTGAGTATAGAAAGGATGGCTGGAGTTTAGATGGCTGTTCTTTTGCCTCTTCTAAAGGCAATGATGTTCTCTATCTTAATTTGGGCTGTTATAACAAATGAGCACAGATGCACAACTCATAAACAACAGAAATTTATTTCTCACAGTTCTGGAGACTGGGAAGTCCAAGAGCAAGGTACCAGCAGGTTCTACCAAATATATTTACAGTATCTGGTTAGAACCCACTTCCTGGTTCATAAATAGCCATCTTCTTACTGTATCTTCATACGGCAGAAGGGGCAAGAGAGCTCTTTGGGGTCTCTTTTGTAAGGGCACTAATTCCATTTATGAGAGTCCCACCCTCATGACTTAATCACCTCCCAAAGGCTCCACCTCCTAATACCAACTCATTGAGAGTTAGAATTTCAACATATGAGTTTGGGGGGACACAAACATTCAGTCCATAACATTCTCCATTGATGTTGGACAGAACTCTGTATCCCCAACCTGGGGCAGAATGTGGGTGGAGGTTGCCACCTGCAAATGACTCCAAATGATCATTCCTGATTCATTTATGATTCAGCCGTTGCTAGGCTTCTAGTGGTATGTGAGGGCCTGTGACATCGTTGACCTGGCTTCCTCCTTCAGATGTAAATACCTGGGCATTCTGAACATCTTTGCTCTTTGTGATGTCTGCCATTCTGAGACCCTCCTAGTAGGGACCAACCCCAGAGTGCATGGGCATTGCCCAGTAACTCAAAGGTGACTCTGAATTCTGAATAAGCTCTCAGTCATCCAATCTCACTGGAATTGTGCCTGCAAAAACTGTTCATCTCTCTTGGAGACCTGAGGGATAGCAGGTATTTGTGAATTCTTTTCTACTTTATAGAGAATTGGGCCAGCAGAATCCACCAGAATGGGGCTGCTTTTTTGTTAGCAACAGACCCACCCAGATTCCTGGAGATAAGCCATTGGGAGAAAGGGGTTGTTGCCTTCCTTATACAAAGAAATGGAAAGGTCATTTCCCTTGATCCCTTAATATAGTTTTTAAAGTCAGTACAATTATCCCCATTTGCCTGATGTAGAAAATGAAGCTTGGAGATGTTAAGGAGACTGCAAACTCACACAGTTATTGACCCAGCTGGGACTGGAAGGGACAATTTCAGCATTCAAATGATCATGCTCTAGCATAGAGAAAACCACAAATCAGTTTTGTGGGGCACAAGAATGAACTTCCATTTGTATCTTTTTGTGGTATATTTTAACTGTTCCTTTGTTCCTTCTGAGATGTTTAGAACTTGAGAGTAAGAGGGGATCTCACAGACCCCCAGGTCAATATTCATGCTTCATAGAATGGGTCAGGCTGCTCAAGTGAGAAGCAGATTACCAGCAGGAGGGATTTTCCAGGGCAGAGGTTGCGATGAAAGAAAGAGAGAAAGAGAGAGAGAGGGGGAGAGAGAGAGAGAGAGAGAGAGAAAGAAAGAGAAAGAAAGAGAGAGGGAGGGAGGGAGAAAGGAAGGAAGGGAGGAAGAAAAGAAAGAAAGAGAAGAAGGAAGGAGGGAAGGAAGGAGGAAGGAAGGAAGGAGAAAGAAAGAAAGAAAGAAAGAGGGAAAGAAAGAAAGTGAGCACAAGTTTTATGGTAGACCATACATATGTTTCTTAACATCTTTCATATTTCTTTGTTTCCTTATTTGTAAAATGGGAGTAATAATACTTGCCATCCAGGGCTATGGAAAGAATTAAATGAAAGTACATTTCTGAAACATTTGTCACTGTGCCATACAAGTTTAAAGAATAAAATGTTCCAACACGCAGAGTGATTCTAAAATCTAAAGAGTTGGGAACCCAGATCGGTCCTTCTCTCCTCTGCCTCCCCTTCTCTACCAGCCTTTCTTTACCTGCCTCTTTCTTGCTGCCCCCTTTCTTGGAGCTCTGCTGCAGCCCACCTGCTCTTCACTCCCCGCAACCTCCCACCCACAAGCACACATTGTTCAGGTTCAACCTCTAGGCTCCCCCTCCTTTGCACTACTTTCTGCTTGTCCAAACTGTTTCCAGGTTCAGTGAACACTCGTTTAACCAGTTCAATGCCCGTCTATCTTTGCCTTCTTTATGGCTCACTAATGGGTCTAAACAGGACTTGACGTATTCCAGCAGCTTGGGAGCTGTTTTATCCGAAGGGTTGTAAGACCATCAAGGGAAGAGTTTTCATTCCCAGCACAGGTGAGTGCAGGCTTCAGTTCATGAGAGTAACACTAGGCGTGCCCTGACCATAATGGTCTAGAACAGTGCGTAGAATATGGACGAGAAAGGGAGGGAGAGGCTTAGCATCTTCTGCTGTTGCTCTTCTTCTTGTTGCTCTACACACACACACACACACACACACACACACACACACACACACACACACACACACGCACGCACGCAAAACAGAGCGCAGGGCTGGATCCATTTCACCACAGCAAAGCCTGTGACTTTTCTTTTAAGCACCTCATCTGCTGTGAACTTTAGTTTTGCCCAATGACCTAATTTATCTAAACAGTTCAGCATGATTCTGTCATCATGAGACAACTCAAACACCTTGAGTAATTGCCAAGCGCTCTGACTTCTGATGGAAGGGCCCTTCGTCAGCCACAAGAGGTCTGCATGGTGAAGGAGGGGGGAACAAAGAAACAGACCCACTGAGGTGTGGTTCTCCTCATGTTGGAGGACTGAGAGAAAATCTCAGCCTAAACACTTTCCAGAAACTTCCACAAGCCTTGCTTTAAAGCCAAGCCTATCCGAAAGCTATACCTGTAAAATCTGACAGAGCACATTTAATTTCCCCAACTTGGAACAGTCTCTCAGTTGCTCCCAACTCAGAGCAAAATCAGATTACCTCTGATGTGAATTCTTTCCCAGTTTCATGGATCATAGGTGTAGGTTATTTTAAGAACTCCAAGAAAGAGAAAGGAATTCAATATAATAACACTAGTAACATGATCGAACGGGTCTGTGCAAACTTTTTCTACTTGCCCCTCCTCCTTCCCTTCTTCCCACGCATCCTCCCCTCCTTGATTTCCTGAACAAAATTTATTGATCCCCAGGCCACAGGCTAGGTACTGAGGACAAGGAGGTTAGCAAGGACAATACCCTCCCCTAGTTCACAGGCCAGTTGGCAGAGGGAATGGCATAGAAGGGACCCAGTTTCTGATCAGGACTCTGCCGATGACTGCATTTTCTTCTCTGTGCAATTCCCCAGTGTTTCCTCTGTAATTACTGCTATCTTTCAAATTCAGTGACATCAGAAAGGTGAAACCTGGATGGAAAGGGGTTCAAGCAAGAGGAAAGAGGTTGCAGCAGACAGGATTATAGCCAATTCTGAATTTTAAGATTCTTCAGGCTTCATTCCTTTTCTGCAATATTTGTTTTTTTGTAGACTTTCTTGTTATACACAAAATAAAATCTCATTGCAGAAGCATTAAAAAAAAAAAAGATAATAGCTCATATTTACTAAGGTCCTACTTGGTTGCTAGGCCCTGAGCAAAGTGCTTTATGGGAATTACACACCTCATTGCTACTGAGACTGAGAGGGGTTGGATTACTGAGCTGGCGGAGCAAGTTAGTGACAAACCAGGATTCTAATCAGGGTGTGTTGACTTTGGAGTGCAGCACCTGGACTACTAAACTATCCTGCCAAGAAAAGAAGGGGCCAGTTAATTCCCTTGTAAAGTCATTTTGGTTAGTACGCTTCCTTCTTTCTAACATTCACAACTCTTTTTTTTTGACTCCAACTGCTTTGTGTTCCACATCCAGATTGATAATACCATTAGCAAAGAAAATCAAAACCATGATGAAATATCACCTCGTGCCTGCTAGAATGGCCATCATCAAAAAAATAAGAGATAATAAATTCTAGCGAGGACATGGAGAAAAGGGAACCCTTGTGCACTCTTGGTGGGAATGTAAATTGGTACAACCAATATGGAAACAGAAAACAGTATGGAGGTTCCTCAAAAAATTAAAAAATAGAACTACCATATGATCCAGCAATTCCAGTTCTGGGAATATATCCAGAAGAAACCAAATCACTCTGTCAAAGAGATATCTGCAACCCCATGTTCGTAGCAGAATTATCTGTGATAGCTAAGACATAGAAACAACCTAAGTGTCCATCAGTGGACGAATAGAAAAAGAAAATGTTCTATCTATCTATCTGTCTATGAAAGAAAGAAATCCTGCCATTTGTGATAACACAGATGGACCCTGAGGGCATTACGCTAAGTGAAATAAGTCAGGCAGAGAAAGACAGTTGCTATATAATTGACTAATATGTGGAATCTAAAAAACCAACCAAACAAACAAAAAACACCAACAACAAACCCATAGAAAGTCATAGAAAAAGAGAACAGATTTGTGGTTACCCTCTGCAGGGGTTGGAGGTGGTAGACTTGGATGTAGGCAATCAAAAGTTACAAACTTCTGGGCTTCCCTGGTGGCGCAGTGGTTGAGAGTCCGCCTGCCGATGCAGGGGACATGGGTTCGTGCCCCGGTCCGGGAAGATCCCACATGCCACAGAGCGGCTAGACCCGTGAGCCATAGCCGCTAAGTCTGCGCATCCGGAGCCTGTGCTCTGCAATGGGAGAGGCCACAACGGTGAGAGGCCCGCGTACCGCAAAAAAAAAGAAAAAAGAAAAAAGTTACAAACTTCTAGTTGTAAGGTAAATACAACTAGGGTTGTAATGTACACATTATGATATGCATGGAAGTGGTTTTCCTTGTATTTATCCTGCTTGTAGTTCATTGAGGTTCTTGTACCTGTAAGTCAATGGTTTTCATCACATTTTATAACTTTTCAGTTATTATATTTCACATCATAGGCAAACTACTGGAGACCAAGATAAAGATACAAGCTTGAAAGCATCCAGTAAAAAAACGGTGTGTTGTGTACATGGGAACAAAGATGAGACTGACCACTGACTTCTTATCAGGAAGACAGAAGACCAGAATGCAATGGAATGACCTCTTTATAGTGCTGGGGTCTTGGTGGCAGGGTCAGTCCACAGGAAGGCTATATAAACTAAAAACAACTTTCAAAAGAGAGAGTTTAATACAGAAATCTTATGGTAGAACAAAAGGTGAGAGAATTTGTTGCCAATATGCCCGCAATAGAAGAAATCCTAAATAATATCCTGAAGCCAAAAAGGAAATGATGTCAGAGAGAAACTCAGATATCTAGGAAGTAAAGAAAGGCAACGGAAGTGGAAAATAAACACTTAAACATAAAAGACATTTTTTCCTCCTAATAATTTCTATAAATATTAACTGATTTTATTTATTTTATTTATTTATTTTGTGGTATGCGGGCCTCTCACTGTTGTGGCCTCTCCCGTTGCGGAGCACAGGCTCTGGACGCGCAGGCTCAGCGGCCACGGCCCATGGGCCCAGCCGCTCCGCGGCATGTGGGATCTTCCCGGACCGGGGCACAAACCCATGTCCCCTGCATCGGCAGTTGGACTCTCAACAACTGTGCCACCAGGGAAGCCCTATTAACTGATTTTAAAATAAAACAAGTAACATCATAAAGTATAATTTATCATGTATTTAGAAAAACACCATGACACTACAGAAGGTGATTGTATACATAAAATAATACTGTTCTTTAGTTATTCTGTTTGAAAGATGCTAAGTGGGAGGTGTGAAGAGTGAAGTGGAACATTGTAACATCAGTAGTGGATCCCTCAGGTGTGACGTGGTACAATATTAACCTAACTAGATTGAAAGTGAAAAATACAGCTAGTTAGCCCTGGAGCAACTACTAACAAAATAACAAAAGATGTCTTGCTAAGAAGTTAATAGAGGAAATAAAAGAGATTTTTATTTATTTATTTTAATTTGGCCATGCTGCGCGGCATGTGAGATCTTAGTTCCCCAACCAGGGATTGAACCCATGGCCCCTGCATTGGAAGTGCAGAGTCTTAACCACTGGACTGCCAGGGAAGTCCCCAAAGAGATTCTTATATACGAGTACTCCCCCCAACACCCCCCAACGAGAAAAAAAGGCAAGAAAAGCACAAAAGAACAAAACCAGAAGACACAAGTGGAAAAAAGTTAGATTATTCCTCTTGCCAAATGGAAAACAAATAGCAAGATTGTAGACTTCAACCAACCACAGGAATAGTCACATAGAAGAATGTAAAAGGACTAAACACGAATTAAAAGTCAGAGCTTTTCAACTGAAAAAAAGCAAGATCCAACCCTGTGCTCCTTACAGGAGACACAAAGAAATTCCAGCCTTACGTGGTTTCACCAAGGAATGCTAGCAAATATTCGAGGGAGAAAGCAGTCCAGTCTCATACAACCCTTATAGAAAATAGAGGGGGAGGAGATGTTGCCTACCTCATTTTATATATCCAGCATTGTCCAGATTCCCAAACCAGACACATCTATTGAAATAGAAAACAACAGACAAATACCTTCATGAACCTAGATACAAAACTCCTTAAAATATTAGTCAGTTGCATCTGTCGTTGGGCCCTCTTTCTCATTCCCAATGTTGATGAATTTTCTCTTTTAGTCCTTAGTTAAATTTATCAGAATGTTGTTTGTTTTATTGACATATACAAAAGCCTGTAAAGGTATTAATTTTAATTTATGTCTTATTTTAATATAGTTTCAGCTTTTAGATTGTATTGAGTCAGTGTGTGTCTCGATTGTAATATTATGGGTTTTTCCCCACCCCGATACCCTATGGTTATTTAAAAAGATAGTAGAGTACAAAATATATACATGTGGCAAATAAACTTTATTTACTGTATTATTCAGTTTCCCTGAAACCCATTTATTCTTGTTTATTTGATCCGTAAAAGATTTAGAGAATTGGATTAGTTTCCCAACTTGATGATAGTTCCATTAATTTCCCCTCATATTATAGCGGTAGTTAGATTTACGTTGATGCAGTGTTATTGCCCATAAACATTTCATGGCAGGTCTATTGAGAGCATTTATCATTATCGACAATGCTATTAATACTAAATATACTTCCCGCTTATCTTTAAATATCCAGTTTAGGAAGCACCTCCTCTAAGTCTTGCCCTGGTCCTCCAGGCTCATTTTTCTACATCCCCCCTGGCCCCTGGGGCTTAATTCTTTATTAATAAGGTGCTTTCTGCGGTGTTCTTCCTCATTAGATTGTGAGCTCCATGAGAATGGACTTCATGCCTTATTTCCTTTTAAGCTGCAAGTTTTAGCATAGTTCCTGGATTGGGGATGGAGCTGGGTAAATGTTCATTGACTTGGATTGAAAGAAAAGTGACCAAAAAAAAAAAAATAGGTATTTACAAATAGTCATCATAGGCATTGGAGGATGTGCTGGATGTGAAGTCAGATAATGGGAAGAATTTGAAAACAAACAGAGAAACAGAAGGAAGATGCAGCCAGCTTAGAAACTGCCCTCACCACTCCAGCCCCATCTTACCTCCAGCTCCCTCCCCAAATCCTTCTCATCGCCCACCCTCCTTTCAGCATGTGTCAGCTGCCAGTCCCCACTCCCCCCCAAACCCCTGCACATTCTTCCCTCACCTTTGGCCCTGGAGCAAAGCAGGTCAGCTGGCATGCTGTTTGTATGGCAAGTCTCTGGGATAAAAATACTGTGTTTTGACAGCTTGGTAGTGTGAAATCATTATTTACAAGGCACATCTGCGTGGGCTGCCTTACCTGGGAAGAGGATAACAAGGCAGTAACTGGGATGCTCTGTTAGAGACAGGGATGGGCCGTGGGAGAAATGAGTGTTTCTGTTTCAGTGTCAGATATCAGGCACACGTAGCTCAGGGGATGCTCTTGGATGAGACAAGCCTGGGACTGGAGAGAAGCAACATGGCACCTTCAGCCCCGGTGCTTCACCTGCTTCTGACCTGTTGATTCCTAAAGGCCCCTGAACTGCAGCTTCAGCTGGGGGTCAGTAGAAAGGGAGACAGTTCCAAACTGCTCAACCCATTCCTATTCATCTCCACCACTGTTCAGTCTTTGCACCTGGGGAGGAGGGTGGGGAGGGGATCTGACCAAAGAGGCCACTTGCAAGTCCTGAAAGTAGTATTGTGTGCTTTACACTTTGGCCTCTGCACCTGCTATTCCCTCAACCCAGAATGCCCACAGCCCTCATCCTCTGCACCTCTTGCAATTCTATACATCTTTCAGGAACCCACTCAAATATCAGCTCCTCTAGGAAGCCTTTCTTTGTTTCTAAGGAGTACTGATAACATCCTTCTGTGTGCTTCTAATATAGCCTGGTCATTTAGCCGTCATAAACATTTAAGGGATAGATAGTAATGAATATTTTTATTAAGATATCTCTTTCTCTTACTAGTCTGTGGGATCCTTTCTGTTAGGGCAAGATTTTATTCATCCCTTGCATTCTCAGTACCTAGTGATTGGTACCTAGTAATACTCAATAAAGGTTGCAAATTTATTGGAATTGAGGGGGTAGATGGATTAATTCACTGATAACTGGAGGGAAGAATGCTTTACGTTGGAGGGCTGGCCTTTCTGGAAATGTATCTGGTATTTCTGATTTCTAAAACTTTGCCCATATAGGTTCCCACTGTCTAAAAAGTTTCATTCCTTACTTTTTTTTTTTTTTTTTTTAAAGAATCTTGTGCACTTGACTGAAAGGAACTCCAGCTCTCCTTAACCACTAAAGCAACATTGTCTACAGGCCTTGGATCCCAAAAGATACGGAGTCACATTTCTTTTCTATTCCTAGAGTCTTGGTCTTGATCTTGGTCATAACTTTTTGAGCCAATTTATTCATCTGGTAAAATATAGATATTAACTCCTACTTCTTTTGGCATAACTGACTGCCTGTGGATTTTTTTATTCTAATAATTTTTGTATGAAATCTAGTCTCTGATTTATGGTGTTCCTGACCTTCCCAGAATATCGTGGAGATTAAATGAGATGACATAGATGACAGATCAGGATGGCATTGGGAGTTCATGCTGTGAACCTCCCTTTTGCTTTAAACACATCGGTGATGGATGAACTGTGCTCACAAACAAGAGGAACCTCTCAGGGGCCCAGAGCATAACTGAAGCCCTCTGTGGTGAGCAGAGCTGTAGTCACAGGCCTGCTGAGCAATATGTCTGGAAGCAAGCAGAAGCAGCCTGGAGTGAGTGTGACATCTGGGGGTAATGGGAACCAAATGTACTCTGTATGGGGTGAGGGTCCCGAGCCAGCACATTGCATGAGACAAAGGCAAGCACAGCGTTCTTGCACTTGGTAAAGAAGGCTGAAAAAGATACTATGGGCCCTGTCCTGAGGTGTGGTTTATATAAGCCGTGCATGCCTTGGCTGAAGAAAGATTTTTAAACTTCACTTAGAATTTGCCCTCCCTTGCTGACATAGTGCTGGACTTGTGATTTGCAATATCAGTCCAGGATGGAGCCCCAAGCCACCAATATAAAATCTGCTTATGGACTGAATGATGCAGGGGCCATATGGATAAAATCATGAAGCCACTAGATTGCAAGGCGTGAGTTTAGAGAGAAGACAAATAAAACACCAGACAAAGAAAACAGCCTCTCAGGATGAGCCTACAAAGGGTAACTCCAGGCAACCTGAAATGTACCAGGAGATGGTAATCTCCGTTTTTCTTCAGTGGTCCTATCAATTTCTACTTTTTCATATATGTGTGTATGTTTGTGTGTGTGTGTGTGTAATCATGTTTTCCTTCTAGACAGTGTGCTCTTGAGGCCAGTGGCTTTCTCTAAGTCTTCCCTCCTCCCTGCAGGGGTACAGGCCAGGGCAAACAGTGGAAGCTCTGTTTGTCATTGGTAGAACTCTGTGTATGCCAAATGCTGTGACTTTGTAGTGGAATCACTGCAAAGAGCACAGTGGGTGTGATCAATGTCTGTGTGAAAGGGAGTTTGAAATTCTTTTTGTTGAACCATTTGTGAAGACTGGGTAGTTGCTCTGGGGGATTTTCCTATTTCTTAGCACTAATAACATTCTCTACAACACAACTTCAGTGCACAGGAATCCTTCTGGCCATGGATGTAGCTTCCATCATAGAGTGGGAAAGTCCCAGGCCAACCGCCTCCCGAGTTGCAGGCTCATCAAGCGTATTTCATCTTTCTGGCTGCCCAGTACTATTTAGTGTTATTCTCGCTGCTGCGTTTTCAGATCTTTCTTTTTTCCCCGCATCTATTTCACATGCTTGCGTTGGCAGCTGCTCACTCAATAGTATGAGGAAGCCAGTTGCCTTCAAAACAGTAGGATAGTTTCCTTTGGTTTTTTTTTTCCCTCCCAAGTGTTTAATTTGATATTTTCAGTGAATTTGATATCATTTGGTAGCACTCCATCAGCGCATACCCTGGAGCTACAGTTTGTCTTTAAATGAAACTAACTTTGCTTCTGAAATTCTCTCCATTAGTTATTGCTGTTTTGATCCTCCTCTGTCAGCCCACATCCGTTCTTCAGCTTCTCCCTTTTTCACCTCTAGCTCTTCATCACTCTCTCTTTGTTCTTAAGTGCCTAGGTTTCAAGAGGAAGGGGCCTTTGTCTTGCCAAGGCAGTCCTCTCATTGCCATTACTAATCAAGCCAACTCCCACCTTTGTTTAAATGTCATGAGCCAGCAGTGGCACTGTATTTACACCCTCATTTGAACTCACAATATTCTCATGTAATTGTAAGTCAAGATCCAGGCAAATAAGGCAAGCCACTACAGAGTGATTGTTTCTACACTCAGCTCTAGACCTACCTGACTCCAAAGTCCATGCTTTCTTCACCCCAGTGTGATGACCTCTCTCTCTGACCACAGTACACTGTGCTCAGCCTTCTCTGTTTTATCATGTCATGCACCATGCTTCTTTCTGGTGTTGCCAATCTATTCGGCTTAGAGTGTCTGTCATAGTTTTAGAGAGGGGGCTAAATCTTCTGGCTGGCCTGAAATACTCACCATTGCTCCTTTCGTTGTTGGCAGTCTGCTACAGCCCTGACAGAGTTACTGAAATTACAACCCTGGATTTTTCTTCAGTCCTCCTCCTACTCTTGAAAACTTTTCTCCTCTGTCCATGGTTCTGCTTCTTGCTAATCCTGCTTCCATGCCCTCACATTTCTTCCTTTCTGGACTCTGGTCAGAGAATAGGTCTGAAAGCAAACAGATGTTAGACTAGCACAGCCTACTTTTCTGCTACTCAACATTCATTCTCAACTTCTGCCTTTATTTAACTTGCATACAGCAGCAACTTCATGAGACAGAAGGGGCAACACAATGTCCTGTTATTCACTGTACCCATCTGAAAGTCTCACATCTCCAGTGATCTGCCATCTTCCCTTTTACTTCTAGATGTGGCTTCTGGTGTTCTGTGAACTGAAATGTAAATGTAAGCACGATATATATATATATATATATATATCTCAACTTAATAGAAAAATGGAAAACTGAAAGAATGAAATATGTAAATGTACATATATATGTGTATATATGTATATGGTTGACCCTTGAACAACAGGGATTTGAACTGCGTGGGTCCATTTGGATTTTTTTCAATAAGTATATTGGAAAAAGTTTTGGAGATTTGCGACAAACTCAAAAAACTCACAGATGAACTGGGTAGCCTAAAAATACTGAAAAAATTAAGAAAAAAGTTAGGTATGGGGCTTCCCTGGTGGCACAGTGGTTGGGAGTCCGCCTGCCGATACAGGGACGCGGGTTCGTGCCCCGGTCTGGGAAGATCCCACATGCCGCAGGGCGGCTGCGTCTGTGAGCCATGGCTGCTGGGCCTGCGCGTCTGGAGCCTGCGCTCCGTGACGTGAGAGGCCACAGCAGTGAGAGGCCCGCGTACCGCAAAAAAAAAAAAAAGTTAGGTATGTCCTGAATGCATAAAATATATGTAGATATTAGTCTAGTTTTACCACTTACTACCATAAAATATACACAAATCTATTATAAAAAGTTAAAATTTACCAAAACTTGTTCACACAAACACAGACCATACATGGTGCCATTTGCAGTTGAGAGATATGTAAACAAATGTAAAGATGCAGCATTAACTCATAACTGCATAAAATTAACTGTAGTAATACCGTCCTACTGTAGTAATCTCATAGCCACCTCCTGTTGTTGCTGTGAGCTTAAGTGTTGTGAGTATCTGCTTAAAACACTGTGTGATGCTGATTATCTTTGAGTGAGCAGTTTGTCTCTCCAGTGAATTGTGTGTCATAATAAAAAGTGATCTCTTGCAGTTCTTGTGTATTTTTCATCATGTTTAGTGCAATACCATAAACCTTGAATAACACCATGGGACCCATACGAAGTGCCACTAGTGATGCTAGAAGTGCTCCCAAGAAGCAAAGTCATGACATTACAAGAAAAGGTTGAATTGCTTAACGTGCACCATAGATTGAGGTCTGCAGCGGAGGTTGCCCACCATTTCAAGATAAATGAATCCAGCAAAAGGACCATCGTAAAAAGAGAAAAGGAAATTCGTGAAGCTGTCGCTGCAGCTACACCTTGCACTTTTTGTGAAATACCTTTTTATCTCATACTGAAAATGCAGCTTTTATGTGGGTGCAGGATTTCTATAATAAATGCATACCTATAGACTCTAATATGATTCAAGAAAAATCAAAGTCATTGTATAACAACTTCAAGCAAGAGGAAGGTAAGGGATCTAAAGCTAGGGAATTTAATGCCAGCAAAGGATGGTTTGATAATTGCTGAAGAGGTTTAACTTAAAAAATGTCAAGATTACAGGAGAAGCAGCTTCTGCTGACCAGGAGGCAGGAGACGAGTTCCCAGATGCCTTTAAGAAAATTACTGAGGAGAAAAGATATCTGCCTGAACAGGTTTTTAATGCAGACAAATGTGCCCTATTCTGGAAAAAAAAAATGCCACAAAGGCTATTATCAGTAAGGAAGAGAAGCAAGTACCAAGATTTAAGGCAGGAAGGGATAGACTAAACCCATTGTTTTGTGCAAATGCTGTTGGGTTTATAATCAGGACTACCTTTATCTATAAAGCTGCTAACCCTCGAGCCTTGCAGGGAAAAGATAAACACCAGCTGCCACCCTTGGTTGTACAACAAGAAGGCCTGGACAACAAGAACCCCTTTTCTGGATTGGTTCCATGAATACTTTGTCCCTGAAGTCAGGAAGTATCTTGTCAGTAAGGGACTGCTTTTTATAGTTCTTTTGATACTGAACAATGCCTCTGGTCACCCAGAGCTCCATGAATTCAACACCAAAGGTGTCAGTGTGGCCTGCTTGCCCCCAAACACAATGTCTCTAATTCAGCCTTCAGATAAGGGGGTCATAAGGACCTTTTAGGGTCATTATACATAGTACTGTATGGGAAGGATTGTCAACTGTATAAAAGAGAACCCTGGTAGAGGGAACACTGTGAAAGTCTGGAAGGATTACACCAATGAAGATGCCATCGTTGTTACAGAAAAAGCCACGAATGCCATGAAGCCTGAAACAATAAATTTCTGATGGAGAAAACTGTGTCCAGAAGTTATACATGACTTCACAGGATTAACTACTGAGCCAATCATGAAAGAGATTGTGGATATGCCAAAAAGAGTAGGGGAGAGGAGAAGGGTTTCAAGATATGGATCTTGGAGAAATTCAAAAGCTAATAGACACCACACCAGAGGAATTAACAGAAGACAGCTTGATGGAGATGAATGCTTCTGAACCAGTGCCAGACGATGAGGAAGATGTAGAAGAAGTAGCGCCAGAAAACAAACTGACATTAGATAATCTGGCAGAAGCATTCCGACTATTAAAGACGTTTCTTTTGGCTTCTTTTAGGACATAAACCCTTCTATGATGTGGACATTGAAACTAAAGCAAATGGTGGAAGAAGGATTGGCACCATATAGAAACATTTTTGAAGAAATAAAAAAGCAAAAAAAAGACAGAAATTACCGTATATTTCCATAAAGTTACACCAAGTGTGCCTGCCTCGCCCACCTCCCTTACACCTCCTCCACTTCTTCCAGTTCTGCTGCCCCTGACACAGCACGACCAGCCCCTCCTCCGCCTCCTCAGCCTACTCAACATGAAAACGATGAGGATGAAGATCTTTATGATGATCCACTTCTACTTAATGAATAGTAAATAACCATCATGCCATCCAGTTACTAAACATATCTGTCATGCATGTGTATGAGCTTCTTCATGTGAAAATCTAATAACTGTATGGCAAGAACATGCCTGTGAATTTTGAGTTGGCACGAACATCTCTACCAGAAAGAGTGTTCCACATTTGCTTGGTAGCTGGTTCCATGGGCAGGGTTGGAATTACCAGAAGGAACATGCAGAAAGAATGGAAGAGACTCAAAAATAGTCTCAGAAGACCAACATATCTCAGGGGCAGGCAAGGGCAAAGACCTGAGAATGGAGACCAGTACAGAACAGAAAAACAAGAAGATGGTACTTTGTTTATCATAATTACTCAAGAGAGAGAATGATGGTAAGAAGGTCAAGGACTTGAACTTGTAGGAGTCTGAGATGTAAATACTCTATTTGGTATTGGAGAGGTCAGTTTCAGTGAGTGGTAGCAATGAAAGATAGATTGTATTTGTTGAGCAGCAATCATGAGATAAAGAAGTCTGATCTTTAAAAAAAGATAGCATTTCTGGCTGAATTTTGCATTCTCAATAATCCCCTGTGGAGAATCTGGCACATGACAGATGTTTAATAATATCCTCGTTGCTCCCTTGGAGTCTGGGTCTCTCTGCCTCCTCTAGGGATCTGCTGTGGGCACTCCTTCTAGGATCTACTGTGCCTCCTAAGTGTGCTTGACATTGTGAGCTCTTGGTATTAAGCTCTCAGCCCCAGTTCTGCGGTGGCTGACCTCAGCCTGCTCACTAGTGAGGGTTTGTTGCTTATTATCCCAGAGAGGAGACAGAGGGCATTGCGACATACACAGGTTTTGCTTAGATAATTTCACAGAGTGATGACCATTCATTATAAGTGCAAATGTTAGAATAAAGAAAACACTCTGTTTAACAGTTATAGTTTTAAGAGATGGTGTTGTCAATCATGATCTCTCACTGGGCAAAAACATTTTTAATTAGCTGGTTTGAGAAAACAGTCAACTGGAAGATGTTGTTCTAAAGCTGATGAACAAGAGTTGGATGCTATCTAGATTATTCATATTTTGTCTGTGATGCTGACCACCTGATCAGCACAACCCACTATTCTCTGCCACCATTTTACATCCCGATGTTCTGTCTCTTCTGGAGTGAAAATGGTTCCTTAGCCATGAATGACTGCCACCTAACCTCAGCATTTAATCTCTCCTCTCACTGCAAATAGGTTGTGGTTTCCTTGGGTCTTCTCCTCTGGCTCCACTCCCCTATGTCCCTTTTTTTTTTTTGCGGTACGCGGGCCTCTCACTGCTGTGGCCTCTCCCGTTGCGGAGCACAGGCTCCGGACGCGCAGGCTCAGCGGCCATGGCTTACGGGCCCAGCCGCTCTGCGGCATGTGGGATCTTCCCGGACCGGGGCACGAACCCGCGTACCCTGCATCTGCAGGCGGACTCTCAATCACTGCGCCACCAGGGAAGCCCCACAAGTTTAATTTAATCTTTACCACAACTCAATGGAGTATGTTTTGTTATCCCATCTTAGAGATAAAGAAATTGAGTCTCAGATTAGTGACTTGCTTATGATGACATATCCATTTGCCAGTAAAACCATAATTTATAACCAAGTCTGTCTTACCCAGTGCATTGCACTCTGTAGTGCATATTAAATCCATGTGATAATTTAGCACCTTATAACACTTGATATTCCCTCTACCTTGAATGCTCTTCTCCTGTGGCTGGATTCTTTTTTTTGCTCAGATGTAAGCTTAAATATTGTCTCCGCATAGGGCCTCTTATGACCACTCTATCCTCCAGCACTTTCTTTCACAATATGGCCATTATCAGTACTTGTTATTTTATTATTTATTTGGGGTCTTTATTGTTTGTCTTCTCCTTCTAGAATGAAAATTCTGTAATAATAGACCTCTTGTCTTTCCTAGTCAACACCATATCCAATCTCTATAACATCCTAGCCACTCAATAATTTATTGATTAATGAATAAATAAATTGATTATGGATTAAATGAATGAATAAATGAATGAGTAGAAATTTATCTTTTTCATCAACTATACTTTTTAACCTTTAAGTTTTGCTCTATAATATAAATTATAAATCAGTAGTTCTAAAAAGGAATGAAACATTCTTTTCAAATTGAATTGGGCTTAGTTGATATAGAATAATATACACAAGTTCAGTTAGAGAAGGAAGAACAAAAAAACCCCAAAGTTAGCAGAAGGAAAGAAATCATAAAGATCAGATCAGAAATAAATGAAAAAGAAATGAAGGAAACAATAGCAAAGATCAATAAAACTAAAAGCTGGTTCTTTGAGAAGATAAACAAAATTGATAAACCATTAGCCAGACTCATCAAGAGAAAAAGGGAGAAGACTCAAATCAATAGAATTAGAAATGAAAAAGGGGAAGTAACAACTGACACTGCAGAAATGCAAAGGATCATGACAGGTTACTACAAGCAACTCTATGCCAATGAAATGGACAACCTGGAAGAAATGGACAAATTCTTAGAAATGTACAACCTTCTGAGACTGAACCAGGAAGAAATAGAAAATATAAACAGACCAGTCACAAGCACTGAAATTGAGACTGTGATTAAAAATCTTCCAACAAACAAAATCCCAGGACCAGATGGCTTCACAGGCGAATTCTATCAAACATTTAGAGAAGAGCTACCATCTATCCTTCTCAAACTCTTCCAAAATATAGCAGAGGGAGGAACACTCCCAAACTCATTCTATGAGGCCACCATCACCCTGATACCAAAACCAGGCAAAGATGTCACAGAAAAAGAAAACTACAGGCCAATATTACTGATGAACATAGATGCAAAAATCCTCAACAAAATACTAGCAAACAGAATCCAACAGCACATTTAAAGGATCATACACCATGATCAAGTGGGGTTATCCCAGGAATACAAGGATTCTTCAATGTACGCAAATCAATCAATGTGATACACCATATTAACAAACTGAAGGATCAAAACCATATGATCATCTCAATAGATGCAGAAAAAGCTTTCGACAAAATTCAACACCCATTTATCATAAAAACCCTGCAGAAAGTAGGCATAGAGGGAACTTACCTCAACATAATAAAGGCCATATATGACAAACCCACAGACCACATTGTCCTCAATGGTGAAAAACTGAAACCATTTCCTATAAGATCAGGAACAAGACAAGGTTGCCCACTCTCACCACTGTTATTCAACATAGTTTTGGAAGTTTTAGCCACAGCAATCAGAGAAGAAAAAGAAATAAAAGGAATCCAGATTGAGAAGAAGTAAAGCTGTCACTGTTTGCAGATGACATGTGTACAAGTTCAATAAATAAAGGCCAGTAGGAAAAAAAGAGCACTGATGGGGATGTAAGGGGACTCAGGTTCTATTGTTAATTTAGCAATGCCTGGCTACATGGTTCAAATCAGTAACTTTTGTGGAGTAAAAATTTCCTTTCTTGCTTGCTTTAAAAAATCTAAATGTATGTGTAAATATTTGCCTAGTTTTCTAAGGTGAAATTCCAGTTAACATTCAGGGATATGGGCACTTGGAAAGTGTTTCCCAAAAAGAGTGATTGCTTGTGTTTGCAGAGTATGAAAAAGTACACATCAGTTTACACTCCTGGGTGTCTGGATATTTTAGTTTCATTTTTCTATTGTAATAAATTACCACAAACTTAGTGACTTAAAACAGCACAGACCTTTTCTTTTACTTTTCTGGAGGTCAGAAGTCCTAACTGGGTCGTTTTGCATGTAAGATCATATTCACAAGTTTGGGAAATGGTTTGAAGGTCTCTTTGAGACTCCATTATTCTACCTACCTCAAATTTTAGGTCTTTCTCCCATGGCCTTCAAAGCTACCCTTCATGTCTCCTACCAAGTTTTGCATTGTTTTCCCTTTCTTGTACTACATTCTATTACATCTTTCAACTTCCCATAGTCTTTTCCAACATGGGATATTTGCACACATTCTTACGTATACTTGGATTTTTCCCCCTATTCTTACCTATCCACTTATTTCCTTAAATATCTCATTCCTTTGTATGTTCCCATTCTTGTTATTACACCTTCGAGTTATTTTATGTCTTTTTCTTTTTCTTTCTCTCTCTCTCTTTTTTTTTTTTTTTTGCCTCCCCAGTAGAAAATTAGCCCGTGAAAAGAGGACCTGTGTTTGCTTTATACCTCCAGTGCCTTGAATAATGCTTACTACAGGGCAAGCAGTCAACAGATACCTGTTAAATAAGTGAACCAACAAATGGTTTGGAGTCCTTTTAAAGGCTTTGGTATTTATTTTAATAGTGGAGAAAATTGTACAGAGAGTAAGATTGGGATTGGTTTGACATGACCTTTTTACATTTTAAAAATATTAACTTGGGGGCTTCCCTGGTGGCGCAGCGGTTGAGAGTTCGCCTGCCGATGCAGGGGACACGGGTTCGTGCCCCGGCCCGGGAAGATCCCATATGCTGCGGAGCGGCTGGGCCCGTGAGCCATGTCCGCTGAGCCTGTGCGTCCGGAGCCTGTGCTCCGCAACGGGAGAGGCCACAGCAGTGAGAGGCCCGTGTACCGCAAAAAAACAAAACAAACAAAAAATATTAACTTGGCTGTTGTGTATAGAATGATTCTAAGGAAAACAAGAATGAATGCATGGATACATGAAGGCTGGTGCACATAATAATTGATGCCCCCTTGACTTAGTGGTGATGAAGATGGAGAGAAACATTGATGACAGGGAGAAACAGGTGTAAAGAATGACAATTGGGTTTCTTCTTTATGCAACTGAATGTTTATGCCATTCCCTGAGATAGGGAACAATGGAAGAGATTGCTTATTGGCAGGGAAGATTGTAAGTTTAAAATTGAAGATACTGAGTCTGAGATATGTTAGGGACATCCAAGTGGAGAAATCAAGTAGGAGATTGTTATACCTGGGGTGACCACATGTGTTCTCTTTTGCTTCAGACAGTCAGGTTTATGCCAGTTATTCCAGTGTTATAATCCACAGTACCTTCTTTCACTTTCAAAACTAGTTCTTTACTTAGATCTATTACATCAGAACTTGGTTAGTATCAGAGCAAATTTTGTAGTCTTCTGCATCTAGATTTAATTTAAATATTGGGAAAAGCTATTACTGCTTAAAGAGAGAAGATAAAGTGAGAAAAGAAAGGGATCAAGGAACAAGGCTTTAAAAGTTTCAATGATGACATTGAGAATGTTTGAGCCTACAAAGGAGATAGAGAAAATATGTCTAGTTCTACAGAAGACAAGGGAAGAGACAAAAAATTTCTGTATTTCTATGTAAAAAATATCAAATGCCTCTAAGTTGATAGTCTTGATATGATTTAAGGTCAATAAGCAATATTAACATGTTTGATTCTAAGACCCCCATTATCTTTTCCTAAGTAACACTCTCCAGACAGTGCTACCATATGATTGAAAGAGAGGAATCAGAGCATGGGAAAAAGGAGAGAGAAGGCAGGGAGGGAGCAATGTTGATCTAAGCCTGAGCCAGGAAGGATATATGCTCATTCTGTTTGGTGAAGCAAATTGTGAGGAAGTTTGGAGAGGTGTGAATTTAAAGCTGAAAAGACTTCAAATCATCTTCTAGAGTTGCTGTTCACAGCACATGGTGTCATGAGCCCAACAGAGCCTCTGTAAATGTTTGTTCATGGAGAAAGTAATTTATTTACCTAGCTCTTATATTAAGTCTTAGTTTTCACACCCACTGTGTTAGGCAGAATAATGGACCCTCAAAGATGCCCAGGAACTAATTCCCATACCTTACATAGAAAATGGAACCTTGTATATGTGATTAAGTTAAGCATCTTGAGATGGGAAGATTATCTTGGATTATCTGGATGGGCCCATTATGTTCACAAGAGTCTTTATAAGAGGGAATGTCAGTGTTGGAAAGGGATTTGAGTAGTCTACTGGATTTGAAAATGGAGGAAAGGACCAGAAGCCAGGGAATGCACGTGGTACCTAAAAGCTGGAAAAGACAGAAGCAAATTCTCCCCTAGAGCCTCCAGAAGGAGTATAGCTTGGCCAACACCTTGATTTAGCCCAGCCAATTTGGAGCAAAAGGAGAAATCATGAAGTATTTCTAAGTTTATGATTTGAGTAACTGGAGGAATAGTTCTATTTATTGAAAGAGGGATATCTAGAGGAAGAGTGAATTTAAGAGGGAAAATGGGGACTTCTGTTTCAGGTATGTAATATATGAGATTCCCACTAGACCATCAACTGGAGCTGTTGAGTGGGCAGTTGGATGTATAAGTCCAGATTTCAAGAAATCGGTTAGGTCTGAGATATCTAGTTAGAGACACTTCATAATGCTAACAGCTTAATTATCAATTTCAATATACATGCTCCTGATAACAGAGCTTTGAATTTCATGCAAAGATTGACAGAAGTCCAAAGAGAAATAGACTAAATCTAATCTAGAAATTTTAACACTCTTCTCTCAGTAACTGATAAAAGACAAAGTAAGGATATAAAATATTTGAATAAAATGATTAGCAAATTTGACAGAATAGGTTATATATAGAACATTGCACCCCACAAACACAGAATAAACATTATTTTTTCAAGTATACATGGAACATTTACCAACATTGACCACATGCTGGGTGGTAAAGGGAATTTCAACAAATTTCAAAGGATTGAAATTCTACATAGTAGGCTCACTGAACACGGTGATATTAAGCTAGAACTCAATAACAAAAAGATAACCAGTAAATTCCCATTTGTCTAAAAATTAAGGAGCACTGTTCTAAATACCCATGTATCAAGATAAATATTGAATAAAATTGGAAAATATTTGAACAGAGTAATAGTGAAAATTTTTATCAGAATTTTTGGAATGTAAGCAAACAATCTTAGAGCAAAATCTATAACCTTAAATGTGAATATAATAAAAGAATAAAAGCTGAAAAATTAGTGACCTAAGCATGTATCTCAGAAAGTTAGAAAAAGTAAAATAAATTAAACCTAGGTAAAACTTAAGAGAAGGAAACCATAAAGATATAAAAACAGAAAATAAGTGAAATTGAAAACCTGCAGGGAGGGGATAAAATGTAAAAGTTGTTCCTTGACAAGACTAATAAAATTGTTAAGGCCCTGACAAGAAAAAAAGAAAAAGGACTCAAATATTCATCCTTAGGAATGAAAAGGAAATATCAATATAGATGCTAAGGACACAAGATAGATAGTGAAATTATATGATGAATGGCACTTTGACAATACATTTGAAAATGTAGACTAAAGAAATATCTAGAAAAAGAAAATACTAAAATTGATGAAAGGAGAAGATTGAAGAGTGTTAAAGAAGTTGAATCTGGAATTTAAAATTTTCCAGCAAAGTATATACCCAGCTGACATATCCTTGGAAGATTCTGTCAATATTTAGGAAAAAGTAATGGTGAAAATTGAAAGTTTTCTTTCTGAGATTTGGAAAATACAGCATTTTCTCTCAGAGTAGGAACATAAAGATCACTACTCTCTTCATTTTGTGTGACCAGAATAACCGTAATATCACAATCTGACAAGTGCATTATGTAAATGAAAAATAGAGGACAATCTTACTCCTGAAGATAGAGCCCGAAAGCCTAACACATTTTTGCAAACAGAGCCCATTATACATATACATAGTACAATTATATATATATATAGTATAAAGTATAAATATATAGTATAAAGTATATATATAATTATATATGTAATAATTATATATATCTGTATATAGTGTAAAGCTTCATGACCATGTTAGATTAATTTTTGGTGGGATGATTGGTTTAAATGTTAAAAAATTAATGTGATTTACCACAGGAACAAAATAAGGAAGAACAATTATATTACCATTGCGAAAGATGTTGATAAAATTTAACATCCATTCATCTTTGATGTCTTTAGCAACCAGGGACTAAAAGGGAATTGCCTTGATCTGATAAAGAAGATCTGTAAAGGATTTTGTTGCAAATATCATATATAATGCAGCATGATATTTTATAAATTATACAAGTACACCACAAAAATGGTAAACAGCCCAGCTTCATACCTACTCATAAATAGTCACTTGTTTTAAAAGGAAGAATTACAAAGCAGTAAGAATAGAAATATAGCAAATAATAAATGATGCTGAGTCAGTTGGATATCCAAGTGGACAAAAATGAAATTTGACTCCTATCTTGTACCTAACACAAAAATAAATTTCAAGGGGGCTGTAAATATGGATTTTCAAAGTCTATATGGATTGCAAAACACTGAAACTTCCAGAAGATAGTATATGAAAATATGCACATGATCTTGGTGTAGGAAAAGCTTTCTGAATGACATAAAATATATGTAAATATAGAGGAAAAAATTGAAAAATGAAACTATATTAGAGTTAAGCACTTTTGTTTAAAAAAGACTATTAATAAAGGAAAAAAAACAAGCTACAGAGTGCAAGAAGATATTTTAAGCCCACATAACCAATAAAACCATGTATACAGAATCTATAACTATTTCATTAAGAAAATATAATAGACTACCCAATAGAAGAATGGGCAAGAGAACTGAATAAACATTTTACCAAAATGTCTGTCCAGTTGGCCATTAATATAATATTTATAAAAGTGCTCAACTTTTTGATAGTAATCAGAAAATGTAATAATTTTAATCACAATTTAATACAACATTCCTCTCACCAGAACAACTAAGAGAAAAAGAAAAAAAAAAAAGGACTAATATTTCTGTGCTGACAAATATGACGGAGACAAAAAAAAAAAAAAAGACCTCTCATAGACTACTAGTGGGAGTGTAAGTTGGTGTAAGTGTTTTGGAAAACACTATTAGTGAGTTATCTATGCAAGCTGAAGATATATAAAGCCTGTGATCTCTCACTTTTACATCTAGTTGGTATGTACCAATAGACATGTACAAGTACAAGGATGCTCATAGCAGCATTATTCACAAGAGCCCCAAACTGTAAACAATCCAATGTCTATCAAAAATAGAATGGATAAAGAGGCATGTTCATATAATGGAAGACTTTTTAACAATGAAAATGTGTAAATTGCTTTGTGCAATATGGCTCTCACAAACGTGATGTTGATCCAAAGAAACTAGATCCAAATTACTTCACACCATATGGTTATAAGATTAAAACATCAGGCAAGATAAAGTATAGCATTTAAGGATGCAAGCATAGGTGGTAAAATTACAAAGCAAAATTAAAAGGTACTTAAGTAAAATTAAGAATAGTTAACTTTGGAGTTTAGAGAAGAATCGGGAAGAGCAAATGAGGGGGCTCCTAAGGTGCTGACACTGTTCTATTGTTCTTTTATTGACCAGTGTGGCAATTCATTGGTTTCTGTCTTTTTGTAAATGTGTGTTATATTTACTAATTTAAAAATTGCACATCTGTGTGTGTGAGAGAGAGAAATTGAGAATGAGAGGTGAGAAACTGCTTATGAAGACAACTTTATAAAGAATTTTTTCTATAAAAAGAAAAAGAGAAGCATCATGGCAGATGCTAGGGAATGTGGGTATCAATGCAGTTGATTTTTAAGATAGAAGATATTACAGTATGTTTGCATACTAATGATAATCCTGCAAAAGAGAAAGGGACATCAGTGAGGTTGAACCCAGAGAAAATGACAAAACATGACACCCTTGAAGGTGGTGGGAGTGAGCTGCAGAACATGAATGAAGGGATCAGCCTTGAAAAGAAGGAGCTCCTCAGAAAAGGGTCTTGAAGGAGGTTGAGATGAGTGTAAGTGCAGCAAGGTTTGCAGATATGAGTCTTAAAAAACCATCTCTTCCTTAGTGAGCTGTGGACCTCAGCATCCCCACAGGCTCACCTCAGCCTCAGCAGCCGTCTTTCCGTTCCTGCAGCAGATCCTTCCTACCTCATGTACACCTCTGCACATGCTGTCTGCTGCATAGAGTCATTCTACTCTTGGCCCCTTCCACCCGGTTAATGCCTGCACATCCTGTAAATCGCAGCTGAGCCACCAGGCGTGCAGGAAAGCTTGACCTGACTCTCCAGTACACACTCGCAGCTCCCAGGGCAAACTTCTCTCACAGCACACATCCCTGTTGTGACTTCATATTCATTTAATGTAAGCTGTCCTCCCACAAAACAGTATGTGCCGTGTATTCAGGGATTGTTTCTTCTTTTGACTCACCCCTGCCACAGTGCCTAACATCTTGTAGGTGCCATTTTTTTAAATGCATGAAACCATGAATAAATGAAGGTCGTGCAAGATATTCTTAGAAATATTACTTGAAGAAGTCAGAATCTGTTCACAAGAAATGTTATTAGCAATAATGTTTCTGCTCACTGATCAAACACTTTAATATATTTAACCTAATAAATCATATTTTCCTTTAGACAGCCATTCATTAATAAACATGTATTTAGTAAGGATGTAATGGGAATGGTCACAGAAACAATTCAGGTTTTATGTAGGTAAAATTGTTCTGTGGGAACAGCCCCTGGCTTTGGAGTTTATAGTTTGAATTTTAATTCTAGCTCTTTTTCCTACAATTTTTTTTGCATTGGGTAAGTCCCCTAAATTCTTTGAGCCTTTGTCTCCTTAATAGTAGAATAGGACTCCTCATGCAGCTTTTACATTATTTTTGTAAAGATGGCATATGGTAACCTATGTAAACACTCATATGATGCCTGGTGCAGTGCTGTGTCCTGCCCTTGGTTCATATCTAGGTGGAGAAATGAGGCAGGAAGGTTATGCCCTGAGTCAGGTTCTAAACATTAATGGGGACGGGGGACTGATGCTGAAGGAGGTCTTGAGTTGATCCTCAGATCCTTAGATAAATAGAGTGTCACAGCTGGAAGGAACTTAAAATTCATGTAGTCAGAATGCCTTCTCTACAGGTGAGGCCTCTATAGTCCTGAGAGGGGATGGGCTACTGCAGGTCGATGGCTTCATCTTGGAGCAGAGGGCAGCCTGTATCTTAGAGACGGCACACTTCTTCCTCCCTTCCTGTAGGAGCTCTCGGCTGGGGTGCTAACAGGCAAGCTATTTTGTGCCAGGAGTTGCATAAAGAAAGACTCACAGCAGTGCCCAGCCTTGGTCTTGCCATTGTGTTGGCCTCCTGTGTTGCTTCCCTCCTTGCAAGGCACTTTGTGTCAGCAGGAATGTGAGGCAAGTTGTGAAATTCAATTAATTCTACAGCCAGCCCACACACCTCCTTCCAGGGCTGGCCCAGCTGGGACTAGGCAGCATTACCAGCTTAAAAAAGGGAGGTTTTCTGATGCCCCACCCCTTCCCTTCTCCCAGCTCTTTCTTAGGTCTTCCCCCACTCTCCCCATTCTATCTTTGATAGAAGACAAAGCTGATCTATGGGGATGTGTTTCTATATTAAAATACTGTTGCAGACCTGAATTTGATTTGGAATCTCTGAAAGCTTGAATTATGGAGTTGCTTCTGTTGAAGTTGGGAGGGAGTGACTAAGAGACTCTCTCCATCTCTCTGGAGTTCTAACAGAACAAAAGCAAAAAGCATGAATATCTATATGACTAATGTGTTTCCAGGATGCACCTGTAAACCTTATATATAAAGGTTCCAGTTAATTAAAACCAAAATAAGGGCACCAGTTTTCTCTGCTGTGAAGGAGGAGGGGGTGAGAGGCAGAGACACGCCCTGGTTTCAGTGCATGAGATGAGAAAACAATTAATGCCCATATAATAGACCCAGGTATCAGGAAGTGAGAGCAGGGGTGATATGATTCAAGTATTGCAGCCAATTCAGTGCTCCCTCTAAGCCAGTGAGTGTCCTGGACTCTAATTGCATACAGAAAGGAAATTCAGGAGTGCAGAGCAGAGCCGAAAGTATTTACTCCAGTATTTTCTCCTTCTGGGGAGTTAAATAAAGTTCCCCTTTCTATGGACAAAGCGAACACAGGGAAATACTGGATCTCTTCTAACATTCTCCAAAATATTAATCTTGATATATTGGATGTGGAGTCTACAGTCTGTCAGGACTGTAGTTGTCATTTTTGAGGCTGGAGGTCTATGACTTTTCAGAGCAGGCCTGTCTTTCCTTTCTTGAGGTCACTCTTGATTAGAGGTGGAAGCTCAGATCAGCTCCTCCACCCAGGAGACTCTGAAATGGATTAGAATGGGCAGCTAATTAAATTAAGTTTTAAGGTCAAGTTTTGCCCTTGGCAAATGGTTTACCCATGATTCTGTTTCCTGTCCCACATTAAGTCCAGACATATTGCCCAACAGAGAACACCAAGGAAGGTGCAACACACAGTGCACGTTGCTAGCACCTCCAAAGTTGAGTTATCCATTTTTAAACCTGTTATTCTCCACATTTGTGAACAGCTCACATGATCACGTACGAATCACATTGTCTGCCCCACGCACCAAGACTTCAAAAACACAAGGAAGTTTCTCATATTTCCAGTATTTTTTTTTCCTGGACCACAGTACAGAGTTTAGTTTAGAGTCATACTGCTGTTGTAAATCAAGGATTAGAATGGGAGCCTAATGCTCTCCAGAGGCTTGTAGATAAAGTAGAAAATGGGGGGGGGGAGGGATAAATATTCTTGGTGTAAGCATCACCAGAATGTCCATCCTTCTAGTGAGCCTGTTCCAATTGTGTGGTGTATGTATGACACATGAACCTCCCTGCAATGGGAGAAATCTCCCAACAGGAGTTTAATTGTGAGATTATGAATGAGAGTTTCCTTATCCTGAAAAACAATCAGCTCTTCATACTTTTCTTTCCAAGTAAGCATTTAAGATATTGCTCATTTTGAAATATTTAGAAAATCGTTGTGGTGACACCCTACATCAATCTTCAGGTCTAATTTGAGACTTCCTTCTTCCCCTCACTGACTATCACCCACATTTAAAATCGCTTTACTTGCTATTTCCCTTTTGTTCCTGGCATCAGAATGGAGACTGTCTTGTGGTCCCTTTTCTCTTGGTAACAAGCAAATCCAGTTTTGTAAGACAGAAACTCCTCTGGCATGTTTCATTTCCTTATATTCCTCATAGTCCCAAATGTTTGTTGTTATATCTATAATTCTTTGTCTCAAATAAGATCTTAAAGAATTTTTGCCAAGTCTTTTAAATTCCACATGAAATTCTGAGTTTTTATTTGTGAAGCCCAGTTTGAGAAATACTGTTCAGCACAATGAAGGAACATGGGTTCCCACAGTGGCTGCTGTATGGATGGCTCTCAGTTTCCATCAAAGGCAGCACAAGTGCACCTGCCCAACAAATGAGAAAATTTCATTTATTCACAAATACTATCAGGTATCGATCAAGCGTCAGGCACTATTGTAGATGCTGAAGATATATCAGTGAAAATACAGCAGAAATAGCTTGCCTTCACAGAGGTTACATTCCAGCGAAGGGAGACAGAAAATACTCCAAACAACCAAGTAAACACATATAGTATGTTGAAGTGTGAAAAGTACTATGAGGGAGAATAAAGAAAAATTAAACTGGCTAGAGGTTGCTAGGTGGTAGCGGATTGCCTTTTTAAATGCAGTTTGAGGGGGAATTCCCTGGCAGTCCAGTAGTTAAGACTCGGCTTCTTCACTGCCATGGGCCAGGGTTCGATCCCTGGTCGGGGAACTAAGATCCTCACGGCCAAAAAAAATAAAATAAAAATCATCATAATAAATGTAGTTTGAGAGGATATTAATGAGAAAGTGACATTTGAGAACAAATTTGCCTAATAGCAGAAGTCGTGAATGTGTGCATGCACACAGACACACTCAGACACACTCAGACACACACACACTCTAGGTAGGTAGGAGAGGGAGATACAATTCTAATATTATCAAAAGGTATAGCCTGAGGATCTGGATCAATTTGGAAACAGTGGTATCAGAGCTGCACATCTTGTGGTAATATCTAGAAGGAAAAGCCAGAAGCAAAGTTGTTACAACCTGACATTGGTAGGACAGTTGCAAAAGTGACCCTAAGTCTATAATTAAGTGGTAAATATAGATTAAATTGGCAGGATGAACCTAACCACTAGGTAAAAATAAATCATGGAGTGGAATAAGAGGGTTATAGAAGATAAGGAAAGTTTCAATAAGCATATATTAAACATTTATGGTGTCTGAATGTATATTTTACAATGGTATCTCACTTCATACACTAATAGCTTTAGGAGATGCATAGGTTTACCCCCCATTTGGCAGTTGAGGAAAATGAGACACAGAATGGTTAAGTGACATGTTCACTTGTTCCACAATAAACTTTATGTAGTTTTCTTCTCTAGTCCAGTATCTAATTGAAGACCTTGCAATGCATTTCATGGTCATGAATCTTCATTCTGCTTTAATATGGAATAGTTCCTGAGGTTTTCTTCATGTTTGTTGACCTTGATGTTTTTGAAGAGTCTACGCCCATTGTAGAATGCCTATCAGTTTGTGTTTGTCTGATGTCTCCTTGTGGTTATTTTCATGTTCCTGTTTTTGTTGTTTGGAAATAATAGAACAAGAGTGTTGTATTCTTTTCAATGTATCAAATCAAGAATCACATGATTCCAGATATCCTCAGTATTAGTGATATTAACTTTGATCACTTGGTAATATAGTGTTTACCAGGAATCTCCACTGTGAAATTACTGTTTTCCCCTCTTGTAATAAATAATTTGTGGGGAGATACTTTGAGACCATATAAATATACTTTTCCCCATTAAGTGTTAAATCACTGGTTTAGGATCAATGAAGGTTTTCTAACTTTATCATCCCTCTGTAGTTAGCTGGCATGCTCCTGTAAGGAAGAGTTCCCATTCTCCCATATTTATTAATTTATTGATTTATTTAGTTATATTAGTATGCCTCATGATTTCTTACTCCATTTAAATATTTTGGTGCTCAATTTGTCTGACAATTGGCTAATAGGAGCCCTTCAGGCTGGCTCTTATGACCTTTTAATACATCCATGAAAAAGGGAACATTACTATGAAAGAGGGGACATTATTAACAACCTTACAGAAAAAAGGGATTGTAAAGAAACAATTGTATGCCAACAAATTAGATAACCTAGGTGAAGTAGACAAATTCCCAGAAAGACACAAATGATCAAAATTGATTCAAGACAAAATAGACAATCTAAATAGACTAAAAATAAGAGATTGAATTAGAAATCAAAAAAAATTCACCACAAAGAAAAGCCTAGGACCACATGGCTTCACTGGTGAATTTTATCAAACATTTAAAGATGAATTAATACCAGTTCTTCACAAACTCTTCATAAAAATAGAAGAGGAAGGTACACTTCCTAACTTCTTATACGAGACCAGCATTGCCCTGAGAGCAAAATCATAAAATATATACAAGAAAACAAAGTAAAGAATACTGTCCCTTACAAATATGTAAAAATCCTCTTTAAAAATACTAGCAAACTGAATCCAGCAGCATATTAAAAAGGATTGTACACCATGACCAAATGGCATTTAACCCAGAAAATGCAAGGTTGGTTCAAATACGCAAATAAATCAATGTAATACGGCATACTAATAGAATGAAAGTGAAAAAACACAAGCTCATCTCAAAAGAAGCATAAAAAGCATTTGAAAAAATGCAGCACCCTTCCATCATAAAAACATATAGCAAACTAGGAACAGAAGGTAATTAACTCCACCTGGTAAAAGTTATTTGTGAAAAACCGATGGTGAACATCACACTTAATAGTGAAAGACTGAAAGCTGTTCCTGTGAAATCATGAGCAAGCAAGGATGTTCTTGCTACTTCTGTTCATCATTGTATTAACGGTTCTAGCAAGGTTAAATAAATGGCATCCGAATTGGAAAGGAAGAAGTAAAACTATCTTTGTTGATGACATGGTCTTAAATGTAGAAACCTCTAAACAATCAATGAAAAATGCCTATTAGAAGTAATAAACAAGTTCAGCAAAATTGTAGGATAGAAAGTCAATACATAAATATCAGCTATATTCCTGTATGGTAGGAAATAACAATCCAAAAATGAAATTAAGAAGGCAATTCCATTTACAAGAGTATCACAAATATTAAATAATAGAATTAAATTTAACAAAGAAGAGTTAAACTAGTATACTTAAAACTACAAAATATTGAGAATTCCCTGGCGGTCCAGTGCTTAGGACTCGGTGCTTTCACTGCCATGGGCCTGGTTTCGATCCCTGGTCAGGGAACTAAGATCCCCATGGCACTGCCAAGAAAAAAAAAAATTTACAAAATATTGCCACCCCCGCCCCCCAAAAAAAGAAATAAAATGAAAAAGACTTAAATAAATGGAAAGGCATCCTTTGTTCATAGATTAGAAGATTTAATATCATTAAAATGGAAATACTCCCTCAAATTTATCTAGAGTCAGTATCATCCCTTCCAACTGCCTCTCTTTGCAGAAATTAACAAGACGACCCTAAAATTCATATGGAAATGCAAGAGACCAGAATAGTCAAAATAATCTTGACCGTGGTGAGCAAAGTTGGAAGACTCATATTTCTGAATTTCAAAACTTACTACGAATCTATGGTAATCAAGTCTCTGTTGATACTAATACGAAGATAGACATGTAGATCCATGGAATAGAATTTGGAGTCCATAAATAATCACATATATTAGTGGTCAATTGATTTTCAGTAAGACTGCCAAGACAATTTAATGGGGAAAAGGACAGTTGTTTGTTTTGTTTTTAACAAACGATGCTGGGCCAACTCAATAACTGCACGCAAAAGAATAAAGTTGGACTACTACCTTACACCATATAAAAAAATAACTTGAAATGGATCAAAGACCAAAATATAAAAGCTAAACATATAAAATTCTTACAAGTAAACAGGTATAAATCTTCACAGTCTTGGATTAGGCAATAGTTCCTTAGATATGACACTCAAAGCATGAGTGACAAGAGAACAAATATATATATTGGACTTCATTAAAATTAAAAACTTTGAATGAAAGGATAGTATCAAGAAAGTCAAAAGACAACCCCCAAATGGGAGAAAATATTGGGAAATCATAATAAGATAAGGATTTAATATCCAGAATATATAAAGAACTTTCACAATTCAACAAAAAGTAAATATCCCAATTAAAAAATGGACAAGGATCTGAATAAATATTTCTCTAAAGAAGATATACAAATGGCCAATAAGTACCTGAAAAGATTCTTGACATCATTAGTTACCAGGAAAATGCAAATCAAAATCACTATTAGATGCCACTTCACAGCCCCTCTTATGGTTTTTATATAGTCAATATAAAAGTGCACTTATTTTACCTACATATTTTCTTTTTCATTACTCTGCATTTGTTTCTGCACCTCTCTTCCCTCCTGGATCATTTTTTTTAATCTGCCAGAATGATTTTCTTTAATCTTGTTTTTAAAGATTTCTTAGAGACATATTTTTAGTTTTTATTTGTCTCAGAATATTTTTATTTTACCTTCTTTATTAGTGAATACTTTTTCTGGGTAGACTTTTAGTTTGACCATTGTTTTCCTTCATTTCTTTGAATATAACATATCATTGCTTTCTGAATACTTTTGTTTCTGTGAGTCATATTATTCAAACAAAATGAGATATAGAACACAATATGTATGTAACAAAACACAAAAACCTACATTTTCATTGTCATGTAAAAATATTTTATCTCTTTTAATAAATAAAGTAGAGCCCCTGGGTTTGCATTTTCTAAATTAATATTTATTCATAATTGATGTTATACTTTTATCTATGAAGACTAATTTCAAGTAGATGAACTGTGAGGGTTCGTAATCTTAGGTTTGGAAATTACTCAGGGAATAATTGGCCCTTCCTGTTGACTCATAAGTGACAGAAATCCTGCCGAAGATACCCTGAGATCCCTCTTGAGTATCAAGAGGTACTTGGTATGGTGACTATAGCTCAGGCACACCACTGGTTGAAAGAAAAACTCAGATTCTTCATTGAACACAGGCAGAGAAAATGAAAAGAAGGTAGGCAGTATGCCCTTAAGGAGTTTGTAGTTTAATGTAAACAACAGTTTCATTAGAGACAGGGATGCAACAGAAAATAAATAGTGCACTACTGTTGAAAAACAAATAGATTATCTTCCAGAGCTTGCACGTAGATAGTGGGTCCAGAAAGCTTCCTGAAGATCTTGACCATCCAAGTTGTCTTATATGAAATCTTAAAAATAGCCAACTGTCCTGCCTCATGTCCACGCTACTCTTTATTCTGTCATAAAACACAAGCTTTTCCTTAACCCCATGTTATTTTAGAGTTCCTCTGTTTCCAAAATCCACCTTTGCACTGTTGTCCTTCCTCAAACTCTGGGGCCTTTAAGATCTCATTAAACGTTAAATCAGCACATGCCATCATCATCCTGACTGAATCTTCCCTCTACCTGATAAAACTAAGATTCCATATCCCCTGTAGACACTGATTTCTGGTAATCCTTTTTAGCAGATGCTTGTCTTAAGGTGGGAAGTCAGCTTCTTCATCCTCTTCCTCCTAGGCACCTCTTCTAACTATCACTCTACACTCACTTAAACCCAGCCTCTCATTTACAGCAGGGGTTAAATGTGCACAACAAACAGTCAGATGGCCTGGAAGAAAATTCTGCTGTACTGCTTACTGAGAGTTTATTTGACCTTTCAGTGCTCATTTGTAAACTGGGGAGAAGAGCAGTATATCCCGCATAGGGACATTTTGAGGATTAAGTTAATATTATATATGTGTTAGTTCCTGGCTCACAGAAAATGCTTAATAAATGTTAGCAGCTATAATGGTTATTGTTTGAGGCTTATGATGCCCAGCAATAAAACTTTCCGCTGCCCTCTTTTCACCATCTGTTTAGTCACTTATCACAATTTGAGTGACTTGGCCACCTGACCCACGGTCTTTGCTTTACCCTGATATCTACTTTCACTCCTGGTCACATGCAGAAATAGCCACCTGACATCTTTGCACCTGGGATCTTCCCATTTCTGGATCTTACTACTCTCTGAACTTAAACTTCTATGCCTTCTGTAATTTAGGCCCTTCATTTAATCCTTCAGTTTGTTAAGACAACAGATCTTTGCTTTTCTATGTTCTCCCATATCAATTCACCTTTTTTTTTTTTTTTTTGCGGTACGCGGGCCTCTCACTGTTGTGGCCTCTCCTGTTGCGGAGCACAGGCTCCGGACGCGCAGGCTCAGCGGCCGTGGCTCACGGGCCCAGCCGCTTCGCGGCATGTGGGATCTTCCCGGACCAGGGCACGAACCCGTGACCCCTGCATCGGCAGGCAGACTCTCAACCACTGCGCCACCAGGGAAGCCCCACCTTTTTTTATATAGAGCATTCTGGCCAATACCCTCATCTCCTTTTTCCCTCTGTCCCTAAATGATTCCATGAGTCTGGATAAATACAAACATCTGCCTTCATTTATCTTGCTTTGGGACTATTGAATGTTACTAGTGGACATTAGACAAACCTGAAATTTGGTGCTACTTTAGGTACATGATCACCATTGTCTATAGGGACATTAGTATTTCCTGATAACCTTTCCAAATTGTCCTGTTTTATCCTATTTCTACTTTCCTTTCCATTCTCATTTAAGAATATAACTTATTTAGAGAAATTTTCCTTAATACAAAGCTAGTTGGATGTTCCCCCTCCATGCTATTATAGTATCCTAGTTTATCTCTATCACAGCTCACATCAAACTGGGTGGTAATTTCTTATCTCAATCTACCACTAGACTGTGAGCTCCTTAAGGACAGTGTACTAGGTTGAATAGTGTTGTCTCAAAATTCATATTAATTTGGATCCTCAGAACGTGTCTTATTTGGAAATAGTCTTTGCAGATATAACTGGTTAACTTAAGATGAGGTCATATTGGATTAGGATGGACTCCAAATCTAAAAACTGGTATTCTTATAAGAAAACCATATAAAGACACACAGAGGGCTTCCCTGGTGGTGCAGTGGTTGAGAGTCCGCCTGCTGATGCAGGGGACACGGGTTTGTGCCCCGGTCCAGGAGGATCCCACATGCCGCGGGGCGGCTGGGCCCGTGAGCCGTGGCCTCTGGGCCTGTGCGTCCGGAGCCTGTGCTCCGCAGCGGGAGAGGCCACAGCAGTGAGAGGTCCGCGTACCACAAAAAAAAAAAAAAAAAAAAAAAAAGACAGAGCAGAAGCCTCTATGATGACATAGGTAGAAACTAAAGTGATGAATTTGCAAGTCAAGGAATGCCAAGGATTGCCAACAAAAACCAGATTCTAGGAGAGGGGCATGGAACAGATTTCCTTCAGAGCCTCGAGAAGGAACCAACACTGCTTATATCCTAATTTTGAATTTCTGACCTCCAGAACTGTGAGATAATAAATTTCTATTGCTTAAGCAAATACTGAAGACTACGGAACTAGTACAAACTGGGACAACATAGTTTATATCCATACATTTAGCTTCTACCTCGGAGCATGGCACAAGGTGGGTTCTTAGGAAATGATTGTTGAAGGAATGATCAAAGCAAAAGGGAGATCTTACATGCAAGCTTGGTACTAGGACTAAGATTGACTAGTCTAGCTTGTTGAGTATAAGGCAGATTGAGCCCCAAACATTAGATTAAAAAGAGCACTTGGCAGCCTGCTTGTGGCCATCTGCTTAAGGAGACTTTGGGAGATGAGAGAGAGAAACTTTCCTGATTTTTGTATCCTAATCCAGTTGGGTGGATTCATATATACGGACCGAAGAGATGGAGCATCAGACCAGGAAACTGGAAAGTAATATGGCCAGTGCCTGACGTTGGTGGAAGACCAGAGTTTGAGCTTCAAGCCAAATATTAGGAGGGGAGAGTAGGAGGAGAACAGGGATCCAGCATAAGGGAGAGCAGAGAAGTTTGCTAATTCTTAGCCACAAGGTGAATATATTTCAACACACATAAAACAATCATGTCAGGAAAATGTAGGAAGAGACAAGAAAGAATTTGTTACTGGAGTTCCCAGAATTCTATAACTGGAGAAAAACTCTATGCTTCTATTATTTTAAGGCCTTAGCCTTCATAAAATTGAGCGCCAATTGTGATTCAATTACCTAGACCCAGGGGCCTGGGGAACTTGCAAAGTGAATGAGAATTCCCTTCTAGGCACCCAGAAAAGCTTAACCTCTCTAATTCAGATGAGAATTTGGCTAAAAACACTTAGCTCTTCTTGCCTTGAGAGCCAAACACAACCATCCTATTTTACTAGCAAACGTTATTAAAGGGAAGCATTTGTTTGGAACTGCTGGCCAGTCATTTTTCTGCTCTTTTTGTTTACTTCATCTTTTTACAAATGCATCCCTGAGCTAAAAACCATTCTTGTTTTCCTTTTACTAGAATCCTAAATCCAAACAAATAAAAGATGCTCTTTGGCATAATGAAACATGAAGCCATCTCAGTAATTAGTGCAGCCCATGGGTTCAAGCAAAGCAAGAGGACTGCTAGACTGGAACATGGAAGTCTTGTTGAAGACAATACCATCCAAGAACCTGTCGTTTTCTAGTTTGAGGATCAGTGGCAGGAGAAACCCATCATAGTTTCCCTTTGAGCCTTTGAAAATCCCATCTGAGAGTTTTGATTCATTCACATCACTGCTTCATCTGTTGGCAGATTGGGCTCAGGAGTCTCCTCACTGCTGATATGCGACTGTTGAGGCACAGATTTGGCAGGCCAAGCAAAGAGAAAGTCAGGAATTGAGGTTGGTTTGCCACAGGCAGGCTGAAATATGGAAGGGATCAGAGAGAGCAACTGAAAAAAACCTAGGGATATAAGAAAGGGAAGAATGTTAGTGGAATTCAAGCTGCTGGATAGTGGCAGCTCCCATGTTTCTGGAAACAAGGGACTTAGGGGCATCAATATGAATGCAGAGGAAATTAAGGATAGCAGAAAACTGTAATGAAGCTGTAACAACGTAGTTAGATTGCAAAACTAAGAGCAGCAGAGCTATGTTCTTACAATGTGCTATACACTGCTGTAAGTGCTTTACGTATACTGACTCATTTGATTGTCACAAGGCTGGGACTGTTACTTTCATTTACAGATGAGGAAATTGAAGCAAGGTCACACAGTTAGAAAGTGGCAGCTCTGGGCTTCCCTGGTGGTGCAGTGGTTGAGAGTCCGCCTGCCGATGCAGGGGACACAGGTTCGTGCCCTGGTCCGGGAAGATCCCACATGCCACGGAGCGGCTGGGCCCGTGAGCCACGGCCGCTGAGCCTGCGCGTCCGGAGCCTGTGCTCCGCAATGGGAGAGGCCACAACAGTGAGAGGCCCACGTACCGCAAAAAAAAAAAAAAAAAAAAAAAAAAGAAAGTGTCAGTTCCAGGGCCACAGATTCCAATGGCATGGCTCCAGGATCCATTCTTTCAACCCCCAAGCTATATTCTCTCTCATACTTTGTTTATTTGTATTTGTTTAACTGGTCATGGAGGTAACATATGATCCATCTTTGCCACCTATGACTACTAGCTCAAGGTCAGGAATCGTGGAGGGTGATGGCTAGGCTGACCATATAATTTATTGAATTATAATTATATCATTTGGAAATATTTCTATACTGATCAACAACTGATTTATTTGTAGATGTATAAAATTTTTCTTTTAAATAAAACTTTCCATAATTATTTCTAAGACAAAATAATGATGTATTTCTATGTACCTTAAAACAACATTTAAAAATTTATATTGATTATCTGAAATAAAAAAACATTAAACAAAATAATGCAGTCTTGGCATACACTTATGTATCTTAATCAATTTTGTAGCCTGTGTAGCTCACTGGTATTTTTTTTTTAATAAATTTGTTTATTTTTATTTTTGGTTGCATTGGGTCTTTGTTGCTGTGCCTGGGCTTTCTCTAGTTGTGGCGAGCGGGGGCTACTCTTCATTACAGTGCTCGGGCTTCTCATTGCAGTGGCTTCTCTTGTTGCGGAGTACGGGCTCTAGGTGCGCAGGCTTCAGTAGTTGTGGCTCGTGGGCTCAGTAGTTGTGGCTCTCGGGTGCTAGAGCACAGGCTCAGTAGTTGTGGCGTACGGGTTTAGTTGCTCCGTGGCATGTGGGATCTTCCCAGACCAGGGATCGAACCCATGTGCCCTGCATTGGCAGGCGGATTCTTAACCACTGCACCACCAGGGAAGTCCCTTCACTGGTATTTTTAAGATTGTATTTTTTATTGTGATCTTATTTTTTCAAATAAAACTAGTTGAAACTTCCAGGTTGCATGTTATGATTAATAATTTTCAAGTTATGACATTTCAATTAATCATTCTCTGTTGACCATAATATTTTTAAATGAAAAAGTACTGTATTTAGGATTAATCTCCAAAATTTACAAGCAGCTCATGCAGCTCAGTAACAAAAAAACAATCCAATCCAAAAATGGGCAGAAGACCTAAATAGACATTTCTCCAAAGAAGATATACAGATTGCCAACAAACACATGGAAGAATGCTCAACATCATTAATCATTAGAGAAATGCACATCAAATTCTTTTGAGCGTTTCACCAAATGTAGATACTGTAAACTAAAACCAGAGACCATTTCAATTTCATTCTTCTCTGGCATTGAATATCAATTTACTGAAATAAAAATAGGAGCTTTGTCAAAGGATTCTTCCCACAGTTGAGATATTTGAAAGAGTAATTACAGAATTTAAAAATTAAATCTTCAACATCATTTGAATTCTCTTCGTTTAATTTGTTCAGCCTCACGTTCACTTTTGCAGGATTAAATTTAAATGCCTTCCTGTTTGCAAGCTTTGCTTTCAAGTCTCAATTTGCTGAAAGCACAAAGGCTGGATTTTTTGCTACCCCATTTTTTGAGTATACTGATTAAAGATTTACAGCTGATTTTTAATAAAGTGCATGGTAGATTTAGAAAATTCATTTTAAAATGATTAATACCGTTGTAGGGCATTTTAGTCAATTTACAAAGTAGTTCTTCAAAAGCTCAAACATTTCTAAAATTTGACTGATGTTAAGCAACTGTGAAAGCATGTGTCGCCACGCTGAATTTTTGTAGTCAACATTTTTATCACAGTGATTCTGTAATTCAGTTACTTTATGTATCTTGACTATAGTTTGTGTATTTTGATTACAGTTTTTACAGAAATATTTGTTTCATTGTACAACTTTGATTTACTGTCTACTGTCCTTTCATTTCAAACTGAAGGCCTTTTTTAGTGTGTCATGTAGGGTGGATCTTTCCTCAGCTTTGATTTATCTGGGAATGCCTTAATTTCTCCTTCATTTTTGAAAGATCATTTTGCCAGATTAGAATTCTTGGTTTTAAGTTTTGCTTTTCTTTCAGTTCTTTGAATATGCCATCCTGCTGGCATCTATGTTTTCATTTGTAAAATGGGTTATTATTCTTATTAAGGATTTCTCGTACATGGTAAATTGTTTTCCTCTTGTTGTTTTCAAGATTCCTTTTGTCTTGTCTTTTGACAATTGGATGACAATTGTGTCAGTGTGGATCTATTTGAATTTGTTCTACTTAGACATCATGAAGCTTTGTGGGTTTGTAAATTAACATCTTTCATCAAATTTGGAAGGTTTTTTGGCTATGATTTTTTCAAATATTTATTCTTCTCCTTTCTTTCTCTCTTTTATTTCTGGGACTCCCTTAATACATAACCTGGTCTGCTTGATGGTGCCCCACAGTTTCCTTAAGTTCTCTTAACTTATTTATTCTATTTTCTTTCTGCTCCTCAGACTGGTTAAAATCAATTACAGGTTCATTGATTCTTTTTTTTTTTTTCCTGTCTGCTAAAATCTACTGTTCAACTCCTCTAATGAAATTTTTACTTCAGTTATTGTACTTTCCAACTCCAGAATTTCCATTTGGTTCCTTTATTTGTACATAGTTTCCTTAGCTTTTTGATAACATTTAAGACAGTCACTTTAAAATGACTTTTCTTTTTCCTAGTAAGTCCAATATCTGAACTTCCTCTGGGATGGCTTCTGTCTATTTATTTATTTATTTTCTTTGAATGGGGCATCCTTTACTGTTTCTTTTTATCTCGGTGATTTTTTTTGTTGTTGAAAACTGAACATTTAAGTATTTTATATTAAACAGTATTATAATGTGGTAACATTGGAAATCAGATTCTCTTCCTTTTCTAGGGTTTTCTATTTTTGATTGATGGAGGCTGCAAGAATCCATTTGTTTAACGCCTTTTCCAGGCTATTTTTGCACAAACTATATTCTGTGTTGTGTGTGGTCCCTGAAGTCCTTGTTTCTTTAGCTTCTGTCAGTGTTTTGACAGACATTTTCTCAAATGCCAGAAACTACAAATAAAACAAAAATGACAAAACAAAACCACTTCTCCTAGACTTTCTGATTGGTTCTGTGTTGGGCCACTCCTTCAACACTTAGTCAAACTGCTTTCACTGAGCATAAAGATTAGCCAGTGGTGGAAGTTTAGGGTCTTCTCAGGTATTTTCTGAGCATGCATCCAGCCATGCATATGTTGCTTTTGAATGTCTTAATTTTCTAAAGGAATTCCCTCTCCAGCTTTTCCTTCAAGATTTAGGTGATCTATTGTGTGTCTAAGCTGTAATCTTTTGCTCCAGGTCCTGAAAAAATCAAGTGAGTTGAATGAAGTAATTCAAATTTCCATGGCATTTACCTGTTTTGTGTTGACACCTTTCTTTAAACTCATGTTTTCAAGCTAAGAGGAATAAAAAAAAAAGTTTTTTATTCCTTATTTATAGATGGTTCTGATAATGTGCCCATATCAGCCAGTTTTTATCACCCCAATCAGGAGTAGCCATAAATTATGGTGGGGAAAATGTATTCTCTCATTGGGCAAATCTTTGGCCATTGAATTTGTTTTCTCACTTTGAAAGAAGAAATAGTCAGAGGTATAGATGTACACTGCTTCATGGGCAACGGCTAATGTTATATCTATTGGTTAGAAAACTGGAATGACAAGATTTGAGGATTAGTGACAAGGAGTCTGGAAAAGACATGCAGGTGTGCCTTGTTTTGTTGGGCATCACATTATTGTGCTTTGCAGATATTGCATTTTTTACAAATTAAACTTTTGTGGCAACCCTGCATTGTCAGATGAGGGCTAACTTTTTTTTTAGCAATAGGTTATTTCTTAGTTAAGGTGTGTAAATTGGTTTTTTAGACAAAATGCTATTGCACACATAATACATTACAGGAGAGTGTAAACATGACTTTTACATGCACTGGGAAAACAAAAGATTTGTGTAACTTGCTTTATTGTGATATTTGCTTTATTACAGTGGTCTGGAACCAAACCCCCAGTATCTTCAAGGTATCCTTGTATATGGAAAGCTCTCTCAAAATGGAGGATATTTGTTTTCTTTGTGTGAATGTACACCAAAGGTATTCCTTTGTAGAGGGGTCTTTTAATAATCAGGGTGACAGGGGCTTCCCTGGTGGCACAG
This sequence comes from Monodon monoceros, assembly GCF_005190385.1. Classification (NCBI taxonomy): domain Eukaryota; kingdom Metazoa; phylum Chordata; class Mammalia; order Artiodactyla; family Monodontidae; genus Monodon; species Monodon monoceros. Next base: position 33,274,633 of record NW_021703781.1, on the reverse strand, counting down.
TGGTTGAGAGTCCGCCTGCCGATGCGGGGGACACGGGTTCGTGCCCCGGTCCGGGAAGATCCCACATGCCGTGGAGCGGCTGGGCCCGTGAGCCATGGCCACTGAGCCTGCGCGTCCGGAGCCTGTGCTCCGCAACGGGAGAGGCCACAACAGTGAGAGGCCCGCGTACCGCAAAAAAAAAAAAATCAGGGTGACAAAATTACAAAATCGTGGCTGTAGTTGACCACTTTCCTCAGTCAGTAAAGTACTTGTTCACAGGACTCGAGAATAAAGTAACCAGAGTAGCAGGGATGAAAGATTATATGTGGGCTAAGCAATGTAGGTTTCCCCTGAGCAAAACATACTTATCCTTTTTTTTTTTTTTTATGTGTCTACCTGCTAATGATAGAGACCAATACTGAGCTTCCAATACAACCACATTCTACAGGGGAATCAGTTGTCTACCTAGTGGTGGGTTAATTTCAGTGACCTCCTCCATGATGAATAGGCTTTCTATCATGAATGTATTTATACTCAGTAGTAAGCCTTTTGCTTTAGATATGGACTTGCCTTAATATCCTAATATCTTTGCCAGCATCACCATCCATAGATTTATGGAATGCCTTATTCACTAACATTTTATCCCAAACAATATTGCGTCTTGTTAAGGAGCTATTTCTATCCTGTTTTCCAAAGTGTTTTTATCAATATACGCTCCTGTTGAAAGTAGGTGAGAATCTCCATTGATATACATCCTCATCAACACTGACTATTGTCCAGCTCCATTTATGGGTAAACAGTTTGTCATTTTCTGGTGAAATTGTAAGTGAGAATACCTTATAGCTTAGCAAATCATTTCAGCAATATATACTGTAAAATACTCGAGAAAGTTTATGCTAAGATACATATACAAATGTTCGTATCAGTATCATTCATGATAACAAATAAATGGAAACAATCTATATGTATATCAACAGTAGAACAGATAAATAAATATTGGCTTATTCACACAGTACAATACTGGGAAGCAATGAAAATAAATGAATTAGAGTTACAGGTTTCAGTGTGAATAAATCTCAAAAACAATATTAAGTCAAAACTGAATATACACTTTATGATTCTATGTGTATAAAGTTCAAGAAAAGACATTCTCTCTATGTGTGTGTGTATATATATATATATATATATTTTTTTTTTTTTTTTTTTTTTGCGGTACGCGGGCCTCTCACTGCTGTGGCCTCTCCCGTTGCGGAGCACAGGCTCCGGACGCGCAGGCTCAGCGGCCATGGCTCACGGGCCCAGCCGCTCCGTGGCATGTGGGATCTTCCCGGACCGGGGCACGAACCCGTGTCCCCTGCATTGGCAGGTGGACTCTCAACCACTGTGCCACCAGGGAAGCCCCTCTATGTATATATTTTAGCAAGTGTTAGAATCTATAAAAAAGAGAAAGGGAATGGTTAACAAAAATTTAAGGTAGTGTTTTCCTGTGGGAGGTTGATGAAATGGAGTAGGGCCCATATGGACTCTATGATACTGTAAAAGTCTATTTGTTTTTTTTTTTAACATCTTTATTGGAGTATAATTGCTTTATAGTGTTGTGTTAGTTTCTGCTATATAACAAAGTGAATCAGCTATATGCATATGCACAACCCCATATCCCCTCTCTCTTGCACCTGCCTCCCATACTCCCTATCCCACCCCTCTAGGTGGTCACAAAGCACCAAGCTGATCTCCCTGTGCTATGCAGCTGCTTCCCACTAGCTGTCTATTTTACATTTCGTAGTGTATATATGTCCATGCCACTCTCTCACTTAAATTTACCAAAGCTTGATTTGTGACCCCAGATATGATCTGTCCTGGAGAATGTTTCATGAGCACTTGTGGCCTCTCCTGTTGAGAAGAAAGTGTATTCTGTTGTTTTTGGATGGAATGTCCTATAAATATCAATTAAGTCCCTCTTGTTTAATATGTCATTTAAAGCTTGTGTTTCCTTATTTATTTTCATTTTGCATGATCTGTCCATTGGTGAAAGTGGGGTGTTAAAGTCCCCTACTATTATTATGTTACTGTTGGTTTCCCCTTTTATGGCTGTTAGCATTTGCCTTATGTATTCAGGTGCTCCTGTGTTGGGTGCATAAATATTTGCAATTGTTATATCTTCTTCTTGGATTGATCCCTTGATCATTATGTAGTGTCCTTCTTTGTGTCTTGTAATAGTCTTTATTTTAAAGTCTATTTTGTCTGATACGAGAATTGCTACTCCAGCTTTCCTTTATTTCCATTTGCATGGAATATCATTTTCCATCCCCTTACTTTCAGTGTGTATGTGTCTCTAGGTCTGAAGTGGGTTTCTTGTAGATAGCATATGTATAGGTCTTATACAAGCTTTGTGGCATGGTAAAAAAAAAAAAGGAGGAAAGAAAGGAGTAGTACAATATCAAAGAATAAAAAACAAAATAAAATCAGAAAGATAAAAAATATATTAGGAAAAATAAAACTATAATTGAAACAACTGCAACAAGGTAAAATAAAACCAAAATAGAAAAATGAAAAAAAAGGGGGAGGGGGGAACAAGCCAAAAGGAGAGATCACTAACAAAGTATAAAGAATAAAATAAAGTTAGAAAAATAGAAGATTTATTAGGAAAAATAAAAATATAAAAGTATCAACAAGGTAAAACAGAACCCCAATCTAAAAGAGGAAAAAAAAGAGAAGAAAAAAACCCCCCAAAAACAAAGAACAAACAAAACCCTTGGCTATGTGGATAAAGTTTAGGAAGAGGTGGGACTTAGGCAGGGGTGGGGTTTAGGGTGGGGTGGGATCTAGTTGGGTGGGGCGTGACATTTGAGTGTGGGGCAGGGCCTCTGCTTAGGACCTGCACAGAAAGTTTGGAGAGGCAGCATGTGGGAAGGAGGGCCTCTGGAGTGTGGAGTTCCGGAGTTTGGAGTAGGTAGGGCCCAGAGTGAGGTAGGGCCCAGAGTGAGGGTGTGTGGGTGGGGTTTAGGCTCCGCTGGTTGGAGGAGGTCTCCGAGTGTAAAGTTGGGGCCCTGTGTGTGGGTGTAGGGGCGGGGCTTGTGCAGCAGGAGGGAGGCTCCGAGGGCAGAGGATTAGGCCCAGGAGCCCAACAGGCTTCCTGGTGCCTAAGCGGACAGGGAAAGCGCTGACCCTGTTCTCTTTCGTTCCTTCATGCCCTTCCCCCACCATCTCCCCCAGGGTCTCCCCCGTCCCTGCTGGACCCCTAACCGTGGGTGGCTACCACTGGATGTGGGAACTCCTCCCCTCCCCAGCCACCCCTCAGGGGTGCCGGTTCCAGAGGTCTGGCCTTCATTTTTGCTCCCCCTTCACTCCCTCCCACTCCTTCAGGACCCGCGTGCCTGGAGGGGGCCTCAGTGGGCAGAGGATCAGGCCCAGGATCTCAACAGGTTCCTGGGGGTCCAAGCGGGCAAGGGAAACCTGACCACGCTCCCTTTTGATCCTCTGCCCTCCCAGTGGTTCCCCAATTTCCCCCTTCAGGCCTGGGATCCCTTCCCCTCCCCCAGCCACCCCTCAGGGGTGCCAGTCCTCTCCAGCCTCCACTTTTCTTTCCCCTTCACGCCCACGCCCCACGTCCTACCTGGTCTCTGGGGGTTCCCCCCCGTCCCCTTAGGTGTCCATGGTCCCCCACCAGTGCCTGGTAGGTGCCCTAGTTGTGAGGAGACGTGAATTCCACGCCCTCCTAGTACGCCATCTTGACTCCCTCCTCCTATGTGTTTCTTGAGTGGTAGATATATACATCATCATTTTATTGTTTTCTTTAAACCATATTTACCAAAGACTACATCTGTGTTGACCAAACCTTTTCCTCTTCCTGGGTACATAGGAACGCAGCAATTCTTAGCCCCTTGCCATTAGGGAATCCCATGGCATCAATTTTAGCCAATGAAATGTGAGTGATGCACGTCACTTCCAGTCTGAGGCAGAGAAAGATACCACATGGCCTTTCTGGCACTATCTTCTCCTGTTATGTTGGCTTCATGTTGAGACAGAGACTGCTTAGACATCTTGAGTCTTAGATGTCTTCCTGCTGTGAGGGGGTGCCCTGGAGAATCTCTGGACCTGCAGTGGGCTTTGTGTGAGTGAGAACTATAGTTTATGTGCTAAGCTACTGAGATGTAGGTGTTTGTTACTGCAGCATAAACTAGGCTTTCCTATCGAATGCAACATACTTGCATGATTTCTTTCTTTATTCTTGTGCATATAATAAATTTCCCAATATAAAAACTAAGCTCATGTTTTGGAACCAAATATGGAGAGAGAAGTTGTGCAGGGAAGGATCACTTACAGTTCCATTCTATAGTAGCTTATGCTCCTTATTCAAATAACTTACCTTCCTGGAGCCGCAGTTGCTTCATTTAAAAAATTGAATAAAGTAACTACCTTACAGGGTTGTCTGGGCATTACGTGGGATAATGTGTGTTATTGGCGTAGTGAAATGCCAAGGACATAGTGGATATTAAAAGAATAATATTAATTTAATTAATTAAGGAAGTAAGAGAAGATATAAAATAGGTAAAAGGCCCTTGGTTTCTTAAATGAAGATATTGTAGTCTCTTGACTTAGCTAAAATTGAAAGAAATGGGGGCAGAAAGAACTGAAACAAGTATCAGTCAAAGGGAAAAGCCAAGTAAACCTCAGGTCGGCTGGTTAGGACTTTCCCTCTTCCCCTCTATGAGCTGGTTAATGCAGTATTGAGAAAATGTGAGGGTCATCACAAGGGTGACTTTACGTCATGATTATCATCCCCAGACCGTGCGCTAAGTATGCTAAGAAATTAATTGTGACTTAGGACCAGACTCTCAGCATTATCTCCTTTCTGAGATCTTTGTGGTTAGAGCTGTGATTAGTGGGCTTCAGGGTAGGTTTAGCCACTGATCTGTCCTGGGTCATTCAGTCCTCAGTCACCGATAAGGTCTCATCTTTCTCTCTGTGTACTTTCCTGGACAACTTTTCCCTTTCCTCACTTCAGCCCCCACCCCCCAGGGTCCTAGCGGCTTTGCAAAGAGCTAGGATTTCTAGACCAGTGGTTCTCAAAGTTGAACACACCTAGGAGTCATCTGGAAGGGTTGTTAAAACACAGCTTGGCTTCTCCCTCAGGACTTTGAACCCATTCGGTTATACTGGGTCCCAGGAACTTGCATTTCGAACAAATTCTCCAGTGACTCTGATGCTGTAGGCCTGGGAACCCCACTGTGAGAACAGCTGCCTAAGAGCATCTCCTGATGTTCTCTGATGCTCAGAAAGTTGGGGAAAGCAGGAGCCCCAGGCATATTAGAGGACTAGATTCTCCATAAGCAACAGTGGCTTAGTTATATCTTTCTCTGGGTTTTGTGGTCTGGGGCTAGTTGTCTGCCGTCATAAGTCAGAGGTCACCCCAGCATCTACTTTGACCTCTTTCAGGTGACTCAGCTAAACAGCAGAGAGTGAGGGAAAAAATCAGGGAAGAGAACTGAAGCTGGACTCCTTGAAATGGACTTCTTCATGATAAAATTTGTTATTCTGTGTATTTCTCAGAAGCTATCATTGCAGGCTGCTTGTGGGAGTGACCCTTTTTAGGAAAGGGGAGAAGGAAGTTCTGGACACCCTGTGGGACCCTCCCAGCTCTAATTTCTCTCATTGTAATAAACACTGAAGGGTACTGGGGTCAGCTTTTTACCCAAGGGCCTGCATGGTTCTGTAGGAATCCTTTTCCACTGTGGCACATTTGGTCTGTGGGGAGAGGATGGGTGCTGGTGGCAGACTTGCTGACAGTAAGCCAAATTCAGGCTGGCCTCACATCATCTGATTCCCAAGGGAACCATGTGCCCTCCTTCTTCCCCAAGGTCGCTCGAGGAACAGCCAGGGCTGATGGCCGCCCCCAGTTACAGCCTTTCAGGGCAGGCTCAGTGGAAGAATGTGGTTCCATTAAAACACAACCGTCCCCCTGGGACAACTGAAGGAGACAATAATAATCTTTAGATCCAACCCTGAAGTTTAAAGAAATTACTGAGAATAAAAACATGTCAGCACATTTTGCAAAAAAACGAGACTGAGTCCAAGCTAGTTAGGGAAGCTGGAATGAAGAGGAAAACTAAGATTTCTTGAGCACTTTCTAAGTATCTGGTGATTTAAATATGTTCTCTAATTGCACATTCAGGGAAATTCTGGAAACTAGAATTTATCATCTTAATTATATGACGAAGTAAACTGGGGTCAGAGAGAGTAATTGATTTGCTGAAGTTTGGTGAGTAGCAGAGCATGGCTATGAAGCCCAAACTGGCCTGGCTGTGCAGCCATGTCTGTGACCACATGACCCTGCTTTTCAAAATCTTAGCCCTCATTTGGACCAGAATTAAGCTGGCCATCAGGAAACAAAATACCTATGCACACTGAGTGTGTGTCTTTAATTTTCTATGGAGTAACCACACATTTGCCAAACTCCACACTTTGGCCATGGTGCAAATGGAGTATTCCACTTGTGTTATCCTTGAAGATGGAGGAAAGGGGCCATGACCCAAGGAATGTTGGCAGTTTCTACCAGTTGGAAAAGGCAAGGAAATGGATTCTCCTCTAGAGCCTCCCGAGGGAACATAACCCTACCAGCTTCTTGATTTTGGCCCTATGAGACTTATTTCAGACTTCTGACCTCCAGAAGTGTAAAATAATAATTTTGTATTATTTTAATCCACTAAGTTTGCAGGAATCTTTTCTAGCAGCAGTAGGAAACTAATATATTCTCATTCCCAAAGCAAGGAACAGTGAACTGGATCCAGAGAGATGAGTGAACTCCAAACTGAGAAGGGCTTGGTCCTCCAGGCAATGTTACCCTTTAATCCAGGGACATTTATCCCTTCCCTCTGCTTTTATCTCAGAGTATTTCAGCATCTAGCAAAAGACACATCTAAAACCCTGGTTACTTAGTTCTAAACCAGTTTCACTACTAGAGCCCTCCTTCCTCACTTCTCCCTCAACATTCACCATTGTATTCATCGGGCAATCCAAAGAACCATTCCCAAACCAGAGCTACTTTATGCCAGACTTCTCAAACCCTTAACTGGCCCCAGAGTACAACCTCTTGTCTCACTTTTCACTCCTTTTAAAAACCCGTCACCTTGTGATTTCTCAGATCAGATCATTCTTCCAGATATCAAATGTAGCATCTCAATTTGGATGTCCTGTAGCAACTTAATTTTATAACTGAAATATACCCCCCGCCCAATAACCCTGCTCTATCTTGATGAATGGCATAAACATCTTCCTAGAAAGACAGTCGAGAAATTATAGAGATGTATTTGGTTTCTCCTTCTCCACCCCACCTTGATGTCTAGGTGCCAGTGTGCTTTGATGCTAACCTCATAATGATTTTTTGCAGCTGCCCCTTCCTCCCCCTCCCACTGTCTATGTTATTTTCCCTCTTTACTGTTTTCTGTTTGACCAACCTTCTGCATCCAGCCTTGGTGTCCTGCAATCTGTCCTACACCCAAGTTACCTAGTGGGGTTGGTGCCCCAGCACATCTCAGACCGAGCAAGTCAGTGCCTTCTCAAACACTCCCCTCGCATACATAATAATGTTTTTCTTTGTTTGGCATTCCCAAATCTTCCCAATTTGGCACTAGTCTACTTTTTTTTTTTTTTAAGCTGGAAGATTTTTATTTTTCACAATAGTTTCAAATCAGTCTATGATGTCAGATATTTTTTTAATGTTGATTTTTTAAAACTTTATTTTTGGCTGCGTTGGGTCTTTGTTGCAGTGCGCGGGCTTCTCATTGCAGTGGCTTCTCTTGTTGCAGAGCAGGGGCTCAGTAGTTGTGGCACGCAGGCTCAGTAGTTGTGGCTTGCAGGCTCTAGAGCGCAGGCTCAGTAGTTGTGGCACCTGGGCTTAGTTGCTCCACGGCATGTGGGATCTTCCCAGACCAGGGCTCGAACCCGTGTCCCCTGTGTTGGCAGGCAGATTCTTAACTACTGAGCCACCAGGAAAGCCCCTTAATGCTGATTTTTTAAAACTTTTAATTTCATATTGGAGTATAGCCGATTAACAATGTTGTGATAGTTTCAGGTAAACAGCAAAGTGATTCAGCCATACATATGCATGTATCCATTCTCCCCCAAACTTCCCTCCCATCCAGGCTGCCACATAACATTGAGCAGGGTTCCCTGTGCTATACAGTAGGTCCTCACTGGTTATCCATTTTATATATAGCAGTGGCACTGACTAGTGCCACTTTTTCATATGAATCTTACCACATTTCCCTCCCAGAGTACTGTGCATTTCACTCTTCCTGGCAATTCCCCAATCCTTAAATGCACCTTTATTCCTCTTTTTTTTTTTTTAATTGGAGTATAGTTGCTTTACAATGCTGTGTTAGTTTCTGCTGTATAACCAAGTGAATCAGCTATATGTGTACATATATCCCATCCCTTTTGGACCTCCCTCCCACTCCCCCCACATCCCACCCATCTAGGTCATCACAGATTCTGTGCCTTTGTTCAGACTGCCCCCTGAATGCTATGACCTTCTCCCTATTGCTTTCTCTTTCTTCCAGACCTACAGGAAATATTAACATTTTTGCAAACCCTTATGAGATTTCCTTACCTATCTTCTTAATTAATGTCCCTCTCTCCCATTTCCTGGTATTGAATATGGTAGTGGAGCTCCTGTTGTAATAAGAATTGAATTCATGTGGTATAATTTTATGTCTTGTCATACTTAAAGTTTGTAGCCACTTCTTTCATTTGAAAGAGTATTAGGGGCACCAGGTTGAGTAATCATTTATTACGGTCTGTCTCTACCTCTCCCCAACTTCCTATCTGGGATTAAATGTCCATCCTTAGGGCTCCTTTGCTTTCAAATGTAGGTCCAGTCTTTGGGAAATGTGCTGGGCATCTTCTGTTTGTCCTTCTAACTCTGCTCCCCATGCTTCTCTACCCTGCTCTGTGTCCCCAGAGGCTGAACTGTGTGGATTCCATTGATCAGTTCCTTTGCTGACTGTTTTTAGGTTGAATTTGTCCAATGGGGAGCCCAGGAGGAGACTGGAGAAGAAGAGGGATGTTTATTCTGGCTGCTCCTTCTGGTGGCCCCATTGCAGGCTGGCTGGATCCTTGATCAAAGGTCATGGTTCCTTTCAGTCACACCCCCTCCCACTTTACTGTTTCAACCCTATGGGAGGTAAAGGTTCATCCTGCTGTTACAAACCACATAGGATAGCACACCGTCCTTTGTTTCACTTTCCTAAACCCTGCCTACATTTTTGCAAATAATCCTGTTACCAAGCCCTCCTGAAACTGTCTAATTTGAGTGTGCCATCTCTTTTCTACCAGGACTCTGACAGTGCAATTGTCTGCTATTCTTTGAGTTCCTAGCTCTTTCTTCTCCAGATCCATCCACAGGACCCAGCATATAGACTCCAGCGAACATTTGTGATGGGTAGGGAGTATGGACTATGCCCAAGCACTTTCTGATGCCATAGAGTGCTGCAGTTATGGTAATGCAGGTGTCATTGTGGTCATTCTTACGAACTTCTGGGGCAGGAGTCACCAAGCATCTCTGGGTCTCCACAGTGCTCAGCACATGGTGATTGCTTTGGAAAGGAAGGTAGAATGGAGTTCTCATTAGGTGATGCAGCTCTCTTTCAATTGGCTGATGTATGACACGGGACAGATGACGATCAATGCACAGACCGGTAAAAGCTCAGCTCTGCATCCTCAGAATCCCCCCAGTTGGTCAGAAGTCCTTTAACGGAAGATTTTAAACAGATGCAAAATATTAAGCATGTTACAGCTGTTGCTATGCTGGATGTCATTCAAAAGATGTTTTTGTGGTATTTGGGAAGAGATCCAGGAACAGTCAAATCAAACATAAATGCCATTGACAAATCACCTTTCCCTGTAAGGGCCTCACGGGAAATGTGTGCAGAGAATAAAGCTAGGCAAAGCAGCACTTTATTCTGAACACAGTTCAGCCACAATCACTGTGAATAAGTGCAGAATGCTTGTCTGTACTTAAGGAGATTTCTTGACCTTGGGCGGGTCCTCTGCTTTGACCTTCTCCACCTGAAAACCTAAATGTATCTCAGAACTTTATTCCACAGTCCTGGAAATCTTACCCATGCCGGAAGAAAGAGAGGAACGCCAGAGATGGGAAGCATTGTCCCAGGAGACAAATGCCAGGGAAGGCGGGGGCGGAGGGGAAGAGAGGCAAACTCCTTCAGGGCCACCGAGAAGCTCATAGAGGTCCAAGATACTTCTATATTTGAGGCTCCTGCTATATTAAGAGCACAAAGAAATTAAAAAGAGTTTCATAAAAGTGTTTCTTTAAAACAAATTAATGTTTGTCTTTGGTTGGGTTGACATAGCAAAGTACTACAGACCGGGTGGTTTAAACAACAGAAATTTAGCTTCTCACAGTGCTGGAAGCCAGAAGTCCAAGATCAAGGCATTGGCAGGATTTGTTTCTTCTTCGGTCTCTCCCATTGGCTTGTAGGCATTGGTCTCTCCGTGTTCTCACATGGTTTTCTCTCTGTGCGCATCTTTGTCCAAATTTCCTCCTCTTAAAAGGACACTAGTCATATTGGATTAGAGCCCACCCATATGACTTCAACTTAATTAGCTCTTAAAGACTCTATCTCTATATAGAGGCACATTCTGAGGTACTGAGGGTTGGGATTCAGTTTTAGGGGGACACAGTTCGACCCATAACAACATCCCAAACTGATACTGTATCTACGCATTTGCAACCCTTAACGCAGCACTAGACTTCATCTATCAGTAATGCCAGTCCAATGGCAGGTTCGGATGTGATCTCCCACCCGACCCACTGAAGAAGGAGAAACAGAGAGCAGGAAGGGGATCCTCAGCTTCTGCTCCTAAAAGCAACAGAAGTCTTGTGATGATCCTCAGCACATCTTCACTTACTGTCAGGAAGCAACATGGCTGAACCAGGACTCATCTGGCCTGGGATTTCTCTGAGCAGGGATTCCATCACTGACATCTCTGGAACTGGCCACATCTTGTCATTGTCATGCATTTGAGCAATTTGAGTTTCTCTGGTGTTCAACTCACAGGCAACATTTTTGTTGGTTTGTTTTATGGAAGATACTATTTGCCCGCCCTTCAGTTCCTTTAGGGCTTCCTCAATACTTCCGCCTACGGTGGGCTGTCACCTGAGAGTCAGGGAGAAGCCAGGGTTGACAGAGACCTGGCTGTCCCCTCCTTTTTTGTCTGCCCAGTGCTCTTGGAGCTTGCCGAAAACTTTGACTGCTTCCCCAGGCAGCAGAAGACTTGCAGGCAGCCTCCTGGGAAGGTTTCACAGAGAGACAGAGACAGAGACAGAGATGGAAGACAGGCGGGGTGGGCTGTCCTTTCTTCAGTGCATTCAGCTCAGGCAGTGGTCTGTTTATCTGCTGTAGTGAAGCTCTGCTAATGCAAAAGGAATACATTCAGCCCAGAGTGCCCTGGAGCGCGGTGCGGATAATAATGCCACTATTCATTATTTTAAAACAAACACAATTTGGAGTGTGGATCTCTTAAGGAACAACTGGCAAAGGAAGAGCATGTGACCAGCCCAAGGGCTAGGAATTCCACCTGGGGCCAGCAGTGCAGTCTCTCTGAGTCCAGGTCAGCCCTGCTGACTCAGTGCAGCTGCATGTAATGCAGGAGTACAAGAAGAGATATTTAACATGTATTGAGCACCTACTGGATGCTCTATATGCTCTATTACACAACTACTGTGTAAGATGAATATTTTCCCCCCATTTTCTATAAGAAGAGACTCAACATCTCAGAGAAATTGACATTTGCCCAAGGTCACATAGCTCAGCCTTGGCAGGGAGGAATTCAGTCCAGATTGACTTGACTTCAAAGCCATGTTCTGTCCACAGTACCTTAGGGATAGGGGTAGGGATAACACCTGAACTACCTGAACTGTGAGACAAGGCCTTCTAGACTTGTCCCAGAGCCAAGAAGTGGTATGAGAAGGGAAGATATACAAAAAGGAAGAAGCCCTTCTTGTCGTGCTCAAGGCTGGATCTCCCTTCCAGCCTGGCCGAGAGTAGGCACCAGAAACATGTATGACTTTGGTAGGTTATTTGCCAGTTCTGCCTCCATCTCCTCATCTGTGAAATGGGGATTTGAATGGGATGAAAGCTCTGCTTTTTGGGTTTCCTGTGCTAAAATCTTATGCCAGCAAGAGATCATTACTCACTGATCTATCCAGGCACTTGCAGGTTCCAAAAGGACCCGCAATGAGTCAGGAGCCCATGCTAGAACTTCAAGGCCCCAAAATTCCTTTAAGGAGAGGACAGACATTCATGTGAGCTAGTTGGGGGTGGCCTGAATGGACCTGGTGAGTTGGTGTGGTCATTCCCTGAGGTCCAGCTCCTCTGCACCAGTTATATGAAAGAATCACTGTTATGAGGTGGGGAAAGCGAGGTTTGGAATCAGGAAACTCTGGGTCCAAATCCTGTCATAGTGTGGTCCATCCTCTGCAACCTGCTCAACTGCTTGGAGCCTAAGTTCCCTCGTCTGTAAATTGGGGAAAATAATGCAACCTTGCAGCTAAAGGAACAATTGAGTGAATACCGGGTGTGAAGCAGCTGGCCCAGTGGCTGGCCCAGTGTTGGTGTCCTTTGCCCTTCTTTACTTCACGTGCCTTCAATAGAAAGATTCCTCCTCTGAGAGGTGATTCACAGGCTCTAGATCTCATTGGGCCCAGTGACTCTGTAAAGGTGATGACTCTTTAAGATATTTAGGGTCATAGGCCCTTTTGAGACAGCATGAAACTTGTGAAATTTTTTCCTAGAAAAGAATCACATTGAGCCATAAATGTTAGCTCACACTTTTAGGAATCCCTTCCCTGGAATCTCAGCCATGCACTCCAGGTGGCATCCTTGCTCTCCTAGAAGGGAGGGGTCTGGAAAGATCCATGTGTCCTCTGTCATATCTTTCGAGAATCCATGGAGCTGCCTGCAATTCAGTTCACAGGAAACAGGAAAATCTGCCCCAGATCCTGGAAAGGCAGTGAGAGAGGAAGTTGAAGGCCAAGTGGGTTGCCCGCTGGCCTTTCCTAATTGCTTTTCTTGTGCTTGCATGTGAGCGTGCACTTGTTAATCTGTGCTTCCTGAGCCCACGGTCCTAGCACCTCCTCTCTGATCTGTGACACCAGCAGGAGCATAATTAGTGAGGAAGAACAAAGGCTCTGAGGCACCTGGACTGGGCTCTGACCTCACCAGGTGTTGCGGCCTGGCTGTTTTCATGTCGCTTCCCGGAGCACACTGAAGGCTGCCAGTTGCTCCTCTCCAGAACACTCCCTGGTCTATTGAGGTGGCCGTACTTTTCTATTCTCAGTTACCCTGCGCAGTTACAGTCATCTGTCCTCAGGCACGTTGCTCTCACCAAAGCCAGAGACGCCCATCTTCTGAGATCAATGCTCTTTTATTTATGGCCTAATAGGAGAACAGAATAGACCGCTGTGCTTTACTGCGAAAAGGGTCCCTTGGTTCCCAGCCAGCCCCAGGCATGTGAACCTGCAGTCCAGGCAGCCGCAGAGGCAGTGGTGGCAGCAGCATCTTTTTTTTTTTTTTTTTTTTTGCAGTACGCGGGCCTCTCACTGTTGTGGCCTCTCCCGTTGCGGAGCACAGGCTCCGGAGCTCAGGCTCCGGCCCATGGCTCACGGGCCCAGCCACTCCGCGGCATGTGGGATCTTCCCGGACTGGGGCACGAACCCGTGTCCCCTGCATCGGCAAGTGGACTCTCAGCCACTGCGCCACCAGGGAAGCCCGGCAGCAGCATCTTTGAATGCAGGGGACGGCTGGTCGTCCCTGGCTTGCTCGTAGTGCCATCCCCTGGGAGGGGGTGCCTGCAATTTGGCATCATTATCTGGCTCTTTCCCCCCCCCAGCCAGAAGCTCTGTTCCTGGGCCACCCTTGATGACACTAATAGATTCTGACCAATAAATTATGGAACTCCTACACACACACACACACACACACACACACACACACACACACACGGCCCTGTTTTTGTGTGTCCTTATCCCATGCACACAGGATTTGGATAACAATAGTTTTCATCTTCCCAATGGCCACACATTCTGAACAAGCCCCTGTTTCTGTAGGCTTCTCCATCTCATTTGCCTGTTATATTTTATCTGTAGAGCTTACCATTTGCTGAACTTCTATTACTTATTTATGTTTCCACCCGTTGACGATCCATCTCTCCCACTAATGGGCAAGTCCGTGAGAGCAGGGCCCTCATCCCTTGTTCATGTTCTATCCCCAGGGCAAGGAGTAAGCACACAAAACCAGTTCTGTTGAATCAAGTGTTCGTGGTATAGGCAGCGATATATTATATGGATTCAAAACTTTCCTCTGCGTCTTGTTTTGCCAGGGATTTTATCCATCTGAAAAAGAAAGATTCAGAAGCTTTGCAGACCCAGGGCTGTGGTTAGTCGTATCTCTAAGATAATGCGTGACGCCACGGGAGTGGACTGCACGTTACAGTCGCTCTGGAGGTTTGTGCTGTTGTTTTGGCTCCTGTGTGTCTGAGTACCTAGATCTTGTCTCTGATACCTACTTGCTCCTCCTGATTTTTTAACTCAATTTCACTCATGTGTGTGCAATTTCTGGTTTCCCAGGAATGGCCTTCTCTGCCATATTGCGAATTCCGATTTCCAACCATTGCTGTGCAACCTGCTAACTAATCATGATGGTCACAGTCTCAAGGGCTGATATGCCAGTGTGGGGTCACTGACAGGAGGCTGGAGCAAGATTATCTCCTTCCTAAACTTGTGGTGCCTGAAGCCATGGAGGTTCATGATGCTTTGTGGCCAATTACCACGAGAAGCTGGGATGATTGGTCTTCTGAGCATAGGGGGTCTACAGTGGTGATAATGATGATGGTGGTGGTTTAACTATGTTAAACACTTACACTTTTATGGGGACTCTGCTAAGTGATCTATACATCACTGCATCTAGCAATCACAACAACTTAATAATGTAGGTCTTATTATCCCTACTTTTCATATGAGGAAACTGAGGCCCAAAGAAGTTAAATAACTAGGGCTTGAGTGTGACTCTGAAGCGCATACCTTTAGCCACCATGTTCTGTGGCTTTTGTTCCAGTGAGGTAGGGAGAACAGACAGCAGGGTGCATGCCTGAGTGTGGAGAGGCTGGTTGGGATGTTTCCACAGCGGTGAGGTCTTAGGACATGCATCACAGCCTGGTTTTGGCTAAACCACCAAATTTGGTGACTTGGGTATGGATTTGGTTCTTGATTTGTCCTTCCATTGATGTCACCTTGATCAAGTCACATTCTCTCTTAGCCCCGCACATCCATAATCTTGAATAAAGAACAACAGCCTCTGTCTCAAGGTTGTAGTGGGCTTTAAATAAGATAGTCACTTAAGAGAGTCACTTGGCATTTTCTCTGACTAATTGAAAATGTTCTGAGTCAGCAAAAAAGAGAGCATGTGAAACTCCCTGGGCACTTCCCTTCCCCGCCTGCCCCAGACAGAATCTTCCATCCAGTCCTAGCTAATGGAGAGCAGGTGGTCCTCTCTGCCAGGCCCAGCGCAGGCATTAGCACTCACCTTGTGGGATGAGGCCCTACAGTTCAGATGTGGGGTGCTGATGGGACAGATGCTGGCTGATGGGGCACACCGCTGCCATGGAAGCTTGTGTTTTGTTGTAAACATGGAAGATGCAGGGACTAGATTCTCTTGATGTCCACCACTTTCCTTAACTGAGGTCTAAGGATGAGCTCATATGGGGCGTCTCTGATACCTGAATTGCATGCACATAGTTTGAGAAGTTTTATATCCATTTTTTTCTGAGGTAAGGATCCAAAACATTCACCAGTTCCTCAAGGAGCTCTGTGATCCAGAAAAATTGAAGGAATGTAAATCCTAGATGACAATCCATGACATGGAGGGAGCAGCTTGGTACCTGGCCACACCGTAGGCTCCAATAAACATCTCCTAAAAGGAGAGAGGGTGGGGAGGTGTGTGGGAACCTCCTCAGGCTCTGATGTTTTCTCTTTCTGGAAATGTCTGTGCTAGAATCGGCATCAAAAGAAATTGGGGTGGGGGTGGGCGTCAGGAAGAATGAACAAAGTTGCCATGGGTTTGTTTTTGCTGCATCCTTTGGATCAGCCCTTTGCCTCTAAAATCCCATTGGAGTTTCACGGATAACCTCTAAAGGGTGATGAGGTTAGCTGCATTTTACATTGACGGGAACAAGCCCAGAGATACTAGGCGACTCTTCCAAGGCAAACCAGCTAATAAGTGTACAGTTAGGGTTTTAAACTCAAATATGCCCGACTCTCATGTTAGAACTTTTGAAAAGAGAAGTGAGAATATAGAAGAATTGTCATCATCAGTAGAGGCTGCCCCCACAAATTTAACAAATATAAAGGTTATGATAGACTCAGGGACTAACATCACCATCTTTGGTAATATAGAAAAAAGTAGTTTTTTTTTTCCTAAAGGATTAGAGACATGTTTCCATCTTTCCTTCCTTCTTTTCAACTTGACTTATTTTCTTTCTTTTTTTCTCTTTCCTTCCCTCCCTTTCTCCCTCTTTTCCTTCCTTCCTCCCTTCCTTCCTCCCTTTCTCTCTTCCTTCCTTTCATCTCTCCTCCTTTCTTTTTTTCCCCACAAATGTTCCCTGAGCCTTTCTTATGTGAAATATAGAGTACAGGTCATTGAAGGTCATACAGACCTGAAAACATGACCAATGCCTTCCCGCCCTAGAGAAAATCTTAAACTACTAGGGTACTAATATCTAACCCAATATGCCAAAAGAAAAACTACCTAGGAAACAAAAATTCTAGGTGAAAATTTAGGAGAATAATTGTAGAATTGTTGGATGGAGGCACATTTTAGAGAAGAAAACTCAAACTATATATTAAAAATATGTATACTATATATAGCAAAATACATAATGCATTACTTAGGTCTCTTTCAATTGCAAGTGAAAGAATACAAGTAAAACTAGCTTAAGTTAAAACTACCTTAACAAATACGAAAGCTAGGATAGTTGCATAGGCTATCACCATTCTTTTAAGTTAAGAGAAAATTTAGAAGCATTCAGAGATGGAAATACAAATTGTACATGACATTAATAATTAATTTCTTGAATATATCAGAAATTCCCACATTTTGATACACTGCCTAGCTGGATAATATCTGAATGAGTTTAGGTACAAGGAAACACGCAATTGCTGACGGAACTGTAAACTGCTTTAACTTTCTAGGAAAGTAATATTAGGATATTAAGTGCAATTGAAAATAACTATATATTTTGAACTTCGGGAAGTTGATAATACAAATATATATGTACAAGGATGTTTATCACAGCAATGTTTAAAGTATCCAATGCACAAAAAAGCTTGAAGATATAACAATCGAAATATCTCCCAGAAGGGGGATGGTTGAATAAGCAGCAGAACATTCTTACTATGAAATTTTATGCTGCTGTTAAAAAGGAAGAATGAGGTACATGTATGTGGGATGGCTGTGGTGGCTTACTACATGTAAAAAAATCAAGGTGCAGAACCGTGTGTATAGTATCCTTACACTTTTGTAAAACAATATAGGTGAAAAATAGCATTTGTACATTCATATATATATCTTCATACTCTCAGAGAGAAAGTTGAGAAAGAATGCACACAGAGCCACTGTTAACGCTGATTAATTCAATTTAGTGGGAGTGGGAGGTGGGGAGAAGTTGTAATACCAATATTTTTATTTTTATAACTTTGCATTTTTAAATGTGTTGGAACTACTATGTGCTATTTTTTTTATTTAGGAAAGCAACTTACACAAGGAAAGCATAGAAAATCAAATATGGAGGTAAAATTCAGCATACTCCTTTACATTAAGAAGGAGTAGATGGTTAGCTGAGGCCGGGCATAGGAAGACTTGGCCTTTTACAGAACTCAGTGTGGCATGGTTATTTCATTATCGGGGTGCTGCATTGACTCAGGACACACCTCAGAGACAGGAAAGGTGACTGGCTATCCATAGATGGCAGGGGTGGGGAGACATGTGTAAGAGACCCTCACATTTCACAACCTCGTAACATTAAGGAGAAATGAGAAAACTGATGATTTGCAGCTTGTAATGTGATTGAAAAGATTCCAGTTTTAATTGTAATTGGTCAAAAATACATATGTTTTTTATCTTTGTCGTAACTCAGCATAATTCCTTTTCGTTGTCCACTGCAGACCATCCTTTGTAGAGCAATTTATTTATATTCTTCAGTTTCAGCAAGTCCCTAGCTCACCTTCAGCAGCTGCAACAAGTTGGGCCACGAGGTACATCATTTTAAAAAAACATGAGACTCTGGCTGAAGTGAGAAGACTTGGGGAAAATTTTTCAAAGTGCAAATTAGATGGAGGACATGGGTCCTAGATGGTTGTATTGGTGCCAAAGGACAAGTTAGTTTTCTCAGAGGCTCCTGAGCAGCATAATAAGGGCTGTTTCACAGGCTTCCAGTTCATAGGAGCTGTTTGATTGCAAACCCCACCTGTCTTATATGCAACTGGATCATTAACCTTAAAATGTCAACTTGTTCATGTTACTGTGAAGTGAGTTACAAGCCAAGGGACCCTGCAGAACCAGCAGGTATTATGGACGTGCACATAACGTTCCATCTTCATGTTTATTCAGGCCAGAAGCCAGAGAGGGGCAGAGCAGGGAGTAACCCACAGTCTGTCCCTGTCAGATCTGCTGTGTCCAGTGGGAGAAAAGAAGGAAGGCAGGGTTGGGAGGGGCAAGACTGGTACTGGAGTGAAAAATCCATGGGACAGGCTGAAGCCAAAGGCTGACCACAAGCACAGACCCGGGGAGGAGCCCAGAAACAAGGTTCTACTGGCAGGAACAGGGTGGCTGCATCAGAAGGGCTGCAAAGGGGGAGGTGGATGGAAATGTGCCTGCAGCCCAGCCTTTTCCCCACAGTTCTCTGGGCCAGACCCTCTGCCCCTTTGGTCAAGGACCCACAGCCCTCCCAACTTGGGAAAAGCAGGCTTCACCTGGGAGTCCCAGGTTCTTCACTGAAACTTGGTGTAGAGTTCATGGCCAGTAATTGAGCATACTAGTTTGCTAGGGCTGCCATAACAAAGTACCACAGACTGAGTGGCTTAAAAACCAGAAATTAATTTTCTCACAGTTCTGGAGGCTAGAAGTGAGATCAAGGTGTCAGCGGGGTTGGCTTCTTCTGAGGCCTCTCTCCTTGTTTGTGGATAGCTCTTTTCTCCCTGAGTCCTCACATGGTCTTTCCTCAGTGTGTATCTGTGTCCTAACATCCTCTTCTCTAAGGATACTCTTCATATTGGCATAGGGCTCACCCATATGACCTCATTTTAACTTAATTACCTCTTTAAAAGCCCTGTCTCCAAATACAGCTACATTCTGAAGTGCTAGGGTTTAGGACCTCAACATCTGAATTTGGTGGGCGGGGCACAATTCAGCCCATAACATTGCCTCTTTCCATTTTTTTCCGCTCAAATAAAACCAAGTGCCCAGTTAGAAATGTGTAAGCGTGTATGTAGGAATGCGAAATGATCCTTCTCCTCCCTAATGATACTTTATTTCTTTTAGTTTTCAACACTATGCATAGTCAGCCCCCTGAGCTGTGTACCTCCAAGGAACATGACAGTTATATCCCTCAGAGGGACAACGTATCTCCAAGCCTGTGCACATTGTCCAGCTTTGAAGCCAACGCTCATCACTGCCCCCTGAGCTAGGCAGAAGCACTGCCTCCTTAAAGAGGGCTTGAGGTCAGGATCTGTCTCGAGATCTGATTTGGATCGTCCGCCCTTTCAGTCTGCTTATACCCTAAAGATGCCTGCATCATTTATGAGATACTCTAAGGCTGGCCCTTCACCAGGCCCTTTATAGGGCTTAGCTCACTGACATTGTCTGACCCCTTCTAACTCTCTGTCACCATAGGTATATGTGCATGTTTGCATGTTGATTATTTCATACCACGATTACATACCTGCTACCAGGTATTCTAAGTGTTTTGCAGATGTTAAGTGGTTTAATCTTCACAATAACCCTAGGAAGCAAGGGTCTTTATTGTGCACATTTCTATAGTTGAAGAGACTGAGGCTTCAGGGAGCAGAGCGACCTGTCTGAGGTAAAACCCCCAGCCAGTGATGGAGCCTGCACCTGAAACCAGGTATTCCAGAGCATATCTGTTCTTCACACAGCCTTGTGAGGGAGTATCTGCTTTCACATCTTGCAAATGAGGAAAGAGATTTATAGCTGTTAAGACCCAGGGGTTTCTAATTCTAAAACCATTTTTCTTTCCACTGTGCCACCCTGTTTGCTTGGACACTGTCTGTTCCCCAGAGCCTAGGCTGATCCTCCCTCCTGTCACACATCCCTCAAAAACACCCAGAACTAAGCACAGTCACTTCACATCAATATTGCAGAGTGTAGAGTGCCATTAGGTCCCTTTGGGAAAATGGAGAAAGCACAGGCTTTAGAGTCAAGCAAAACTTGCTTCAAACCTCATCTCTCCTAATTTCCAGCTCTGTGGTCTTAGCCAAGTTACTTAACTTCTCTGAGTCTCATAAAAGTGAGGATAATATAACTGGGTAACAGTGCATCTTAAATGCTCAGCAAATGGTAGTTAACCCACTCACCCTGTCCCCAGTGAATAGTATGGTAATGTGACTCTGCAGCAACATGACTTCTCAGTTCTCCCCATCAAGAGATCACTCCCCATCACTCCCTTCCCTACCCTGGATTCTGAGCTGGCCTTGGGGCTTGTTTTGGCCAAAAGAAAGTGACAGAAGTGATGGTGTGTCAGTTGCAAGTCTCAGGAGGCCTTGTATGCTTCCACTTTGTCTCATGGACTCTTACTGCCCCCATGAGAGCAAGCCTGGACTAACCAGCTGGAAGATGAAAAACCACATGGTGCAGGACAGAGTCATCGCAGCTGAGGCCATCCTAAACTGGCAAGTCTCAGCCAGCTGGCCAGCTGACCACAGATGCATGAACAAGCCCAGCTGAGATCAGCTAACCACCCTGCCATCCTGTTGACTCCTGAGAAATAAGACACAGCTGTCATTTAAATTATTGATTTTGGTGTGGTTTGTTATGCAGCAATTGCTGACTGATACAGCCAGATATTCATAGTATCAGTACTTTGTAGAAAACCCTCAAAAACATGCTCAAATTTACCCAGAGAAGCATCCCCTCTCTTGTATGTACTCTCACGTACACACTTATATTCTCCCCATGTGTTCATAAGACAAGATCTATACAGGCTACTGTATGATGATTCTAACAACAAATGAGAGTGGTAAACCTTTGTTTCCATGGGCTCCAATAAACTGTATTTGCACACGCTTCTCATTTTCCTTGTGTCAGAATTGGCATATGGAGCTGGGATCTTTTTATGAGGCCTTTAGAGTTTGATTTTAGCAAAGAGGCTGGCACTTCTTTTGGTGAAGAGAACACAATTCAAATGACATTAAAGCGTTAGGGAAAGGGTCCACTTTCTCCCAAACTGGCCAATCCAACAGGGCCCAAGGGCCATGGTCATGGTTCCGTGCCCTTGTTGTGCCTTCCGTTCCATGGCTATAGCCAAAGCACTAGGGTACTTGCCTGGATGGCCAAGGCACACCCCAAGTTCCTATAACAACTAGTGGCCTCACATGAGCCTGCAGGGCTTGTAGCACTTATCAGGCCTAATGTAATTATTGTGTGTATGTGCATGTGTACAACTGTGGGCATGTATGTGTGCCTTTCTCCCACATTGTATTACACAGCAGTGAAATTAAAAATGGTTGTCTTTTATGGAGTCCTAAGTATTTATAATAGATCCTTTCTACCCCAGTTGAAAGATGGATCAGGAATTCCCACCAAAGCTGCTTGACGCCAGAGAGCCCAACAGTCCCAGCTATAGTAAGCACAGTTCCCTTGTATACTTTGATTCCAGGACAGTGTCAACACAGCCCCCTAGTGATTAGGTGAATCTGAATTCATGGTCTATAAAGAACGCCTTCATCACCTTCCCCTCTACTTCCTCAAACAAAATGTTCATTTCTTAGAGTCCAGCATAATTGTTAGGAGCCATGGATGGGTTCAGATTTCGGCTCGAGCACTTTCTACTTGAGTGATCTTGCATGAGCCCTTTAACACTGATGAGCCTCAGGGTGCTCACATGTAGGTAAAATACCCCATAATATGTATAGTGTCCTGCTGAGGAAGTACATACAGGCAGTTAAATGAGATGGTGCATGTATGATGCTTAGAACGCTGCCTGTCATAGAGTAAGCACTAAATACATAGCCCCTACTGTCCATTTATGCTTCCATTTAAATCACGCTTTCAGAGCAGCAGTAATTTGCCAGCTGCAAAATATGCAGACACTGGGATGGAAGAGACCTGGCTCCGCCGTGAAAGGCTCACCTAGCTGTAAGGGGGAAATGAGGGTAGACAGTGCACTATGGTATACAGGGGTGAGGGAGGCAGTTGTTCTGCAGATGAGGACATAGGTCTGAGGGAGCTCAGGGGAAGAAGCATCTAATTCCTTCTTGGTCCGGGGAATTGGGGAGAAGTCGCAGAGGAGGCGATATTTGGGTTGCACTTAGAAGGATGAGGGGGAATTTGACAGTTGAAAAGGTCAGTTATTCCAGGCAGAGGGAAAGGCCTGTGGGAAGGAATTGGGCCACACAGGGCCTGTGTTTTGATCTGGGGAACGTGGAGAAGTTCACGTGGAGGCTCTCGGGAGGGAAGTGCCGGGGGATGGAGCTCGAAAGGAGAGTCCCAGAACTCTTCAAGAGGGTCTGATTTCCTTCAGTTGCCTGTGCAAGAGGGAGGGAAATAATGTTATTTTGGATGGTGGGAGCAGAATTCCACTCAGGGAGAGAATATGCTTGTTTAAAAAGAAGCTTTAATGGGTCTTTTGAATATGATTGGAGGCCCTGTGGGGATAGTTGGAATGGGTTGGGGTACATCAAGGAGAGGGAACTGTGGAGCAGAGGGTTTTCAGGAAGTGTGGATGGAAGAGATGAACAAGAAGTGGGAGGGGAGATGCAGGGCAGGGCAGAACCAGGAGAGAGGGTGAGGGGGAAGGGAGCACGGAGCTGCCAGGGAGATAGTGGAAGGTGAGGAGGTTTCAAGGCTGCTGAGAAGAGAAGAGGACAGGCTGTCTGTCACTTGCTTTTAGGCTGCTGGCTGTGCAGTGCTGTCATGCCTCTTCAGGAAAAGGGGCTGCACCGCCAGACAGCCTGCACAAATGGTGTTTGTGAGAAATGAAGGAACAGGGGCTGAGTTCCAAGTTGAGGTCAGCCCAAGGCAGAAATAAGAGGTAAGGTATCAAAATAGAGTAGAAATTAGGTGACGTAAACACAAAAGCCTCCAGGAAGTCACAAAAATGTGGAGGCAGTATTCAACTGCAGAACTTTTGAAACTATTTTATTTATATATTATAGAACAGAGAGACACTGGCTGTCACTGCGTTCACACGTATGTCGTATGTCACCCATGATCTTTGCGGGCATGAGGTCTTTTTCGAACACAGCATGCAGCTATTGCATCTTCAGGAGAAATGAGGAGGGTAGATTTTGAGAATATTTTAAATTTGGGATCCTTAACTATATATTTAATTTTCATAGCCATTTTTCTTGCTCAGTGATATGAGGGCGTCTTGACCTTTCAAGTTTATCTACAGCCTCTTATTCACTAAGCCCATGAAATAGATGGTACCAGAGCATAGGGCTGCCGAGACCTGACGTGTCTCCACTAACAGCAAGAGAGAATGCGAGAAACGTTCTAAAACTCTTAGTGCCTCAGAAATGACTGCGTGTTTTTTTTTTTTTTTATTCAGGCATCACTGAGTAGTAAGGGACAGAAACCCACTCCAAATATCAGGAACAAAAGGGGGGCTTTTCTGGAAGGAAATTACAGTTAACTCAAGGAACCCAAGGCAAGGCATGGAGCCAGGAACAAGCACAGAACTGGGAAGTCAAGTGGTCTCTTGATTCTGTTTCTTCCAGCTGCATTTTCTCTTTCTTTCCTCCATCCCAGCATGCATGGGATCCCCAGCCTTGCTCTAGATAACCTGGGGACGGGTTGTCCAGTCAAATGTTCCCCGGAGGCTGGCACCTCTCACCTTAGTTCAGATTCCTAGGAGCCCGAATCTCACTAGTTTGTCCCTGTGGATTGGCTGCCGGTTTGGGAATCTCCCTCCCTTTCGATCATCTGTACCTGGGAGTGGAGGCAGGTGGCAGGGAAGTGGATTCTCACATTTGAAATGGACTAGTTTCAAAGAAGTCAGATTAATAGGAAAATACCCTCCTGCTCGTTGGGCAGAACTGCCGCCATTTAGAGCGTCTCCTCCACAAGGAGAGGACACTGGCTTTTAGAGTACCACGTCTGCACGGCCTCATGCCAGACACTCTGCCCTTATCTCACTTTCTCCTATCAGCCACTTTGGGTAGGAGATGTGGTGGTCCCCATTTTACAATTAGTGACTTGCCCGGAACCTCATAACCACTTTAGGGTGGGAATCAGTTTAACCTGAAGGCTTAGCCCCTTTCTTCACGAATAGTATCAAGCTGACAGGGCTACTCTGTCACCAGAGCTCATTCCTTGGCATCCAAGGCCCTCCTAACCCTGGCTCTGCAGGCCTCCAGATGTGCTGGAGGAGTCGGGGTGGCTTTGCCAAAGGAGCTGGCCCTACACCTGGTTCCTGCTTTTTCTGTTACAGTAGCAGCACTTAAAAGGGCCAAGGGGCCATAGGTGGATGATCATCCTGTGAAGACTGCTTGGTGAAGGAAGGGCTTTGAGAAAGAGAAATGATCAGAGGTGGTTTTATTTACATGGGCATGTAGGGGAAGCCTATCTGCATGCAGTTGTCAAGGGCTCTCTGTACACAGAGACCGCTGTGCAGGGGACGCCTTTCACACACACATGCATGCACATACACACACACAAACCCCTACACAACATGCCTGGAGATTATGTATATCACACACACATGCATCGGGTACACTGCATCTACAGTGTGTCAGACCAGGGATTTAAGATGTAATCCCAACTTCGCCTCTTGCTACTTCTGTGATACTGGACAAATCTTTCTATATCTTTGATGTTCACTTTCTGCTTCAATAAAATGAAAATAATTATAGACTTTCAATGGTGATGTGAAAATAAACTGAGATAATATATGTAAAAAACTAAGTGCCCACCACATATTTAGCCATCTATAACTTTAAACAAAATATAAATTATTATTCAACTATATGTACCTAGACCCACGTGCACACATGCTCATTCATATGTATGCATACTTGTATTTCTGTACACATACATCTTTGTATATATACAAGAACATATAACCGTAAATACCAACATACACAACGATTTTATACACATCCATGGATAGTACTAACATTTATAACCATTCACATACACATGTATGTTTATGTGTAAACATACACGTGTAAGCATACATCAACTTATTCTTAGACACACCCACATTAGACATACATGTATATACATCTAAAACATACATAGCACACACATATATACAAATTATATATGTGTGTGTATATATATATATAAATATATATTACACATTTTATATAGTAAGAATTCACCTCTAATACTTAAACAAGTCAGGATAGTTCATAGCTCTGAAAATATCCCTCTGGTCTGCTGATCTTATTGCCTCACATATGACAAAATACTTCTGTTGCTTCCTTTGGGGAAAAGACACCTAGACTGCGGACATGCACTCTTTGATCTTCATTAGCCTGTTGGTGGTGGAGAAGGTCATCACTCCACGTCAGGCGTGGAGGAGAGACACCCACTTCCCAGCCTGGGGAGAGGAGCCAGACTGCATTTGGAGCACCACCAGCCAACCATGAGATGGGCTTTTCTCAAACAGAAGTCCTGTCTTCGGCGCTGGCTCACAGAAGGCTGGGCTTGGTTAGTACAAGGTGTCTTTCTTCCCTCAGTGATATGCTCATAGGTGAGCTGCCGGAGAGCTGCAGTTTGTATTCCTGAGTGTGTGTGTGCAGTGGGAGCGCTGTGTGCAGGGCACCAACGTCCTCTCAATCTATCTGCACAGTCCCAGAGTCCTTGGGAAATTGAATTTGTGTTCAGTGGTTCTGGGGCTGGAGCACAGGCAGTAATCAGCACTGCCTACTGCTGCCTGGGCATCCTGGGGCCTCACACCCAGGTCCCCAGTCTGCTTGGGACTTGCGGGTTTGTACATCTCATTTTGGGGAAGACTCCCAAACCTAAGGGACTGGAGATGCAGGCAAAGCTCCATGCAGAAGTACATCAGGCCGCCTCATTTATATGGTCTCACTTCCATTGGTAAATTATGAAAGGCATGAAGAAGGAAGACTTTGATCCATCAAATTTATGGATTCAATAACTGCGGCCATTTCAGACAGCAGGGATCCCTGCAGATTATTTCTCCATGTAGGCTTAGCAGAGAGAGAGAGAGAGAGAGAGAGACAAATGCCAAATATTCTGCTGTATTTATGAAATGTCAAATGTGCTTTCCAGGGTAATTACATGAATATTGAATAGACTCGCTGAAATTTACAACCTTGAACTGAGTATTTGGGGATGCTTCTTGCCAGCAGCCTCCGTGTAGATAGGACAACAGCTGTGGCACAAAAGACCCAAATGGAATGGAATCCGTCCTGCCCTCACTGCTCAGCTTGCTTTGCCATTGCAGCTGGATGACTTGGCCTGGCTTCATAAATACTGACCATCCAAGAAGTACATGTCAGACCCAGTTGACATCTTGAGCATAAAGAGGGGACAGAGTTGACATTAAATATCCCATGATAGTTCTCAAAAAAAAAAAAGAGTAATTTTATGACAATTGTCCCCAGATCTGGTGGAATAGCATATAGCATATCAGAACCCAGGACTTTTCTATGGAGAGATGAATCATTCCTTTGCTGGTTTCTCCAAAATCTTGGCATCTTCTTTTTTTTTTTTTTGCGGTACGCGGGCCTCTCACTGCTGTGGCCTCTCCCGTTGTGGAGCACAGGTTTTGGACGCGCAGGCCCAGCAGCCATGGCTCACGGGCCCAGCCGCTCCGCAGCATGTGGGATCTTCCCGGACCGAGGCACGAACCCGTGTCCCCTGCATCGGCAGGCGGACTCTCAACCACTGCGCCACCAGGGAAGCCCCTTGGCATCTTCTTTGACTGAGAAGAACATTCTAGATTCCGGTGGGCAAACAACCTCAGCATTAACTGAGGCAAAATCCCGTAGACTTTCCCACTTGCAGACCTAAAGTCCTATTAATATGTGGGGGGTGGATTGTAGTCCCCTTTTTTGTCAAATTTCAGTTAAATCAATGTAATAGTCTTACGGGGCATTCTCACCTACTCTTTCTCTTTAACCACTGATAACCTTGCTGTCATAGATAAGACTGCTCTAATCTCAGAAATGTCTCTCGAAGCTCTAGCTTGCTTCGCCACTGTCTTTTCCCAGGCCCTCCCCTCCCCGAGATTATTTGAATAGCATCCTATTTGTCTCCCTGCCTCTAGTTCATCCTTCACTTTAATCCCAGAGTGAATTATTATTTAAGATATCATAACTATATGTACTTTACAGACATGTCACCCACTATTTCCCCTAGGCCCTGTGCTATAGCTCTTCATTGTCACTCACTGCTTCCTCAGCCCCCATATTCTTCTCATACCTCTGTACCTTTGTATATGCTGCCTCTACTGCCTAGAGGCCCTTTGTCCTTTTCTCCACCCAACACATTCCTACTACCTCTGAAAGTCTCGCTCAAATGCTAGAGGTATATATTCTCTTTCAGATTCTTTTCCATTATAGGTTATTACAGGATACTGAGTAGAGTTCCCTGTGCTGTAGAGTAGGTCCTTATTAGTTATCTATTTTATATATAGTAGTGTGTATATGTTAATCCCAAACTCCCAGTTTATCCCTCCCCACCCTTTCCCCTTTGGTAACCGTAAGTTTGTTTTCTATGTCTGTGAGTCTTTCTGTTTTGTAAATAAGTTCATTTGTATCCTTTTTTTAGGTTCCACATATAAGTGATATCATATATTTGTCTTTCTCTGACTTACTTCACTGAGTATGATAATCTCTAGGTCCATCCATGTTGCTGCAAACGGCATTATTTCATTCTTTTTTATGAATGAGTAATATTCCATTGTATAGATGTACCACATCTTCTTTATCCATTCATCTGTTGATGGACACTTAGGTTGCTTCCATGTCTTGGCTATTGTAAATAGTGCTGCTACGAACATTGGGTGCAGGTATTTTTTCAAATTAGAGTTTTCGTCTTTTCCAGATATATGCCCAGGAATGGGGTTGCTGGGTCGTACGGTAGTTCTCATTTTAGTTTTTTAAGAAACCTCCATAGTGTTTTCCACAGTGGCTGAACCAATTTACATTCCCACCGACAGTGTAGGAGCGTCCCCTTTTCTCCACACCCAGTTCACGTAGTGAAATGTTTGCATGGCCATGCAAGGTGAGTGTTGTGTCTGTATTCTGCCTTGAACTTCCCAAGGGACAGAAACCTTCGCTGCCATCACCCTGAGATGCCCCGTCCTTCCCTGGATCTCCCGTTTTCTCTACCCATATCTCCCTTCCTTGCAGCCCTCCCTGTCTGGTGCTCTATCTCCCATGGCCCTGACACACACTATCTCTCCGGTTCATGAGCAATTCTTTCTCGTCTTCAGGTCCTCTTATGGCCTGTAAGTTCCAGAGCCTCAGAATTTAGTCTGCTCAGTTTCTGTCCATGGCAGGGAGAGAATGGTCTCTTGTCTCAGTTCTGTTGACTCTAACTGAGCTCTGGGCAGGAAATTTGGTAGTGGTCAGGGGGACTTCTAAGCCCATAGTATGGGCTATGCCTGAAAATATTAATTTTTTTGTGAGAGTAAATTGTATTCTGAAGACCATCTAGCCTCATCTTTGTCCTAAATGCTGTAGAAAGGGTAACAGTGGCCTTATGATGCTAAGGGCGTTGTTTCCTTCTCTTTACTCTAAGTGTCATTTTAAAATTTTAAAATAATCTGGCATTAATAGATAGTGAAGTTACCAGGCTCAACATGTTGCTGTCAAATTATTGGTAGGGGAAAGAGAACAGCCCTGATTTCCAAACCCAAGCCCTCCCCAGCACTTTTCTAGAGCAGTGGATGGTGGACTAAACCTTTCTCTTTGTGAATCAGACAGTCACTGACCTTAAGGTTATTGGCTGGCCCTTACTGTGCATTTCAAGCAGATTAATAGACAAAGTCAAGATTTCTGCATGGAAGGTTCTGGCAGATACAATGAATCCAGATTGCACTCTCAGAAATGTGTAGACTATGAACAATAGGCTGAGGCCAAAGAAAAGCAGAGAAATACCTGCATCCAGCAACTGAGATTCATGCTGGGCATCGTGGAGTGTGGCTGGGCTTCCAGATGGCAGTGCAGGCTACCGTACACCCCATGTCTCTAGTGCCCTGTGCAGTAAACTTTCTTGACAATAATTAATAAATGAATGGATACATTGATTAAAGCCTAGGGCCCTATTTACCCTATCCCAGGGTGGTTACTTTTAGAAAAATACTGTGGTAACCAAGGGTAGTTTAAAAATTTATGATCTTTTGACAAAAATCTTTCAGTCTTTGAATTGAAACAGTATAATTCAATCTATCAGCATTCTGCTAGGAATCTCACTTTCAGAGACTGAATTTGTCCAGGAAAACCTGGGGGAACAACTGACTACAAGGTACCTTGGAACAGCACTTCTCAAACTTTAATGTGCACAGGGATCACGTTGGAGATCTTGTTGAAATGCACATTCTGATTCAGTAGGACTGAGAAGAGGCATGAGATTCTGCATTTTTAATAAGCTCTTAGCGGATACTGATGCTGAAGCTGCTGGTCCCTGGACCACACTTTGAGTAGCAAGGCTTTAGAGGTGACTTGTTATAGGGCTCTCAGTAAGGTAGGGATAGAGGGGGTGGGTAGAGCTTACCTCCCCTCCTTGAGGATACTTGGCGACGTCTGGGAATTTTTTTATTGTCTTAACTAGAGAGATGCTACTACTGTCATATCATGGTAGAGGCCAAGGATGCCACTAAACATCCTACAAGGCACAGACTGTTCCCACACAAAGCATTATCTGGCCCAAAATGTCAGCAGTGCTGAGGTTTAGAAATTCTGCTCTAGGGGAAAAAACACAAGATTTGCAGTCTGGTTTACTTGAGGTCCACCCATGACCATCCACTTAATTGCTGTAACCATTACAATACTCTCTGAGTGTCAGTTCTTTGGAGAACTACCTAACTAGGATCAGCAGAAGGCCTGGATATGCAGTAAATGTTCAATAATATTTGTTATCAATTAAAAGAAGGTCAAAGAACTGTCTTTCCTTGTAGACCTATAGAAAAGCAATTACCATAATTGAGTACCTATTATTGTATAAATCAATAATTTGAATATTTCAGAGATGCTTCAGATTATACAGGCAAACCCTGGGCATAGACTGTCTCTTGAATCTGTAATATTAGATTTCTAAGATAAAATGGTCCTTCAATCCCCATTGTTGGGAAGATATTGACAGCAGCTGTTCTCACAAAGTAACAAGTTAAAATGGCCAGTAGATTGAGAAAGTTGGGTACTGTGTCTTTGACCATCCCAAGGGCAACAGTGTTTTCTCATCTCAGAGGCACCCGGCTTTGACTTGCAAAAGCATGAGTATGCAGAATCCCACTTGTGGTGATTTCAGGGGCTTCCCTTGGTTTTTCTCTTAGAACTGGGGCAAAGCTAACCCAGCAGGGAAGTCCTGGCAGGGGTGATGGGGCAGGAGCAGGCTGATGCTCTTGTTCTTGTTCTTGTTCTGTTCTTATTCTTGGCACTGGTGTACGTGCACTTCAGGCAACCTCCGAGGCTTAATCTTTCCATGTATCTCAGAAAGCTTTTCCTATGTTCTTCCCCTCCCACACCCACCCTGCAGCTCCTCTGCCGATCACATAAGCAGATGAACACAAACACACACAGACGGTCCCCCGCAAAACACACACACTGCCCCATCTATGTCTCAACAGATGAGTCTTTCTGCTGCCTGCCTGTAAAAAGAAAAACAAGCAGATGGCACAGCTGGAAAAAAAATGTCTGTGCTTTAGAGGGTCAATAAAGCTCTTTATCATCCCAGCAGGAATAGGCAAGGACCCGGCAGGACACCGGGGTGCTCAAGAAGAATGTTAAGCATCTGTCTGACGTGTTGGCGGAGCATTCAGGAATCATCTCCAGGTCTCGCTCTTGCCAAATATCTTGCATAATAGCCCTGGGACCCAGAGGTTGCCTTTCCCTGGTTCCCCTATCACTTACCATGCTGCTCTGCAGCCTGTCTGCCTGCCTGTAGAATTTCATGAAAAGTTACTCTAAGAGTTTCTTATATTTGCCCGGATGGAGACAATTGTTAGATCAATTCATATGAATAGATAATTCATATCTATTAGAGTAGATAGATCAAGGATTTGGGACTGAATATGCTAGGAGGACTACAGGACTAGCACACAGTTCTACTCATGGCTATAATTTATTATGCGGAAAGGAAACTAAGCACACTCAGCAAAGGGAAGAGGCACAAAAGGCAAGGTCTGGGGGAGACCAGCCTCAATCTTACAGAGTCCTTGCCCATTGGAATCAAACAGGGTACACTTCATCCCCCAAGCAACATGTGTGAAGAGTTGCCAACCAGGGAAGCTCATTAGAGACTTAGTAAAGAGTATTTTTTACTGATCACATAGGCAGGCTCTGCCTGGATTATACCCAAATTCCAGACTCCCAGAAGAAAAGCAGCTGTTCAGCACACACCACATTGTTCATACAAACAGCTTAGGCACAGTGAGCCACTCTTACCCGGTTATGGTGGGAACTTTCCTGAAATCTAAGTTCCCAGACACTGGTCAAGGTCCCACCTTGCAAACAGGCCTTTTCAGGGAGGATCACAGTGGAGACCTGTGATGTTAACTGTTTCTGCACAGTCATGGGCCCTGTGTTGGTTCCTCTCGCTGTCCTCCCTGGGGCAATTGGCAACTCAGTGGGAGTCCAGACTCCAGAGCTGTGACAAGGTGCATTGGGGCCCCCATTCCTCCTGCAAAGGCAGAGACAGCTGGTTCTCAGCCACTCTGCCTGGAGCCTTTGAAGATGCAGGTCCTGTGGGAGAGGATAACAGGGATAACAGGTTATGCCAAAACAAAGACAATCTCTTCTCAGAACCATCTCTGTCTGTAAGGTCAGCTGCTCCATTTTCTTCTTTGAATTAGGAACACTCAGGGTTTTATTCTTGTAAGTCAAAGGATCTTTTTGAAGAATGGCATGTAAGATTTTTTTTTTTCTTTTTGGCTTGAAAGCTTGCAGGAGTCTTTATCTTTGAAATTGAAAGCTTTTCCCTCCTCCCCCTAGGATATGCCTTGGCATATTTTCTTATTATTAACTTTGTCCGGCATGTGATGCTCCCTCTCCATTTCTTACCTCAGATCTTTTTAGTATTTTCTTGGCAGTTCTACAAAGTTTTCTTCTATTAGATCTGTAATTATTGATATTCATCCTTGGAAATACTGACAATTTGGGGGCTAGATTTCCATGTTCTGTCTTGTCATTCATTTTCTAACTCACTCATTTATTTAGTCAGGAATTTGTTCATTTACTCAATAAACAGTCCCAAACATCCATGCCCACTAGGGGCACTACCAGATGCTAGAGATTCAAAGATAACTATCTTATTTTGGGCTGCTATAACAAATTACCATAGACTGGGTGGCGTAAACAACAAACATTATTTCTCACAGTTCTGGAGACTGGAACATCCAAGATTAAGGAATAAGCAGTTCCTGTGTCTGGTGAGGGCCCACTTCCTGGTTTGCAGATGGCCATCTTCTCCTTGTAACCTCACTTGGTGGAGAGCAGAGCTAGCTAGCTCTCTGGTCTCTTCTTATATTAACACTAATCTCATTCATGAGGGCTCCACCCTCATAATCTACTTACCTCCCAAGGGTCCCACTTCCAAATACCATCACATTTGAATTAGAGTTTCCACATAGGAATTTTGTTGGGACACAAACATTCAGTCCATTACAATAACTAAGGTTATTGTTGGTGTTTAGGATCTTAATAGTGAAAACACATGTGCATAAATCCCCAGAACAACAGGGCTTTAATGGAGGCCTGCCTACCATACCAGGGAACACGAAGGATGAGGATCTTTAGAATGATGAGGAGCTTGTCTGTGAACTATTTTTCTTACGTTTATCTTTTACGCCAGCATTGGGTTCTCTGCAAAGCCACATTCTAATTATTTCAATCTCATTTTCATTTGGTTGGTTGCATTGCCTGTGCATTCACATTTTGTTGACAAGTGCCAGGATCTTGTACTTTGTGTGATGTGCTGATCTTCATCCTTCCCTAGTGGTCTTAAGGAGCTGCTTGAAAGCTTGTTCCCAGCCTGCATGGGTCTAGTCCTAAAAGAGAAGTCAGTGAGTGGGAGAAGATGCATTTTTCTCTTTCTCCTACACCTCAGGGCTGACAGTGCCTCACCTTGACACAGATGCAGAAAGTAGCAGGTGGAAGCTTGAGTTCTTTCACTCTCCTGTCTAGTGTGGCTGGAAGCATAGGGTACTTCCCAGGACTGGGTCTGGAGAGATGGTTCTGGAAGCCTCAAGGAGAAAGCCTCAGAGACATCATCACTGTCTGGCTGCACTGGGAACTCTACTCAGATTACAGATGGACGAGGGGTGGGAGCTGCTTCTGACACCTGCCGCAGGGGCTCAGGTGTTTTTAGATGGTCTCCTAGACTGTCAGTGGTAGCACAGACCAGGTACAGGAGCAGGTTTAACTACAACGATGAGGCGTGGTTGGACACAGAGACAGTCCTCTGATGCTGTGGGAGCAGCGTAGATGAAAGGAAAATGTCATGTGCCTTCCATTCCTGGGAGCCCTTGTCATTCCCTGTAATTGCTGCTGCTACTGCTGTTGCTGTTGAAAACTCCTTGAATTAGATGATTTAACAGTAATAATGATGAGCATTGGGGGAATAGATTCCTTGTTTTTCACCTTTTTCTGCCATCTCTTCGGGATTCTTTCACCAGTTTATCTTCAAATAGAGGTAATTGAAAATTAATTTTTGTCATAGAAAATAAAAACCCTCTTAACATAATTGGAGCCTCCAGAGAGGGTCTTCTTAGTCAAAAAAGCAATCCTTCCCAATTACTGCTTTCCAGTGCTCTTTAGTGGGGTGTTTCAAGAGATCTAGGTAGAGAAAGAGATGAACTGCCCTCTATTGAGTACTTAAGTGAGTATTAGGTACTGGGATCAAGTCTCTACCTGTGTTATTTTATTTGGTCCATAAAACAAACTGACAAATAATAGTATCCCCATCTGGCAGATGACAAGACTGAAGTAGAGGTGAGGTTGAGAGATCTATGCTTGAATGAGGTTTAGGAGTTTCATTGGTTTCTAATCCACTATTCCTAGAAACATACTCATCTCTCAAAGGTTAAGTTACCTCTCACCTGCACAGATGACACAGTGTCCATTTGCTTTACCTGGTTTTGGGTCAAGGCCGTTTACTGTTAGGGCTTGGTGGGTCATTTAGGGGCAGGGAAGTAAGAGCCTTCACACACACCCATCCTCCCAAATCAAAGCTCCCTCACTGGCTGTCCCATCCTCATCCCGGAACTGGATTGCAGGCAGGCTGGGGTTAGGATGTTCCTCTGTCATTAAGCCTTGTCGTCAGTTGCCATTATTCCTTAACTTCCATTGTCATTACTTACTTGGAACTTTTCTTTTACACTTGCAGATGCATTACCAATCCATTTTTCTTCCTAGAAGGATCTTTAAAGCAGGCATCCCACTACTTGCACAGATGATGGTGGCTGGACTATACAGCCATGCCCTAGAGGGGACTGGCTCTAGGAAGCAGGAGACTCAGTATGTGTTCATACCTCTTGGATTACACAGATATCAAGTAAATGGGGAACTGTTTATTTGTTTCAAGGGTGATTAAAGTATTTGGGGTCATATTAGGAAAAGGGTCAAAAAGTTGAGAAAAGAAATTCCAAGCCAGGCTCTGGGGTGCGTAGAAGTGGTGCGCATGCCCCCCTGTTGTTGGAGACAGACTGAAGGCTCCAGTGGGGGGAGCTCTGATTCCCCTGGGGTGCATTTGCAGCTCCATCAAAGGATGCTTCTTTTCCCAGTACCCGTGGCCTAACATGGGTGGGAAACCTCACTGTACACACGGTTGTGAGATCTGTCAATTCAAGACATTGTTTGCTACTTGGGGGGAAGGAAACATCTTTGCTGGGGCCAGCTCTGAATATTTCATTTAGGGTCTTTTGTCCATGTATTTGCCATATGGACTTTCCCAGTCACAGTGTGCCCTGTGGATGAGAAGATTTTTGTCCCAAACTGTCATGATCATAGAAGGGCATCCATGATATGCCAACGCAAAATCCATATTTCTAGTTTTCTTGCTTATTTGTCATTTTGTTTTCCTTTTCTCTTTTCATTTACTAATGTATTTATTCATTTTTCTGCCTGATAGGGGTAAGGAGAGATGAGATGGCACTAGACAAAAAGTGTCTTTAGAGGACTAGTGAAGCCTCAGTCACATGGTCTGAGTCATTCATTCATCCAAGAGTTCACAAGCAGGGACCACCTGTTTGCGCTAAATGTCATAACATAGCATTTGTTCTTCACCTTCTTAATTTTTTTTAATGTTACAAATTGATTTTAGCTCCCAATATCAGCAGTAGGCAGCCTCCTCCTTTGCAAGGTGTTTATGATTACCTTGACACTAATATATGGGTCCCCAATTAAGAAACCATAGGCTAGATAAACTCCGATATCTCTTCCAGCTCTTAGTCCCTATGATTCCTTTTTAATTTTAATTATGCAGATATAAATAATGAGATTGCTAAGCAGGGACTTTAAAAAAAAAAAAAGCACTCCTCTCCATCCCTACAATCATATTCAACTCTAAAAACCCAACCTCTTCAATTTGAGTCTAAAAGTGGCCAGCTCCAATACATGAAATTTAAAATGTGGATTTAACAACAGTGAGGCAGAAACTGGCCAAGGTCTCCACTGGGAGAGGTCTCAGGAGAAGCAAGACTCACACCTGTGCAAAGCGGGCATACGGGGTAGGACGTGCTGAGAGCTGTTCTCTCAGCAATCACAGCCCCTTCCCCTCGGAGTCAAGTGCCCCGTATTAGGTGTGTAGGCATCAAAAGGCAATGAAACCCTAATTAAGGAGCTGCTGCTTTTTTCAAGTAGAGCCACACAGGCTGGGCATGCTGCCATTTCAGCCCTAATTCAGACCATTCATCTGGAGGGGAGCAAGTTGGGAAAGTTTCCATTCCCAGCCCCAATATGCCCTGATTGGACCCTCTCCTCCTCTCTCACTTGAGCTTATTGAGATGAGCCTGCCAAGCCTGGTACTTGGGAAAGTACCCAAGGCTTATGGAGGCGCTGTTGGGACAGGTGAGCTGAACATCTAGGGCCTCTTCATTGAGGAGCCCACGTGCATATTCACACCAACGAACAAGTCTGAGGGAAAACAAAAAGAAGAAAAAATTTCCCCTTCAAACCAATTGATTCTTCAGCAGCAACAGGAATATTGAAGCTGAAATGTCGACGGAACTCCAGCTCATGAAAGGCTCCAGTGAGGGCTCTGGGGAAGATAGGAGACACCTGCTAATGAGAAGATTTTTTTTTAAACCATTGCAAGTCTTTTTTTTTCTTTTCTTTTTTTTTAATAATAAAAAACTGACACCCCTA
Source organism: Monodon monoceros (assembly GCF_005190385.1). NCBI lineage: Eukaryota > Metazoa > Chordata > Mammalia > Artiodactyla > Monodontidae > Monodon > Monodon monoceros. Next base: position 33,237,846 of record NW_021703781.1, on the reverse strand, counting down.
GAATGACAGTTTCCAAAACTGGAGGGAAGATAGAAACAGCGGAGGTTTTATAGAGACGGAATCTCTTGCTGAGACAAACTGTCAAATTTTTCATTATATCCATTTCAAGGCAGGCATTTGTTAGCTTTCTAGTGACTATATATCTCCTGTAATGTTCTTACTGTGGTTTGCCTCTTAATTACCTGTAGAATTTGCATTTAAACTGAGTTAAAGTGTGCTATCTACTCTTCGGCTTCACACAGCTGTTTCCATGGTAACCAAAGGGGTCTCCTGGTGGCTGGCTGGCCTGGAATGTCTGCTTCCGCTGGCCTAGAAGCATCTCCCCGTCATTGTTGATCCGTCTCCTTCACTTCACAGATTAAAGTGAATGAAAACATCAAAGGATCCACTGACCCCTGTCGGATTTCTCTAGAAACTGCTATCAGCAGCAAGATTTCCCTTTTTTGATGAGCCTTTCAGGATTGGGGTCTGGGGTTGATTTCTCCCTGTGTAGTCCACTCAGATTGTCCCCTCAGCTTCAGATACATCAGTTGACTGGGCCTGATGTCCAGTCCCCTCTGTTGACCCAGAGACTTAGCACAGGTCCCGAGCCCAGGCTCCTCCTTGCCTGGAGAGCATGAGTGGAACTTCTTCCTTATGGGGAGCAGCATGACCCTACATAAGCATTGTTATTAAAGACGGTCGTAGCAGGAGGTCATGACAACACGATGCACACTGCACTGAGCTAGTAATCAAGAGCGCCTGGATTCCAGGCCTGGCTCCTGCAGTCTTGGACAAAGCTGGTTTAGTCCTCCAAAGCTAAACAGAGATGAAAGGAAGATGAATGTGTGCTGAGTGATTTTCCTTGATCCCACTGGCACTGAAAGCAAATGTTTCTAAGGTTACTTTTTCCCCTCAAAGAGAAATGGATTAAAAACAAACAAAGGTGCAGTATAACAATTTTTTGGGGGGGAGTGGGGAATGACTTGTGATATGGTCCTGCACAGACCACAAGGGAAGAAACAGACCTCTGACCCATCCCATGGTGTGGCCTCAGACTTGGGAAGCAAGGAGGCAAGAAGGGAACTGCATAGCAATCTGTGCAACTCTTGCCCTCAGCTCTTTGAAAAAGCTAAGCAGAGATTATGCTCACACCTTCAAGGACCGGAGCCCAGCTACTAATGTTCCCCCTTAATCCTCTCTGTTGACCAGTCCCGGGGTTGGGCTGAGAAAAGGCATAGATCTAGGTCTGCCATGTGATCTGTTATGTACCATCTCATAATGGGAGAAGCAACTCAACTGGGAGTAGTGGCGGTAAAAAGACTTGCAAATCACATGGACAATAGTAAGTGGACAAAAGCCAGGATTCTAGGTAGTTCTACTTGCTTATCCTGGGAGCCAACTTTCCATTGCAACCAAATTTCAGAAGATAAAAATGTGGCAGATGTCAGTCATTGTTTCTCCATATTTAGTAAAGTCCTTCAAAAAATCTCCTTCGTTGCATCAGAACACTTAATCTGGTTTGTCTTCAAGATTGGCCATGATTGAACCTGTAACTGTATTGCCTTTTACTGGACATTTTTGTTTTCTCCTCTCCCTGGATGCTGCAGTAAACTTACTTCAACTGCCTGTATTTCAAATTCATCAGTGATTTAGACTGAATGTCTATGGCACATGGGAGTTCAGCATAATTCCCTGGTGACCCCCTGGCTGAATTCCTGAAAGGGAATGAGCTCCCTGTACTTGTCTTGGTCTGTTTCCATGGGTCCTGAGTGGACCCCAGAATGGTGTGTATCTGTATGATGTGTGTCTGCTAAGGTGGTAATTTTGAAGACAAAACTTTCATCAACTGGGTTTTAGAAAAAGTCCTGTCTAGAAAGCACTTCAGCAGATAACCGAGCAGGGAAAAGTTTGGGGACACCCCCCTGCCCCACCCCGCCCCAGGTAGGCATGGAGGCTGCAAGTTGAGCAACATCAGACTTAGGAATTGAGCCACTGCAAACTTGTCCCTGCTACTCCCAGTCCTCTCTCCATGTAACTACTTGAATGTAAAGCTTTCACTAGGGGTTTCTGTCTCCTAAGCTTTAGCCTTCAGTGTTCTTATGTCTGAGCTTAATGGTTTCCATTTTGGTTTCTTCTCTAAGATATTCAAAACAAATGTAACCTTACTGAAGACTGAGAGACACAGAGGCTGATATCCTGCAATTTATTTTTTTCTCATGAGATCACTTAACTCTCTAGCCTGTGTAGGTGTATAGCCTAATTCCCAGGATATAAGTGAGCTTGAATGGTTCACATCTGCATGTTATGAGTAGACAACTTTCCATCAGGTGATGGAGGGGTTCCCATGATCTTCCAGTGATACAGCCAATACTATATTAGGGGTTATCCCTTTCAACAGTCTACTTCTAATTCTGGTTACTTCATTAGTTATTTTTCTTTCTGTTGCAATTAAGAGAAATCCAATCTAAAATATCTTAAATTTTAAATAGATGGGAAGCAATAGTACATATAGCTGAAAATACCAGAGAAGAGCTGACTTAGGATGGCTGAATCTGTGAGATCATTCAAAACACATATCTCATCTCCCAGCTCTGTTTTCCTTGTATTACCTCCACACTCAGGTAGGCTCTCCATTTGAGGTGGCAAGATGGTAGTCATAGTTCTGAGCTTATAGAGTATCAACCGCCCAGAAACAACAGAAGGAAGAAGGGGAGGGTCTCTTTCTCACTGAAAGTTTTGGATGCACTGTTCATTGGGTCAAGTCAGGTTATATGTCCATACTTGATCCGGTCATTATGACCTAGGATATAAACAGCAGTGATTGGTTTAGGCTTGGTTCCTCTGACTATCTCTGGTAGATGGACTGGGAACAATCCCGCCTAAACTACATGAAAGAGAAAAATCTGGATGCTACAACAAGAGATATAATTACTCCAATTTCATTTCTTTATGTCACTGTTGTGAAAAAAGAGTTATTTTCCTTACGCGAATTTGGCAACCGATGCCAAGTGTAGTAATATTATGATACTACACAATTAATAGATCGTGATTTGAGTCCTTGTCCTTCTGACCCCATATTCCATGTTTTGGACTAAATTCTCTTGCTCAGTTTTCCTCGTGGCTACATTATGGAGATTGGACTCAGAAAATTCAGAGTTTGGTTTCTCAAAGTATACCAGTTTTAATATTCTGAATCTTGTATGATGACGATGATGGTGATGATTGTGTTAATTGGTATCATATTTTGTTAATTGGTATAAATTTCTAAATACGTTCCATCGATTATTTTCTCACTTGCTGATGATTTAAGCAAGTATTTATGTCCCCATATCTTTGAAGCTAAGAGGAAAGTAGACAATTCCCATAGTCACCCAGTTAGTGAAATGGAGAGCCAGGATTAGAAACTAGATCTCCTTTCTTTTATTTCAGAGTCCTTTCAACCACCTCCAATTCTTTGTTTTTATGATTTCTTTTCTTTTGCGAAGGACAGGCCCCCTGAGGAACAGGGTGAAACCCTAAGGATCCATAGAGCAGATTCTCTATTGGTCCTGAGGGGAAAAGCCAAGTGAAATGGTCTAGAAGTAAGTAGATGAACATCTATGAAGGTTTGAAAACCAGCATTACCCCCCAAACCACATTTGCTATCATAGTGAGAACTCTGGGTCCACCAGAAATCTCTGTTGGCCCTAAAGTGTTTTTGCTTTTCTGAAGGATTTTTATAATACTATGAGGAAGATGAGCTCTTAGCTTCTCCCCTTGTTCATGCGACACCTCTATTTTTGCAGTTCCCCATTGATTCACAGCTTAGGGGGAGGATGTGCCAATCTAAGTGATCTGATTCTAAGACCACTAGGATTTTAGGATCTAGGATTGGCTATGTTTACTAGTGAGCACGGTCAGTGATGCCCAGGTATCGAAGGTGGAGCCATGTGGAAGTCTGCCCTGGCTGTACATAGCAAGGGAGGAAGCTGTCTTCAGGGAATTTAAAAACTAAAGTTGACTGAAAGTTGATCTGGTTTTTATTACCGCTGTGTTCCCAAACTCGTCAGTGACAAAATCCTTCTCCCCAGAGGGGTAACTGCTCCCACCACCACACCCTTTATAAACCCCTGCAGGTAGGGCGAATAGAGGCCAGGGGGAGTGGAATAGGAATTTCCAATACTTAGCATTTACTGCAGCTGAAACCCCACTCTCCTCCCCGCTTCTGGCCCCTCCTGAGCTTGCCCACAGTTGCAAAGAAATTGCTACTGATCTATCACTGCAAACTGTCTGCGCTCCCTTTGGTCTGTTTGCCTCTCCCAAGCAACTCCCAGCCAAAAAGAGCTCAGCAGTGAGATCCCCCGGGGCAGCAGAATGACCCAGACTGTAAATGTGGTGATTGCTACTGCAGCGCTGGAAAGGGAGAAAGAGAGCGACAGTGAGAATAAGAGAGTGACTCTGAGTTGGGTACTGGGGGGCGGGGGGGGGGCAGTGGTTTGAGACAGGAAGAGAGAGGGAGTGGGTGAGTGTGGATGCGAATGGCTATGGCATTGGGAATAAGAGAAAAAGAGAGAGGCTGTGAGCTCACCCTGTCGTCCAACTCTCACCCCTGGATCGACTGTGGCTTTACCTTTCTGTCCTTTGCTTTTCTCAGCAGCCAGTCCTTACTTGGGTCACTACTTACAATTCCTAACCCTATTCAGTTTTAGAGAAGTATTAACTTGCTTAGGAGAGAAAGCAGGGAATGTGTTGAAGGCTGCAAAGTGTCTCTGGCCCTTTGAACCTTGGAGTGCTTTGCTGGGCTTTATCTGTCCTCAGTAAACCTTTATTTTTCATAAAATGTCCTCAGCACCGCGCCCTGTGACAATGCTCCTTTCTTCCAGTGTATGCACAGTGGCATGAGGATAGCATCCCCAGACATACCCAGAAGCTGTGTCTGCACCCTGAGCTCTTTTGGCAGAGGGCAGGGAAACTTGCAAGGCCTCACACCCCATCTCTTGGCAGATGAGGAGTTGGGTACTAGGCTAAGAGGGGGAGATACAGGGACAGGCATCTAGATTGAGGCTCTAGGAGGCTTGCTTTCTGGGGCCTCCCTGCTCCTCTATCTGACATTGGGTTGTCATTTTCCTGAGCTTTGGGGGTCATCTCTGCAGGACATCTTTAGAAACATTTGCTGGGCCTCTTTGATCTCCAGGCCAGAATGTATTTTCTGAAATACCCACCTGTGTCTGAAGATCACTGCTGTCACGGTCCCTGTCCAGGGTTGGATCTGAGAGGAATCCCTAGGTGTTCCTGTGATTGCAGAGATGGGCATTTTCTCTGCAACATCAGTCCATGTCTCTAAGGCTGTAGACATGACACACCTCTGTAGAAAATTCTGTTTTTGCTTCTGTGACCCCTGTGATCTGTCAGGTGTCTGCCTGTGGTTCTGGGGTCCCTGCATCTTCCATGGAACGGCCTTCCGAGCCACTGTGATCCTTGGACTGGTGTCTCCTGGGAAACGTCTTTCCTTGCCTCTGTGACTGCGGTGGATTTCTACCCTGGAACACCTGCATGTTCCAGTCATGTTTTAGGACTTCTCAGGGAATCATGGTATCCTGCAGTAGGGGAGGAGCATTGCCTGGCACTAGAGCTGTCAGTTCAGTCTGGAAGGACCCAGGGCAAGCCCTGCAGGGAGAAGATGCTCAGTCACCCTTGTCAGCTAGGTGCCCTAGTCCATCCTTGGTGTAGAAATAAGGGGCTGCCTTGCCTGCAGAGAATTTAGAAACAATACTGAAACTTTCTAAATATGAATCTGCTTTATATCTGCATTAGTTTGCTAGAGCTGCCATAGCAAATACCACAGATTGGGTGGCTTAAACAACAGAAAGTTATTTTCTCACAGTTCTAGAGGCTGGAGGTCCAAGATCAAGGTGTTGACTGGGTTGGTTGGTCTGATGCCTCGCACCCTTGGTTTGTAGATGGTATCTTCTTGCTGTGTTCTCACATGGTCTTTCCTCTGTGTGCACGCATCCCTGGGGTCTCCTTTGTGTGTCCACGTTTCCTCTTATAAGGACACCAGTAAGGTTGAATTAGGACCCCACTCTAAATTTTTCATTTTACCTTAATTACCTCTTTAAAGGTCCTATCTCCAAATATAGTCATATTCCAAGGTGCTGTGGGTTAGGACTTCAACATATGAATTTTGAGGGGATGCAGTTCAGTCTATAACAATAATATTCTCATGTTCCAGAAATTCTAAAAAAACTTCAGTAATAACATTTTCTTCCCCTGAAAGATATTTTTGTGATCTAAGTTCTAAGCAGTTGCTCTAGTTGTTGAATTTTTATTACTTCTACATTAATAAACATTATATTTAACATTGGAGTTAGTTTACACAAATACGGGTTATACATTTGGCCCCTGCACAGGATGACTTAGCTACACATAATCATTTCAAGAGTAAGTTCTTAAAAGTTTGGAATCATTGAAGCTTGTTTCTGGTAGAGTTCATGTCTCCAACCCCTGTGTTTACTTCATACACCTTCATTTAAATGACTAGAAATTAAAGGTAATGTTAAAGACAAACAGAATTCAATTTACTTCAGTTGGAGTTTGTGTTTAAATTTTAAAACAATGAAACAAATGATTATTTTATTCTTATCTCCAGAAATTCATAATTAATTGACATTCAATATAAAATTTTCACTCTATATATTTTTTTAATTTCTGGTCATTATTATCGTATGCTTAATACTGAAAATAACTTAGTAAAGAGGATGAGGATGCTAAAAAAATAAAAGTCCGTGCATGATGATCTTTAGCTCCAGGAGTGCAGTTCACATTGGGGATTTAGAGGGAAAAGGTGAGGGGAGAGCCCACAGGTGTGTACAGGTTAAAATGCAGGCATCCAATAACTAGGGTCTAGGCAGGAAACCTCGGATTTCATCCTCAGGTCCCACCCTTCCCACGCGCGTGTGTGCACACACACACACGCATGCACACCACACGCACACATACATATGCATACACTGTGGTGGATGGTATCTTAGCACTGGGACCAAGACAAACGTCCACTTCCATGAGGCCAGGCACAGGGCCCTGTAGGGCCCTGCAAAGGGGCTCCATTCCGCACAGGATCATGGTGGTGAAGCAGATGACCTCTCAGAGTGCGAGGTCCCATACAGAGACTCAGGGCCAGCCTCTGGGTTCGAGGACTCTAGGGACTGTCAACTCCCTTTTGCTCCTCAATGTAGCCAAATACTCCCTAGCCTTCTGCTGCCAGCTGCAAAGTTCTCTGCCCAGCATGGGATACACAAACCATGGGGACAGGTCTTTGCCCTTGGGGAACTCAGTGTGTTGGAGGAATCAAAAATGTAAACAGATAAAATTCACCGGGTACCAAATTTCCCCCCTCTGGCCAAGAGAGAGGGGGAGAATGTTGGTTTTAACAGAGAGCTTCTGTCAGCCAGTGTGTAATTCCAAACTCTGGAGAGCAAATACCGCTGAGTGTCTAGTTGGGAGTCATATCCACCAAGTCCAAACAATCCCCCGGATCCGACGGGCCAAAGCTGATGTTGGGAACGAGATACTCCAAATACTGGAAAGAGGGTGGAGAGTTAGGGAGTGGAATGCCAGGGAGATGACGGAGGAGCTGTGCACATTGCAGAGCAATCTTGGGCAAGGCTGGGGGGGCATGATGTTTCTTTATTAGTTGGTGGCTGATTTTTCTGTGCAAGTGCTAGTGTGTCTGGGAGAAAGCCCGCTATCCCCACTGGTCCAGGACAAAGTGAGTTGGCCATACAAGAAGGACTGGGAAGATACCTAAGAGAGCAGCCAGGAAGCTTCCCATGGGGGTGGTTCTTGAAATGAGCCCTAAGCATGAAAAGAATTTTAATTTGGTCAAGAACAGGGAGAAGTCTATGCATATTACAAGAAGAAGCAAGCATTCAAAAAAGTAACATGGTCACATGTGGCAGCCTGGCAGAGAACTTCAAACATTCCTGGTGTAATTAACGTGGGGGTAAGTGCCCATGATGAAACTGGAAATGTGAAGCTGGGGCTGACCTGGCCCTCAGGGCACCTTCCCTGCTTCCTGCTGAAGAAGGAGGAGTCAGGCCATCAGCATTGAATCTCCGTGTTCTAGGTCAGTCCTCAGGGAGGGAGACTTGGTGCCCTGCCATCTGACTGCCCCGGGAATTAGGACAGAACAGCTCCTGCAGGTGGAGAGCTGGGGAGCTCAGTGGGAGGGAGCCAGGCGGGACTGGCAGGGCGTATCCAGCTTGTTAAAATGCAGGTTGAATTAAGTAAGCTCAAAGCTTTATCTCCTTTCTGTCCTCTGATCCTGGGTTAACTTTCTTCAATTACTGCAAGAGATAAGAAAAAGCCCAAATGAGAGAGAAGCAGGAGGAGGCCAGCACCTCTTTGCCTTAGTAAGAAGGAAATGTGAGGGGACGTGGATTCACTCCTGAGCAAATTAAAATCAACCAATTGGCCAAACTCAAGGATATGCTCATTACGTCTGCTTGAGACAGGAATTCTCAGGAACCAGAGCATTTACCAATGACCTCAAGAGATCAGCTAGGTCACCCCTGCCTACTGAAAACTTCCATTTAAATTTGAGGCCTTTAAAAAAATTTTTTTTCTTATTATTCAAAAAATATATGCATTGTAGAACCTTTGGGAAATAGGAAAAAATTTAAATAATCCACATACCTTACTCAGCAATACCAATGTTTAGATTTTGGTTTAAATCCTTCCAATCTTTTTCACATACACACACACACACACACACACACACACACACACACACACCACCTCCCTCAACCCCCACACACCCACACATACTCATTTAGTACTTCTTGTTTGACCATTATAATGGAATGGTACCATTTAGAAATCTGATTAGTAGCATTAATTAATAACTCATACATAAAGCAAATATTAACACCTCCTTTGTACAGGCCCCTTCTTAGGCCTGGGGATGCAGTGGCATCAACAGTTTCCATTCCCTTCTGGAGCTGACAGTGTGTAGAAGGATACAGCATCCCGTAAACATAAGATTAGACCTCACGATCAAGTATTCTGATGGGAACGAGGTGATGGCACAGAGCCTAGCAGGATGGGAGCGGGGCTTCTGGAGCCAGGTGATCTGACACCTGAGAGCTGTTTGAGAATGGGACAGCCAGAAGAGTGTTCCAGGTGGAGGAATACACGGTCAAGCTGGAAGGGGGAGGCCAGGGCCTTGTGAGCCACGGGAGGATTTTAATTTAAATAAAGCTGAAAGCCACAAATGGATTTAAAGCAAGAGAGTTTATTATATAATCTTATAAATTGTTTTAAGACATGGCTACTGTGTGGAGAACATAGTGGAGGGGCACATCAGAAGCAGAGACTGATAACTAGGAAGCTATTGCAGTGGTGCAGGCAACATGCCACAGTAGCTTGGCCTGGCTCGGTAGCATCAGAGATGGAGAAAAGTACATGCCTCTGAGAGATACTTTGGGAGTGGATCAACTATGTGTGCTACTGACTTGGATGTGAGTGGTCAGTTATATATCCTCAAGGTTTCTAAAAGGATATGATAGTTACTAACGTGGATCAGGTTGGGAGAAGACTACATTCGAGTCACTTTTTTTTCGGGGAGGTGAGTATGGAAAAGTCAAGAGATCCATTTTGGGCATTTGTTATTATTTGAGATGCCGTGAAACACCCAAGTGAAGGTCTTAAGTAGTCAGTTAGATCTGTTCATCTGGAGAGGAGAGGTCTAGACTGGGGATATGACGGTAGAATATTGCTGTCAAACCAGCCTTGGCATTGGTGTTGGAGAATAGGGTATGTATACAAAAGATCAGCAGAGACCCTAAGAAGTTCTACAGTTGGTAAGAGAAGGAAAAGTCAATGAAGGGGCAGAAAAAGGAGAGGCTGGTGGGGCCAGGATGGAAGGCAGTATGAAGGCGTGGTTTCATAGAGGCAGAAAGAGGAGAGGGTCTTCCTTTCCCATAACTAAATATTCTAAACCTTAACATCTGTACAGTATCTTACTGAATGGGTATACCATAAACTTTTGAAATGCATGTGCTTTCACGCTGCTCATCCAGATGGAGGCCAGGGCATTTCTTGATGCCTGGGTTTGTCAGATACTTCTCTTTCTAGGCACACATAGAATGGCACCTCTGGACCCTTGAGGTTGGGCAGGGCCATATGGCCACCTCTGGCCAGTGAGTTTTGAGTAGATGGGCTATATATCAGCTTGGCTGGAGTATTTAATCTTCAGATTGAGAACAGTGATTTCTCTTCCTCTGACAAGCAGCTGGCCACATTCAAGATGGTAGCTGCTCCGTCTGCCCGGGTCTCTGAATAACTGAAATGAACAGAGTTCTCCAAATAACCCTTGACAGGCACATATAAAAAACAGATATAAACCTTTGCTATTTGAAGCTTCTGTGATTTGGAGGTTGTTTGTTACTGTAGCAGGTCCTAGCCTGTTCAGACTGATTAACTTTTTCCTTTTCTGCCTCTTTATTCCCTTGAGGTTTGGTCACCTCAACCTCAACTTTATCAACCTCTGCTCCATGCCATGTCCCTCTTGGCCTCTTTGCTCTCTGTGCTCTGGGGAACTTTGTCTAGCATGTGGTTGAGGGTGGAGCCGTGTTCTGCCCTCACATGCTTTTTTTTTTTTTTTCTTTATGATGCCGTGTGTCCTCTCAGGATTAGGGTTTTTAAAGCTTTAAAAGGATCTAATAACCCTTCTCTGAGGTTTCACTGGGGAGGGCCAGGGAATAAAAAATACCATCAAGAAAAGCAGTAACACACCATTTAATATATTAAAATGTTGTTCCAGCTCAGGTACATCATACTGGGCACCTATAAACCACTTATATTAAACTGTGCTTTTGCGTGGTACCATTTGATTAAGTTGAAGGACACCATAAGGAATAGCTCTGTGAAATGTATTATTGTGAGTTCTGTCAGAATGTTGCTGAGGACTGTTGATTTTATCACATATGGTCTCTGTGCGAAGATACTCAGGAGAAATTCTGAACTTAGAATGGTTGAAATTGTGAGCAGTTATTTTGTTTTTATATTGTAGATACTATGTGCTATACAGATAATTAGACGTGAATCCATCCATCCATCTACCTACCTATCATTAATCAGTGAAGCAATCCTCAGTGTGCATATAGTAAAGCAAAACCTAGTGATAGGATTGGACTTGCTATTCCTGTTCCACAGTCTTTGGAGCACTGGATTGTTCTCTGAGCCAGGGCTGGCAGGCCTTCAATTTTCCATCTTAGGAGGAAGGGCTATGTCCAACTTCACCTTGAGCCTGTGTCTCGGTTTAAAAGGATCGATAGAGGCTGTTATAGCTGAGGCTCAGGATTTGACTGCCTCTTATTAAGAGAGATGAGTTAACTGTGGAATTGTCTCAGGAAATCCAACATCATTTAGATGTATCAGGAATCTAGCTCCGATAAGAGTGACGTAAACTCAGAGTTTCTAAGATCCTCTTCTTTAACTCCAGCATCAACTTTTCTGGGCGTGGTGGCTTCGTAACAAGGTGTCAGCTTGGCTAGGCTGAACTATACTTCCCTAAGTCCCCTTTCCTCTGTGTTTTTGGTCTGAGTAAACCACAGGGAGATGCTTAGATGTGGAGGCAGAAAGGAAGCAGTGGACATCCTGAAGCTCACAGACATTGATGCTGATCAGCTGACTCACCTTGTGGGCGTGAGTCTGCAGCTGAGCCTTCAACTGCTTCACCTTCCCCTGGAGCTTCCTTCTGCTTCTCTGGCTCCTGGGCCAGGTGTGTATTTAGTTCTGTAACAAAGGGCCCTGGCTTTGGCAGGACATGCACACATCTGTAGTTCTCCTGCTCCGGTTGAGAAGTGCACTGGGATGGTTCCACGTAGCACATGATAAGAAGTCTGCAGTAAGTGCCTCTTCCACATCCTTCTTGGGCAGCTCCATTCCCAGAATGCTCTGTTTCTGCCAGTGTGATGTTCCGAACATGATGTTTCTGTTCTGACTCATGGCCTTGTCTGCTAGTGAATAGATCTGCATACACCTGTTAATTCACCACATAGGTGCTGAACATCTAATATCTAATGTATCTCAGTCATTTATCAGGTTCTGAGACTACAGAGATGAATGATGCTGGTAGAGATAGTCTACAGATAACTATTAAAATGTGGTGGTGGGGTAACAAAGAGATGTAAATTTTCATGATGGGAAATGGGAAAGAATGACTACTACTTCCTAGAAAAGACCTGAGATCAGGGAGGACTTCACAGAGAGATAAGCAATGGCCTTAACTGACAAGCACATCAGACATGAGTATTCTTTGAAACAAACAAACAAACAAACAAATCTAACAGTGCAAGACAACCCTGTTAAATGAAGTGGGGTCCACAGGAGGAATAGTGGGGGGTAAGATAAGAGAAGATGCTAATTCTCTTTGGTACATGTGGATTATCAGATGCCGGTAGGGCAGCCGGATAAAGATATCCAGGAGAATGTTGTCTAATCCAGGTCTTCAGAGAGATCTGGGCTAGAGGTGTAGATCTGGAAGTTTTCAGCACAAAGGTGGGAGTTGCAGTCAGAAGCAAGGACCTCAATCCAAGGACAAACAACTTTCCTCAACCTGTGTCTCTGCTCACTGCAGCAGGAACCACAGACAAAGTGACTGCAGGTCCTTACTCATGGCTCAAAGGCTCCATGATTTTCCTGTTCATCCAGGCTTTGACTCCCCAATTCCAGACTCAGTTAGCTTGACATCTTGGTTTATGCTTCTCATCCTATCCATGTGAAGATCACATGGGATCACTCACTAGGAACGTGCCCTAGACTCCATGCTCTGCACCTGTCGTGAAGTAGCAGGAAGTCTAGTCGACATTCCTGGGATCTGGCCTTGGTGAATCTCCTGTGCTCTGTCCCATCTTGAATCCATTCATATGTCTTATTGATACTACCTCCAAAACATACCTCTGCTGCTCTAGGCATCATTGCTACTACTCTGGTCTAAACCACCATGTTTCACTGGGACCATGGCCTCCTCACCACCTCCTTGCTTTCATACATAGGCCCCCATAACACACTCCATTCACAGCAACAAGAGTGACTGATCCCTTTAAAAGAATGAATCTGGGAGCTCCCTGGCGGTCCAGTAGTTAGGACTTGGTGCTTTCATTGTCATGGTCAGCGTTCAATAATCCCGGGTCAGGAAACAAAGATCCCACAAGCTGCGTGGTGCAACCCAGAAAAAAAAAAAAAGTATCTGATCATTCCCCTTCCCTGCTCAGAACCATTTAGTGGCTTCCATTACACTCAATATAAATCCAGTTCTTTACCTTGGCAGGGAAGGCCTTGCATGATATGTCCCCTGACCTCATGTCAAAGGTCGTCATGTGTCAGTCTCATCCTGGAGCAGCACATGCTTCTGCAACACTGGTCCTTTTTCTGTTCCTGGAACATGATAAACCTTCCTCACCTCAGGCCATCATGTTTGTTGATGGCCCTACATACAATCTCTTCTCCTAGCTCTTTTAAAGGCTTCAAATCTCAGCTTAAATATATCTCCCTCAGACAAGTTGTTCCCTTGACCCCCAATCCAAAGGAACCCCACCACATTCACCCAGTTACATGCTAGCCATTGCTATGCTTATGTCCACCAAACTTATGACCAGTGAATACCTTATTCATTCAGGTGTTTTTTTGCTGATCTGCTGTGCTCCACACTCTATTGTGAGTGTGTGTGTGTGTGTGTGTGTGTGTGTGTGTGTGTGTAGCAGAGTAACTTCCCCACATCTGAAGAAGATGATTTGATCTGATAGTTTATGAGCATAGGAGGAGGGCTAATGTCCTAGAAAATAATATGTTCTTATCCTTTTGTCTTCTACTATTTTCATTCCACTTTATTTCATATTCACTCCAAGCTGGAGATAGTCCTGATATTTCTTATTTGGAAAGGCAACATAGTGTTTCTTCATGTTGAGATTTATCAAGCTCTCCATTTGCTTGGTAATTGGATTATTTACCAGTTTTTATTTTCCTATTTTCAGTTGTATTTCTATGAGTACATAAATTTTTGTTTATTGTATCCAGGAGAATTTCTTTGGGATATAAACACAGAAATAGAATTTCTGGGTCAAAACTCTGAACGATTTTAGAAGTCTTATTACATAGCAACAGATTTCTCCTTAGAAAGATGGAACCAATTTGCTGTGCCCAAAGCAATGTACAACTGTGCCTGGTTCCCCATAGTCTTGTCAGAATTGACTTTAAACTTTATCACTTGAACCTTGTTTTGCTAATTTAGGCATGTTGGGAGGCAACCATAGAAAACCGCACAAGGGAAAAATCACATGGTAGAGTCACTATGTTCTAGCGTGAAGCACTCACTTCTGCAATTCTAGAAACTTGATTTTATCAGAGCCTGTATCTTCTGGAAGGCTTTCAGCAACAGAAAACAGAAAAAAAAAAAATTGAAACTGGCTAATATCATGAAGCAGATTTATCGGCAGGTAACTGCTCTGTTCATCAGGACCGTGGCTCATATCTCTACCATTCTCTTGGATTTCCTTTCCTCTTGGTGTCCACTTGATATTGGAGGGAAACTTGCTAACGCGATTCCAAGCCTCGCTTCTGCATATGACAACACCCAGCTAAGGAATGAAACAATTTCTCAGGACTCTTTTTACCACTGAGGAAGCTTTTCAAAAATAACTCCTCTCCCCTCCCAGATACATCCCCTGTGTCTCATTGTACTGAAGTGGGTCCCTTGCTTGTTTCTGAACTAATTACTATGTGCCAGCAATAAATGTGGGTATTATTTAGGCTTGCATTCCTATACTTCTCCCACACAATCCATGTAAGGGGCAGATGTATGGTGAGTAGCCAATTAGACCCAAGCCCCTGGAGCAGGGCTCGGAATGAGGTGTCCGGGAAAGGAGAACACATGAATAAAAACAGAACGATTAGGAGAGGGGAATAGATGCTGGATAAACAATTTCCAATAAAATACTAGAATATAATCACACTCACATTAACCAAACTCACAGAGACAGAGATACCAATGGATTACTATTTACAATGAGAAACAGCGCTGCCAAGGGAACAATGCTATGTTAAATACCTAAAGCATTTTCTCCCTGCAAGCTAACTGCATGTAAAGCAAAAAGTCCACTTAAAAAATGGAGCAATAAAACAAGTCTGGGTATTCTTCATGGCCTGTATCATCAAGCTTTGGGGGCTTATCTTACCATCTCCCGTACTGGTCAGAGACTCTAAGGGGGCCAGGAAGTTGTGGACTCTTGACCAGGATGTTCCTTTCTTATGAGCAGTGCCTGGACACTCCTGAGTTCTCTGATAAAATCCAAGGTGAGGATCGCCTATCCAGTAACCTAACTCTCATAAAGCCAAACACAATGGAAATTCGTAGGTTTCAGCTTTGAAAGCCATTGAATTTAGATTACCTGAATTAAATATTGTGTCCAGGTTACTTTTTATGTTCTCTGAAACTCATTCTCAGAGGTTGATTGCATCACACTTTAGGAAGTATATTATGCCCTCTTCACGTCCTATCTACCCGTTTCCTTGCTTGCTCGGCTTGAGCGGCTGGGATCTCTTCCTGTTCTTCATCCACTGGAATCAGACTGTCACCACTGGGAATTTTCATCTACTCCCTCTGCCTGGAATACTTCTCTTCCACACACACATATTTCAATGGCTCCTTTTCTCATTTTATTCAATTCTGTTCTCACATATCTCTTTATAAGTGAGACTTGCACAGACAATCCTATTTAAATAATATCCCATCTCTCTTGCTCCGCTTCAGTTTTCTACATTGTTCTTATCACAATCTGACATAGCTGTTATTTATCTTTCATCTCTTTGCTCTGAGGATCTTGTCTGTTTGGTTCACTGCTGTAACTCTAGCACCTAGAAGAATAACTGACACATACTAGATTCTCAACAAACACCTATTCAGTCACACGGTTTGAACGTGAATTTGTTTTCTTTTGTATGCCTCTTTGTTACAAAAGTGTGGTTGTGTGAACAAATTCAGTATCAATTTAGGCCATTTTAGTAGAAGCTACTTTATGCATCCAAGATTTATTTTTCTCTAAACTGCTTTGGCAATTTTGGGTCCTTTGCATTTCCACATAAATTCCTTGATCAACTTGTCAGTTTTTCACAAAAAGGCTGCTAGATTTTATGGGGACTGTATTGAATCCATAGATTGATTTGAGTAGAATCACCATATTCACAATTATTTAGCTCTCCTTTAAATTCTATCAGCAAAGTTTATAGTTTTCAGTGTACAACAAATTGTTCATTTTTTCCTATGGATTTTTATTCTTTATAATGCTGCTGTAAATAGGATTTTTTTTTAATTTAATATTCAAATTGTCCATTGTTAATATATAAATACACTTGTTTTTTATATATGAACCAATGATCTCCCTCATCTCTGTTTCTCCTTGAGTCATTTTTTTTAATATTTTGGTTTCTGCTCTGTTAGATTCTTTATTTTAAAAATTAATTAATAGGCATTAATTAATTAATTTTTGGCTGCACTGGGTCTTCGTTGCTGCACGTGGGCTTTTCCCTAGTTGGGGCGAGCGGGGGCTACTCCTTGTTGCGGTGCGCGGGCTTCTCGTTGCCGTGGCTTCTCTGGTTGCGGAGCATGTGGTCTAGGTGCCTTGGGTCAGTTTTGATAATTTGTGTCAATTTTTATTTCATCTAAGTTGTCTAATTTGTTGATATGGTAATTTATAATGTTCCCTTTAAAAAACTTTAAAAGTTTGATTGGTGGTGATAGTTTTTCTTTCAGTCCTGATTTTTGATAATTTGTCTCCTCTCTCTTTTTAGTTTGGCCATTTAGGTAAAGGCTTATCCATTTTGTTTATATTTTCAAAGAAAGAACTTTTGGTTTTATGGATATTCTTCTTTGCTTTTCTGTATTTTAGTTCATTGATTTACCATATATTATTTCCTTTCTTCTGCTTTCTTTGTATTTACTTTTCTCCTATTTCTCTAGTTTCATAAGGCTGAAGTTTAGGTCAATAATTGGAGACCTTCCTTTTTTCTAATACAGGTGTTTAAAGCCATAAATGTCCCTTTAAGCACTGCTTTAGCTGTATCTCACTGATCCAGACATGTTGTATTTTCATTATCATTCAGTTAAATATATTTTCCGATTGTTCTCTTTTGTTTTGTTTGATCAGTAGGATATTTAGAAGCGTGCTGTTTAATTTCCCTCCAGACTGGGCTTCCCTATAAACTAAACAGTGTTTTAGTGTTGATGAGCAGTGTTTTTTAAAATAACAATGAAGTCAAATTTATCAATTTCATTAGGTGTTATTACTTTCTGTAACCTAAGGATACTCATATATCACAAATAGATTCTCCTGTGTCTTCCATTAAAATATACTCAGTGTGAACTTTTACATTTAGATCTATGACCTAACTTAACTGGGTGCCTTTGGTCTATTTCATTGATCTATTTGTCAATTCTTATGTCAGAACTACATTGTCACAAATATTTTACCTTAGTGATACTCAGCTTTTCCACTTTTGACATTTTGGACTGGATAATTTTTCGTTGCTTTGGGCTGTCTTGTGCATTGTAGAATGCTTAGGTGCATCCTTGTGTTCTACACACAAAATGCTGATAGCACCCTCCTCCAAGTTGTGGCATTTCTTATAGTTTGGGGACAAAGGATTTTCTTAATTTTCCTCTATCTAAAAATGTATTTTTCACTCTCTCTTAAAGATATATAGAATTAAGGATACAGAATTCTGGATTGAGATTATTTTTCTCTCATTACTTTGAAGATGTGTTTTCACTGTCTTCTGAACTCTGTAGTTTTTGGTAAGAAGGCAGTGATAATTCAAATCATTATACCTCTGAATGCTGTGTTTTTTCCCTTGTTGCCTTTAAGATTTTCTTTTTCTGTCTCTGTCTTTCTTTTTTGTTTTTGTTTCAGCACGCTAACTGATGTCCTTAGGAGTGTGTGTGCGCGCGCGCGCGTGTGTGTGTATGTGTGTGTGTGTTTTAAACCTGCTTGGAATTCAAAGAGCTTTTTAATTTGTGAATTTGTAATGTCATGTTTTGGTAATCCTACAGAAATGGTCTGGAATCCCCACCCACCAAAAAAATTGGTACAAATGTCAAAGCTGATAACACCAAACACACACACCAAGAAAGTATGTAAAGATTTATTACTCACATAATGAAGATTTACGGTGAGAGCGAGGTGGGTTTCCCAAGCAGGTCCAAAATGGACTGAGAGAGCAGAGAAAGGAGATTGGCTTAGGGTTTTTATGGTGGTTAGGAATTAGGACCAGGATGAGTGTTGCTGCCTGTAAGCCAGAGCTGAATGGTATGAACTTCCCACTGGTTCAAATTGAGGCTACATCTGGGCTTTCTTATTTGCTTTCCCAGATGTGAGGCAGAAAGAGAAAAGGAGGGGTGATGCTTAAAAGCAATCACGAATCAAACATCAAAAATGGAGTCAGAGGGCTTCCCTGGTGGCGCAGTGGTTGAGAGTCCACCTGCTGATGCAGGGGACATGGGTTCGTGCCCCGGTCCGGGAGGATCCCACATGCCACGGAGCGGCTGGGCCCGTGAGCCATGGCTGCTGAGCCTGCGCGTCCGGAGCCTGTGCTCTGCAACGGGAGAGGCCGCAGCGGTGAGAGGCCCGCGTACCAAAAAAAAAAAAAAAAAAAAAAGAAAAATGGAGTCAGACTCTTTATTACATGTGACCCAAATTGGAAGACATTTCAGAAACTAGATCTTCAGTTTTTTCCCCTCCAGTCACACACTCTCCCTCTCTCTTCTGAGTTTGATATCAACAAATTGATTTTTATCATTTTCTTTTCAATTATTTCTTTGTATTGGCTTCTTTCATTTAAAATAATGCTTTTGAGAGATATTCATGTGATTGCAAGTCATTAGTCCATTCCTTTTTATTATATGAATATGCCACAGTGTGTTTGTGCACCTACCACTTGAATGGAAATTTGAGTTATTTCCAGTTTGGGTTTTTAGAAAATTAATTAATTATTTTGGCTGCGTTGGGTCTTTGTTGCTGTGCACAGGCTTTTCTCTAGTTGAGGCGAGCAGGGGCTACACTTCGTTGTGGTGCGTGGGCTTCTCTTTGCGGTGGCTTCTCTTGTTGCAGAGCATGGGCTCTAGGCGTGCAGACTTCAGTAGTTATGGCTCACGGGCTTCAGTAGCTGTGGCTCACGGGCTCTAGAGCACAGGCTCAGTAGTTGTGGTGCACGGGCTTAGTTGCTCCGCAGCATGTGGGATCTTCCTGGACCAGGGATCGAACCCCTGTCCCCTGCATTGGCAGGCAGATTCTTAACCACTGCACCACCAGGGAAGTCCCCAGCTTGGGGTTATTTTTGATAAAGCGTCTATAAACTTCTGCCTGCAAGCTTTTGTGTGGACACAAGTTTGCTTTTATTTTGGATAAATACCTGGAAGTAGAATTCCTGAGTCTACTATCATAAGTGCATATTTAACTTTATAAGAACTTCTCAACTTGTATTTCCATTAGCAGCATATGAGAGTGCCAGTTACTCCAGATATCACCAACATGTGGTATTGTGATTCCTTTTAAGTTCAGCATTTTTAGTGACCTTGTAGTAGCAGTGTCTCACCGTGGTCATAATTTGAATATTCCTAACTTTTTTTCTGTTAATGGTATCTTGGGTCTAATTGAACTATATTATGTATTTGAGCTTAGTAAATTTAACTGACCATATGAAGGATATATAATACACAGGGGGCAAAGCACACTGGATATGGCACCAGATGACATGGGATTTGCATCCCAGTTCCACAATATCTTAACTGTGTTGCCTAGAGCAAAGTCAGCTTTTTTTGTTTTGCTTTGTTTATTTTTTATTTATTTTCTCTTATTAGTCATCCATTTTATACACATCAGTGTATACATGTCAATCCCAATCTCCCAATTCATCATACCACCATGCCCACTCCCCTGCCGCTTTCCCCCCTTGGTGTCCATTCGTTTTTTTCTCTAGTTCTGCGTCTCAATTTCTGCTCTGCAAACCGGTTCATCTGTACCATATTCTAGGTTCCACATATATGTGTTAATGTACGATATTTGTTTTTATCTTTCTGACTTCCTTCACTCTTTATGACAGTCTCTAGATCCATCCACGGCTCTACAAATGACCCAATTTCATTCCTTTTTATGGCTGAGTAATATTCCATTGTATATATGTACCACATCTTCTTTATCCATTCGTCTGTCGATGGGCATTTAGGTTGCTTCCATGACCTGTCTATTGTAAATAGTGTTGCAATGAACATTGGGGTGCATGTGTCTTTGTGAATTTTGGTTTTCTCTGGGTATATGCCCAGTAGTGGGATTGCGGGGTCATATGGTAATTCTACTGGTAGTTCTTTAAGGAACCTCCATACTGTTCTCCATAGTGGCTGAATCAATTTACATTCCCATCAACAGTGCAAGAGGGTTGCCTTTTCTCCATACCCTCTCCAGCATTTTTTGTTTCTAGATTTTCTGATGAAGCCCATTGTAACTGGTGTGAGGTCATACCTCACTGTAGTTTTGATTTGCATTTCTCTAATAATTATTGATGTTGAGCAGCTTTTCATGTGCTTCTTGGCCATCTGTATGTCTTCTTTGGAGAAATGTCTATTTAGGTCTTCTGCCCATTTTTGGATTGGGTTTTTTGTTTTGTTAATATTGAGCTGCATGAGATGTTTATATATTTTGGAGATTAATCCTTTGTCTGTTGATTCATTTGCAAATATTTTCTCCCATTCTGAGGGTTGTCTTTTCATCTTGTTTATGGTTTCCTTTGCTGTGCAAAAGCTTTTAACTTTCATTAGGTCTCTCTCATTTGTTTATTGTTGTTTTTATTACCATTACTCTAGGAGGTGGATCAAAAAAGATCTTCCTGTGATTTATGTCAAAGAGTGTTCTCCCTATGTTTTCCTCTAAGAGTTTTATAGTGTCTGGTCTTACATTTAGGTCTCTAATCCATTTTGAGTTTATTTTTGTATATGGTGTTAGGGAGTGTTCTGATTTCATTCTTTTACATGTAGCTGTCCAGTTTTCCCAGTACCACTTACTGAAGAGACTATCTTTTCTCCACTGTACATATCCTTGCCTCCTTTGTCATAGATTAGCTGACCATAGGTGTGTGGGCTTATCTCTGGGCTTTCTATCCTGTTCCATTGATCTGTATTTCTCTTTTTGTGCCAGTATCATACTGTCTTGATTACTGTAGCTTTGTAGTAGAGTCTGAAGTCAGGGAGTCTGATTCCTCCAGCTCTGTTTTTTTCCCTCAAGACTGCTTTGGCTCTTCAGGGTCTTTTGTGTCTCCATACAAATTTTAAGATTTTTGGCTCTAGTTCTGTAAAAAATGCCATTGGTAATTTGATAGGGATTGCACTGAATCTGTAGATTGCTTTTGGTAGTATAGCCATTTTCATAATATTGATTCTTTCAATCCAAGAACATGGTATATCTCTCCATCCGTTGGTATCATCTTTAATTTCTTTCATCAGTGTCTTATAGTTTTCCGCATACAGGTCTTTTGTCTCCCTAAGTAGGTTTATTCCTAGGTATTTTATTCTTTTTATTGCAGTGGCAAATGGGAGTGTTTCCTTAATTTCTCTTTCAGATTTTTCATCATTAGTGTGTAGAAATGCCAGAGATTTCTGTGCATTAATTTAGTATCCTGCAACTTTACCAAATTCATTGTTAGCTCTAGTAGTTTTCTGGTAGCATCTTTAGGATTCTCTATGTATAGTATCATGTCATGTGCAAACAGTGACAGTTTTACTTCTTCTTTTCCAATTGGTATTACTTTTATTTCTTTTTCTTCTCTGATTGCCATGGCTAGGACTTCCAAAACTATGTTGAATAATAGTGGTGAGAGTGGACATCCTTGTCTTGTTCCTGATCTTAGTGGAAATTCTTTCAGTTTTTCACCATTGAGAATGATGTTGGCTGTGGGTTTGTTGTATATGGCCCTTATTATGTTGATGTAGGTTTCCTCTATGCCCACTTTCTGGAGAGTTTTTATCATAACTCGGTGTTGAATTTTGTAAATAGCTTTTTTTGCATCTATTGAGATGATCATATGGTTTTTCTGCTTCAGTTTGTTAATATGGTGTATCACATTGATTGATTTGCGTATATTGAAGAATCCTAGCTTCTCTGTGATAAATCCCACTTGATCATGGTGTATGATGCTTTTAATGTGTTGTTGGATTCTGTTTGCTAGTATTTTGTTGAGGATTTTTGCATCTATATTCATCAGTGATATTGGTCTGTATTTTCTTTTTTTGTAGTATCTTTGTCTGGTTTTGGTATCAGGGTAATAGTGATCTCAGAGAATGAGTTTGGGAGTGTTCCTTCCTCTGCAGTTTTTTGGAAGAGTTTGAGAAGAATGGGTCTTAACTCTTCTCTAAATCTTTGATAGAATTCACCTGTGAAGCCATCTGGTCCTGGACTTTTCTTTGTTGGAAGATTTTTAATCACAGTTTCAATTTCATTACATGTGATTGGTCTGTTCATATTTTCTGTTTCTTCCTGGTTCAGTCTTGGAAGCTTATACCTTTCTAAGAATTTGTCCATTTCTTCCAGGTTGTCCATTTTATTGGCATAGAGTTGCTTGTAGTAGTCAGTTAGGATGCTTTGTATTTCTGTGGTGTCTGTTGTAACTTCTCCTTTTTCTCTTTTTCTTGATGAGTCTGGCAAACGGTTTATCAATTTTGTTTATCTTCTCAAAAAACCAGCTTTTACTTTTATTGATTTTTGCTACTGTTTTCTATTTCATTTATTTCTGCTCTGATCTTTTATGATTTCTTTCCTTCTGCTAACTTTGGGTTTTGTTTGTTCTTCTTTCTCTATTTCCTTTAGGTGTAAGGTAAGATTGTTTGAGATTTTTCTTGTTTCTTGAGGTAGGCTTGCATCGCTATAAACTTCACTCTTAGAACTGCTTTTGCTGCATCCCATAGGTTTTGGATCGTCGTGTTTTCATTGTTATTTGTCTCTAGGTATTTTTTGATTTCCTCTTTGATTTCTTCCGTGATCTCTTGGTTATTTAGTAACGTAGTCTTTAGCCTCCACGTGTTTGTGTTTTTTACAGTTTTTTCCCTGTAATTGACTTCTAATCTCATAGCATTGTGGTCAGAAAAGATGCTTGGTATGATTTCAATTTTGTTAAATTTACTGAGGCTTGATTTGTGACCCAAGATGTGATCTGAGAGAATGTTCCGTGCGCACTTGAGAAGAAAGTGTAATCTGCTGTGTTTGGATGGAATGTCCTATAAATATCAATTAAAGCTATCTGGTCTAGTGTGTCATTTAAAGCTTGTGTTTCCTTGTTAATTTTCTGTTTGGATATTCTGTCCATTAGCGTAAGTGAGGTGTTAAAGTCCCCCACTATTATTGTGTTACTGTCGATTTCCTCTTTTATAGCTGTTAGCAGTAGCCTTATGTATTGAGGTGCTCCTATGTTGGGTGCATATGTATTTATAATTGTTATATCTTCCTCTTGGTTTGATCTCTTGATCATTACGTAGTGTCCTTCCTTGTTTCTTGTAACATTCTTTATTTTAAAGTCATTTTATCTGACATGAGTATTGCTACTCCAGCTTTCTTTTGATTTCCATTTGCATGGAATATCTTTTTCCATCCCGTCACTTTCAGTCTGTATGTGTCCCTAGGTCTGAAGTGGGTCTCTTGTAGACAGCATATATATGGGTGTTGTTTTTCTATCCATTCAGCTAGCCTGTGTCTTTTGGTTGGAGCATTTAATCCATTCATGTTTAAGGTAATTATTGATATATATGTTCCTATTACCATTTTGTTAATTGTTTTTGGTTTGTTCTTGTAGGTCCTTTTGTTCTCTTGTGTTTCCCACTTAGAGAAGATCCTTTAGCATTTGTTGTAGAGCTGGTTTGGTGGTGCTGAATTCTCTTGGCTTTTGCTTGTTTGGAAAGTTTTTGATTTCTCCATCAAATCTGAATGAGATCCTTGCTGGGTAGAGTAATCTTGGTTGTAGGTTCTTCCCTTTCATCACTTTAAGTATATCATGCCACTCCCTTCTGGCTTGTAGAGTTTCTGTTGAGAAATCAGCTGTTAACCTTATGGGAGTTTCCTTGTATGTCATTTGTCATTTTTCCCTTTCTGCTTTCAATAATTTTTCTTTGTCTTTAATTTTTGTGAATTTAATTACTCTGTGTCTCTGTGTGTTTCTCCTTGGGTTTATCCTGTACGGGACTCTCTGCACTTTCTGGACTTGGGTGGCTATTTCCTTTCCAATGTTAGGGAAGTTTTCAACTATAATCTCTTCAAATATTTTTTGGGGTACTTTCTCTCTCTCTTCTCCTTCTGGGACCCCTATTATGCAAATGTTGCTGCATTTGATGTTGTCCCAGAGGTCTCTTAGGCTGTCTTCATTTCTTTTCATTCTTTTTTCTTTATTTTGTTCCACAGTATTGAATTCCACCATTCTGTCTTCCAGGTCACTTATTTGTTCTTCTGCCTCTGTTATTCTGCTATTGATTCCTTCTAGTGTATTTTTCTTATCAGTTATTGTATTGTTCATTTCTGTTTGTTTGTTCTTTAATTCTTCTAGGTCTTTGTTAAACATTTCTTGCATCTTCTCAATCTCTGCCTCCATTGTTTTTCCGAGGTCCTGGATCATCTTCACTATCATTATTCTGAATTCTTTTTCTGGAAGGTTGCCTATCTCCACTTCATTTAATTGTTTTTCTGGGGTTTTATCTTGTTCCTTCATCTGGTACGTAGCCCTCTGCCTTTTCATCTTGTCTATCTTTCTGTGAATGTGGTATTTGTCCCACAGGCTGCAGGATTGTTGTTGTCCTTGCTTCTGCTGCCTGCCCTCTGGTGGATGAGGCTCTTCCTAATGTTTAATGACACTGTTAATCACTTCTCTTGCTTATTTACTATTCATATATCTTCTTTGGGAAAATTTCTGTTAATATCTTTGGACTGATTTTTAAAATTCTTCTTTTTATATTTGATTGTTTTATTTAGATTTAAATATTCTTTATATATTCTGGATAAAGATATTTGTGTTACTAATACCTTCTCTAATTTATCTGACTAGTAGTGGCTTGAGAGGCAAAGGAAATCCAGGTCACAAAATTTTCTCCCATGTTTTCTTCCAAAATGTATACAGGTGTAGTGTTTACACCTATATCTTAGTGACCTACATCAGGCAACGATTTCTTAGATAAGACACAAAAACATAAACCTTAAAAAAAGGAAAAAAATACAATAGCCTTCTCTTTATAAATAATTTAAGGCAGCTGACAGTGGAGAAATACTTTTAAAGAACTGAAAAAAAAACAAATAAACATCAACCTGGAATTCCATGCCCAATAAGGTAGTCTGCAATGATGAAGGTACAATAAAGATTTTTGGGGGGCATAAAGAAGCTGAAAGAATTTATGAGCAGCAGACCTACACTATAAGAAATATTAAAGGAAGTCATTCTAACAGAAGGAAAAAATTATATAAGATGGAAATCAGATCTACATAACATGATGAATACCACTGGAAATGGTCAAATATATGGATAAACATAAAACAATTTTCTTGTATAAAAATCTCTTTATAAGATAATTGACTATTTAAAGCAAAGCAATGTGTTATGTAGTTTATAACATGTGTAGAAGTAGAATGTATGATGACAATAGCAGAAAAGCCAGCAGAGGGAAAATAGAAGTGGACTGCATAAGGTTCTTACACAACATGTGAAGAGCTATAATGTTACTTGCAGGTGGATTGTGCTAAGTTAAAGATGCATGTTGTAAACCCCAAAACAACCAGTAAAAACACAAAATAAATAGCTAATAAGCCAACTAAAGAAATGAAATAAAGTCATAAAATCTATTATGTCTGAACATTGGCATACACATACAAAACTCAGAAATGGAATTTTTACATGTTCAAAAATTTTCCAAATACATACGTTCAATGGGTGTAGACCAAATGTGTTAAAATAACAAAGTGAAATATCTTCTTATTAGTGTGTAGGGACTGCTGATTGACTTCAAGAATTGTGGAAATATTCAATATAAAAGTCCAATTTCTGCAAAAACTAACCCCTATTTGGAATGAAAAATGATACTATGATTAACTATGCACAGCCGATGATGACATTTTCATTTAGATTCATGAATCTTTGTAAGCCATCTTTTTCAGACACTATAGCCATTAAACCAAGAATCAAAATGAACTAAACTTAGAACCAGACTTTGGAATTTCTACATCACCAAGAGTGAAATAAATATTATTCAAAAATAATGATGCATATTCAAACACATTGTCACTATTAAAACTTTATATTAATGAGAATATTTACTGTATGAAAACCTTTTTGCATATTTAATATGCAAAATATTAAAATGTAAACATTATTTCATCTTTATCATTGTTTTAATTTATAATTTTATACCATCTAATGTAATATCTATTTACAAATTTTACAATTACAATTTATTCTGTTACCTGTTATTTATTGTAATAATTATGTTTGCATATGATAGATACATATATATTATAAAGTACATGTGAAATATAACATACATATTACTAATTGTAGGAGTTATTATGATGTAATATTAATTATTTGGAGAGTAAAACAAATAAGCATAATGAGGTTTCAATGAATGGCAGGTTCAGTTCTAAAAGCCCGGTCTTGTCTGTTCTGAGAGACAATGCAAATGGATGGAGAAGCAAAAACTTCCAGAAAGAGACTTGTATGGGTTGAGATCGTTTTAGCACTTTCTAACTATAAGAAAGTGCCTTTTCATGTCTTTAATTGAGAAAGTGCCTTTAATTCACATCTTTTAGCCTCATTTTCCCCTTTTATGAAAAGGAGCATGTATTAATACCTACCTCAATAAGTTGTTGAAAGGATTAATTAATTTTGTAAAATAATTAACATTTGTAATTAGCATATGTAAATGAATTCAAATAGTGCATGAGACACATTAGTGTTAACAACTATGATTAGTGTTACTGCTACCATTAATTATTGCTAAAATTTATATAGCCTTTTTAATAAGTGCTAAGGCCTATTTTAACATATTTTACATATGTTAACTGTCTTAACCCTCATTAAAAAAAACAAGGTGGATATGCATGAGGTATTAGTCCGACTTTAGAGATGAACAAATTGGCATACACGGAATTAAATTTTATTATTATAGTGTGTGTGTTTTAAAGTAGCCTTCTGTTTGGAGAATGTCATTTTTTTCATGGTAGATAAATAAGGCATTAGGTTGGTTAAGATAAGCTTGAAAAAAAGTGTCTTTTTTAAAGATTTTTTAAAAATTCATTTATGTATTTTTGGCTGCATTGTGTCTTTATTGCTGCACTCGGACTTTCTCTAGTTGGGGTGAGTGGGGGCTATTTTTCGTTTCAGTGCGTGGGCTTCTTATTGTGGTGGCTTCTCTTGTTGTGGAACAGGGGCTTCAGGCGCGCGGGCTTCAGTAGTTGTGGCTCATGGGCTCAGTAGTTGTGGCTCGCAGTCTGTAGAGCGCAGGCTCAGTAGTTATGGCACATGGGCTTAGTTGCTCTGCGGCATGTGGGATCTTCCCTGACCAGGGATCGAATCCGTGTTCCCTGCATTGGCAGGTGGATTCTTAACCACTGCGCCACCAGGGAAGTACGAAAAAAATAGTTTTGCATGGATTGTCATAAGTTAGATTAGAATATGTTCTCTTTTTTTGCCTTAACATCGTATTTGACAATCAGAGTCAAACTTGCTTCATAAAAACAAGTGAGCAAATTAGCTCTAATCTTTTAAATCTACTTTGAAATGGTTTGTGTAATATAGGAAATATTTGGTCTTTGATATCAAAAAATAAATCCAAAATAAGGTCAGCTGGTGTGTGTGTGTATTAACACAACTAATTATGACATGATCTGAGAAACCTTTCTTTGATCTCAATGATGGAAAAATATAATCACTCTATACATATAAGCAACATACAGATGAAGATATTCAAGACACCTTTGGGTATACTATGTGACTGATTATTTTGATTCCTATTAGCTGTTAATAATTAGTGTTTCTCTAGCCAAAGATTTATTGACGGCATAGATCCACTGGGTCAATGGTCTATGACCTTCATTGTTAGAAACAAAGCAGCAAAAGCCTACATTCTCTTTTCAACTAGCATTTATTGCACACCTACTTTTGTGCCTAGCACTGTGATAAATATTAGGCAGCTAGCAATGGGAGGTATCAAAATTCTTGTCTTGAGCAATTCACAATAAGTGAGAGAGCATTGCAAGAAGATAATGACAATACACAGTTAAAGGTGTTAGAATAGCTAGAGATATGGGAATACAGTTATGGATTCAAGAAGGTCTCCATAAAGGAGACTGTATTTCAACTGCATTCTCAAGATAAATTTTTTTTTCCTCATATGAACTAGGCATTCAACACAGCAGGAGTTAGAAGAAGTCCGATTGTGAAAGAGTAGGGCATGCATAGAAACAGCTAGTTCAGAGAAACTGGAGCTAGTTGTTGTTAGGTGAAGATGGACAAGCTGGGGTTTGTTCATAAATTGTTTAGCTTTTATCCTATAGAATACAGGAATCCAATTAAGGTAATTTCCATAATCAGATTGTTCTTTGGGTCCAAAAGATATGTTGAAGCCTGTCCTGTGCCAGGCACTACACAAGGCCCTGGAGATACAGTAGTGAAGAAAGTAGAAATGTTTTCTGCCCTTGGGGTGCTTACAGGGTACTGAGCAGGTGCCCAGGTACTGTGGTCCTATGTCCTGACAATAGATGTTGAGGATCACTGAGATATTTTGGAGGTAGACTCAAGAGTATTTAGCAGACAAGTAAATGTTGCAAGTGAAGGAAAGGGAGGAATGGAAGATTTCTGGTTGGGAGGTGAATCGGATAGTGACATTACTGAGACTTACAGAAGAATCCGGGGTAGGAAGATGCCAGTTCAGTCTTTGACATGGGTGTGAAACTCTTTAGTATGACTGAACACACACTGAAGCTAATTAAAAAATACTCCTCAGTAAGGTGTCAGTTAAAATACCTTCTCAGAAAGAGCTTCTCTGACCACCTTAGCCAAAGAAGATGCTCTCTCTAACCACTTTCTACTCCATTACCCCAATTTATTTTCTTAACTCTTTTCCTATCTAGAATTATCTTATCTGCCTATTTGTTCATTTTCTGTTTTCCCGAACTAGAAGGTGAATTGCATGAGGGCAGAAAAATGGTCTGTTTTTATTCACCACTTTATCGTGGACATAAGAGAGAGCTCAGGTTAAAACTCCAGGTGAGTGTGAGAAGATACAAACAAATGAATCAATATGTGATTTCAGATTACTGTGCTTTTGAAACAGAAAGAAGGCCGATATGGTGGAAGTGTCGTGAATAGTGTCTTAATGGTATAGGATGAAGCTCAAAGAACAGAAAGGGACAGGTCATGAAGGGTCATGGCCAGGAGTATAGATTTTATTCCAAGTGTAAGTGATGCTTCACAAACATGGTTTCATCTTCAACGGCAAAGCTAGAGACCAGATATTCATCATGCCTGGCTAGACTTCCCAGTGGTCCCTTAAAAACTCTCCCAGTGGGAATCACTAACACCACCTTTAAATTTAATGTGACTCAAAACCCACCCACTTGGGAACACTTTTCAGCAGAATTAATTCTAATTGTCCCTTGATCTCTCCCACTGCCTGTTTTACAAATCCGAGTTCCCTTCTTGAATGTCTACTTTCAACACTGCTTTGCTCCAGTCTGTCATATCCTCCTGATTTCCTCTTCACTCTCTGCTCTGTGATTATGGGTAAAATCTGTCATGGGTATCCTTCTCTCTTCCTCCATATATGGCTTGGGTCACAAAATATAAATTAAAATATGATCCTTTTCAGTTATTTTCCTTTTCTAACCTTCACAGACAGTTGAGGAATGTGCCATATCTAGTATCTTGCTCAGGAGTCCTCTCCAAGGCATGACACTTCTACAGTTCTTCAAACTGCTGGGAAATAGGAAAAATAGGAAGCATGAAAAGGTAAACTGAGCTCTTCAACCCAGATTGATCCCTTGACCAAAAGCTAAATGTTATTTAAAATTTGTACAGGATTTCACAATTAAAGGTAACACTTGGCTGCAATTTCCCAACAGTCAGCATTCAATTTAGCGTATCTTGGCTTTTTGTTTACCCTATTTGGCTTCTTGTACAGTCTTCATATTTACTACATTTTTTAATTAAAGGAAACTTGCAGAATTTCAGTCCTGTGTATTCGGTTGTTCTTCATGGAGTTGTGCCTTTTGAGAGAAATCTTTTCATTTTAAGAGCTCCATTCTGAGAAACTCCTTAATGGAGTAGCACTTCCAGTAAGATCAAGAGTCAGCAGATGCAAGCGAATTGCAGCCGAACTCAGGCTTTCTTGTGGCTGGGTTACTCTGAACCATGCATTGTTCCTATTATTCTGTAGAATCTTTGCTAGAATGTTATGTTCATTGATTTCTCAAGGCAAGTGGTGGAGCTCAGTGAAATTCCTTTCTAAGAAGATAAGTGTACAACAGGAGAACTTGGATAATTTTACACTGCTTTCTTCTCCCTTCTGACTTCTACCTCCCTCTAAGGAAGAAGGATATGGAAAATAGAAAATATGGAATGGTGGATAAAAAATGGGATAACAGAAAAGAGGGAAAGGGGAAAAGTCTAATGGAGAGAAAGATAATGGGGAAGAGAGACATGAGAGGGAGAAGCTGAAGGAGGGAAGATACATAGGATATATTGTTGGTGGAGGGAGGGAGGATATAAGAAGGTAGGTTTATTCCTAGGTATTTTGTTCTTCTTGATGCAATGGTAAATGGGATCATTCCCTTAATTTCTCTTTCTGACAGTTCATTGTTAGTGTATGGAAATGCAACAGATTTCTGTATATTAAGTTTTTTTTCCTGCAACTTTACTGAATTCATTGATGAGCTCTGGTAGTTTTCTGGTGGCATCTTCAGGATTTTCAATGTATAGTATCATGTCATCTGCAAACAGTGACAGTTTTACTTCTTCCTTTCCAATGTGGATTCCTTTTTTTCTTTTCT
The DNA here is from genome assembly GCF_005190385.1 of Monodon monoceros. Classification (NCBI taxonomy): domain Eukaryota; kingdom Metazoa; phylum Chordata; class Mammalia; order Artiodactyla; family Monodontidae; genus Monodon; species Monodon monoceros. The sequence continues at coordinate 33,206,770 of NW_021703781.1, read as the reverse complement.
GATTTCTGTGACTAGGACTTCCAAAACTAGGCTGAAGAAAAGTGGTGACAGTGGGCATCCTTATATTATTGTCCCTGATCTTAGAGGAAATGCTTTCAGCTTTTCATCATTGAGTATAATGTTAGCTGTGGGTTTGTCATATTTGGCCTTTATTATGTTGATGTATGTTCCCTCTATGCCCACTTTCTGGAGAGTTTTTATCAGAAATGGATGTTGAACTTTATCAAAATTTTCACTTTTGTGAAGGTGGGGTAAAGAGAAGTAGTAATGAGTGAACAAAATTATTAGAACTATATAATCATTATTTAACCATTGATATATTAATAAAACAAGGCAAGTTAATATTTGAGAGGGTAATATTTAACGTAATTTAAAAACATATATTCAAAATTAATGGGGATGTTGGAAGAGAAAATGGTATAAGGCAGGAAAAATAAGGAAAAGAAAATGAACAAATAACAACAACAAATAGCAGACAGTTTAATAAACAGAAAATACAAATTAGAAAGGAAGAAATAAGACCACGTATGTTAGCGAGCACAATAAACACGAATGAATTGATATCCTCTGTCATGATGTTGATTGTCACAATATTACACATAAATACACATACACGTGCACACTTTGATATTTTAAAGTAGTATGCTCAATGAAAGCTACCAAGGAAAAATTTGAAATTAAATACTCTAGCAAAGATACATCAAACCAGTGTAATACAATGAAAGTAGCCAAGGCTAAATGCAAAGCCAAACACATCATACAGGAAGAAAAAAGGTCTTATGTGTAAAGAATTATGAAAATGTATTTCTTTATGAAAAAGCAAAATGGAAACCAAGTACATGAAGTAAATACTGTAGAAGATAGACTTGATAATATGAAATAACAGAGGAAGATATTAATAAAATTTATCAGGATGAAAAAAACTGATAAGTAGACTATATATGTACATAGATAAAGAAGGTTTAGATAATGAAATAAAAGATTTGATTTGATGCATTTATAAAAAGATAATTTTCTTGTACAGGCTTTATATTGTTTTGCCTTTACAAAATTAAATACTATTCAAAATTTCAAAAAGTTGAGACCTTATTAGCCTTCATGGCTCATAAATTTGTAAAAACTGTCAAACTTAAATAAAAATTAACTAAGACACTCTTCTCAATCTCTGAAGCAAAAAGGATATCATAATTGAAATTAAAACTTTATGAAAAGGGGAAAACCACACACTAAAATATATATCATACAACAACACATTTACCTATAGGAAATTTATAATGGCATTTTTTTATTATAAATAAAACAATAAAAAATACATTGAGTATTTGCCTACAAAATACAGGAAAAATTAAACAATAAAAAAAATTAAACAATACAAGATTAAGGATAAAAATTGAAGGAATAGAAAGCAACTAAATGGTGAGAGAGAACAATTAACAAAATCCCTTTTCCTCCAAGAATAGTAAAATAAATAAATTCCCAACAAGGTGGTCAGTTTAGGAGAAAAAGAGAGGCTAGAACAATACAAAACATTAGGAATGACATGGGAGGTATAAGCCCAAATACAAACAAATTAGAAGATTTATTTTATTTATTTATTTTTTGACTGTTAATAAAAATACCTTAGAAAAACATAAATTATGAAGCAAAACTACCAAAGAGAAGACTGCAGTCAAGTGACTGACATATTCTTGAATATTCTGGGAGTGTGTCAGACTAATAAATATTTAACTAAGAGTCTTCCTTCCCCATCCTACTCCACCCCCCAAAATTAAAGCATTTCAAGTGTCCCTATGTTTCTGATTAGATGAACATTACTTGAATATTTATTATTTTACCTTTGATTTTAGTAACTGACCACTCACTCGCTGTGGATTTGGTCCAGCCCTGGATCCTGAGACACCACTGAGTCAAATCCACTTGTAAGTTCTGGTTATTCCTCAGTCAGTCTTACAAGGATTCCCTTCCTCCACCTGACGTTTAAAGTTTGGGATTTCCTAGGACTCTGTTGTCAGACTTGTCCCCTCCCTGTCACCTCTCTGGTGAGGGGTGATGAGATAAACCACCAACAGATGAGTATCTTGACTATGACAGTGTGTTTCATCTATCTCCAAATATTTACCTCCTTGAAGTTCTCTCTCCAGTCTGGGCCTGGCACATGCTCAAGGCAGAAAGCTGGAATCCTCCCTCTTACTTTTCATATTCTATTATTTATAAGTCCTGAAATTCTACTTCCTAAGAATCTCTTTAATCCACTCTTTGAGCTCCATTTTGCAGACCTTTGTTTTTTCCTACCTTGAAGTTTGAAAGATTCTCCTGTTTTCCTAATTTCTGGGCTAGCCCCTTTCTGGGGCACTTTGGACCTTCTCTGTTTATAACACTTCAATATCTGTAGGCTAAGCACCTTGGAAGGACACAAAGGTCCCTTGTGATTGGGCTCTTGTCCACCTTTTCAGCCTCACCTCCTCCCACTCCCTCTGAGATTCTGACAGATTTGCTCTGAGAAACTATTTACAGTTCACCAAGTCACCTCTTTCTCTCAGGTGTCTGTGGCACTGTAAAGATTCTTCCATCCATCTGAAGTGCCTTTGGCCTCTTTGTCTATTGCGAGACAGCTATGTATCCTTCAGGTGACACTCCTGTGTTCGGTAGTCTCCACGGTCCCATTCCCATAGTGTGTTTTTGCAGACTTTTTTTTTTTTTATGGCAGGCATCACATATTTCAGTGGTTCTCAGTAACCTGAATGTTTTATTATTGGAGTTTGAACTCTTTGAGCATGGAAATCTTTTTTTTTTTTTAATTATTAAGTTTAACACCATGAATATGACAGGTAAAAATGGATAATTTCCTAGGAAAAAAGAAATTTTTATATTTCGAGATGGCAGGATGAGCTTTATGCCACCCCCTTATCCCACCCCCACCATAAATGGCTTCACATGGTAGAGAATATTAGATGGAAAAACCAACTAAACCAAACCTAACAAGAACAGCAGCAGTAACACCTCAACAACAAAAAAATGGAAAAGAAATACAGTAAATCCCAAAAGCCATTGAAAGCATAAAAGGTTATTTTTGGTAGAAAGTAAACAAATACCTGTACACATAAAACTGTTACTCTTATATTAAAAAAGAAAAAAAAAAAGGAAAGAAAGAAACCACCAGCAAAAGTAGGCACAAAAGAAGATTGCTAAAATGGTGAAGGTGTTTCTAGACTCTCTCCGAGCCTGATAATGTATGATTCTGGGAATAGAAGGGGCTCCAGTGTCCCTACACAGACAGTATAATTAGCAACACCCAGCTACACCAGCTTTTTGACATCCATGTAATCCATCTGTCCTGTGCAGCATATGCAAAGCCACAAATCAGCCTCACTAGGGGCAGGAGCAGTGAGTTTGGGCACTGATGTCAACATGGTGGGACTATCCCAGAAATCAACAGGAAGATGTGGTACATCCCAGCTCTCCCCTAGGAACACTACATAAGACTCACAAGTGCCCCCTATCAATCCAAGTTAACTCTCAAATACAAAAATACATTCAGAAATACAATCACCAACTAGTTAAGAAAAATCTGTACCATGTTAGACAGAAACCACATTCAACCAATGCAAAACCTCATATCCGATAGAGAAAATAAAAGGATATGTGGGGTTATTTTTCTTTTTGAATAAGGAATTTAAAAGGTTGGTGGGAGGAGGGTGATATAGATATGGATTAATGCTAGCAAGGTTTTGTTTGACAAATATACTTTAAGTACATGTGTTAACACCTTAGGGGAAACACTTGAAAAATGGAAATAGAATTAATAACTTGCAGATCATTAGAGGAAGGGAAACAACAAAAAGTCCTTGGAGAAAATGTAATAAAGACATACACAAAAATCCAAAAAGTGGGAAGAAGGAGTAATTAGAACTCAGAATAAATATAAATTGCTGAAAGGATGGAGAATGCCCAAATATGTGAATAATCATTACCAAGGTGAGTGAATAAAATTCATGTAGTAGAAAGATTTTTAAATGCCAACAAAATAAAGCAAGCAGGATCAAGCAGAATTCAAGATGAAAAGATTTAAAAGCATAAAAAACATTTTTTCATTTGATAAAAGGAACAATCCACCATGAAATTATTATATCCAATAATATTTATGTACCCAGCAAAATTGCTTGAAATATATAAAAGAAAAATGATTAGCCATGGAGGACAAATTGACAAAGCCACAAACCTAGTGAGAGAGTTTATTACACCTCTCTCAAAAATGACAGAACAGATAAGTAGATCAAAATAAGTGAAGTATATTGAATAATAAAATGTTTGAACAAACAGAATTTGAATTCAACAGAAATTGCACATTGTTTTGTGAATTTGAAGAATAAAGTAAATTTATTTGAGCAAATAACTAGGTTACTTTGAATTTCACAAAATTGTGCTTTTTAAAAAACACAAATGAAATATTCACAAATATTGATTATGAATTAGGACCCAAAGGAAATCTCAACAAATTACAAGAAGCTGATATAATGCTATCTATATCCATTAAACAAAACACAATACAATTAAGAATTAACAAAATAGAAGCAAATGATTGATTGCACTCACTGAAAAGTAAAACATATGCATACATAAAACCCACAGTTACAGAGAACAATTGAGTTAGAGAAAATGTAAAGTTAGAAATTACTATTCAAAACTTATAACAAACGCAACACCTAGTTATTTTTTTAAAAAACAGTAAACATTGAATAATGTATAGCCTTAAAAGAAAGTATTAGAAAAATAAGAAAGTTTGGAAACAAATAAACTGAACTTTTAATTAAAAACTAGACTAGGCCAATCCAGTGATTAAAAATAGAAGCAGAAATAGTAAATTAATAAACAGTCAAAATGATATAAAAAGGTAAAACATGGAATGAACCAAAAGCTCAGGGAAGTTTTAATTATATTAATATTTATAATATTAATACATAATATTTATGAAGTTATATCAATGTGTTTGAATTAGGAAATCAATGTGTGTTATTTCTTAGTGTCCTGACATTCAGGGAAGTGACTGTGTTACCTAATCCTTGGCAGAAGTTGACTCCTTTATAGTAGATAATCCCAACCATCTGAAAAATCCTACCTTCAGAGAAGACCAGAGAAAGTGACGAGCTCCATTCACCTGCTGAAAATGCCAAACAGTCAGACGCAAGGCAAGACTAGATGGGGAGCATTGGGCAGGGTGACAAATTGACTTTCATACAGCCCGAAATAGTCTTATCCCATTTACACCTTGAAGAGCCCTCGGCAGGTACAGGGAGCTCTGCCAGGAAGCAGATACTCTAAAACAGTGACCTTGAATCTTGGCTGGCTGATAATGGACCACAAAGAATTGACACAATCCAACTGCTTGCTGGAAGATACGTGGTTTCCTTCAGCAGACAGTGAAAGATGAAATAGATTGGTCTAAAAAAAAAAAAAAAACACCAAAGAGCGTTGGGCTTATTGATTTTTATAAACAAAACCCTTTGGGTGCCCTATGAGTAGAAAGATGCTATGAAAATCTGTCTTCTTGGAATAAAAATAGAGACATATAAATTAAAGATGCTTTACTTCTGAAATACATGCTAAAGTAGAAGTAGAGTTAACTACTACTGGACCTTTTCCTTTCTTTTTTATTTTTTTAATCTAAAAGAAGTTTGCTTAGCTTTTTCTTTCTAAAGAAGTAGAGAGCAATGCAGTAAAGCCTCTCCAGATCTTTGATCTACACAGAGATTAAAAGCTGGATTGAAGCTAGATCCTTCACAGGGGTTCCACCCTCATCCAGCCTCACTCTTAACCAGAAAAACTCGTATTCATTATGTAAGTTTTAACTTAAATGGACATTTTTTTTTTAGTTTTCTGGGTATTTAAAATATTCTCCACTTCTGAGTTCATAAACTTTTGTTCATTTCTCCTTTATATCATTTCCTAGATTCTATGTCTGTTTACCAACCCACCACCCCCCAACCCCCAACTCAAGGAAGCAAAGCAAAGTCACAGTGTGCTTCCAAAGGTGAGAAATCAAATCTGATTTTTGTTTCTAGGACCAGGGAGGAAGAGAACAAAGAAAGGAGGGAGAGGCTCACCAACCTTGATATATTGACACTGATAATATCAGATTGTATGTATATGAAGTCTACAAAATTTAAGGACTTTGGCAAAGGTCACAAACCTGGTTAATGTTATACCCTTCATCTAATTCCAAAGTGTATGCTCTCTTTGCTACTATACAACAATGTCAGATTTAAAAGCAAAATAAGTTGCCTGTAATATTGTCATTCCCTACAAGAGATGAGCCTCTAAAATGTACAGTGAACCTTTCAATTGCCAGTAACCATGAGAAAAGTCAGAGTAGGTGTTATGGTACCTTTTGATAATGGTGTTTATTTAAGTAAAAGTAAAACAGGCTTGATTCTGAAACACAGCTGAGAAAATATAGGGAAAGATTTCCTGGGGATGAATGAAGTTGTCAAGGAAGTCACACAGTTCAACTGTCGGTCACTCGATAGTAGTTGGAGTATGAATCCATTTAAGGCATTTCTAGATCGGATTTGCTATCCAAAGTTAGAGGAACCTCACTCTCTCTGGCAGGATATCAATTAATTTGCCAACTCGATAGCCTCCAAATAATGATAAAGCTTTATGCACATGTAATTTTTTCTGTCTATAATAAGATTTCGACTACTCAGTTTTAATTATATATTTGGTTTCTACCTGTTATTAAATATATATACATATTATATATACATAGCTGTACATGTATTTATATACATATATTATATATACACACACACACATATAGAGAGATCATTTTGTTTCAAACAACACTAAGTGATTGTAACTAGTTTAAGTATGAATGGAAACTTTTGGAATTATATTCTGTTGTCTCATGGAATCCAAAAAAGTAGTGAATCAGACATCATGTAGGTAAGCTACAGCTTATCTAACCCAGAGTCTTTGATATCACGAGTTCACCAAATTTCTGTCCAACTGTTAATATAAATATGATTCAGCTCACAATCCGATCAGCTCATTGTGGATGTGGTGCACAGTTCTTAACCAATCAGAACTGCCTGATGGTGCCAAGTAATATAACATAGACATGGCTGATGGGGATGGGAGAGATTGCCCACTGTTTCAGGAATAGTTACCAGAGAAGAGGGACTCATAAACCTGGATGATATATCCCTTTATCAAACTTTTGATGAAAGCATTCTTCAAACTTTATTTTTATGTTCTTAGTACAATATGTTACACATTCAAAGTTAAGCCTGATTAAGCATTCAATAAGGATTTTGACTAAACTAGAATTTTTATTCTACTTAATTGGGCCCACCTGGTTTAAGAATTGTTATAATAATGACATGGTACATGAAGAATACAAAATGATGTATTCAGAATGACTAAGCCCATAATCTATAGTAACAACTGCCCATTTTGCATTTCCCAAAGATGGCTACATCAATTTATATTCCGTTCCACACACTCTTAAAGTGCAATATTGATACCCTTGCATTAGCTGGTTTAGTCTATCTTCCTTTCCGTTGAACCTGGGTAGAGCTTTCTGACTGGCACAACTAATAAAATTATAGACAGATGTGACATTGTATTACAATCAAAGACATGTTGTAAAAGGCAAAACAGTTTCTGTCTGGCCCCCTCTCTCTCGGGATGCTTGTTCTGTGGGAAGCCAGTCACCATGCCATGAGAAAACTCAGACTAGCCCATGTTGAGAGACTACATGGAGAGAAGCTGAGGCCCCAGCTGACAGCCAAAATCCTATGCCAGACTTAAGAGTGAGCAAGCCTATGGTATATCCCAGCTTGCTGGCCTTGAGTTGCCCAGCTGAGAGAGGAGGTGGGATTCGTTGAACCCTGCACACATTGCAGATTCATGCCCCGATTAAATGTTATTGTTCTAAGTCTCTAAGTTTGGGGTTGGTTTGTTATGCAGCACTCGCTAACTGGTACACATATTGGGACCTGGATGTTGTATGCTGCTATAAACAAAACCTAAAACTATGATAGTAGCTTTGTGACTAAGTGATTAGACGGTATTTGGAAGCACCTACAAGAAGCATAATGGACCTTTTAGAGGCTACTGGTTAAGACTTAAAGGAAAGAAAATACTCTTGAAAACTGAAGGAAAGGGGATCCTTTAACTAGTTTCAGGAAGTTTAGCAACACTGTTATATGTTATAATGTGGAAAGTAAAAAATGTACCTAATGAACTGTATGGTCTCACTAGAGAGATTTCCAGGCAAAGGATTAAAGGTGTTATCTGGCTTCTTTTATCTGCCTATAATAAAATGCAAAAGAGAGAGGCAAGCTGAAGAAATAGCTATTAAATATAAAGGGACCAGGGCTTACTGGGTTTAAAAATATAGCTCTCTCTTATTCTCAGTTTCCTAGCTCCAAAATTAAAAAAAAAAAAAAAAGCTTCAGAGCAATGATAAAATCCAGGGTGGGACTAAATTATGCCTTATAAAGTCCTCAGAAAGATATAAGGTAGTGTCTTAGAGAGTCATTCAATCAGAATAAGCATGACTTAGAGAATCTTTCCATTAAACAAAAGACCCTATAAGGGCCATACCACACAGCTGACTTAAAAAGTCTAAAGTAGGAACAACTGTTCTTGAACAGGTTTGTGGATGTGGCTCTTTGTCTATTAGAGAGGATCATAGATTGATTTATAACAGATTCACGAAGTGTAAAAAGAATTCTATAACTTTGGACTGAAAGAGATAAAGATAATACAGAATGAAAATAGACCTTTGGATATTCAAATTACCTCTGTCAGAATGTACTCTGGGTAAACTACACAGATACAAACACCTGTCACTTCTCATGGAAAAAAAGGATGATTTAGAGGGAAAAAGCAGTGGGTCAGAGGGTGGAAAAGAAAATCATGGAGAATCATGGCAGTAGGACAGGGCTCTAATTTGATAACTGATATCATTTTCCAATGGATTTCAGAATTGGAGCAGTTACTACTGTGTGCCTCCCTTTTTCTCTTCTTTGAACAGGAAGCTCCAGAGCAGTTAACAGATGCCTGCTCTACCACTGTATGTTGGGTGTGTAAAGGGCATATAACTTGCCTTTTTAGCTCACAGATCTTCAGATCCAAAAAAATTTAACTTGAAGAGCTGTCCTTGAGAAATTTCACCTGAGGAGCCTCATTGGCAACTATACAGTATCTGGATGCTAAGAACCTGAATTTGAAACGATGTCTTATTGAGATGAGGCTTGAGGGTCTTGGGGGAGAGAAATGAGCGTATTTTGGATATGAGAGAGGTGGAATTATGGAAGCCAGAGAATGAGCTGTGGTAGATGATATTTTTCGAAGATGGAAGCACTAATATTTATCTGATCCCACATACTTTTCTTACAGTGTGGCGCTGACACTCCTGCATCAGGAGCTGAGTTTCACAACCGCCTTAATTAACTTTTTGGCCAACCTAAGAGAATGCAGTAGAAGTAATACTATGACTTCCCAGTCTAGGTCACAAACAGCAATGTGACTCTGACTCGGTCTTCTCTTTGTTTTCTCTTCTCTGTTCTTGCTCTCTCTCTCCCTCTCTCTGAATCTCTCTCTCTGGATTTCTCTCCCTCTCTGAATATCTTTCTCTCTCTTTGAATCTCCTTCTCCCTCTGAATTTCTCTTTCTCTCTGGGACACTCACTCTCTGGGCAAGCCAGACACTGTTCTGTGAGAAAGTCCAAACTAGCCTCTGTTGACAGACCACGTGGAGAGGAAACTGAGCTGAAGCCTTCACCAAACCAGACATATAAAGATGTTTACAGCCCTTAGCCTTGGAGCTACTTCAAGGTGGTGCCTGTAGGATCCAAACTTTCCCAAGCTCTACTCCAACTGTAGATTTATGGGCAAAATAAGTGTTATTCTTGTAAGGGGTATTTGTTGTGAAGCAAGCACTAAATAACTGAAACAAAAGCTATGTATGTTGGGATGTTCACATTCCAAACCTTTGAAATCAATATGCCCCAATTTTTCCAAATGTGGTGAAAAGCACCATATGTGACCCTTCATATATGCCAAAACGTAGTGCTTCTAATCTGCCATCTGCCCAAGCAGAGGATTACTCTTCTTCAAACCCACATCTTGGTCTTCTGCATTCTATGCTTAAAAAGAAGACACGTGTTCATGTGCATACGTGCAACAGTTCTCCCCTGTCTGTACAATTTAAATCACCTCCATCCAAAACACAACAAATCCTTTCACTCAGGAAATTTACTCTCCAGAGATGCATCTCACTTGTATCTACCTATAGGTACAATCCTCAGGTACCAGCTTCATCTTCACTACGAAACAGGTGTTAACTCCTAATCAGAGTAACTAATGAAAAATACCGTTTCATCTGGATTCATCTTCTTCTATGTAATGGAGATGTCCTTTGGGGCCGTGTGTTGGAATTTTTTTCACTGAACTGCTCAGCTTTGCTTCAAGTGTTTTTTTTTTTTTTTTGGAAGTGTAAAGGTCTTTATTTGCTTATGTTAAACACTATTTTTGAATTGAAAATTCATGTTTTACATCTAAGAAATCAAAGATTTTTATAAGCAACATCATTCTCCAAATTTAACAGATCCTTTCCTAAAGTCCAATAAATAATGAAATTATTTAAATTAGAAAATTTTTCGTGTTTCTAGGTAAATAAACATTCCTGATCAGCATACTGTGAGTATCACACCTCTATCAAGAAAATAAACCTTTATGAGTTGTTGCTTTATATTTTTTCACAGCTTTATCCTTCAGTTCTTAATCTTTGCTCAAACTTCAGCCTTTTTGTTTTCTAGCCATGCCCACAATACTTGGCTCTCCTACCACATGCAGTATAACTTGCTGGTGTCTTGCTCATCTGTTAATGGCTGGATGAAACAGCAACTCTGTCTCCTTAAACTGAGAGCATTATCTCCGTGTGGTCTCTGGCATCATCAGCATTCTGCTGAAGCTTTGGAATAAAAGTAGTGCTTTACAGTAACATTAGTAGAGAGAGGCTGATGTGAAAACACATCCCCATTGTGCAGAACACTGGGGTCTTTTGCATTCTACCGTGGAATGACTCTCCAAAAGCCACAGCTCAAGGGCTTCACTGGTTAATTGTTTTATACCTAAAGTCATGGTAGGTTTCATGTGCAAGTACCTTTGTCATATCAAAGTATTCATTATATTTTTTACCTTTTTTCAGTTAAAATTAATGTATATCATAGTTCCTATATGGTTTTTGAAAACATAATTTTAACAGTTGTATGTAACAGTCAATTTAGTGAATCAACTGTGACTTACTCAACCATTCCACTATTACAGAAACACTACATTGCTTTCCTATCTTCCACTGCTATGAGTACTACATACATGGGAGTCTATTTAATATAATATTTTTTTCCCCAAAGAGTGGACGATTTATTTAATTCTGTCAAAAACTAAAAAACTATGCTTCCTAACACAATATTGTCATTTTTATTCCTTGATGTTTTCTTTTCTCATTTTCACTGTCACCTTCATTATACAAGAGAAAACATTTTTCTTACTCTTCCTAGGATCAGATACTACCTTATTCATATTTTGCCAGTTTCATAAATGAAAAAAGAACTGGTTGCCTTAATGAGCACTTCTTTGATTACTGGCAAAGATGAACTTTTTTGCATGTCTTTGCTTATAATATTTACTAGTTTCTGTATCTCTTATGAGTTGTCTGGTTTTTTGTGCTCATTACCTTTGCTAAAAGTCCTAGAACCTGTTCCCTATAAGGTCAGAGTTTGAAGCCAGGATTGCCAGACCCTGGAAAAGTCGTAGCATTTCTTTTTCATCTACAAATCTCAGAGATATAAGGAATCTTTATTTGTTTTGAAGGGTTTAAATTTCTTTTTTTTTTTCAACATCTTTATTGGAGTATAATTGCTTTACGTTGGTGTGTTAGTTTCTGCTGTATAACAAAGTGAATCAGCTCTACGTATACATATACCCCCATATCTCTTCCCTCTTGCGTCTCCCTCCCTCCCACCCTCCCTATCCCACCCCTCTAGGTGGTCACAAAGCACCGAGCTGATCTCCCTGTGCTATGTGGCTGCTTCCCACTAGCTATCTATTTTACATTTGGTTGTGTATATATGTCCATGCCACTCTCTCACTTCATCCCAGCTTACCCTTCCCCCTCCCCGTGTCCTCAAGTCCATTCTCTACATCTGCGTCTTTATTCCTGTACTGCCCCTAGGTTTTTCAGAACCGTTTTTTTTTTTTTAGATTCCATATATATGTGTTAGCATACGGTATTTGTTTTTCTCTTTCTGAGTTACTTCACTCTGTATGACAGACTTTAGGTCCATCCACCTCACTACAAATAACTCACTTTCGTTTCTTTTTATGGCTGAGTAATCTTAATAGACATAAGAACTAAAACTGGAAATTAGTGGAAATTCAAGAAATGGTTCTTGATAACAATATTATTATTTTTGTTGCTGTTGTTACATAAGTGATTTGATTATCCAGAGAGTATTAAAAGAACATTGATGGCAGGAATTGTCTTCATTTGATTCTTAATATTTATGGAATCACTTTTATTATTTTCACACTGTTATCATCTTGGTTCTTAGTATATACCACTTATTAGAAAGAATTTTATATTTTAACAAGGCTTTCCGGTTTCTATCGAGATGAATTTTATTATTATTTTTTTGATTTGGCCAATTGATTTGATGTTTTGTTACAGTAAAGTTCTTAATATTTAATATTTGTTTAAAAGAGTAATCCTTATTTGGTCATGTTTTAGTGAGCCACTAACTTCCATTAAGAAAGAATTGAGGATTTCCAAAACTATATTCATTGATTTATAGTTTTCTGTTGTTATTATCCTGGTATTTTTTGATATCAGGGTCATATTTCCCTTATAAATTTTTGCTTCATTTCTTCTGGGTTTTAGATCATTTTCTTTGTGTAGACATTTTCTGCTGCTGAATATTTATAAAAACTAACTTAATAATCAGCAAGACCTGAGGCGTCACTTGGGTCACTTTTTAACAAATTTATGAGCTGCTTTTCATGTTAAGTATTTATACAGTTTTTATACTTCATTTTGAATGACTTTTGTAATTTGAATTTTTAATATTCTATGAGAAATATCTGTTACATAAAATTTCAGGAAGATGGCAGAAGAGTAAGACGCAGAGATCAACTTCCTCCCCACAGATACACCAGAAGTTCATCTACACGTGGAACAACTCCTACAGAACACCTACTGAACGCTGGCAGAAGACCACAGACCTCCCAAAAGGCAAGAAACTCCCCACGTACCTGGGTAGGGCAAAAGAGAAAAGAATAAACAGAGACAAAAGGATGGGGGTGGACCTGCGCCAGTGGGAGGAAGCTGTGAAGGAGGAAGGGTTTCCACACACTAGGAAGCCCCTTCGCGGGCGGAGACTGCGGGTGGCGGAGGGGGGAAGCTTCGGAGCCGTGGAGGAGAGCACAGCAACAGGGGTGCGGAGGGCAAAGCGGGGAGATTCCCGCACAGAGGATCAGTGCCGACCGGCACTCACCAGCCCGAGAGGCTTGTCTGCTCACCCAGCCGGGGTGGGCGGGGCTGGGAGCTGAGGCACGGGCTTCAGTCAGAGCGCAGGGAGAGGACTGGGGTTGGCGGCGTGAACACAGCCTGCAGGGGGTTAGTGCGCCACGGCTGGTCGGGAGGGAGTCTGGGGAAAAGTCTGGACCTGCCGAAGAGGCAAGAGACTTTTTCTTCCCTCTGTTTCCTGGTGCGCGAGGAGAGGGGATTAAGAAAGCTGCTTAAAGGAGCTCCACAAACGGGCGCAAGCCGTGGCTAAAAGCGCGGACCCCAGAGACGGGCATGAGACGCTAAGGCTGCTGCTGCCGCCACCAGGAAGCCTGTGTGTGAGCACAGGTCACTATCCACACCCATTTTCCGGGGAGCCTGTGCAGCCCGCCACTGCCAGGGTCCTGGGATCCAGGGACAACTTCCCCTGGAGAATGCACGGTACGCCTCAGGCTGCTGCAACATCACACCGGCCTCTGCCGCCACAGGCTTGCCCCGCATCCGCACCCCTCCCTCCCCCCGGCCTGAGTGAGCCGGAGCCCCCGAATCAGCGGCTCATTTAACCCCGTCCTGTCTGAGCAAAGAACAGATGCCCTCCGGCAACCTACACGCAGAGGCAGGGCCAAATCCAAAGCTGAGCCCCTGTGAGCTGTGAGAACAAAGAAGAGAAAGGGAAATCTCTCCCGGCAGCCTCAGAAGCAGCGGATTAAATCTCCACAATCAACCTGATGTACCCTGCATCTGTGAAATACATGAATAGACAACAAATCATCCCAAATTGAGGAGGTGGACTTTGAGAGCAAGATTTATGATTTTTTCCCCTTTTCCTCTTTTTGTGCGTGTGTATGTGTATGCTTCTGTGGGAGATTTTGTCTGTATAGCTTTGCTTCCACCATTTGTCCAAGGGTTCTATCCGTTTCTTTTGTTGTTGTTTTTATTTTCTTAATAATTATTTTTCATTTTAATTATTTTATTTTACTTTATCTTCTTTCTTTCCTTCCTTCCCTCCTTTAGACAATGAATCATCACAAATTGAGGAGGTGGACTTTGAGAGCAAGATTTATGATTTTTTCCCCTTTTTCTCTTTTTGTGTGTATGTGTATGCTTCTATATGAGATTTTGTCTGTATAACTTTGCTTCCACCATTTGTCCTAGAACTCTATTTGTCCGTTGTTTTTTTCTCTTAATAATTATTTTTTTATTTTAATAACTTTATTATATTTTATCTTTATTTTACTTTATCTTCTTTCTTTTCTTTTTTCCTTCCTTCCCTCCTTCCTTGCTCCCTCCCTCATTCCTTTCTTTTCTTCCTTCCTTCCTTCCTTCTTCTACTAATTCCTTCTTTCTACTTTTTCTCCCTTTTATTCTGAGCCATGTGGGAAAGGCTCTTGGTGCTGCAGCCAGGAGTCAGTGCTGTGCCTCTGAGGTGGGAGAGCCAACTTCAGGACACTGGTCCACAAGAGACCTCCCAGCTCCACATAATATCAAATGACGAAAATCTCCCAGACATCTCAATCTCAGCAACAGCACCCAGCTTCACTCAATGACGAGCAAGCTACAGTGCTGAACATCCTATGCCAAACAACTAGCAAGACAGGAACACAACCCCACCCGTTAGCAGAGAGGCCGCCTAAAATCATAAGCAGTCCACAGACATCCCAAAACACACCACCAGACGTGGACCTGCCCACCAGAAAGACAAGATCCAGCCTCATCCACCAGAATACAGGAACTAGTTCCCTCCACCAGGAAGCCTACACAACCCACTGAACTAACCTTAGCCACTGGGGACAGACACCAAAAACAATAGGAACTATGAACCTGCAGCCTGCAAAAAGGAGACCCCAAACACAGTAAGATAAGCAAAATGAAAAGACAGAAAAACACACCACAGATGAAGGAGCAAGATAAAAAAACCAGCAGACCTAACAAATGAAGAGGAAATAGGCAGTCTACCTGAAAAAGAATTCAGAATAATGATAGCAAAGATGATCCAAAATCTTGGAAACAGAGTAGACAAAATGCAAGAAACATTTAACAAGGACCTAGAAGAACTGAAGATGAAACAAACAATGATGAACAACACAATAAATGAAATGAAAAAGACTCTAGATGGGATCAATAGCAGAATAACTGAAGCAGAAGAACGGATAAGTGACCTGGAAGATAAAATAGTGGAAATAACTACTGCAGAGCAGAATAAAGAAAAAAGAATGAAAAGAACTGAGGACGGTCTCAGAGACCTCTGGGACAACATTAAACGCACCAACATTTGAATTATAGGAGTTCCAGAAGAAGAAGAGAAAAAGAAAGGGACTGAGAAAATATTTGAAGAGATTACAGTTGACAACTTCCCTAATATGGAAAAGGAAATAGTTGATCAAGTCCAGCAAGCACAGAGAGTCCCATACAGGATAAATCCAAGGAGAAATACACCAAGACACATATTAATCAAACTGTCAAAAATTCAATACAAAGAAAACATATTAAAAGCAGCAAGGGAAAAACAACAAATAACACACAAGTGAATCCCCATAAGGTTAATAGCTGATCTTTCAACAGAAACTCTGCAAGCCAGAAGGGACTGGCAGGACATATTTAAAGTGATGCAGGAGAAAAACCTGCAACCAATATTACTCTACCCAGCAAGGATCTCATTCAGATTTAATGGAGAAATTAAAACCTTTACAGACAAGCAAAAGCTGAGAGAGTTCAGCACCACCAAACCAGCTCTACAACAACTGCTAAAGGAACTTCTCTAGGCAAGAAACACAAGAGAAGGAAAAGACCTACAATACCAAACCCAAAACAATTAAGAAAACAGGAACAGGAACATACATATTGATAATTACCTTAAATGTAAATGGATTAAATGCTCCCACCAAAAGACACAGATTGGCTGAATGGATACAAAAACAAGACCCATATATTTGCTGTCTACAAGAGATCCACTTTAGACCTAGAGACACATACAGACTGAAAATAGGGGGATGGAAAAAGATATTCCATGCAAATGGAAACCAAAAGAAAGCCGGAGTAGCAATTCTCATATCAGACAAAATAGACTTTAAAATAAAGACTATTAGAAGAGACAAAGAAGGACACTACATAATGATCAAGGGATCAATCCAAGAAGAAGATATAACAATTGTAAATATTTATGCACCCAACATAGGAGCACAATACATAAGGCAAATACTAACAACCATAAAAGGGGAAATTGACAGTAACACAATCATAGTAGGGGACTTTAACACCCCACTTTCACCAAAGGACAGATCATCCAAAATGAAAATAAATAAGGAAACACAAGCTTTCAATGATACATTAAACAAGATGGACTTAATTGATATTTATAGAACATTCCATCCAAAAACAACAGAATACACATTTTTCTCAGGTGCTCATGGAACGTTCTCCAGGATAGGTCATATCTTGGGTCACAAATCAAGCTTTGGTAAATTAAAGAAAATTGAAATTTTATCAAGTATCTTTTCCGACCACAACACTATACAGGAAAAGATCTGTAAAAAATACAAACACAGGGAGGCTAAATAATACACTACTTAACGAAGTGATCACTGAAGAAATCAAAGAGGAAATCAAAAAATACCTAGAAACAAATGACAATGGAGACACGACGACCCAAAACCTATGGGATGCAGCAAAAGCAGTGCTAAGAGGGAAGTTTATAGCAATACAATCCTACCTTAAGAAACAGGAAACTCCTCGAATAAACAACCTTATCTTGCACCTAAAGCAATTAGAGAAAGAAGAACAAAAAAACCCCAAACTTAGCAGAAGGAAAGAAATCATAAAAATCAGATCAGAGAGCGGAGAGGAAGATGGCGGAAGAGTAAGACACAGAGATCACCTTCCTCCCCACAGATACACCAGAAATACATCTACATGTGGAGCAACTCCTACAGAACACCTACTGAATGCTGGCAGAAGACCTCAGACCTCCCAAAAGGCAAGAAACTCCCCACGTACCTGGGTAGGGAAAAAGAAAAAAAGAAAAAACACACAAAAGAATAGGGACGGGACCTGCACCAGTGGGAGGGAGCTGTGAAGGGGGAAAGGTTTCCACACATTATAAGCCCTTTTGTGGGTGGAGACTGTGGGTGGCGGAGGTGGGGAGCTTCGGAGCCACAGAGGAGAGCACAGCAACAGGGGTGCGGAGGGCAAAGTGGGGAGATTCCCCACACAGAGGATCGGTGCTGACTGGCACTTACCAGCCCGAGAGGCTTGTCGGCTCACCCGCCAGGGTGGGCGGGGCTGTGAGCTGAGGCTCGGGCTTTAGTTGGAGCGCAGGGAGAGGACTGGGGTTGGCTGCGTGAACACAGCCTGAAGGGGTTAGTGCACCACAGCTAGCCGGGAGGGAGTCTGGGAAAAGGTCTGGAGCTGCCAAAGAGGCAAGAGACTTTTTCTTCCCTCTTTGTTTCCTGGTGCGCGAGAAGAGGGGTTTAAGAGCAGTGCTTAAAGGAACTCCAGAGACGGGCACGAGCCGCGGCTAGAAGCACGGACCCCAGAGACAGGTGCGAGCTGCGGCTAAAAGCATGGACCCCAGAGACAGGCAGGAGACGCTAAGGCTGCTGCCACCGCCACCAAGGGGCCTGTGTGTGAGCACAGGTGACTATCCACACCCCTTTTCTGGGGAGCCTATGCAGCCCGCCACTGCCAGGTTCCCGGGATCCAGGGACAACTTCCCTGGGAGAACGCACAGCAGGCCTCAGGCTGGTGCAACGTCATGCTGGCCTCTGCCCCCACAGGCTTGCCCCGCACTCTGCGCCCCTCCCTCCCCCTGGCCTGAGTGAGCCAGAGCCCCCGAATCAGTGGCTCCTGTAACCCCATCCTGTCTGAGCAAAAAACAGACGCCCTCCAGTGACCTACATGCAGAGGCGGGGCCAAATCTAAGGCTGAGCCCCTGAGAGCTGTGAGAACAAAGAAGAGAAAGGGAAATCTCTCCCAGCAGCCTCAGAAGGAGCGGATTAAAGCTTCACAATCAACTTGATGTACCCTGCATCTGTGGAATACATGAATAGACAACGAATCATCCCAAATTGAGGAGGTGGACTTCAAGAGCAAGATTTATAATTTTTTCCCCTTTTCCTCTTTTTGCTCTTCGTGTTACAGCCAGGAGTCAGTGCTGTGCCTCTGATGTCAGAGAGCCAACTTCAGGACACTAGTCCACAAGAGACCTCCCAGCTCCACATAATATCAAATGGCAAAAATTTCCCAGAGATCTCCATCTCAACACCAGCACCCAGCTTCACTCAACGACCAGCAAGCTACAGTGCTGAACATCCTATGCCAAACAACTAGCAAGACAGGAACACAGCCCCACCCATTAGCAGAGAGGCTGCCTAAAATCATAATAAGTCCACAGACACCCCAAAACACACCACCAGACATGCACCTGCCCACTAGAGAGACAAGATCCAGCCTCATCCACCAGAACACAGGAACTAGTCCCCTCCACCAAGAAGCCTACACAACCCACTGAATCAACCTTAGCCACTGGGGACAGACATCAAAAACGGGAACTACGAACCAGCAGCCTGCAAAAAGGAGACCCCAAACACAGTAAGATAAGCAAAATGAGAAGACAGAAAAACACACAGCAGATGAAGGAGCAAGATAAAAATGCACCAGACCTAACAAATGAAGAGGAAATAGGCAGTCTACCTGGAAAAGAATTCAGAATAATGTTAGTAAAGATACAAAATGTTGAAAATAGAATGGACAAAATGCAGAAACATTTAACAAGGACCTAGAAGAACTGAAGATGAAACAAACAATGATGAACAACACAATAAATGAAATGAAAAAGACTCTAGATGGGATCAATAGCAGAATAACTGAAGCAGAAGAACGGATAAGTGACCTGGAAGATAAAATAGTGGAAATAACTACTGCAGAGCAGAATAAAGAAAAAAGAATGAAAAGAACTGAGGACAGTCTCAGAGACCTCCGGGACAACATTAAATGCACCAACATTCGAATTATAGGGGTTCCAGAAGAAGAAGAGAAAAAGAAAGGGACTGAGAAAATATTTGAAGAGATTATAGTTGAAAACTTCCCTAATATGGGAAAGGAAATAGTTAATCAAGTCCAGCAAGCACAGAGAGTCCCATACAGGATAAATCCAAGGAGAAATATGCCAAGACACATATTAATCAAACTGTCAAAAATTCAATACAAAGAAAACATATTAAAAGCAGCAAGGGAAAAACAACAAATAACACACAAGTGAATCCCCATAAGGTTAACAGCTGATCTCTCAGCAGAAACTCTGCAAGCCAGAAGGGAGTGGCAGGACATACTGAAAGTGATGAAGGAGAAAAACCTGCAACCAAGATTACCCAGCAAGGATCTCATTCAGATTTGGTGGAGAAATTAAAACCTTTACAGACAAGCAAAAGCTGAGAGAGTTCAGCACCACCAAACCAGCTTTGCAAAAAATGCTAAAGGAACTTCTCTAGGCAAGAAACACAAGAGAAGGAAAAGACCTATACTAACGAACCCAAAACAATTAAGAAAATGGGAATAGGAACATACATATCAATAATCACCTTAAATGTAAATGGACTAAATGCTCCCACCAAAAGACATACACTGGCTGAATGGATACAAAAACAAGACCCATATATTTGCTGTCTACAAGAGACCTGCTTCAGACCTAGAGACACATACAGACTGAAAGTAAGGGGATGGAAAAAGATATTCCATGCAAATGGAAACCAAAAGAAAGCCGGAGTAGCAATTCTCATATCAGACAAAATAGACTTTAAAATAAAGACTATTAGAAGAGACAAAGAAGGACACTACATAATGATCAAGGGATCGATCCAAGAAGAAAATATAACAGTTGTAAATATTTATGCACCCAACATAGGAGCACCTCAATACATAAGGCAAATACTAACAGCCATAAAAGGGGAGATCGACAGTAACACATTCATAGTAGGGAACTTTAACACTCCACTTTCACCCATGGACAGATCATCCAAAATGAAAATAACTAGGGAAACACAAGCTTTCAATGATACATTAAACAAGATGGACTTAATTGATATTTATAGGACACTCCATCCAAAAACAACAGAATACACATTTTTCTCAAGTGCTCATGGAACATTCTACAGGATAGATCATATCTTGGGTCACAAATCAAGCCTTGGTAAATTTAAGAAAATTGAAATTCTATCAAGTATCTTTTCCGACCACGCCATGAGACCAGATATCAATTACAGGAAAAGATCTGTAAAAAATACAAACACATGGAAGCTAAACAATACACTACTTAATAACGAAGTGATCACTGAAGAAATCAAAGAGGAAATCAAAAAATACCTAGAAACAAATGACAATGGAGACACAACGACCCAAAACCTATGGGATGCAGCAAAAGCAGTTCTAAGAGGGAAGTTTATAGCGATACAAGCCCACCTTAAGAAGCAGGAAACATCTCGAATAAACAACCTAACCTTGCACCTAAAGCAATTAGAGAAAGAAGAACAAAAAAACCCCAAAGTTAGCAGAAGGAAAGAAATCATAAAAATCAGATCACAAATAAATGAAAAAGAAATTAAGGAAACAATAGTAAAGATCAATAAAACTGAAAGCTGGTTCTTTGAGAAGATAAACAAAATAGAACCATTAGCCAGACTCATCAAGAGAAAAAGGGAGAAGACTCAAATCAACAGAATTAGAAATGAAAAAGGGGAAGTAACAACTGACACTGCAGAAATACAAAAGATCATGAGAGATTACTACAAGCAACGCTATGCCAGTAAAATGGACAACCTGGAAGACATGGACAAATTCTTAGAAAAGCACAACCTGCCAAGACTGAATCAGGAATAAACAGAAAATATGAACAGACCAATCACAAGCACTGAAACTGTGATTAAAAATCTTCCAACAAACAAAAGCCCAGGACCAGATGGCTTCACAAGCGAATTCTATCAAACATTTAGAGAAGAGCTAACACCTATCCTTCTCAAACTCTTCCAAAATATAGCAGAGGGAAGAACACTCCCAAATTCCTTCTACGAGGCCACCATCACCTTGATACCAAAACCAGACAAGGATGTCACAAAGAAAGAAAACTACGGGCCAATATCACTGATGAACATAGATGCAAAAATCCTCAACAAAATACTACCAAACAGAATCCAACAGCACATTAAAAGGATCATACACCATGATCAAGTGGGCTTTATTCCAGGAATGCAAGGATTCTTCAATATACGCAAATCAATCAACGTGATACACAATATTAACAAATTGAAGGAGAAAAACCATATGATCATCTCAATAGATGCAGAGAAAGCATTTGACAAAATTCAACACCGATTTATGATAAAAACCCTGCAGAAAGCAGGCATAGAGGGAACTTTCCTCAACATAATAAAGGGCATATATGACAAACCCACAGCCCACATCATCCTCAATGGTGAAAAACTGAAAGCATTTCCACTAAGATCAGGAACAAGACAAGGTTGCCCACTCTCACCACTCTTATTCAACATAGTTTTGGAAGTTTTAGCCACAGCGATCAGAGAAGAAAAGGAAATAAAAGGAATCCAAATGGGAAAAGTAGAAGTAAAGCTGTCACTGTTTGCAGATGACATGATACTATACATAGAGAATCCTACAGATGCTACCAGAAAACTACTAGAGCTAATCAACGAATCTGGTAAAGTTTCAGGATACAAAATTAATGCACAGAAATATCTGGCATTCCTATACACTAATGATGAAAAATCTGAAATTGAAAACAAGAAAACACTCCCATTTACCATTACAACAAAAAGAATAAAATATCTAGGAATAAACCTACCTAAGGAGACAAAAGACCTGTATGCAGAAAATCATAAGACACTGATGAAAGAAATTAAAGATGATACAAATAGATGGAGAGATATACCATGATCTTGGATGGGAAGAATCAACATTGTGAAAATGACTCTACTACCCAAAGCAATCTACAGATTCAATGCAATCCCTATCAAACTACCACTGGCATTTTTCACAGAACTAGAACAAAAAATTTTACAATTTGTATGGAAACACAAAAGACCCCGAATAGCCAATGCAATCTTGAGAACGAAAAACGGAGCTGGAGGAATCAGGCTCCCTGACTTCAGACTATACTACAAAGCTACAGTAATCAAGACAGTATGGTACTGGCACAAAAACAGATCAATGGAACAGTTTAGAAAGCCCAGAGATAAACCCACGCACATATGGTCACCTTATCTTTGATAAACGAGGCAGGAATGTACAGTGGAGAAAGGACAGCCTGTTCAATAAGTGGTGCTGGGAAAACTGGACAGGCACATGTAAAAGTATGAGATTAGATCACTCCCTAACACCATACACAAAGATAAGCTCAAAATGGATTAAACACCTAAATGTAAGGCCAGAAACTATGAAACTATTAGGGGAAAACATAGGCAGGACACTCTGAGATAAATCACAGCAAAATCATTTTTGACCCACCTCCTAGAGAAATGGAAATAAAAACAAAAATAAATAAATGGGACCTAATGAAACTTCAAAGCTTTTGCACAGCAAAGGAAACCATAAACAAGACCAAAAGACAACCCTCAGAATGGGAGAAAATATTTGCAAATGAAGCAACTGACAAAGAATTTCCAAAATTTACAAGCAGCTCATGCAGCTCAATAACAAAAGAACAAACAACCCAATCCAAAAATGGGCTGAAGACCTAAATAGACATTTCTCCAAAGAAGATATACAGACTGCCAACAAACACATGAAAGAATGCTCAACATCATTAATCATTAGAGAAATGCAAATCAAAACTACAATGAGATATCATCTCACACCAGTCAGAATGGCCATCATCAAAAAATCTAGAAACAATAAATGCTGGAGAGGGTGTGGAGAAAAGGGAACACTCTTGCACTGCTGGTGGGAATGTGAATTGGTACAGCCACTATGGAGAACAGTATGGAGGTTCCTTATAAAACTACAAATAGAACTACCATATGACCCAGCAATCCCACTACAGGGCATATACCCTGAGAAAACCGAAATTCAAAAAGAGTGATGTACCAAAATGTTCATTTCAGCTCTATTTACAATAGCCCGGAGATGGAAACAACCTAAGTGCCCATCATCAGATGAATGGATAAAGAAGAAGTGGCAGATATATACAATGGAATATTACTCAGCCATAGAAAGAAACGAAATTGAGCTATTTTTAATGAGGTGGATAGACCTAGAGTCTTTCATAGAGAGTGAAGTAAGTCAGAAAGAGAAAGACAAATACCGTATGCTAACACATATATATGGAATTTAAGAAAAAAAAATGTCATGAAGAAGCTAGGGTTAAGACAGAAATAAAGACACAGACCTACTGGAGAACGGACTTGAGGATATGGGGAGGGGAAAGGGCAAGCTGTGACAAAGCGAGAGAGAGGCATGGACATATATACACTAACAAACGTAAGGTAGATAGCTAGTAGGAAGCAGCCGCATAGCACAGGGAGATAAGCTCGGTGCTTTGTGACCGCCTGGAGGGGTGGGATTGGGAGGGTGGAAGGGAGGGAGATGCAAGCGGGAAGAGATATGGGAACATATGTATATGTATAACTGATTCATTTTGTTGTAAAGCAGAAACTAACACACCATTGTAAAGCAATTATACTCCAATAAAGATGTTAAAAAAAATTTAAGTTAAACATCTCTTCTGAATTCCTATTACATCTCCTTTCCTCTTTCTCTCTTTATTTGTACGTTTTTTCCTTTTTTATTTGTTTTGTTGGATGTTTATTTTTCACAACAGAATACTGTTGTCTTCTAATCCATTTTAACCTTTTTGTATTCATTATTTTAAAAAACTTATTTTTTGTTCTAAATTCCAATGCATAACATTATTCTTATTTCATTATCATTATTATTAAAATTTTAAATCTGTAAACTCACCTGTTTTTGCACCTTTGCTACAACATATAACTCTAAATACGGTGCTTTTATAAATTTCATTTATTTAAGTGTATTTATTTCGAACTCTTGCTAAGCCATTGCTAAGCATTCATGATATAAGAATGACTATGATATTTTTCTTACCACTTGGAGCTTACATGCGTGAAAAAGAAACTGGCAAATAAGGATTTATAAAACATCATGGTAAGTATTAAAATAGTATCCACAGGGTCCCACGGAAACACAGAAAAAAGGAAGCGTGTGTGAGAAGTATCATATAATGTTATACAAATATTAAATATTACATTTATTTTGCTTTTTTGCCTGTGTCATCTTTAAGGCTTTATCCAAAATGCTTGACTCTATTCTTGTGTATTCCTCTATATATCTAATCTGACCATCTCTAGACAGCTGCAGGCTTAGAAATCTCCTTTCATTCATAGACTGGACACCATGAGCTATAAACCAGCTTGAAATAGCAGCATTCCAGTTTGGCGCTTATGGTGTATTCTGTTTATTACAACACAGTATTTTCCAAATTGGCTTCCAAAAATGATAGGTATTCTATGAAAACAGTTGGGAAATCTCTAAGTCAGAGAATTATGTTTTCTATTAGATTTTAGAGATTTTAATATGCTTTGAAATCTCTGAGTAACAAATAAAATATACACAAATTTTCTTATTAATTTTATCATGGGTTTCTTTGATCTGGGAACTTCTGGAGAGAACAATGTTTCTTGCAACAGAATTTGGGAACAGCTATTTTATACTACCATGGCTATACTGGGTGTGTGAATCTGCCAGCCTCAGAGAAGGAGACTTAGAAAGGCCACTGTATTTATCTACATGTACTGGGAAATGTTAATTGTAGGATAAATCACAAGTAAAACAAAAGGTACACACATATACAATAAAATATGCAATACAGTATGTAAATATATATACTATTTAATATACAAATCCTGCTGTGCCTTATAGTATTATAAAACAAAATTGTTTTAATGAGACTTAACCTATGTGTGAAATGTTTCATAGAGAATAACTATTAGACAATTTAGCGGAAAAAAAAATACCCATTTGTGAGACAGTCAGCAAAATGGCATGAACAATGTAAAAAACGATTGCAAGACTAACTTTCCATTTTCAAATTGGTAGGACTTATGATTCGCATTTGCAGGAACCAAACCATGTCCAGCTGGGCCAAAGGAATAACAGATTGAATCTACCCCTACTTGGATGACACCAAAGAGACTCACAGTGAGGAGACAATTTCTGTACTCTTAGGACATGGAAACCACTAGGATTGACTGAAGGTTGGTGATAATTCAAAACAGGACAGCTATATAGGCCATCTTTTTCCAAAGTAGAATCTTATTTAACTCCATATCACTTTTTCTTTAATTTTTTTGAAATAATTTCAGACATAGAGAAGTGTTGCAAAGCTAGTTTCTGTATACCCTGCACACAGTTTCTCCTCGTGTTAACATCTTACATAACCGTGGTACAATGATGAAAACTAAGAAATTAATGTCAGAAAAGTACTAAGAACTAAACTATAGACTTTATTTACATTTCCTCAGTTTTTCCACTTTTTAAAAAATTCTAGGATCCACGCTTGCATTGTACCTTGCATTTAGTTGTCATGTACCCTTAATCTAAGTGGTGATGCGTCATAAATTATTCCTTGTCTTGGTGACCCTGACACTTCTGAAGTGTACTGGTCAGGTGTTTTATAAAATATTCCCTGATCTATATTTGTATATGTTCCTATGATTGGACTAAGGTTATACATTTTTGGAAAGAACACCTGAGAGGTGATGGCCCTTTTATACTGTATCATAATCAGGAGCATGTGATATCAATATGACAGGTTAACCTTGATCACTTGGTTAAAGATGTGTCTGCCAGGTTTCTGTACTGTAAAGTTATTATTTCCCTTTCCTTACTTTATTTGTTAGATCCACTAAGTCCAATCCACGCCTAAGAAGTGAGGATTATGCCTCACCACCTGGGAGAAATATCAAGGAATTTGTGAACAGAAGACGGGAATAAAGACACAGACATACTAGAGAATGGACTTGAGGATATGGGGAGGGGAAAGGGCAAGCTGTGAGAAAGTGAGAGAGTGGCATGGACATATATACACTACCAAACGTAAAATAGATAGCTGGTGGGAAGCAGCCACATAGCACAGGGAGATCAGCTTGGTGCTTTGTGACCACCTAGAGGGGTGGGATAGGGAGGGTGGGAGGGAGGGAGATGCAAGAGGGAAGAGATATGGGAACATCTGTATATGTACAACTGATTCACTTTTTTATAAAGCAGAAACTTAACACCATTGTAAAGCAATTATACTCCAATAAAGATGTTAAAAAAATAAAATAAAATCAGAGTACTTAACAAATATTTCAACAGAGATACTTCAAAGACATACAAATATCCTATTTCTCTTTAATATTTCTTCTACTAAATTTGGCATTTATCAGTGGATTTTGTTTGAGCAATTATTACTGTGGCATCCTAGTGATTACTTTCCATTTCTGTTATTCTTCTGTGTTTATTAGCTGGGATTCTTCTGTTAGGACAAGTTGCCCTTTATATACCTCATTTATTTAGTTATGCATTTATATATTTATTCTTTGGGTTATAACTCAATACTACTATTTTCACTTTGTTGCTCAAATGATTCCCACATTGGTCACCGGGAGCTCTTACAGATTGGTTCCTGTGACTTTCTGACATGCCCCCATGCTTTTATTTTTCTTCTTTTTTAAGCATTTCCTTAATTCTGGCACCAATAGAAACTCCAAGCTTATCTTATATTCATCTTGTCCCAGCCCTAGAATGGTCCATTTCTCCAAGGAGGCCACAGTGGTACTTGGAGATCAAGATATTCTTATTTCTGTTTCTATATATTCATACATACATTAAAAAATGTAAGTTCATACTGATATATATGACTCCAATCCAACATGACGGGTTCATTCTAGCATTACCTCTTTGCTTATTTGTTACATCTTTCTCTGACAGTGAAAAACCTGGCTTTCACTGTATAAATACATATGATTTTGTCCAAGCGTAGTGTATATGTAAAGTAGTTTAGAATAACTAACCTGTACTCCTGTGAGAAATACATTTACCAATCAGACTACAAACACAGTAGTGTTTACGTACAGTTCTTTTTGTCCTTAGCCTTATGATATGACATCTGCTTGAAATCACTGTTTCACAAAGATAATTAGGTAAGTTCTTTTTTTTCCCATACCTTAGTGTGGTTATGTTTTCCATTTGTAATGCAGTTAGATTCATTTGTCAGTTCAGATTACATTTTGAATTGCTGGGACTTACTGATTTTTCTGCCTACTTGTACTATCAATTGAGAGAGAAGTGTTGAAGCTTCTGATTCTAATCATGGCTCTATCTCTCATTTTACTTCTACCAATTTTTCCTCATGTATTATGAAGCCCTTTGTTAAGTGCATTATTTTCAGATTAATGTATCTTTTCAGATAAACTATTTTATCATTAATTAATGTCCATCTTTGGACAGTAATGTTTGAAATGTACTTTCTGTGAAACTAATATAGCTACTTCAGTTTATTTTGGTTAGTGTCTGCATGATATATTTTTTCATCCTTTTACTTTTAATATCTATTTTTTTATTTAATGTGATTTCTTGTAGATAGCAATAGTCAGGTCTTGCTTTGTGTTCAGTATGACAAACTCAGTCTTCTAAATAATTTTTTATAACATTTCCTTTCAGTGTGATTATAGATAGTATTGGATTTATACCTACCACCTTATTAGCTCTTTTCTATTTCTTCCATCTGTTTTTTATTTATTTTTCTTCTTTTTTTAACTTCTGTTGGGTTACTTGAGAACTTTATTTCCTTTAGTGACTTATTATTTATACCACTTTAAATGTTTTAGGGGTGGCCCAAGAGTTTACAATATATATTTTTAAATCTGAGTCTACCTTCAAATAACAGTAAGTGTAAGGATCATGCAACAGTATATTCCCAATCTCTCATCCTTTGTGATAGTGTCATCATATCTTTTACTTTTAAACTTGTTACAAACACAATACATTTATATTAAATTTACCGTAGGACATCAGTTATCTTCTACAGGAACTAAAAAGTAAAAATTATGGCTTTTATTTCACCACAATATATTCTATTTCCAGTGATCCTCATTTCTAGATCCAAATTTTCAAATGATATCATATTCTTTTTGCCTCAGGAATTTCTGTTGATATTTCTTGTTGAGTAGATCTGTTAGCAATGTAGTATCTCAGAGTTTGTTTGTGAGAGAATATATTTATTTCCTGTTCCTCTTTTAAAAAAAATTTTTTTTTTAGTTACCATATGGCAAAACTGACCTTTTCTTGGTGTATGTTTCAACATATAGATTCACATAACCGGGACTCCCTTGGTAGTGCAGTGGAGGTGACACGGGTTCGATCCCTGGTCCGGGAAGATCCCACATGCAGCGAAGCAACTAAGCCCATGTGCCACAACTGCTGAGTCTGTGCTCTAGAGCCCACAAGCCACAACTACTGAGCCCGCGCACCACAACTACTGAGCCCGTGTGGTGCAACTACTGAAGCCCGAGTGCCTAGAGCCCATGCTCCACAACCAGAGAAGCCACCGCAACAAGAAGCCTACACCCTGCAACGAAGAGTAGCCTCCTCTCGCTGCAACTAGAGGAAGCCCATGCAGCAACAAAGACCCAACACAGCCAAAAAGAAAAAAGAAAAAAAAAAAGATTCACATAACCACGGACACAGTAAATAAACAGAATAGTTTTGCCCCTAAACAGTCCCTCGTCCCTTTGTGGTGATTCCTTGGGTTTAGACTGTTGGCTGTTTTCCAGAAGTTATTTATCAATGTCTGCTTCCTTCTTGGCTTTGTATCTTTCCTTTACTCTGTGCTCTGGAAGGAGTTTGTCTCCTGTAGTTTCACAGTTAGTACTCCACCGTTATTTCCATTCTATAGTTATTAGCCTGTTGGAGGGCAGCAAGTGTTTGGGGGGGGGTGGTACCTGATGTTTTGACTAAGCATCAATCTTAGGTAGACATTATATCCCTTCCTAGCCATCTGGCACCTCCTCTAGCTTTTGGGCTGTGCCTAGCACGTATTCCTGCCCTGCACACAGAGTCAGATTCTTTTTTGTTTTTCATTTTATTTTTTCTCTGTCTGCTTTACCCAACTGTAATGGATGCCCAACAGTGCTTATAGGTAGAACTTTGTGAACTACTCTCACTGCAAATAAGGCTTTTAATCTGTAGAGGCAATAGGGGAGATGCAAAACCTAGAACTTAAATAACTGAATTTTAAAAACTCATTTTAGGGCTTATCAGCCAACTGGTCACAATTAAAAGAGGATTAGTGAATGAAACTTAAAACTGAAAAATATTCATACTGAAGAATGCAGAAGTAAAAGCAAGGAAAATACAGAAAAATAGAGTTAAAGGCATATGAAGTATGCTGAAAAGATATAACATACATGTAATTCAACTCCCAGAAAGAGAGGAGAAAAAGAAAATGTGGAAGATCAATATTTTAACAGATAATGGCTCAGAGTTTTCTATGAACTGGAAAGTAATACAAAGCCACATATTCAAGAAGCTGAATATTAAACAGCAGAGGCATTTGAAAATCATACACAGACTCATAATAGTACAACTACAATCCAAACACAGAGAAATATCTTAAAATGAGCCTTGAACCAGGGGTAGATACATATATTAAAGTGGCAATAATAAGGCTAGTAGGTGATTTCTCACTATAAATAATGGAAAAGGAAAGACAATTATATATTCAAAGTGTTGAAAGAAAAAAAAAATCTGTAAATTTAGAATTCTGTACCCAAAACAGCCTTCAGATATGAAACAAAAATATTTTCAAACAAATGCACAAAACCTAGAGACTTTACCACCAGCAGGCCCACACTAAATCTAATATTAAAGTATATATTTCAGGAAGAAGGAAAAAATAATCCCATATAGAAGCTCAAGAGAGCATAAAGGAATAAAAGCAATGGAAAGGGTAAAACTGTAGATAAAAGATAATGCTAAGTACATTAAAACGATAATAATGTATTATGGGGGTTAAAACTATAGAATTCAAATAATTAAAAGAAGACCATGTATGGTAGGAGGTGATTAAAAATAGACACTGTGTTATAATGTCTTTGCCTTGTCTAATAAATGATAAAAGTACTGATGTACATTGAACTTTAATTACTCAAGGATGCATGATGGATTTTCTAGGGTAACAATAACAAGTGGATGCAGGGAATGGTAAATAGTAATAATAATAATATTAATGATAATTCCTAAAAAAAGGAAGGGAGAGAAAAAAAATGAGATGGTAAAGTGTCAAATAAGAAAATGATAGATTTAAACACAAAAATGGACACTGGATGTAAGAAAACTAAATAATTCAGTTAAATTACAAAGATTAAAGGGCTCTAAGTTTAAAATTTGATAAGATATATATAATAGGAGACAAATGAATATACAAAGTTTGAAAATTAAAAGATCCAAAAAGATAACCAGGCAAGTACTAAAAAAGAAGGAATAGTAATATTAATGTCAAAGTAAACTTTAAGGCAAAAACCATGGATAAACAGGAATATGTAATAATGATAGAAGTTTTAATTCACCAGGAAATTATACAAACTTTAAATTTCTATGTATCTAATAACATGCCCTCTCCATTAATTTCCAAGGGCTGCTGTAACAAAATGAGTGACTTAAAACAACAGAAATTTGTTCTCTCACAATTCTGGAGGCTAGAAGTCTGAAATCAAGGTGTTGGCAGGGCCATGTTCCCTCTGAGACTCCAGGTAGAATCCTTCCTTGCCTTTTCCTAGCATCTGGTGGTGATGGTCAATCCCTGGAATTCTTTGGTTTGCAGCTGCATCTCTCCAATCTCTGCCTCTATCATCACATGATGTTGTGATGATAGGGCCACCGTGTGCCTCTGTGTCTTCAGATGGCATTTTCCTCCCTGTGTCTCCACTTTCCCTTCTTATAAGAACACTCATTTTTCGTTAGAGCCTACCCTAATCCAGTATGACTTCATTTTAATTTACACATGCAAAGATTCTATTTCCAGATAAGTTTATATTTACAGGTTTGAGGGGTTGGAAATTCGATGTATCTTTCCAGGGGACTCAATTCAACCCACAATAGCCTCAAAATATGTAAAGCAAATATTGAAGGAACTAAAACAAAAAAATTACAGAAAGATGAAGCCAAGATCAACGTGGATGATATTAACATACCAGTTGTCACCGATAAGAATAAAAAGACAAATCAGCAAGAAATTTGATTAAAATAATGATTAAAGCCATGTATCGAACAGCAATAAAATATACATTTATTTTTAAGAACACATTGGCTAGTAACCAAAATTGACCAATTGCTGGGATGAATGAAAATTCCAAATCACTGAAATTTCCAAAACTGAGTGGAAAGACAGTTTAGATGCTACCAATCGTTGAAATGCCTTTGGAAACAACGATTTCAAAGATGCAGTAAAAAAGAAAATACTAATACAAATACCAAAAACAAAAAAAAAGGGAGGGAGGGAGAGGGAGAGAGAGAGAGTATAAAATATAAACTGGAAATTGGAACAAAGACAAACAAAAATAATGAACTGAATCATAATAAAATATGCTTCTATTTTATTATGCAAATAATATAATATGCAAATATATTTAAATCTGTGATCCCTCTCTAGATCTATGATTCCAGGTGAATTTATAACCTTAAACATGTAGAATATATGCAAGGTCTTTACTTCAAAAGGTTAAAAGAAAGTATCAGGGCTTCCCTGGTGGCGCAGTGGTTGAGAGTCCGCCTGCCGATGCAGGGGACATGGGTTCGTACCCCGGTACGGGAAGACTCCACATGCCGCGGAGCGGATGGGCCCATGATCCATGGCCGCTGAGCCTGCGCGTCAGGAGCCTGTGCTCCGTGACGGGAGAAGCCACAACAGTGAGAGGCCCGCGTACCACACACACACACACAAAAGTATCAAATTAAACCCAAAAAAGGTAGAAGGAAGGACACAATGAGGACTAGAAAACTTACTAAAATCAAAAACATATCCATTTTACAGAAACTAAACAAAGGCACAAAGTTATTTGAAAAGACTAATTTATTTGCCTTATGTATTGAGGTGCTCCTATGTTGGGTGCATAAATATTTAAAATTGTTATATCTTCTTCTTGGATCGATCCCTTGATCATTATGTAGTGTCCTTCTTTGTCTCTTCTAACAGTCTTTATTTTAAAGTCTATTTTGTCTGATATGAGAATTGCTACTCCAGCTTTCTTTTGGTTTCCATTTGCATGGAATATCTTTTTCCATCCCCTCACTTTCAGTCTGTATGTGTCTCTAGGTCTGAAGTGGGTCTCTTGTAGACATCATATATATGGGTCTTGTTTTTGTATCCATTCAGCCAGTCTGTGTCTTTTGTTGGGAGCAGTTAATCCATTTGCATTTAGGGTAATTATCGATATGTATGTTTCTATTCCCATTTTTGTAATTGTTTGGGGTTTGTTATTATAGGTCTTTTCCTTCTCTTGTGTTTCTTGCCTAGAGAAGATCCGTTAGCATTTGTTGTAAAGCTGGTTTGGTGCACCTCAATACATCAGGCAAATACTAACAGCCATAAAAGGGGAAATCGACAGTAACACATTCATAGTAGGGGACTTTAACACCCCACTTTCACCAATGGACAGATCATCCAAAATGAAAATAAGGAAACATAAGCTTTAAATAATGCATTAAACAAGATGGACTTAATTGATATTTACAGGACATTCCATCCAATAACAACAGAATACACATTTTTCTCAAATGCTCATGGAACATTCTCTGGGATAGATCATATCTTGGGTCACAAATCAAGCCTTGGTAAATTTAAGAAAATTGAAATCGTATCAAGTATCTTTTCCGACCACAACACTATGAGACTAGATATCAATTACAGGAAAAGATTTGTAAAAAATACAAACACATGGAGGCTAAACAATACACTACTTAATAACCAAGTGATCACTGAAGAAATCAAAATGGAAATCAGAAAATACCTAGAAACAAATGACAATGGAGACAAGAGGCCCAAAACCTATGGGATGCGCAAAAGCAGTTCTAAGAGGGAAGTTTATAGCAATACAATCCTACCTTAAGAAGCAGGAAACATCTCGAATAAACAACCTAACCTTGCACCTAAAGCAAACAGAGAAAGAAGAACAAAAAAACCCCAAAGTTAGCAGAAGGAAAGAAACCGTAAAGATCAGATCAGAAATAAATGAAAAAGAAATGAAGGAAACGATAGCAAAGATCAATAAAACTAAAAGCTGGTTCTTTGAGAAGATAAACAAAATTGATAAACCATTAGACAGACTCATCAAGAGAAAAAGGGAGAAGACTCAAATCAATAGAATTAGAAATGAAAAAGGGGAAGTAACAACTGACACTGCAGAAATACAAAAGATCATGAGAGATTACTACAAGCAACTCTATGCCAACGAAATGGACAACCTGGAAGAAATGGACAAATTCTTAGAAATGCACAACCTGCCAAGACTGAATCAGGAAGAAATAGAAAATATGAACAGACCAATCACAAGAACTGAAATTTAAACTGTGATTAAAAATCTTCCAACAAACAAAAGCCCAGGGCCAGATGGCTTCACAGGCAAATTCTACAAACATTTAGAGAAGAGCTAATACCTATCCTTCTCAAACTCTTCCAAAATATAGCAGAGGGAGGAACACTCCCAAACTCATTCTATGAGGCTCCATCACCCTGATACCAAAACCAGACAAGGATGGCACAAAAAAAGAAAACTACAGGACAATATCACTGATGAACATAGATGCAAAAATCCTCAACAAAATACTAGCAAACAATCCAACAGCACATTAAAAGGATCATACACCATGATCAAGTGGGGTTTATCCCAGGAATGCAAGAATTCTTCAATATATGCAAATCTATCAATGTGATAAACCATATTAACAAATTGAAGGAGAAAAACCATATGATTATCTCAATAGATGCAGAGAAAGCTTTCGACAAAATTCAACACCCATTTATGAAAAAACCTGCAGAAAGTAGGCATAGAGGGAACTTTTCTCAACATAATAAAGGCCATATACGACAAACCCACAGCCAACATCGTCCTCGATGGTGAAAAACTGAAAGCATTTCCACTAAGATCAGGAACAAGACAAGGTTGCCCACTCTCACCACTCTTATTCAACATAGTTTTGGAAGTTTTAGCCACAGCAATCAGAGAAGAAAAGGAAATAAAAGGAATCCAAATCGGAAAAGAAGAAGTAAAGCTGTCACTGTTTGCAGATGACATGATACTATACATAGAGAATCCTAAAGATGCTACCAGAAAAGTACTAGAGCTAATCAATGAATTTGGTAAAGTAGCAGGATACAAAATTAATGCATGGAAATCTCTGGCATTCCTATACACTAATGATGAAAAATCTGAAAGTGAAAACAAGAAAACACTCCCATTTACCATTACAACAAAAAGAATAAAATATCTAGGAATAAACCTACCTAAGGAGACAAAAGACCTGTATGCAGAAAATTATAAGACACTGATGAAAGAAATTAAAGATGATACAAATAGATGGAGAGATATACCATGTTCTTGGATTGGAAGAATCAACATCGTGAAAATGACTCTACTACCAAAGCAATCTACAGATTCAATGCAATCCACGGATTCAATGCAATCCCTATCAAACTACCACTGGCAGTTTTCACAGAACTAGAACAAAAAAATTTCACAATTTGTATGGAAACACAAAAGACCCCAAATAGCCAAAGCAATCTTGAGAACGAAAAAAGGAGCTGGAGGAATCAGGCTCCCTGACTTCAGACTATACTACAAAGCTACAGTAATCAAGACAGTATGGTACTGGCACAAAAACAGAAAGATAGATCAATGGAACAGGATAGAAAGTCCAGAGATAAACCCACGCACATATGGTCACCTTATCTTTGATAAAGGAGGCAGGAATGTACAGTGGAGAAAGGACAGCCTCTTCAATAAGTGGTGCTGGGAAAACTGGACAGGTACATGTAAAAGTATGAGATTAGATCACTCCC
Source organism: Monodon monoceros (assembly GCF_005190385.1). NCBI lineage: Eukaryota > Metazoa > Chordata > Mammalia > Artiodactyla > Monodontidae > Monodon > Monodon monoceros. The sequence goes on along the minus strand of NW_021703781.1, from coordinate 33,171,081 downwards.
TAACACCACACACAAAAATAAGCTGAAAGTGGATTAAAGACCTGAATGTAAGGCCAGAAACTCTTAGAGGAAAACATAGGCAGAACACTCTATGACATAAATCACAGCAAGATCCTTTTTGACCCACCTCCTAGAGAAATGGAAATAAAAACAAACAAATGGGACCTAATGAAACTTCAAAGCTTTTGCACAGCAAAGGAAACCATAAACAAGACCAAAAGACAACCCTCAGAATGGGAGAAAATATCTGCAAATGAAGCAACTGACAAAGGATTAATCTCCAAAATTTACAAGCAGCTCATGCAGCTCAATAACAAAAGAAAAAACAACCCAATCCAAAAATGGGCAGAAGACCAAAATAGACATTTCTCCAAGGAAGATATACAGACTGCCAACAAACACATGAAAGAATGCTCAACATCATTAATCATTAGAGAAATGCAAATCAAAACTACAATGAGATATCATCTCACACCAGTCAGAATGGCCATCATCAAAAAGTCTAGAAACAATAAATGCTGGAGAGGGTGTGGAGAAAAGGGAGCACTCTTGCACTGTTGATGGGAATGTGAATTGGTACAGCCACTATGGAGAACAGGATGGAGTTTCCTTAAAAAACTACAAATAGAACTACCATACGACCCAGCAATCCCACTACTGGGCATATACCCTGAGAAAACCATAATTCAAAAAGAGTCATGTACCAAAATGTTCATTGCAGCTGTATTTAAAATAGCCCAGAGATGGAAACAACCTAAGTGTCCATCATTGGATGAATGGATAAAGAAGATGTGGCACATATATACAATGGAATATTACTCAGCCATAAGAAGAAACGAAATTGAGCTATTTGTAATGAGGTGGATGGACCTAGAGTCTGTCATACGGAGTGAAGTAAGTCAGAAAGAGAAAGACAAATACCGTATGCTAACACATATATGGAATTTAAGGAAAAAAATGTCATGAAGAACTTAAGGGTAAGACAGGAATAAAGACACAGACCTACTAGAGAATGGACTTGAGGATATGGGGGGGGGGGAAGGGTAAGCTGTGACAAAGTGAGAGAGTGGCATGGACATATATACACTACCAAACATAAAATAGATAGCTAGTGGGAAGCAGCCACATAGAACAGGGAGATCAGCTCGGCGCTTTGTGACCACCTGGAGGGGTGGGATAGGGAGGGGGGGAGGGAGGGAGACGCAAGAGGGTAGAGATATGGTAACATATGTATATGTATAACTGATTTACTTTGTTATAAAGCAGAAACTAACACACCATTGTAAAGCAATTATACTCCAATAAAGATGTAAAAAAAGAAAAAAGACTAATGTAATTGATAAACTACTGGAAGCCATGAACAAGCAAAAATGGATCGATGGGGGCTTCCCTGGTGGCGCAGTGGTTGAGAGTCCGCCTGCCGATGCAGGGGACACGGGTTCGTGCCCTGGTCCGGGAATATCCCACATGCCGTGGAGCAGCTGGGCCCGTGAGCCATGGCCGCTGAGCCTGCGCGACCGGAGCCTGTGCTCCGCAACGGGAGAGGCCACAACAGTGAGAGGCCCGCATACCGCAAAAAAAAAAAAAAGTTTAGATGGCATAAACTCCACTGTTAGAAATGAAAACCATCCCAACAGAATCCGTCGCCAGTTTTAAAAGATAATAAGAGGACACTCTATAATTTTGAAAATTTTGGTGCGATAAGTTCCTAGAGAATACTACTTAACCAAACTTGACACAAAGAGACATAAATAATCTGCCAATTCCTAGATCTATTAAAGAAATTAAAACTCTAGAAGATATACTTCCCACCAGACAACAGCCCAACCACAAGAACAACTGCAGGCTGAAAGGCTTTGACCAGTGAACTCTACCAAATATTTGTGAAAGAAAAGATACAGATGTTAATGAACTTGTCCAGATAATAGAATAAGAGGGAATTCTGCCTAGTTCATTTTATGAGATCAGTATAACGATAGCAAAAGCTTACAAGGGGTTTGCAAGGAAAGGCAATCTCTTGACGAACATAGGAGCCAAATTCCTGAACACTCATTATTAAACCAAATCCAGAGTTACAGAAAAGCAAATGTACTCTTTTAACAAAGTCCTTTTTTTTTAAATTCCAGGAATTAGAGTTTGATTAAACGTTTGAAAATCCATCACTGTAATTTAGCACATTAATAAAATAAAGGCAAGCAATCACGTGATCATATTTAAAAGATCGGTTGAGGTAGAGAAAAGATTTAATTAGTAAATTATAAAACATGCATTCTCATGAGTACACACACACACACACACACACACACACACACACACACACACTCCACTCAGGAATTCTTTATTTCATATATGAATTGTCCAAGTCCTAGCAGAAAGAAAATTTAAATACTAAAATTTGTTGGAATGCCTTTAGAAACAATGATTTCAAAGATACAGTAAAAAAGAGAATCCACTTGCCAGAGCAAAGTAGATGTTGGTGGGGGAATGAGTATTGAGCTAAACTTTTGGGTAAACTGCTACTTTTGATAGAATGCAAAATAAAATTCAAAGTGACACTATGCCTCTTTCCTCAGACGGAGCCCAGGGGAAGTGATCAAAATTCAGAATGGAAATGGCTGCAGGCATGTCAGTTGCACACAGCCCTGAAAGGGGCTCAGAGTTTTTCTAGCACAGGAGGCTTCCAGAGAATGAAAACATCCCTCTGCACCAGGAGTAACATGGCCTTGGGGAAAGGATGGTATCTCAAGTCCAAGGTGATGTGGTTACAGGCACTAAGTCTCCTGTATCATAAAAGGTGCCTGAGTGAGCTAAGGGAGAGCTGCACAGCCAGGAGCCTGAGGATGGGAAACCAGAGACTGTGGTCATCTGTGTAGACTGAGACCCCCAAACCCAGTGTGAGCCATGAAGTCTGAGCATAGGCAGCATGGTAAACAAGGACCTAAACAAGTTACTTCCCACACCACCTGAACATCCTGACATGCAAAACTTTGGAAACCTAGACAGAACTCTGAGCAAGGCTGGTGGGTAGGCCTGAGTGGATTATTCTGTTTTCAGCTCCAAGCTACTGATGCATCATGTCTCATTAGAGAAAAAAATAAAAAAGGAAGCTACACGTTTCCTACAGCTCAGTTGGTGAACTGCTAAATGAGCATTCTGGGATGAAAGATCTCGCTGTGGAATTTTGGAGCAGCCGGGAATCACTGTAGAACTATAGTCTGCAGTCGTAATTAGGAACATGATCTAGGTCAAAGGCTAGCCAAGGTGAGGAATAGGGATGCAGCTTGGGCACAGAGAAGGGCTACACTCTGGGGTCCAGGGACATGGGTCCTGGTGTTAGCAGCACCATGTACATGGACTGTGAGAACTAGCCCACTTCCATTCATGGGAAAGAGGTAGAGGATTTATTTCATTTGACTTCTCAAGTGCTTTTCCAATTAGCCTGACAAATGGGAATGGCCCAGAGATCTACTGAGACCTGAGTTTGGCCCATACAGAGCGCTGCTCTCCTTGACTAGGGCTCAGGTGGCACATCCCCATCACTAGCCTTCAGAAACATCCATCCATCAGCCCAGCACCTTCAAGGGGCCTCCCAACAACCCTGGATCCTGGAAGGTTGCATCTTAGGGATACAATAAGTTGCTAAAAGTTGATCCCAGAAAATGAGATTTATCAGGAGAAATAAGTACCTTGGTCCAGATTCACATCTGCACTCTGTTCTCAAACAGGGCAATGCCAACTGACTTCCTCAAATCTAACCTGCAAGATGGCACAGGGTCTCCACACTACTGGTAGGGGGACAGCCTACTGGGACCTTCAAATGTAGCTTAGCTCCTCTTTTTATATCATTAATTACAAAACATGGAAGTCAGTATTTGTCATACCAAAATAGGAATGGCCCATATGTTGGGATTTAAACATAGAATAAAGTTTGCATGTCTCGCTCCCCCTTCCCTCCAAATTCATCCCCTCTGGGCTGACATATTTTTTGTTTGCTCTGAACTTGGAAATAGAATGTTTGTGGCTCTGAGACTCTTCTTGTCTCCTTACTTTATGGGAACAGTGTAACATACACTTCTATTTTGGACAGAGACCTTCTGTTCTGAAAATTTGGGGGAGAGAAAGGCCTGCGGTCCTTTGTCAATACAGCATATGTCAGTGTGAAGCAGAATTAATTTTCTGAGAAAGAGAATGTGTTTGTCTTTAACCTTTTAAGGTGTTGTAGCCAAGGACAGATAGTGGTGCTGGGGATCTCAGAGAAGCTGGTTTTGTGGATGAGTAAGGAAGCTGTGTGGGAAGAACCCAGGTGGAGGTTTCTTTACAGGGGGTCTGTGTGTGAAGTGCAATTGGCATAATTTCTAGTGGGTGCTCTGCAGCATGATCACTAGCAAAGGCAGCCTACAAAGCCATGGGCTCCCATGACCAAGCCACACGGAACACCACAGACTCAGAGAGGGCAGAGGGCTTGTGCCGCCTCCTTTATAGGCCCACATTACTTACAAATAATTTCTTATGAATTTATGAGAATGGATCATGTTTTAACTCTTTGAGTTTTGGTTTCTCTGATTATCCTTGGGCAGAAGGTGCAGTGGAGAATGCAGGGGCTTCAGAACCAGACTGGGAATTTGGGGTACACCACCCATCTTATCTGAGCTTCATTCTCTCCTTCTGTGTAATGGGAAGGATAATCAATAATAATAATTTGTCATGCAGATTAAATATGGGAAATGCATAGAATACATTTGGAAAGCAGAAGGTACAAGTTACATTATATGTTGGCTGTTTTTATTATGAAAATAAGATAGGCATCCTCTGAGTAAAACTCTGGCCACCCAGCTGTGATCTTCATCCCTCACTGTCATTTTCTATCAGTCTAAGTAGGATAACAATTCTGTTCTCCCCCATTGTTTTTATTAATCAACCAAACATGGGTCAGGAAATATAATCTCTTTATTCTTTCTTCCGAAAAATGTAGAAATGTAGTTAGCATGATGAATACAGCTGTGCAACGTGGAGTCTTCACACTTAAGCGTAGGTTTCAGTTAAGGACACACACGTACACACATCTATAAAACTGGAAGCATTTGTTTAGGCTTTAATCCAACTTCTCTCACTTTGGGGATGAGGACCTTGAGACACAGAGAGTTCAAATACAGAGTCAGAGCACCTCAGGGTCGGAAATGACCTCAAGAGAAGCGGTTATCTGACTGCAGGTTGTATTTCTTCCACTACATCCCTGAGGAGTCTATTCCTTTCCTTTGCTTATTCATCTCCAGAAAACTGCCTAGGTCCAGAGCAAGAGCTCTGATGGTTCAGCAGTTTCCTTTTAGTATCAAATGGAAACCTGACCTCCTAAAGCTTTCACTCTCATTGCAGACCTGGGTTCCTTGAAGAACGAGGATAAGCCTCCCACGTGCTGGTGCCTCAGTGATTTCTTGGCAGCATCATGCCCTGCTCAGTCTTTCCTTTGTCAGAACCTTCTACTGTCACCTTCCCCACCCTGAATGACGCTCTGAACTAGCCCAGTGTGTGACAGACAGAAATAGATAGTGGCATTTGACATCAGACGGAATATGGGGTCAGATTTCTGATATAAGAAGTGGCATTAAGAGTTACCACCTCACAGTCACGTTGTGAGAAGACGTAGCAAATGTGTTCCTTTCTTTGCCTCCTCCCATTTCTGTACCCATATGACTGAACCAGAAATACACTGTTAGCTGAACTGTGGAGGAATAATTGGTAGGAGTCACATCTTTTTCCTTGGTTATGGAAAAAGCCCAAAATTAAGAAAACGAGAAAGAAGGAGACTGTTATGCTGCGTTCATTTTTTTCCCCCCAAACCACTGCATAATTACATTGCCTCAAAGCTCATAATTAGAACTTATAATTCTTATCTCATTATAGTAGCTTCGAGCTTTAACAAATTTTAAATGTAAGTGATATTTATGGCCTATTATGTTTATAAAAGGAAAAAAACAAAAACACAGTGAAGATGCAATTTAAGTAATGATTGTTTTTCTTGATCTCCCTTTCCCCACCCCTGTATACAAGATAAAGGCAAGATCTCCTAGTTGTAGATACTCTTCATCACTTGGCTGTTTCCTTTTTTCTGAAAGTCACAAAAAATAAGGCCTTAGAAAATCAGCTGAAATGTAGTTTTTTAATCCAGCCTCATCCAGCAGCACACAGGCACTAGTCCCCTCCACAAGGAAGCCTACAAAACCCACTGAACCAACTTTAGCCACTGGGGACAGAAACCAAAAACAACAGGAACTATGAACCTGAAGCCTACAAAAAGGAGACCCCAAACACAGTAAGATAAGCAAAATGAGAAGATGGAGAAACACACAGCAGATGAAGGAGCAAGCTAAAAACCCACCAGACCTAACAAATGAAGAGGAAATAGGCAGTCTACCTGAAAAAGAATTCAGAATAATGATAGTAAAGATGATCCAAAATCTTGGAAATAGAATAGACAAAATGCAAGAAACATTTAACAAGGACCTAGAAGAACTAAAGATGAAACAAGCAATGATGAATAACACAATAAATGAAATTAAAAATACTGTAGAAGGGATCAATAGCAGAAAAACTGAGGCAGAAGAATGGATAAGTGACCTGGAAGATAAAATAGTGGAAATAACTACTGCAGAGCAGAATAAAGAAAAGCTAATGAAATTAACTGAGGACGGTCTCAGAGACCTCTGGGACAACATTAAACACACCAACATTCGAATTATAGGGGTTCCAGAAGAAGAGAAAAAGAAAGGGACTGAGAAAATATTTGAAGAGATTATAGTTGAAAACTTCCCTAATATGGGAAAGGAAATAGTTAATCAAGTCCAGGAAGCACAGAGAGTCCCATACAGGATAAATCCAAGGAGAAATATGCCAAGACACATATTAATTAAACTGTCAAAAATTAAATACAAAGAAAACATATTAAAAGCAGCAAGGGAAAAACAACAAATAACACACAAGGAAATCCCCATAAAGTTAACAGCTATCTTTCAGCAGAAACTCTGCAAGTCAGAAGGGACTGGCAGGACATATTTAAAGTGATGGAGAAAAACCTACAACCAAGATAACTCTTCCCAGCAAGGATCTCATTCAGATTTGATGGAGAAATTAAAACCTTTACAGACAAGCAAAAGCTGAGAGAGTTCAGCATCACCAAACCGGCTTTACAACAAATGATAAAGGACCTTCTTTAGGCAAGAAACACAAGAGAAGGAAAAGACCGATAATAAACCCAAAACAATTAAGAAAATGGGAATAGGAACATACATATTGATAATTACCTTAAAAGTAAATCGATTAAATGCTCCCACCAAAAGAAACAGACTGGATGAATGGATACAAAAACAAGACCCTTATATATGCTGTCTACAAGAGACCCACTTCAGACCTAGAGACACATACAGACTGAAAGTAAAGGGATGGAAAAAGATATTCCATGCAAATGGAAACCAAAAGAAAGCTGGAATAGCAATTCTCATATCAGACAAAATAGACTTTAAAATAAAGACTATTAGAAGAGACAAAGAAGGACACTACATAATGATCAAGGGATCGATCCAAGAAGAAAATATAACAATTGTAAATATTTATGCACCCAACATAGGAGCACCTCAATACATAAGGCAAATACTAACAGCTATAAAAGGAGAAATCCACAGTAACACATTCATAGTAGGGGACTTTAACACCCCACTTTCACCCATGGACAGATCATCCAAAATGAAAATAAATAAGGAAACACAAGCTTTCAATGATACATTAAACAAGATGGACTTAATTGATATTTATAGGACATTCCATCCAATAACAACAGAATACACATTTTTCTCAAGTGCTCATGGAACATTCTCCGGGATAGATCATATCTTGGGTCACAAATCAAGCCTTGGTAAATTTAAGAAAATTGAAATTGTATCAAGTATCTTCTCCGTCCACAACGCGATGAGACCAGATATCAATTACAGGAAAAGATCTGTAAAAAATACAAACATGTGGAGGCTAAACAATACACTACTTAATAATGAAGTGATCAGTGAAGCAATCAAAGAGTAAATAAAAAAATACCTAGAAACAAATGACAATGGAGACACGATGACCCAAAACCTATGGGGTGCAGCAAAAGCAGTTCTAAGAGGGAAGTTTATAACAATACAATCCTACCTTAAGAAACAGGAAACATCTCGAATAAACAACCTAACCTTGCACCTAAAGCAATTAGAGAAAGAAGAACAAAAAAACCCCAAAGTTCGCAGAAGGAAAGAAATCATAAAGATCAGATCAGAAATAAATGAAAAAGAAATGAAGGAAACGATAGCAAAGATCAATAAAACTAAAAGCTGGTTCTTTGAGAAGATAAACAAAACTGATAAACTATTAGCCAGGCTCATCAAGAAAAAAAGGGAGGAGACTCAAATCAATAGAATTAGAAATGAAAAAGGAGAAGTAACAACTGACACTGCAGAAATACAAAAGATCATGAGAGATTACTACAAGCAACTCTATGCCAATAAAATGGACAACCTGGAAGAAATGGACAAATTCTTAGAAATGCACAACCTGCCAAGACTGAATCAGGAAGAAATAGAAAATATGAACAGACCAATCACAAGCACTGAAAGTGAAACTGTGATTAAAAATCTTCCAACAAACAAAAGCCCAGGACCAGATGGCTTCACAGGCGAATTCTATCATACATTTAGAGAAGAGCTAACACCTATCCTTCTCAAACTCTCCAAAATATAGCAGAGGGAGGAACACTCCCAAACTCATTCTATGAGGCTCCATCACCCTGATACCAAAACCAGACAAGGATGGCACAAAGAAAGAAAACTACAGGCCAATATCACTGATGAACATAGATGCAAAAATCCTCAACAAAATACTACCAAACAGAATCCAACAGCACATTAAAAGGATCATACACCATGATCAAGTGGGCTTTATTCCAGGAATGCAAGGATTCTTCAATATATGCAAATCAATCAATGTGATAAACCATATTAACAAATTGAAGGAGAAAAAACAAATGGTCATCTCAATAGATGCAGAGAAAACTTTCAACAAAATTCAACACCCATTTATGATAAAAACCCTGCAGAAAGTACACATACAGGGAACTTTCCTCAACATAATAAAGGCCATATATGACAAGCCCACAGCTAACACTGTCCTCAATGGTGAAAAACTGAAAGCATTTCCACTAAGATCAGGAACAAGACAAGGTTGCCCACTCTGACCACTCTTATTCAACATAGTTTTGGAAGTTTTAGCCACAGCAATCAGAGAAGAAAAGGAAATAAAAAGAATCCAAATTGAGAAGAAGTAAAGCTGTCACTGTTTGCAGATGACATGATATACTATACATAGAGAATCCTAAAGATGCTACCAGAAAAGTACTAGAGCTAATCAATGAATTTGGTAAAGTAGCAGGATACAAAATTAATGCACAAAAATCTCTGGCATTCCTATACACTAATGATGAAAAATCTGAAAGTGAAATCAAGGAAACACTCACATTTACCATTGCAACACAAAGAAAAAAAATATCTAGGAATAAACCTACCTAAGGAGACAAAAGACCTGTATGCAGAAAATTTAGGATGGACTGATGAAAGAAATTAAAGATGATACAAATAGATGGAGAGATATACCATGATCTTGGATTGGAAGAATCAACATTGTGAAAATGACTCTACTACCCAAAGCAATCTACAGATTCAATGCAATCCCTATCAAACTACCACTGGCATTTTTCACAGAATTAGAACAAAAAATTTCACAACTTGTATGGAAACACAAAAGACCCCGAAGAGCCAAAGCAATCTTGAGAATGAAAAACGGAGCTGGAGGAATCAGGCTCCCTGACTTCAGACTATACTACAAAGCTACAGTAATCAAGACACTATGGTACTGGCACAAAAACAGAAAGATAGATCAATGGAACAGGGTAGAAAACCCAGAGATAAACCCACGCACATATGGTCAACTTATCTTTGATAAAGGAGGCAGGAAAGTACAGTGGAGAAAGGACAGCCTGTTCAATAAGTGGTGCTGGGAAAACTGGACAGGTACATGTAAAAGTATGAGATTAGATCACTCCCTAACACCATACACAAAAATAAGCTCAAAATGGATTAAACACCTAAATGTAAGGCCAGAAACTATCACACTCTTAGAGGAAAACATAGGCAGAACACTCTATGACATAAATCACAGCAAGATCCTTTTTGACCCACCTCCTAGAGAAATGGAAATTAAAACAAAAATAAACAAATGGGACCTAATGAAACTGCAAAGCTTTTGCACAGCAAAGGAAACCATAAACAAGGTGAAAAGACAACCCTCAGAATGGGAGAAAATATTTACAAATGAAGCAACTGACAAAGGATTCATCTCCAAAATTTACAAGCAGCTCATACAGCTCAGTAACAAAAAAACAAACAACCCAATCCAAAAATGGGCAGAAGACCTAAATAGACTTTCTTCCAAAGAAGATATTCAGATTTCCAACAGACACATAAAAGAATGCTCAACATCATTAATCATTACAGAAATACAAATCAAAACTACAATGAGATATCATCTCACACCAGTCAGAATGGCCATCATCAAAAAGTCTAGAAACAATAAATGCTGGAGAGGGTGTGGAGAAAAGGGAACACTCTTGCACTGCTGATTGGAATGTGAATTGGTACAGCCACTATGGAGAACAGTACGGAGGTTCCTTAAAAAACTACAAATAGAACTACCATATGACCCAGCAATCCCACTACTGGGCATATACCCTGAGAAGACCATAATTCAAAAAGAGTCATGTACCAAAATGTTCATTTCAGCTCTATTTACAATAGCCCAGAGATGGAAACAACCTAAGTGTCCATCATCGGATGAATGGATAAAGAAGATGTGGCACATACATACAATGGAATATTACTCAGCCATAAAAAGAAACAAAATTGAGCTATTTGTAATGAGGTGGACAGACCTAGAGTTTGTCATACAGAGTGAAGTAAGTCCGAAAGAGAAAGACAAATACCGTATGCTAACACATATATATGGAATTTAAGGGAAAAAAATGTCATGAAAAACCTAGGGGTGAAACAGGAATAAAGACACAGACTTACTAGAGAATGGACTTGAGGCTATGGGGAGGGGGAAGGGTAAACTGTGATAAAGCGAGAGAGAGGCATGGACATATATACAGTACCAAACGTAAGGTAGATAGCTAGTGGGAAGCAGCCGCATAGCACAGGGAGATCAGCTTGGTGCTTTGTGACCGCCTGGAGGGGTGGGATAGGGAGGGTGGGAGGGAAGGAGACGCAAGCGGGAAGAGATATGGGATCATATGTATATATATAACTGATTCATTTTGTTGTGAAGCTGAAACTAACACACCATTGTAAAGCAATTATACTCCAATAAAGATGTAAAAAAAAAAAAAAAGAAACGATATTGAGCTATTTGTAATGAGGTGGATAGACCTAGAATCTGTCATACAGAGTGAAGTAAGTCAGAAAGAGAAAAATACCGTATGCTAACACATATATATGGAATTTAAGAAAAAAAATGTCATGAAGAACCTAGGGGTAAGACAGGAATAAAGACACAGACCTACTGGAGAATGGACTTGAGGATATGGGGAGTGGGAAGGGTGAGCTTTGACAAAGTGAGAGAGTGGCATGGACATATATACACTACCAAACGTAAAATAGATAGCTAGTGGGAAGCAGCCGCATAGCAGAGGGAGATCAGCTCAGTGCTTTGTGACCACCTAGAGGGGTGGGACAGGGAGGGTGGGAGGGTGGGAGACACAAGAGGGAAGAGATATGGGAACATATGTATAACTGATTCACTTTGTTATAAAGCAGAAACTAACACACCATTGTTAAGCAATTATACTCCAATAAAGATGTAAAAAAATAAATAAATGTTTTTTAAACAAACTTCATTGAGGGTCTGTTAAGCACCAAACAGAATGATGATTGTATTGGATTTTTTTTTCTTTCTTTCATAATACTAATGTGTTTCCAATATCTGTAGACAATAGGGGCTTCTGCAGCTGCTGGCAAGTTTGAAGTGTAAGGGACAGGGAGACAGGGCACACTTCTGCTTCATCTACGACCTGAGTCCTCGTCCTGGACAAAGGCTCCTGCCCTGGCTGGCATGGTCCAGGCTAGGGGCAAGCTGAGAGCTCCCGGCGGGAGGAGCAGGGTGAGGAAGACATGAGATGGGGGTGGGGAGAAGACTGTGTCCATACCCCCAGGATGGCAAGTAGGCAACACCCTTGTAACTCAGGAGGATGGAGCAGCAAACCTGACTCTACTGGAGGCTGAAATTGTATCTGCTGAAGGTATCTGATCTAAGGCTCGGGTTCTGTGAGGCCACAGGGCTTGGAGGCAAAGAATTTTCTGTTACATGGTGAAGGTAAGAGTCACAGGCATTAGCAGGAACTCTGAGTTGACACAAGAGGTTCCAGGAGTTGGATCCCACCACAGGAAATAGGAAAAAGTAGGGCTGAGCAAATGCACATCAAACCAGGAACTGGGCAGAAAGCCCATTAACAGACTGAAGGCGCCCAGAGGGGCTCATCTGGGACCGCTCCTTGCTCCAGCGTGGCACCCGGAAGCACCCTCCGCTTGGATCCACTGTGGCCTCATTCACTGTGGGAGGAGGATTCTAGCTACACAGCCAGGCAGGCTGGAATCCACAGGCTCTGGGACTCGGTGGTGAGCTTCCTGCTGCAGCTGGCAGAGCGCTGAGCTGTCGGAGGTGGACAGATTGTCCCTGAGCCCCCCCAGGTCCTGATGCCAGGGGACCTGGACACAGGGAGCAGCTTCTGCCTTAACGATAAGGGGTGGCCTTAGCACCTCACCCTGATCTTCTGCTCTCCTCCAATCTCATGGTACTTCTCTTGCTCAGATAAGATGCTCACATAGGAGTGATGAAGATTAATTATTTAGTGCCAGAAGAGGCTGGTATTTCTGATGATGAAGAGTTTCATGTAACTGCTAAGTAGTATTATAATTAGGGAGCTAAGCAGATACATTTATCCTGCATCTACTAATTAGGCAGGGAAGTAAATTAATTTTTCCCTATCATGCTCATTTTGCTTGTTGGTTATTTTTATATCGAGTACAAGGAGAAAACCGTATCTCTTTCAGTATGGATTATATATACTGTATTCCTCTGTCCAACCAATTTAGATAAAACTGGATCCACCCTAGGGAGATTTCACTTGGGGAAATGGTGGTGGGAGGAGATAAGGCCTCCTTGTCCGAGTGGTTATAAATAGTGGACAAATAAATAGAAAGTCCCAGATGCTGTTGGGGGAAAAAACAAAAAGTCTGTATTTTTTTTTCTTCTCCGCTTACTATATAATTAGCATGAGTCACTGTTCTGCTGGCTTGAAGTGTATGAGGGAGAGAAGGAGGAGGTGTGGAGGAAGACAGCCAGGCCCAGGACTGGGGAAGGAGCTATTCTTCGTTGAGCTTCCTAGAGAGACTGGAGCTCTAGAACAAATGGTACACAAAAAGCTTCTGGTCCTAGTGGGGTACCAGGAGGAAAGGAACATCGTTGCTCAATGGAACTCATAGACAAGACGTTCTGGATGTATGTCCACGATGTGTCATGTCTGCATTTCATTTCCTCTTCGAGGCCTCATTCCCCAGGAGTTGTTTTAATAGATGTCAATCAGCGATCTTCTCATCATTTTTCCCTGCTGCATGTACCTTCCAGGGGGTGTTCATCTGGTGCTCGGTGGTGTCCATGTTGGCAAACTCAGACAAGCTCATTCCCTATCTGGCCTGGGATCCCATTCTCAAATAGGCAAGGCCACTCCAAGACTAGCTCCATCTGAATGAAACCCAGTCCACTCTGGGGTGTTACGAGAGAGGGGTGTTACTTACTCTTGTGATCAAGGGGGATCATTCTACTGCTCTATCTCTTCCTCCTTGTCTCTTACTCAAGGTACACATACACACACACACAGTCATTCAGGCAAACACATCTCAGCTCCTGGAACCAGCAGGAACTCTATTGGACTGTCTCAGGCCTGCTGCCTAGACATAGCCCCACCTATTTCTGCTCCAGCTCTGTTCTGCCACTCCAAGACAGTATCCAGACTAGGGTAAGGTGAACAAGGCATCTAGTGCACAAAATTTAAAGGCACACTCATTTTCAGGAGCTGATCCTTCACCCAGGATAATCCTGAAAGTGACGGACTCCTTAAGTCTCAGGCCCTGAGTGCTTCATTCACCTCACCCTAGTCCCTGCTCTGCTCCAGGGTTCCCCAGGATTTACTCATTAAAGGAACTCCGGAGGGCTGAAGAGTGATCCCCAGAGATGTCCAGGTCCTAACCCCTGGAACTTGTGAATATGTTACCTTAAATTGCAAAAAGAGCTTGGTAGATATTGATTAATTTAAGGACCTTGAGATGGGGGAGGTAATCCTGCATTATCCAGTTGGGCCCTAAATATGATCACAGTGTCCTTATAAGAGGGAAGTAGAGGGACATTTGACGACTGAGACAGAAGAGAGAAGGCAACGCCATGACTATAGCAGAGAGAGCAGTATTTAAAGATGCTACGCTATGGGCTTTGAGGGTAGAAGAAGACACCAGCCAAGGAATATGGACAGCCTCCAGAATCAGGCAAATGCAAGGAAACAGATGTCCACAGAAGAAGCATGATCCCTTTAATTTTGACCCACTAAGAACCGTAAGAAAATAAATGTGTATTTTTTAATAGATCTTCATTGGAGTATAATTGCTTCACAGTGCTGTGTTAGTTTCTGTTGCACAACAAAGCGAATCAGCCATATGCACACACATGTCCCCATACACCCTCCCTCTTGAGCCTCCCTCCCATCCCCCCATCCCAGCCCTCTAGGTCATCACAAAGCACCGAGCCGATCTCCCTGTGCTGTGCAGCTGCTTCCCACCAGCCAACTATTTTACATTCGGTAGTGTATATATGTCAATGACACTCACTTCGCCCCAGCTTCGCCCTCCCACCCCATGTCCTCAAATCCATTCTCTATGTCTACCTCTTTATTCCTGCCCTGCAACTAGGTTCATCAGTACCTTTTTTTTTTTTTTTAGATTCCATATATATGTGTTAGCATATGGTATTTTTCTCCTTCTGACTTACTTCACTCTGTATGAAAGACTCTAGGTCCATCCACTTCACTACAAATAACTCGATTTCATTTTTTTTATGGCTGAGTAATATTCCATTGTATATATGTGCCACATCTTCTTTATCCATTCATCTGTCGATGGACACTTAGGTTGCTTCCATGTCCTGGCTACTGTAAATAGAGCTGCAATGAACATTGTGGTACATGACTCTTTTTGAATTATGGTTTTCTCAGGGTATATGCCCAGTAGTGGGATTGCTGGGTCGTATGGTAGTTCTAGTTTTAGTTTTCTAAGGCCACCGACTTTGGGGTGATTTATTACAGCAGTCATGGGAAATGAATCAGAAGCCCAGCTCCTTCTACCCTTGGCTTCCCCCAAACCATCTGGGATGCTTCTCATCATGCCCCAAAACATGGAATAGGATAGAAGGACACAGACCTTGCACCCACACATACCAAAGTTGACTCTTGCCCTCCCTTCAGACTCTGACTCTTAAATCTTTAGCCTGTTGCCAGAGATGTGGCTTTTGCAACTCCAAAGCTCAGAGTTGACATAGGTGGTGAAAGTGGAACGCCTGGGTATGAGGCAGCAATGAGGGGATCTTGGTAAATATCACAGCGAGCTTTATCTCCACAAAGATGGTGAGCAGAACAATTTATACACTAGGATATTTACCCATGAAGGTAGCCCAGTTCACCCTCATTATGCAAATAAGTAGACAGAGTATCTAATCTCACAGTTAATAAACAGCAAAACAGGGGTTCTCTTTTCTCCTCTTATTTTCTCCTTCAAACCAGGAATTTAGAGCCCCCTCCTGGAGCTTGCAGGATCTGGAATTTAACATCTGCTGCCTACAATGAGCCTATAATGGACCAGGGACAATACATCCCTGACAGCCACCAGTGATGCAGCTGTGCTGGTATGGCCCCACCTCTGTTAGTTTTTAGGGGGGTAAAGTTTAAGATCTTACCACTGCTTAGGAGGCCCTCTGTGATGTGGCCCTGGCCTCCTGCCTCATGGGGCACGGTAGGTCATTGTGCTGCTCCCCACCGTTGCTCCCACAACCTCTGGCACCAGTCTCTGTCACTAAAAGAATCATGCATCCCCATCTCCCCTGGTTCTGTAGACACACTCGCTTTTGCACGTGCCCTCTCCATTTATTCTGCAAGTGCTAAATCAACAGTATCTTCTTTGGCCAACTCTCTTCTGATACCCTTTGGGCAGAGTGAGGGTGCCCTTCTAGGGTTGCCACCAGAAGCTCTATCTCACTGCTCTGATTGTTTACTCTCATTCTTCCTGCAACAGACAGAATCTGTATCTTACAAATTCTGCACCTTTCCCCTAAGCTTGCACCGTGCCCAGCCCAGTACATAAAGGTCACTAATAAAGGTTTGTTCATTGAGTGAATAAATGAATTCATAAGTATAATAAAGTAAAATGTTATTAGTGATAGCAATTTCTTTCTGGTATCTCTGAACAGCACCATCTAAGACTTGCTCCAGGGTGAGATAAAGCCTAAGAGAATACTTTGGAGGATAAATTGCAGTCTGACCCTTTGGAAACAGGGTGAGGGAGGGCTGCAGAGATTTTTTTTTCTCCTTGGTTTTTAAATTTCATTTCAGTAACTATAACCCATCTCACCCACAGTGGAGCTCTATGTCTTGTAGAGCACATTGAATAGAATGAGTGTGCCTGGGAGATTATGTGGGGAATTGAAGATGAACATCAATTTACCTGGACCTGAAAATAAGTTTCATGGTAAGAAAAATCAGTAATGTGAATCTTCCCTTGAACTCAGGTAGATGAATGGATGAGGCTAAGTAGTGATAATAGAAAAACATGCCACAGGATCTGGGGGAGTGGAAGAAACTTGTAGGGCAGGGAGGGGAAGCCTGAACAAGGAAACACAACTGGAAGACTTATTCTTCTTCGTCCTTCTGCCTTACTTCTCTCACTTTTAGCATGAGGTTGCCCTAAGGTGTACCTGGTTCATGAAACTCCTATTTTAAGGATATGCCTTTTATCTTAGTGATTATGTATCTTAGTCTCCAAATTCTGTAATTTCTTTTTTATTTTTTATTGAAGTATAATTGATTTACAATGTTGTGTTAGTTTCAGGTGTCCAGCAAAGTGAGTCAGTTGTACATACATATATATATTTTTTTCAGATTCTTTTCCTTTATAGGTTATTACAAAATACTGAGCAGAGTTCCCCGTGCTCTACACTAGGTCCTTGTTGGTTATCTATTTTATACATAGTAGTGTGTATGTGTTAATACCAAACTCCTAATTTATCTCTCTCTCCGCTTTCCCCTTTGGTAACCATAAGTTTGTTTTCTAGGTCTGTGGATCTATTTCTGTTTTGTATATAAGTTCATTTGTATCATTTTTTTTTAGATTCTACATATAAGCAACATCATATGATATTTGTCTTCCTCTAAGTTCACTTAGTATGATTAACTCTAGGTCCATCCATGTTGCTGCAAATGGCATTATTTAATTCTTTTTTATAGATGAGTAATATTCCATTGTATATATGTACCACATCTTTATTTATTCATCTGTCGATGGACACTTAGGTTGCTTCCATGTCCTGGCTACTGTAAATAGAGCTGCAATGAACACTGTGGCACATGACTCTTTTTGAATTATGGTTTTCTCAGGGTATATGCCCAGTAGTGGGATTTCTGGGTCGTATGGTAGTTCTATTTTTAGTTTTCTAAGGAACCTCCGTACTGTTCTCCATAGTGGCTGTATCAATTTACATTCCCACCAACAGTGCGGGAGGGTTCCCTTTTCTCCACACCCTCTCCAGCATTTATTGTTTGTAGTCATTTTGATGATGGCCATTCTGACTGGTGTGAGGCGATACCTCATTGTAGTTTTCCTTTGCATTTCTCTGATAATTAGCGATATCAAGCATCTTTTCATGTGCCTTTTGGCCATCTGTATGCCTTCCGCAAAAATCTGTAATTTCAAAAGCTAGGAAGTCTGGGAAGATGTGAGTTGAGGGAATAATGACAAGGTGAGTGAGGAATAGGTTTCAATCCTTGACCAGAGAAAAACAAGCCCTACAGAATATGTTTGGCCTAAAAGGTAAAAAAGACCCTAAGTACAGAAGCATTTTCTGTTTCCAGGTTTAATGGAAATAGAAGCATGTGTAAGTCCAATAGAGGAGAGAAAATAGCATGTCCCCTGGGGTCAGAGTGGCCCCAGGCTCATGTCCCAGCTCTATCACTTGCTAACAGAGGGACGGGAAGGTACCAGCCAGTTTTGCCTCAACTTCTCTCGCGGAAGTACGTTCATCTCCTCTATAGCTGTGGCTATTGTACATGACAGGACACACAGACTGTCCCTGACACATGCAAACACACTGCGGAATCACAACAGGTTAAGTTCCTCCTTCCCTGTAATTAGCACTGGTCTGCTAATTCAGATGCAGAAATACTACCGCATAGCATGTTAATGGTTTATGGCATGCTTATTATTTTAATATCATGACATCACCCTCCCTGACTCTTTCCTGGGAAGCTCATTTTAAATTTCTCTATGTTGGTTATAGGTTTGCTACAAACATCCTCTACATTCTTTTACAGTATTTCCCAAGCTGATAAGAGGAAAGTACAGCCAGACCTCATGGGAGCGTAAACCCTTTAGGCCGACATGATCTTCTATCTCACTCTCTTCTTGTTCCAGGGGCCACTCAACTTCTTGTCTCAGTGAAACTGACTTCTTCTGCGAGCTCCCTATTTTCTCTCATGGTTTCTGTATGCTCGTCCCCCGGACTTCGACTTGCATGTGATGTGATTCCAGCCATTCCTGGTATCACCTCGGGTCCCAACACCACTTACATTTCAGAACAAAAGTCTAAAGCACTTCGAGTTTCTCAGAGTAAAAATATAATGCAGAAAATAAGAGAGATTCTTCTTATATTGGCCCAGGTCCCATCTACTGTGGAGAGGGCTAAGTTCAAGGTCATGGTGGTGACATATATGCCATGAAAGACTCAGGCTGGAGAGGATTGATTTGCATTTCTGGTAAAGGAGGTAAAAGCACATGGTCCAACCTTTTTGAAAAGAAAAGTTTCAGAAATTTGAGAACAGAGTTTTAAATTTGCTTGGAACCTGATCTACATATTCTACTGGTGGGAGTGTCATGTAAGAACCTTATACTGAATTTGGAAACAAACAGTCACAAAAATGTTCAGTGAAGCATTAATAAAAGTGGAAAAGAAATTCTCAGTAATAAGGAAATGATCACTTAAATTAGAATCTGCTTCTGATGTATTATTTAACCATCACAATGTATAAGCATGATGACCATCCATTGAGTTAGTTAAAAATAAAAGATTCAAAACAGTACATACAGAAAAATCTAAAATATGCTAAGAGTATGCATATACAAAATATAAAAAAATGTTTGCATCTGGTGGCTTTGGTATACAGATCTGCATTTTTCTTCCTTTTTTCTCTAAAGTTTCGTGTTTTACAAATTTTGTATTATGAGTGTGTATTATTTTATACTAAAAATTTATGCTAAGTCCTATAACTGTTTTTAAGAGAACTCTTCTGGCTTCCTCTTCCATTTTATCTCCTGCATATTTTTGGAAACATAAACCAAGACGTGTACATGGAGGACACAATGAGCAGAGTTACACTGATAGGGGGTTTAAGAAATAAGTCTGATGTACTCCAATTTGTGGCAAGGAAAATATCCTAAACAGGGCTTTCATTTTGCCAAATTTCAATTAACCTTAGGCCTTTTTAGATATGTTAACACTTTTTTTTTGGTCAGCTAAATGATGATTACTCAGTTTGCATGCCTCCTAACCCTCATTAACTCTTCTATTGAATCCTCACAAATTACAGCATTTGAGAGATGCATTCTGCTACATAATCACAAGAAACCTTAGAAAAATGTCATTGATCACTTGCCTCTTCTTAGGTAAGAAAACACTTAATCAGAGTTATTGGAGGTCCATCAATATAGTCTAAAATAGCAACCATTCTGACAGAGATTTTAAGCTGATATCTGAAAAAAGCTGGTGACTATTTTGCATTATAATAATACCTTCCCTCTTCTTCTGTCCCCGCACACATTACCCTGGAAAGTCAGACTTCTTCATGAATGAATGCCTCTTACCTGCATGCCCCATTTGAAAACTCCATGGTCAATAAGGTAACTTTTAATACCACGGGGAAGGAAGAAACATCAACATAGTACCGTCATAGGCCAAATAGGACTGTTGTCCCCCTCTGAAGCATACCTAGCACCTATGCCACTGTAATTTGCAAAATTATATCTTAATTTATATGTCCATGTATTCATTCATTTACTCAGCAAGCATTTGTAGAAAAGCCTAGAACAGCTATGGCTAACACCTAAAAAAAAAACTGTTAGAAGAACTATTAGAAGAATATAAAGTACATCTTGCACATTTGGCCAGGCAGTCCTCTAGGTGCTGGGAGTATCGTAGTTAACAAGGCAAGATCCCTGCCCTCATGGAACTTACATTTCAGTGGAGGAGAGAACAATAAAGTAGTAAATAGTATATATATACATGTGCATGATATTTTTATCTATCCATATCATAATATATACATATACATACATAATTGACATAGCATGTATATGTGTGCTTCTATTGGACCACACACCATGGAGACTGTGTGCTGCTAGAATGGGTTTGGGATTCACAGAGACTTGAGTTTAAACCCCTGGCTCAGTTATGTATTAACTTCATGGACTTCAGCAAGTGACTTAACCTCTCTGAAGAACCAACTTAAAAATGGGCAAAGAGTTTAAACCCCTGGCTCAGTTATGTATTAACTTCATGGACTTCAGCAAGTGACTTAACCTCTCTGAAGAACCAACTTAAAAATGGGCAAAAACCTTGAAAAAGATCTCACCAAAGAAGATATACAGATGGTAAATAAGCATTTGAAAAGATGCTCAACATCATATGTCATTAGGGAATTGTAAATTAAGACAACAATGAGATACCACAACATACCTGTTATAATGGCCCATCTCCAAAACACTGACAACACGGAACACTGCGGAGGATGTGAAGCAACAGAAACTCTCACTCGTTGCTGGTGGGAACACAAAATGGTACAGCCATGTTGGAAGACAGTTTTGCAGTTTCTTGAAAAACTAAACATACTCTTACCATTAACATGCAACGATCATGCTCCTTGGTATTTATATAACACAAAGGAGTTAAAATTTATACCCACTCAAAATCTGCATGTGGATTTTATAGAGCTGTATTTATAACTGCCAAAACTTAGAAACAACCAAGATGTCCTTAAGTAGGTGAATGAATAAACTGTGGTGCATCCAGACAAGGGAATTTTTTTCAGTGCTGAAAAAATGAGCTATCAAACCACCAAAAATATGGATGAACTTTAAATGCATATTGCTAAGTCAAAGAAGCCAGTCTGAAAAGGCTACATACTGCATGGTTCCAACTATGTGACACTCTGGAAAAGGCAAAACTATAGAGACAGTAAAAAGATCAGTGGTTGCCGGGGCCTGGGGGAAAGGAGAGATGAATATGCAGATCACAGAGGATTTCTAGGGCAGTGAAACTCTTCTATATGATACTACAATGGTGGGTATATGTCATCATGTATTAGTCAGAACCCAACACCAAGAGTCAACTCTAAACTATGGGCTTTGGGCAATTATGATGTATCAGTGTAGGTTCACTGGTTGTAACAAATGTGTCACTCTGGTGCAAGATGTTGATAGAAGGGACAGTTGTGCAGGGGCAGGGAGTATATGGGGAACTCTCTGTAACTTCCTTTCAATTTTTTTAAAGTGAAGCTGAGACCACTCTAAAAAATAAAGTCTTTTAAAAAATGAACAATTATTTACCTCTCATACTAATAATGCAAAATAGCCAATATTTATTTGATGTTTACTGTGTACCAAGTCCACCTATTTCTTTTTTCATATAAAAAAACAAGATACAGAGTGGTTAGATCACTTGCTTAAAGCCATGAAGCTAGTACTGAATGGATCCAGGTTTTAAACTCTAGGCTATGTGACTCCCAAACCTATTTTAAGAGTGCACCATCTCCATGGTGTGTGGCCCAACAGAAGCATATCCACACCATGAGTAATTACAAGCTTGAAGCAGGAAAGTGACAGACAACACCAAGAGCAGCATTCTCAGGATCTGAGGCCAGGCAAGATCTGCAATGGCAGGCTGGGGGCTTACAAGGCAGAAATACAACCCTCACCCGAGCATTTATGCTGTATGATGGACCTGCCAGGTATTCATTTATCGTCATTTAATAATAATGACAGTAATCTACAAGGAAGGTATTATGTATTCATTTAAGACACCAGGGAACCGAGGCTCAGAATGTTGAAGTACTTCCCTAAAGGCTGAAGAGTTGGCTGTAGTAACGCTTGCCTTTGTCCATTCCAAATACTGCCTTTCATTTGCTGGTGCTGAAATATTATTTGTACTTCATCAGTTCAAACAGATTACCAGACACTTATCCAAGGTACCAAAGGACCGAAGACATTGTTGAAGGACACTGGAGCCACAGTGTCACAAAAAGAAACAGACAAGCCAAAGGAGCAGAATTCTCAGGTAGCACAGAATCTCCAGTGCTTAAGAGTCTAAGCAGTGCTTGTTTTTCTGATCCCCCATCTGCTCTGCTGGATTAGGGACCCTTGGGCACCTCATGGGGTAGATCACTCAAGTTTTCACTAAGACTCCGAACTGCTCATTCCCTTTCTCATTTCATTTCATCCATGGGTCATGGATTCTCTCAAATGAGAAAATTAATTGTAATTATTATTTTTAAGAATGTGCACCTTGGTTACTCTTTTTATTCATCTTGAAAACTAGAGAGCCTCTCTGAAAGAGTGACATGTCAATGAATAGGAAAATGGGAGGGAGTGTTTCAGCTTTTAAACTGTTCTTGAAAAACAGTGCAAGCCATCTACTGAAAGAGGCTTTAGTATGGAAAACCAGGTGGTCAGTATCACCACAAGAGATGTGACAAAGAGGATTTAGTAAAAGGTTAAGGAGAAGCAGGCTTCTTTGATTTCCATGATAATGACTAACAGGGTACTTCACATTATTCAGGAAGACTCACAAGTGCTTTGTCGATTTTAACCTGTGCACAAGTCCTTGTAGGTGGGAAGGACTTTTCAAGAACACTGTCAACACGGATACTCTTTGTTTCCATCTTTTAGTATTTATGATATTGAGATTTCTGATACTCACTACTTTTATAATCAGTATATCTGGTATTCTGATTTACATTTTGGAGAATTCCTCTATTCAATATATATATATATTTATTTATTTTAAATTTTGATTGGAGTATAGTTGATATATAATGTTGTGTTAGTTTCCGGTGTATACAGCAAGTGAATCAGTTATACATACATACATACATATACACATATGTGTATACGTATAACTCGTTTTTAGATTCTTTTCCCATATAGGTCGTTACAGAGTATTGAGTAGAGTTCCCTGTGCTATACAAGAGGTCCTTATTAGTTATCTATTTTATATATAGAAGTGTATGTCAATCCCAATCTCCCAATTTACCCCTCCCCCTCTTTCCTCCCTGGTAACTTTAAGTTTGTTTTCTACATCTGTGACTCTATTTCTGTGTTGTAAATAAGGTCATTTACCATTGTTTTAGATTCACATATAAGTGATATCATATGATATTTGTCTTTCTCTGTCTGACTTACTTCACTCAGTATGACAATCTCTAGGTCCACCCATGTTGCTGCAAATAGCATTATTTCATTCTTTTTTATGGCTGAGTAATATTCCATTCTGTGTGTGTGTGTGTGTGTGTGTGTGTGTGTGTGTGTGTGTGTTGAAGAGGAGACAGGAAGGTCAACTCATTTTCTCTTTCAATGACTTTCAGGTAAAGAGCCAGGGAAGAAGTGAGGTATTAGCAGTTTTTCATTCAGCTTATGAGGTCTGATAGACATTCACCCTGTTTAGCACTATGAAAAATATGCCTTCCCTGGGAAATGATGCCTTGTTGTATTATCCCCATAATAGGGAAAATGTTTTGCTGTTCTCTATCTTTTACTGAATCATCTTCCCATTTGCTCTCTGGATTCCAACATTCAGGTGATGTATCAATACCATCCTATTAATTTAGAAAGAAAAATGCCAAGTTTCATACATTACTTAGGTAAGTAGGGATGAGTTTGTTAAAGTGTTGATAAATCACTACAGCAACTGGGCTCAAATTGTCAAAATTTCCCCAAATTTCATTTGATTCCCAAAGTTTTTAAAGTAAAAGAATTATTATGATTTCTAAGAATTAACATCTCAATTATGATTCATTCCTATAGCCAATACATCTTCTGAAGTTTGAATATGTATACAGGAGTGCTCAGATATCTAGAAATGGCAAGGCTTTAACACTTTAACACTTGATGCTTTGAGTGCTTTAAATTTGGTGAATTACAAAATAAATCACCTGCTTTTGTGAAGTAATTCAAATTTGGATGATGTAAACATGGAGCTAATTATTCTTTCCAATTACCTTTAAGAAATAGCCATTGCTTTAAGGATTGTATAGGATGTAGACTGCACTTGGTAAAACAGCAATTCCTGATGAGTGAATTTTCTCTTCCAAATTTGTTAAACTGATATACAAATGATAAATAAGCACTTGAAAAGATGTTCCACATCATATTTCACGAGGGAAATTCCAATTAAAACAACAAGATACCACTATGCCCTTGTTAGGATGACCCAAATCCAAAATACTGACAACAAATGCTGGTGAGGGTGTGGAACAAGAGAAACTCTCATCCATTGCTGCTGGGAATGCAAAATGGTACAGCCACACTGAGAGACAGTTCAGCAGCGTCTTACAAAACTAAACATACTCTTACTGTATGATCTAGCAATTGTACTCCTTGGTATTTACCCAAAGAAGGTGAAAATCTATGTCCACGCAAAAACTTGCACATGGATATCTATAGCAGCTTTAATCTTATTTACCAAAACTTAGAAGCAACCAAGATGTCCTTCAGTTTAAGTGAATGGATAAACTGTGGTATAACCACAATGGAATATTATTCAGTGCTAAAAACAAATACGCTGTCAAGCCACAAAAACTATGGATGAGTCTTAAATGCATATTTCTAAGTGAAAGAAGCCAATCTGAAAGGCTACTTACTATATGATTCCAACCGTATGACATTCCGGAAAAGGCAAAACTATAGGAATAGTAAAAATATCAGTGTTTGCCAGGGGTTGTGGGGAGGGAGGGATGAATATACAAAGCACAGAGGATTTTTAGGGCAGTGAAACTCTTCTTTATGATACCATAAGGATGTATATATATCATTATACTTTTGTCCAAACCCATAAAATGTGCACCATGTGTGACCTATAAACTATGGACTTCGGGTGATATTGATGTGTCAATTTAGACTCAATAATTGTAACAAATGTATCACTTTGGTGGGAGATATTGATAGATAATGGGGGAGGCTATGCATGTGTGGGGTAGGAGGTATGTGGGAAATTTCTATACCTTCCCCTCAATTTTGCTGTGAACCTAAAACTGCTCTAAAAAATAGTTTTATAAAAAAACTCTGTATGCTGATCCTTTGGTATAGTATTTGGAGAGAGAAATGCCCTCCTCACTCCCCACATTCCTAAGCATGTTTGCATCCAGTGGATATAATCAAACCTTGGTAGAGAGGCAAGTTAAATATACGCTGTTTGTCCCCTTAACTCATTTCTCTCCTTTGGTCATACCTATGTCACTCTACCCTCATTTCTCTGCAGAAAACTCAATTTTTAAAAAAAGAGAATAAATCAATATACCTCAAAGATGATGTATTTTCTCTTTAATTCAGTCATTTGACAAACTTATATTGTGCCTATAATATGTGCCACACTCTTTACTATGCTTTTAGGGGGATCCTATGTAGAATAAACCATCATCACTCTTCTCAAAGAGGGTAAAAAAGAGGAATATTAGATGAGGGGAATTTGGAAATAAAACACAAAAGCAATAGAGAAGATTTTAAAAGCCCAACATTTGTTTTTTGAAAAGATTAACAAGATAGACCTCGGGCAAGACTAAACAAGAAAAATCGGAAAGTACAAATAAATACCAAGTGAAAGGGGGTGATAAATTAGACACATTAGAAAGTTAAGCATATTAAAGCAACAATTAGAGAAGCAAAAACCAGATAGCATGCACCAGATAGCAAGCTGTTCAAACTCATTAGTAATATGAAAAATGCAAAATAAAACAACAATGGACTATCTCTTTAAACCCTGTAGATTAGAAAATTAGAAAGCTGGATGGTGCCAAGTATTAACAGGGATTAAGAACTCTGGGAGTAAGAACCTTGATTTACTGTGAGTGGGAGAAGACTAGGGCTACCAACCAGGAGAGTAAGCTGGCAGTACCAAGATCCAGCATTTATGCCCCTGGTTTTACATGCCCTGAGAGTTAATTTTATGTGTCAACTTGACTGGGTTATGGGATGCCCAGATATTTGTCAAACATTCTGGCTGTGTTTTTAAGGGTATTTGTGGATGAGATTAACATTCAAATTGATATACTGAATAAAGGAGATTACCCTCCATAATGTGAGTGGCCCTCATCCAATCAGATGGAAGGCCTGAATAGAACAAAAAAAAACTAACCCTTTCCTGGGGTAAGAGAGAATTTTTCTTGTCTGTTGGCCTTCAAACTGGAACATTAGTTTTTTTTCTGCCTTTGGACTAGAATTGAACATCAACTCATCCTGGGTCTCAAGCCAGAAGCTTTTTAGTCTGGAACTACACCATTAGCTCTCCTGGGTTTCCAGTTTGTGATTCACCCTGCAAATCTTGGACTTTTCAGCCTCCATAATCATGCCAACCAATTCATTAAAATAAATTTCTTTAAAAAAATTTTTTAAGGCTTTTTTTTATCATTTATTTATTTTTGCCTGCACCACGTGTTAGTTGCAGTACGCGGGATCTTCACTGAGGCATGTGGGATCTTTGGTTGTGGTGCGTGGGCTTCTCTCTAGTTGTGGCATGCGGGCTCCAGGGCACGTGGGCTCTGTAGTTTGTGGCATGCGGGCTCTCTAGCTGAGGTGTATGAGCTCAGTAGTTGTGGCCCACGGGCTTAGTTGCCCTGCGGCATGTGGGATCTTAGTCCTCCCACCGGGGATCGAACCTGCGTCCCCTGCATTGGGAGGCTGATTCTTTACCACTGGACCACCACGGAAGTCCCAATAAATTTCTTGATATATTAATACATATACACACACACACTCTATTGGATCTGTTTTTCAGGAAACCTTGACTTGACTAATACACATGCCAAAGTCTTTATTTACCAGTCCGTAAGAGGACATAAATAAGGGTGCTCCTTTTATTTGTGGAGGTAGAAAGTGGCTAGGTCAAATGTGGTGTGAGTCACATCATGGAGGGCTATACATTAGTCAGAAGCAATGAACCAAATAGAGCTGAAACAGAGGGATAATGAAGACAGAGTGCTTAATGAAAAGTTAGAAACAGAATTAGATATATTACACAATATCATTAGTGTAAATTGAAAATGCATATGTGTAAAACAAGAGTATACATTTTGTAAAACAAATGCCTGTTTAGCAAGGATACAGTTTTTTATAGTAATGGAAAGATATTCGGTAAATATATTAGAATTTTGCCTAACGCGGGTGAGAGAAATGAGAGCAGACTGTGTGGAAATAAGAGGAAATGATTAAATGATTAAATGAATAAACAAATAAGAGGAGAGCTTTACATAGGCCAGCAGAAATAATATACCAAGAACTCAGCAGTATGATTAACTTAACTCTGTACTTTGAAGGGAATAAAGAAAATCTGGTATCATCTAATATCTACTTAGATTATTTTAGACAATTAAAAAAAAATCAAGCATTCCAGGGTGAGAGATTCACAAATTCTTAGCATTGGAGAGGTCCCTTGAGGTCACTGGCCCAATGTACCTCATGATACTGAACATCCTCTCAGACCTCACTAGGAAGTGTGTGTGCAGCTTGGGACAGAGCACTTGGGTGGTGAAGAGCTCAGAGTCACCTACAGCAGAGACAATGCTGTCTTTGGGTAACTGTGACAGCTAGAAGGATCGCCTTCAAAATGTGATTGAAAATCTGTCTCCTCAAGGTTCCTGGTTGGCTCTAGGTCTTGGTTTCCTTTTTCCTGATTTCCTTTGCCTCATGATAGTCTCAACATAACACCATAGATGTGAACATTTTTCTTTGTATTTAAATCTTCATTGTCATGATGCTGTCTTAGGAATGCTTGGATAAAGGGTCTTCCTTCAATCTCCCAACCTTACTCTACAACACAAAAACATATTTCTACAGCTTACAAAAGCCCTGTGAGGCATAGAATTACCTTTATTTCTTTCTTAATTGGACTGGAAGTGTAATTAAGAACCTCACAGATGAATAGAATTAGGTGTCACCATAGAAATAATTGTTAGATAAAATATAAAAGTCCAATCTTAGATTTGTAACCATGATCTATTAAATATATATTTTTGTTCTGAAGGGTCATGGTATCTAGTCAGGACTGAAACATCAAATAGAAATGAAGTTGGATGAATATTCAGAACTAGGTCAGCAAATCCGAGATTCAATCCATCAGAGTTATTGCATTCTCTATCATTGATGTCCTTTCATTTAAAAGGATGACACAGCCTTGCTCCTATAAAGAGTCCGTTTACATAAAATATCATGCACTAACTCAAGAGAAAAATACCAGATAGCTCCAATTCCTTAAAACGTCATTATGCAATGACAGGTTGGGTGTTTCAAACTAATTCTTTCACTAACAACAAATAAAAAGGCTGGGAACACGTAGAAAGATCTGTCTTAATGACATCAAAGACCAAACGAGATATTGAAGGTTACTGGACCAAGTCACTGGCTGAAAATAGGAGCAGGAAGTGTAGAACAGAATGCCCTGCATGGACATCCTCCTAGGAGTCAGGAGGGAGGCCACCAGGAGGCAGAGCTCTGTGAGCAGGTGGGAGGCAGGGTGGCGTTAAGCCAGGGCACTACATGGCAGGGACCAGAGAGACTCTGCTCTTGTCACGCGCACACACGCTGAAATCCTGTCCCCTCCCCCGTCTGTGCTTCCCTGACAAACAGCTGAGAGGTGAGTGGAGCTTTTGGTTGACACTTGGGGTTGACAGGATGGGAGCTCAGATCCACCAAAGGCAGGAGTAACACCTCAAACAACAGAGGTTCTTAATCTTTTGTTTTTTCCTCACGGACTCCTTTTCACGGTCTGATGAAGCTTATACACCCCTTCTCAGAACAATTTTTTTAATGCATTGTAATGAAATACTTAGGATTACAAAGAAACCAGTTACATGGAAAAGCAGTTATCAAAGTGTACTTTGAAAGAAAATTTATCCTTTTTAGTGTGTAATTCTATGATTTTTGACAAATGAATATACTCCAGTAACTACAGTGACAAACAAGATATAAAACAGTTCCATCACCTCAAAAAATTCCCCATGTCTCTTTGTTGTCAACCCCTCCACTAAACCCCTGCCTGGCAACCACTGGTTTGTTTTCTCCCTGAATAATTTCGCCTTTTCTACAATGTCATATAAATGGAATCCTATAGCATGTAGTCTTCCAAGTTAGATTTCCTTCACTCAATATAATGCATTCGAGATCTATCTAAGTTATGCATATCAATAATTCACTCTTTTATTCCTGCATAGTAATCCACGGTATTTATGTACCATGATTTGTTTATCCAGTCACCCCTTGAAGGACATGTTGTTTTTTCAGACTTTTTATGATTAGGAAAAAAAGATGCTGTAAACATTAAGTACAGGTTTTATGTGTGTGTGAACATATGTTTTCACTCCTCTTGGATAAATAAGAAGTGTTGGGTCTACCTGTTTTATCGAAAACCCAAAGTTTTAGAGTATACAGTAGAAATGCAGAACTCTTTCTTTCAAATCCTTAACACGTGCTGTCTTAAAAGGTGAAACTACTTCATTCCTTGGAGGATTTTCTATGCGTTTCAATCAATGGGAGGAGACTTTTATAAATTAGCAAAGTCACTGTTTGCTGATAATGGCTTTTTTCTTAATAATTTCATTAGCATTTAAAGAAAGTTTCTTGATTTTCATGATGAAGGATAAACTTTTCCCTTGTTTACTTGTTGATTCACCTTGTAAACATTTTCCCATTTGAACAGTGTGATTATCTTATTGTGGGTGAGGTCTCACTGGGCTCTAGCTGGTTATTGTGCCATGTCTGGTAGAATTGAAGCTCAAGGTCTTATCCAGGCTAAGGGGCTGGCCACCCTGTCTTGAGAGTGTTTCCCTGGAGCAGTGGCAAAAGTAATGGCAGCCTAATGTGTGTGTTGGGCGGGGGTGGGGGGAGGTGGATTCCAGACCTGCACTAGAGAACCTGTATTAGTTCCAGCTCTGTCACCAACTAACTACATGAACTGACCAAGCACTTTGTCTCCATGGGCATCAGTTTCAAGGCTCAACCCTGAGGTGAGTAAGGTGCTTAGGACACAAAACTCCAGGAGGCAGTGCCTCTCGGGGCAGGGCTTGTACCTGTAAGATCCGGTGAGCGAGTGCCCTTCAAATTTTGCACCCTAGTTGCCTCAGTCCCCCAATCCCAGTCCAGGCATAGATGGTAATTTCTCAGAAAATTACATATTCATTTACCCTTTGACCCAGCAATTCCACTCTTAGGAATTGATACCAAAATGCACAGACAAAAATATAAAAAGTTATATGATCTCAGCATTCTTTGCAGGAATATTTGAAATATCAACAGACTAGAAACAATGCAGGCGATCAAGAGTCTCCAGATAGGAGAATGGATGAAAAAACTGCAGTATTCCACAGTGAACATCTTGAATAAACAACCTAACCTTGCACCTAAAGCAATTAGAGAAAGAAGAACAAAAAAACCCCAAAGTTAGCTGAAGGAAAGAAATCATAAAAATCAGATCAGAAATAAATGAAAAAGAAATGAAGGAAACGATAGCAAAGATCAATAAAAATAAAAGCTGGTTCTTTAAGAAGATAAACAAAATTGATAAACCATTAGCCAGACTCATCAAGAAAAAAAGGGAGAAGACTCAAATCAATAGAATTAGAAATGAAAAAGGAGAAGTAACAACTGACACTGCAGAAATACAAAAGATCATGAGAGATTACTACAAGCAACTCTATGCCAATAAAATGGACAACCTGGAAGAAATGGACAAATTCTTAGAAATGCACAACCTGCCAAGACTGAATCAGGAAGAAATAGAAAATATGAACAGACCAATCACAAGCACTGAAATTGAAACTGTGATTAAAAATCTTCCAACAAACAAAATCCCAGGACCAGATGGCTTCACAAGCGAATTCTATCAAACATTTAGAGAAGAGCTAACACCTATCCTTCTCAAACTCTTCCAAAATATAGCAGAGGGAAGAACACTCCCAAATTCCTTATACGAGGCCACCATCACCTTGATACCAAAACCAGACAAGGATGTCACAAAGAAAGAAAACTACAGGCCAATATCACTGATGAACATAGATGCAAAAATCCTCAACAAAATACTACCAAACAGAATCCAACAGCACATTAAAAGGATCATACACCATGATCAAGTGGGCTTTATTCCAGGAATGCAAGGATTCTTCAATATACGCAAATCAATCAATGTGATACACCATATTAACAAATTGAAGGAGAAAAACCATATGATCATCTCAATAGATGCAGAGAAAGCTTTCGACAAAATTCAACACCCATTTATGATAAAAACCCTCCAGAAAGCAGGCATAGAGGGAACTTTCCTCAACATAATAAAGGCCATATATGACAAGCCCACAGCCAACATCGTCCTCAATGGTGAAAAACTGAAAGCATTTCCACTAAGATCAGGAATAAGACAAGGTTGTCCGCTCTCACCACTCTTATTCAACATAGCTTTGGAAGTTTTAGCCATGGCAATCAGAGAAGAAAAGGAAATAAAAAGAATCCAAATCGGAAAAGAAGAAGTAAAGCTGCCACTGTTTGCAGATGACATGATACTATACATAGAGAATCCTAAAGATGCTACCAGAAAACTACTAGAGCTAATCAATGAATTTGGTAAAGTAGCAGGATACAAAATCAATGCACAGAAATCTCTGGCATTCCTATACACTAATGATGAAAAATCTGAAAGTGAAAACAAGAAAACACTCCCATTTACCATTGCAACACAAAGAATAAAATATCTAGGAATAAACCTACCTAAGGAGACAAAAGACCTGTATGCAGAAAATTATAAGACACTGATGAAAGAAATTAAAGTTGATACAAATAGATGGAGAGATATACCATGTTCTTGGATTGGAAGAATCAACATTGTGAAAATGACTCTACTACCCAAAGCAATCTACAGATTCAATGCAATCCCTATCAAACTACCATTGGCCTTTTTCACAGAACTAGAACAAAAAATTTCACAATTTGTATGGAAACACAAAAGACCCCGAATAGCCAAAGCAATCTTGAGAACGAAAAATGGAGCTGGAGGAATCAGGCTCCCTGACTTCAGACTATACTACAAAGCTACAGTAATCAAGACAGTATGGTACTGGCACAAAAACAGAAAGATAGATCAATGGAACGGGATAGAAAGTCCAGAGATAAACCCATGCACATATGGTCACCTTATCTTTGACAAAGGAGGCAGGAATGTACAGTGGAGAAAGGACAGCCTGTTCAATAAGCGGTGCTGGGAAAACTGGACAGGTACATGTAAAAGTGTGAGATTAGATCACTCCCTAACACCATACACAAAAATAAGCTCAAAATGGATTAAACACCTAAATGTAAGGCCAGAAACTATCAAACTCTTAGAGGAAAACATAGGCAGAACACTCTATGATATAAATCACAGCAAGATCCTTTTTGACCCACCTCCTAGAGAAATGGAAATAAAAACAAAAATAAACAAAGGGGACCTAATGAAACTTCAAGCTCTTGCACAGCAAAGGAAACCATAAACAAGACCCAGAGACAACCCTCAGAATGGGAGAAAATATTTGCAAATGAAGCAACTGACAAAGGATTCATCTCCAAAATTTATAAGCAGCTCATGCAGCTCAGTAACAAAAAACCCAACAACCCAATCCAAAAATGGGCAGAAGACCTAAATAGTCATTTCTCCAAAGAAGATATACAGACTGCCAACAAACACATGAAAGAATGCTCAACATCATTAATCATTAGAGAAATGCAAATCAAAACTACAATGAGATATCACCTCACACCCGTCAGAATGGCCATCATCAAAAAATCTAGAAACAATAAATGCTGGAGAGGGTGTGGAGAAAAGGCAACACTCTTGCACTGCTGATTGGAATGTGAATTGGTACAGCCACTATGGAGAACAGTACGGAGGTTCCTTAAAAAACTACAAATAGAACTACCATATGACCCAGCAATCCCACTACTGGGCACATACCCTGAGAAAACCATAATTCAAAAAGAGTCATGTACCAAAATGTTCATTGCAGCTCTATTTACAATAGCCAGGACATGGAAACAACCTAAGTGTCCATCATCGGATGAATGGATAAAGAAGATGTGGTACATATATACAATGGAATATTACTCAGCCATAAAAAGAAACGAAATTGAGCTATTTGTAATGAGGTGGATAGACCTAGAGTCTTTCATACAGAGTGAAGTAAGTCAGAAAGAGAAAGACAAATACTGTATGCTAACACATACATATGGAATTTAAGAAAAAAAAATGTCATGAAGAACCTAGGGGTAAGACAGGAATAAAGACACAGACCTACTAGAGAATGGACTTGAGGATATGGGGAGTGGGAAGGGTAAGCTGTGACAAAGCGCGAGAGTGTCATGGACATATATACACTACCAAAC
Organism: Monodon monoceros; assembly: GCF_005190385.1. Taxonomy (NCBI): domain Eukaryota; kingdom Metazoa; phylum Chordata; class Mammalia; order Artiodactyla; family Monodontidae; genus Monodon; species Monodon monoceros. Next base: position 33,136,984 of record NW_021703781.1, on the reverse strand, counting down.
GTAAGGTAGATAGCTAGTGGGAAGCAGCCGCGTAGCACAGGGAGATCAGCTTGGTGCTTCGTGACCGCCTGGAGGGGTGGGATAGGGAGGGTGGGAGGGAGGGAGATGCAAGAGGGAAGAGATATGGGAACATATGTATATGTATAACTGATTCACTTTGTTGTAGGGCAGAAACTAACATAACATTGTAGATCAATTATACTCCAATAAAGACGTAAAAAATAAAAAATAAATAACACTAAACTGTAGTATTCCACAGTGGAGTAGTAAGCAGCTGTGAGAAGTAATGAGGAATATCTCTATATTTTATTGATAATTTGAGGAGTTCTCCAGAATATCTTATTGACTAAGAATAAAGGGGAGAAGAGTGTATAGCTTGCTATCACTTATACAAGAAAATTGAGAATACCAAATTGTGTGCGTGTGTGTGTGTGAGCTTAAATATAGTTGGGGGATGAAGCAGAAATATTCAAGGAGGGACAGAGTTAGAAACTAGACATCTTTGAATGTACTTTTTTTTCTAAGATTAATTTTGGAATCAGATACTTGAAAAATTGATGAACCGGTTTGAAAGGCAGAAATAGAGACACAGATGTAGAGAGCAAATGTACGGACACCATGGGGGGAAAGGGGGGACGGTGGGATGAATTGGGAGATTGGAATTGACATATATACACTAATATGTATAAAATAGTTAGGTAATGAGAACATGCTGTATAGCCCAGGGGACTCACCTTCACTTCGCTGTACAGTAGAAACTAACACATTGTAAAACAACTATACCCCAATTTAAAAAAAAAAAAAAAAGAGAAGTGATATGGAAAAATGAAATTAAATGTTTGTCTATTTGGTGGCTAATCATTCAGGGTGGAACTGTTACAACTGACTCAAAAACGCCTATCATTTTACTCTAATATCCTAGTGGGATATATTCTCAAAGAGAAAAACTGCAAAAAAAAAAAAATCTCAATTTTTTTTTTTTTACAGTAAACATATTGTTGCTGTTATTTATTTGTATTTGTCTGTTTGTGAGACTACTGAGTATGTGTATTTTGGGATTCACTGAATGAGTAATTATATGATATTCTAACTCAATCATCCCTGTTTCCTGGAGTACTGAGATTCAAACTATAATTTCTATATCTATTACACAAAATAGATATATAAGATAGATAGGTTGTAGATAGAAATAAATATACATGCACATACACCCAAGTATATACACAGATTACCTACATAAATACATACATATGTGTCTATGTGTATTTTCTAGCTCTGTTCCCTGAAAATGCCTTGAAAACATAACAAACCAAATAGCAAGGAACACTCACGGCTCACAGATTATAGTCTTGAAATGCCATTTCGTACCCAAAGTAGCCAGAACTCCTTTAAGAATGACTGCCTTTAAGTCTGGGGCAGTGTAAGATGATCATGGAATATCTTTTTATACTGGATAACGAGAACTCTATCAACTGGGAGGGTCATATGTAAACAAATTTGAAGTCAACCCGAGTAAGTTGTTATTGGCAAAAGTAGTACAATTTGAGCGTCACTAGCACTAATTTCTGCTATGAATTTAAACACATAAAATATGTATAAAACTGTAAGGTGCAATATGATACTGAAAAAAAAATAACCTCGGTGACTATTGGAAACTTGAAAATAAAGGGAAAGAATTCAGCATGTTATCGTGTCTTCCCATACTATTAGGTCACCAAAAAGTCGATGAGGCAGATTCTCTTTACAGAAGTATTCTAGCTAATGCATAAGGAAGAAATGAAAAAATTAGAACACCATCACTGTGTAACACATAGTGAATTCATATATCGAAGCACTGGTCATTAACTACTGCTAACATCACAAAAAGTGGCAAACAAATATTCCACATACCCTGATGAAATACACAAATCTATATGCAAAGTACCCTTGTCCTCACGCAGATCAATCCTGAACCTGATCAAGCCTTCCAGATTCAATTTAGCAGAATATGAAAGACAGAACAATATGCTGAACAACATATTACGTTAAATAACAGGTGCTAAAGAACAACTTTAGGGCTGTAATCAGCAAAATTCAGCTTGTGCGAAGCTCTACAAGACAAGAAGTGAGGAAGGGAGAGAAGGAACTGAGCCTTGAGTAGCGGAAGTACATTTCCAGCAATGTCTTTACTTAGGCTTGAGCAGCGTGTTTAGGATTTGAGGTAGCCTTTAAATGGGGAATCCTCCCAACACCTGTTGTCACTCACTGCCTGCCAAGCCTAGCAGCAAACACGTTGAGCCGTACTTTCCCACGTGGACCCCTGTCATCCAGGCGCAGTGACATGCCCCCACAGGGCTACTTTCCATAATGAGAAATGGGCCACGGAAGCATTTTGGCTAATAGGCAGCACTGAATTGTCAAATTATCCTCTGCTCTGGGGTAGCAGAAGCCTAGCTTCTGTCGTCATGTGCTTCTCATTACTGTTAGCTTTATTAGCTTCATGATGCTGGGTAGAACCTGATGATGAAAATCTACAGATAGCTGAGCTTGAACTCTAGCATTTTCTCCACCAAAGCCCCAAAAGTGATTCACTAATGAATTGGGAAAAGAAGTGCTTCTTAGGGGATTGTAGAAACCATTCTTTCTCTAATAATTCTGAAAATATTTTCTGAGGAGGTATGAGCCCAGAACTGTGCATGTGAGGATACACTGATAAATAAAACAGATTTCTCATCCTCAAGGAGCTTAATAGTCTGGGAATTCATGCAGACCAATAAAGAGAAAAATGTAATGGTGTAAATATAAAAATAGAGGTCTGCCCTGTGTGCTTCCCACACTTTAATGTACATACAAATCAGATGGGATACTCGATAATATGCAGGGTCTGAGTCAGTAGGTCTGGGATGGGTCCTGAGCTTCTGCATTTGTAACAAGCTCTCTCATGGTGCTGATACACTAGTCTGGGAACCATTCTTTGAATAACTAGAAGCTGGAAACATAGGGAAATGGAAGTGTATCCTCTGATAGCGTGTGAACAGAATAGTCTTCCCAAAGGCTCCAAGGCTTGAACCACATCTTGACAGCTACGTCGCTGTTTCCGTCCTGATCTAGAGGGGTTATAGGCATTTAAGGTAGAGAGACGAGCACGCCCACAGTCCATTATGTTTAAGGAACTACAGTGGTGTCATGGGATGAAGCAGAACCATGAATAAATCAATGACAGGTGACAACCAGGGAAGGCACAGACCAGATGTTCAAGGGCATAGTAAGAAGCAGAAACCGTATCTTGTAGACACTGAGGAACCATAAAAAATGAAGATAGTGTATGAAAATATATGTGCCTTTTATATGCTGGGGAAAATGAGTGCTGCTGTACCTGTGAAGTAATTTATTTATGAATAAGATTAAGGAAATGATATCAACCCAATGGTTTTATGAATATATTTTAATATTTGCATATATATACATATATAGTCATATCTATGTATATATATGATTATATGATGTGTGCAGATTATTTTATGCTTTTCAAAAGGTTTTATCCCAAATGGAAGCAGAAATAAATGAATTCAAGATTTAAAGTTAGATCCTATATGAGTTAGGGAAAAGTATCATGTCAGGGTCTTTTTAGTCAAGTAAAATTCACATAAGATAATTTCACCATTTGAAAGTGCATAATTCAGTGGCATTTGGTACAGTCACAATGTTTGTGCAACTACCACCTCTATCTAGTTCCAAAACATTGTCATCATAGGAAATGGAAACCCCATACCCATTAAGTAGTCATTTCTCGTTCCTCTCTCCTCCCAGCTCCTGCCAACCACTAATCACTGGTAAAGGACTTTTGTTGTTTTGCTATTTGTTTCTTTGTGGAGTATGTCTTTTTATATGCCTATGTTCCTCCATTACTGCCTTTCCCAATAATCTATAAATTTTTTCTAGTGCATCATTTTGATTTCCTTCTCTTTGTGTGTATTTTTAGTTTTTTTTCCCTTAGTGGTTACCATGAGATTACAATCAATATCTAACTTTGTAACAGTCAAATTTGAATTTATACCAACTTAGTTTCAGTAATATTCAAAAACTCTGTTCCTTTACAGCTTTAACCCTCCTCCCTTTATGTGTTATTGTCCCAGTTACATCTATATACATTATTTGTCCATTAACATTAATTAATAATTATTGTTTTATGCTTTGCCTTTAAATTGTATAGGAGAGAAAAAACAGGAAATGCAAACTAAAATGCAAAAATACTGGCTTTTATATTTATCACTGTAGCTACCTTTGCCAATACCCTTTGTTTCTTCACATGGCTTTGCCTTACTGTCTAATGTCCTTTTACTTCAGTCTAATAGACTTTTTTAGCATTTTTTTATTGGACAGGTTTACTAGTAATGAACTCCACTTTTTAAAAATCAGAGACTATTTTAATCTCTCCTTCATTTTTGGAGGATTTTTTTTCTGGATATAGAATTCTTTGTTGACAGGTTTTGTTTTTGTTTTTTGTTTTTAATTTAAGTACTTTAAATATAACATCCCACTGCCTCCTGGACTGTATGGTTTCTGAAGAGAAATTAACTGTTAATCTTACTGAGGCTCCCTTATACATAACAAGTTGCTTCTTTCTTGCTGCTTTCAAAACTCTATCTTTGGCTTTTGAAAATTTTACTATACTTTCTGTTATTGTGGATATTTTTGAGTTCATCTAGTTTGCAATTCCTTGAGCTTCTTGAACACGTACATTCATGTCTCTCATCATATTTTGGCCAATATTGCTTTAAAGATTCTTCTGCCCCTTTCTCTCTACCCTCTCCCTCTGGGGCTTTCATTATGCATATGTTCATTTGCTTGATGTTGTCCTATAGGTCTGTTAGCCTCTGTACATTTTTCCTCATTTTTTTTTTCCGTATGCTCCTCAGATTGGATAATCTCAATTAACTTATCTTTAAAGTTTGCTGATTCTATCTTCTTCATAGTCAAATTTGATATGAACCACTTTAGTGAACTTTTAATTTCAGTTATTATACTTTTCAGTTCTAGAATTTCTATTTAGTTCCTTTTTACAATTTCTGTCTCTTTATTAATATTCTCTACTTGATGGGACATCATTTTCATGGTTTCCTTTAATTCTTTGTCCATGTTCTTCTTCAGCTCTTTGAACATAGTTAATATAGTCTTTGTCTAGTAAGTCCAATGTCTGCTTTCTCAGGGACGGTTTCTATTAATTTATCTTTTTTCCCCTGTGGCTGGGACATATTCCCTTGTTTCTCTGCATGCCTTATCATTTTTTGTTGAAAATATTCTTCTGAATATTTTACTGTGGCAACTCTAGAAACCATACTCTTCTCTATCCCTGGGTTTGTGCTCCTGCTTGATGGGGTTTGTTTGTTTGTTAATGACTCTTCTAAATTATTCTTCTGAAGTCTATATTCTCTGCCATATGTGGCCACTGAAATCTCTGTTCTATGAACTTAGAAGTCAACCAGTGTTTTGACAGAATTTTCTTAAATTCCTGGAGACAAGAAAAGAAAATTCTCCCAATCTTCGTAGATTGGCTCTGTGTCGGAGCACTTTTTTAATGCTTAGCCAGGACATTTACAACTTTGCCTTAACCTTCACTTCCTGCTGTGTGGAGCCTGAAGATCAGCCAGAGGTGAAAACTTAGTCTTTTCAGACTTAGTTACTAAGAATATATCTATCTGTGGGAACGGGTTTGACCTTCTTGATCCTCCAGTGTCCACAGGAGCTTTTTAAAGCCCTTATTCTCCTCATATATCTCATTTCCCAGCCTCTTCTTTCCTAGGAGTTTTGGTCTGTCTATTGTGCTTGTTCTGGCTGTTTTCCCTTGCCCCAAGATGCTGCACTCAATACTTTAAGTACTTTCACTAAAAGCTGCCCAGCCCTGGGAATGCTCCAAGTCAGGCAAAACCAATGTCAGGCTTTATGCCCATCATTAAGGGAGCAGCCAGCCAGGTTGAATCCTAAAACCACAATCTTTTTTTAATAATAAAATATTTATTGCTCCTATGGTACTTGCAACATGAACCAGGTGTTCAGACTGCTTTTTTCATGCCTTCTGACATTCTGGAGAGTGGGGAGAGGTAGATGGGTGATGCAAAATGCCACAGCTCTCTCTTACCATAGTGAAGCAACTTCTATCTCCATTAAACTTTTCCTTGGCTATTGTAGGTTTCTGACTAGATTCCAGAGTTCTATAAAAGTTAATTCTGACAGTTTTTGCCAGCTTCTTGATTGTTTTTCTAGATGGACAGTCTTGGAGCTCCACATTTCACATTTGTTGAACTCACCATGATATTGTTTATACAGCCCATGCTGTAATCTGCACTTGTTTGTTTGTTGGCCATGCCACATGGCTTGCGGGATCTCAGTTCCCCAACCAGGGATTGAACCCGGGCCATGGCAGTGAAAGTGACAAATCCTAACCACTAGACCACCAGGGTGATCCTCTGTAATCCATATTTCTGCCCAATTTGAGCAGAATAGAGAGCAATGTTGAGTGTTAATTATGGAGGAGTATTTACTTCCAGAGAAATTCTTTTTACTTCTGAGGCAAAAGGATTTCTGATCTTCCATCTACCTTGATTAGGTCTCATTGAGCTGGCCTCATAGGAACACAACAGCTCTGATCACAGCTCTGATCCAACCACTGACTGAGAAAGTTACTTGTATGTTGGTTTGGGGTGCACATGCCTCTGTGCCTCATCTTCGCCTTTTCCTCCTCCTCTCAGGGCTTGTTAAAATGTGACTTTTAACTTTCTAGTGATCTCTGAGAGACTATTTTGGAGGCAGGTCTGGGGCATGTATATCATCCTTAATACCTAGTTATTCATTCAATGTTTAGAATAACTTCACACATACCCTATGCCAGGACAAAGCCAGGAACTGGGGAGATAAGGAGGAATAATGTGTGGTCCTACCCTCATATAGCTCACTGGCAGCAGACGCTGGGTTCCAGATCAAAATAGTCTATCATTATGTAATTGTGGGGAAAACATTCACCCTAAAAAGAAGTGCAAACTATTAACCTACAGCCATGACTTTTGTTCGCAAGAGTGTTAGCAGTTTCAGCAACATACACTTCTATCTTTTCTCAATAAATTCATGGAAAATATTCTAATTTGTGCCTTTATTTTCTAAGTAAAAGCAGGCAACTCTGAAACCCAAATGGATATCTAAAAATCAGAGCAGATCTGTCACTGTTTGATCAGGCCTCTTAACCCAATGTTCACATGAAAGCCAGTCACTACACAGTATGCTCCTTCCTTTGTTAAGAGGTTATGAATGATAATGATCCAAGTTCTAGTAACTTTGTGAAATCTTATTGGTAATTTGAAATGAAAGGAAAAGAATTAACAGTTAGTTTTGTTAGTAAAATTTACATGAATTCCATTTGGGGAGGTGGGGCTAAAAGGCTAAAGAGTAATAAAGACACAGACCTACTAGAGAATGGATTTGAGGATATGGGGAGGGGGAAGGGTAAGCTGTGACAAAGTGAGAGAGTGGCATGGACATATATACACTACCAAACGTAAAATAGATAGCTGGTGGGAAGCAGCCGCATAGCACAGGGAGATCAGCTCGGTGCTTTGTGACCACCTGGAGGGGTGGGATAGGGAGGGAGACGCAAGAGGGAAGAGATATGGGAACATATGTATATGTATAACTGATTCACTTTGTTATAAAGCAGAAACTGACACACCATTGTAAAGCAATTATACTCCAATAAAGATGTTAAAAAAAAAGAGTATATTTAACAAGATTGAGTAAATACTGGATTACTCTCCTTTCATAATTGAGTAGAAAATTGGACAAAATCTATATGAAATAATAGTTTCCGACGGGTAGGAAGTGACTGTGATCTCTGAGTGAAGAGAAACAAAGGAGGTGAGCCCTATAATCACCCTACATTTCTGAGCTGCTTTCCAGAGAATGGTTTTCCAGTGGGAGAGAAGGAGAGCCCAAAATACAGATGTGGTTTCATTTCATTGAGGACAGAGATTCATGGAGGCCAAGGCAGCTAGAATTTCCAGGGCAGATACCAGAGAGGAAGAAGTCACATAAAGAAAAAGCAACGGAAATATTCGTAAGTTTCATAGGTTTCTATTTGAATCTTTGTCTGTTCATATATACAATGATTCCCCCACAAGGCCAGGCAAAGAATGATCAAAGGCCTTACCTATAAACTGAGCAATTGTCAGACCTCACACAGGGGTAAGAAACTTTCTAGTTCCAACCAACCAATGTGGAGAGGCCTTGCTGAACATCTGGAATATTCAGTAAATAGCTCAGTAGGGAATCTTACTAGGAAGGCTAAACTATCAAACCTGGAAGGAAAATAGTCAACATTTTAACAGCTTTACTGAGATAGCATTCACATACCATATATTTCATCCCTTTAGACTCTGCAGTTTGGCAATTCCTCAAAATGCTAAATGTAGGCTTGCCGTAGTCCCAACAATTCCACCTGGAAGAAAACACAAATCCACAGAAAAACTTGAACAATAAATTTCATAGCAACCTTATTCATAAATACTTAAAAAGTAGAAGCAATTCAAATGACCATAAGCTGATGAATGAATAAACAAAACATGTTGTATCCATACAACGGAATGTTATTTGGCAATAAAATGGAGTGAAGTTCGGACACGTGCTCCAATATGGGTAACCCTTGAAAACATTATGCCCAATGAAAGAAAGCCCAATTAAGAAAGACAGCAAATTGCGTGATTTCTTTTATATGAAATGTCCAGAACAGGCAAACGTATAGAGATAGAAAGTAGCTGAGGGCTGGGGAGGGGCAAGTGGGGAAGGGGGAGCGACTCCTAATTTGGGGGGTGATAATATGTTCTAATATTAGATTGTTGTGATGGTAGTACAAGTCGATGAATATACTAAAAACACTGAACTGTATGTTCTAAACGGGTGAATTATAGGTTATGTGGATTAAATCACAATAAAGCTAGCGGTTTTCTTCTCCCATGAGTTTCGTTTTTTTTTTTTTTTTATTTTGCGGTACGCGGGCCTCTCACTGCTGTGGCCTCTCCTGCCGCAGAGCACAGGCTCCGGACGCGCAGACTCAGCGGCCATGGCTCACGGGACTAGACGCTCCGCGGCATGTGGGATCCTCCGGGACCGGGGCATGAACCGGCGTCCCCTGCATCGGCAGGTGGACTCTCAACCACTGCGCCACCAGGGAAGCCCTCCCATGAGTTTTAAAGGGCATTAGAACTGGATATAATACCTGGTTCTGTAATGGATGCTCATAAACAAATAAATGAATTATTAAAGACAGTTACAGAAATTTGGATATGGAATGGACATTATCAAGACAAAGAATATTGAATATTGACATGGAAGCATAAAGGTAGACATTGCTTCTCCCAAATAATAAAATAAACACATTAACAACAGAAAAAAAGGTAATTAAAAATGTAAAAAAAAAGTATACTTTTATCTAATTTTGGTTAAATTAAAAAAAATAACAAGTAAGTGTGTGTGTGTGTCTACACATATGTAAAGATTTGGAAGGACACACAATATAAGAACATGCTCTTAATTAAATTCTGGGTAATAGATGATGTTTCTATTTTCTCATTTTTTCTTTCCTTTTTTTTCATTTCTTTACACTGTACACATATTTATTTTATAAGTTTATTTTATTTGTATATGTCAAACAAATGCAAAGTAGAGAGAATAAAGTGACAAACCCCCATGCACCCATCATGCTGCTTCGACAACTATCAGCACAGTCTATTCTGTTTCATCTGAACCTCACCCTTATGCTCCTTGTGTTATTTTGAAGCCAATTAAAATGTTACTTTTAATTCAAAGATTATCATCAACTTGATAATCTATGCATATAAATGCATAGAAGAAGGTCTTTTAGGTACATGTCAATTTGTGACTGAGAATAGAATAACGACGCGGTAGAGTGGGTGGCTCTTTTATGATGGAAAAGTATTTATGTAGAATTTTTTAAATCATGCAAAACAGAAAGATAATTTTTTAAAAAGAAGCATTCCTCCATATGTATTAGAGGCATGAGGTTTTCCTCAAATTAGTAAAGGTCCATGGAAAGAAGCTAAAGAAGCACTGAACTAGAAATCAGGAGATGAGTTTTACTTCTATTTCTGTCACTGTAACAATAATCTCTTGACTCACTGCTTATAAGGATCAAGCATATTATTCACTCATTCCGATAATATCTTTGAGCATCTACTATATGTCCTGCATTGTCCTTATTGCTGGAGATACAGAATAACTTCATTTCCATATTAGTCAAGACTCTTTGGTGGTAAGTAATAGTAACTTTGACTCAAACTAGCTTAACCAAAGAGAAGATGCAATGGCTTACACAACCACAGAATCTAGGGATGGATCTGACTTCACATGCATCTGGAATCAGAAGCTATTAGAATTTCATCAGGACCTAGTCTTACTATCTCTCCCTCCCATCTCCTCAGCTCCACTTTCCTCTTTGTGGGCTTCCCTTTCATGCAAACTCTCTCAATATGGTGACCCCAAGGGCTCTCGGTACTACCTTTCCTCCTCTCCGTCAATTATGATCCCATCTCAATACATTCTCTTGCGTAAAATCCAGAGTGCACCAAGCGAAACGTCTGGCACATTAGCTGCTAAGTAAATGTTCTCTCTTTCCACCCTCTACCTACAAGGCTGCATCACTTGTGCTTGACAACCAAGTTGTTTCCTTTTTCTTTGTTTTTTAATTTTTAAAAATTATTTTTTATGTTTTTATTTTTAATCTATGACCTATATTCTGAGGCCATAGTTTGGAAAAGATCCATAGCCCATTGACTCATGATGATATTCTGGGCTGATTTTCAATTAATCATCATTGGATGTTTCCCTATTGAACCATCAGACATCCTGCATGGGGTTACTTTGCCAGTACAACCCACGTTACTCACACTCAGTGCTGATGGAAAAAAACTGGGCTTGTGTTTTCACAGTTATTTCAGGAAAAAAAATGCCCATGATTCCCATCTCTCTTTTGAAGACTTACTTACAGTTTCCCTACTATCCAATGCAAAGTCGCAGCATAACATAGTTCTCTTTTTTCCTACGGGCAGTGTAAACGTCTTTCCTCTCTACTTTCTCTTTCCTTAGAGTCAAGGAGGTATTCCAGAAAGAGAACGTAAAACGGTGTAAAATCCCTCTCATCATCTGGTAGCTGGGGCTTCCTGGAAAGTCATTTGGCCCTTCTGAGCCTCATTTCTCACACCTATTAAATAAGGATAGCAGTGGACCTACCCCACGATGGAGTTCAGAGGATTATGGAAAACAGGTTTATAAAGTTCTAACATACTGCCTGGGACAGACACAAGTCACCTTTCTTCCTCCAATGGCACAGCATGTTCAGATTTCTTTCTTTAGGTCTCACTTTATTTCTTTTTGTTGTTGTTGTTGTTATAAATTTATTTGTTTGTTTACTTTTGGCTGCGTTGGGTCTTCGTTGCTGTGCGTGGGCTTTCTCTAGTTGCGGCGAGTGGGGGCTACTCTTCATTGCGGTATGCGGGCTTCTCATTGCGGTGGCCTGTCTTGTGGAGCACGGGCTCTAGGCACGCAGGCTTCAGTAGTTGTGGCACGCGGGCTTAGTAGTTGTGGCTCGAGGGCTCTAGAGCACAGGCTCAGTAGTTGTGGCGCACGGGCTTAGTTGCTCCACGACATGTGGGATCTTCCCAGACCAGGGATCGATCCCTTATCCCCTGCATTGGCAGGCAGATTTTTAACCACTGCGCCACCAGGAAAGCCCCTCACTTTACTTCTTATATGACCATTACTTCTAGTTCTCCTATTCATTCATAAATCCCTTGAGCTTGTGAATCATGCTTTGGTTCTATTTATTGTCCATGGAGCTGAGCACAATGCCTTTTCATGCAGAGGGGCCCTAGCCAATGACTCATAGCTGTAAAAAACGTCATAACTTTGATACTCCTATCCCCAAACTATGGGTAGGAATATATTAATGATACAAGCATCTAATAACCCCACTACATGTGAGACTGTGTTATGTGATTTCTGTTTATTTTCTCATTTGATCTAACACTGTGAGCATAGGTATGGCTCCTTTCTCATTTTACAAAGGAGGAAACAGGGTTGTAGATGCTAAGAACTCACAGCACAGTCATTCAGCGGGTGAGTGGTGGGCTTTGTCCTTAAACCCAGGTCTGATTACGCTGGACACCTAGCCCCTCTGACTCGACTGCACTGCTGCACATCGCCCGTCTTAGGACTTTGGCATCTCAGCCTGGTGCAGTATCAAAAGACCAGGCTAAGATGTAAAGTCTTCAAGAACCCATACTTCATGGTACAGGTGTATAGTACTGTGGGAGCAGAGATGCGAGCGCTCACAAAGGCAATCAGGGGAGAAACCTGGACTGCAAGAATTCCTCTCTAGTCCTAAAGCCCAGTCAATTACGTGCAGATAAGCTCTTGTTCCAAATAAACTCTTGGGCGCTTAAGTGTGGTGCCCATTCCCTGCTCCGGTCCCTCTGAGGATCCTCTTTATGTTATGGCTCCAGGTCTAGCCTGGATTCTCTGTGGATGTTTTGTTTTGAGTCTCAGATCTGTGCCCCACAAGGACACCCCCTCCTTTCCCTCCTGCTACACTGAGGGCTTTGATGTCTTAGCTCCCTTCTCAGCTTCTGCCTGCCAGGTGGTCTAGTCAAACTCTAAATTGTTGTGGGAACCTGGCTTCTCCACCTCTCTTTTGCAAAGTAGCATCATGCTTCACTCTTGAGATTTAAAATTTAACAGCATACATATTCCTACAACAGGAAAACATTTCAGCTCCCTTTCCACTGACTTTTTGCTACTTTAAACCTTCAAGCTTTCTCTTTTCAATAGCACTTGGGTCATGGCAAGCCCTGCCCAGTTGCAGGTGGATAGAGCCCAGTCTAGGTTTACAAAACAAGAATGGGTCCCAAAGTGCTGGGTGGAGATGGTAGAACTGCCAGGTATTTGACCCTTTGATCTGGATTCAAAAGGAGGCAGGAAAAATGCACCTGGGGCCAGACACTGGGAAATGAGTGTAGAAGGAAATGAAGCAGGACCCTGAATCCAGATCATGTGACTGGAGAATAGGGTAAGAGCATCATGACTCTGGAAGGCAGTGATGGAGAATCCTACAGATGGAGGCAAAAGGGGTTAGACCAGGAAAGGTCTAGCCTGCTATGTGATACTAACGAAAAGAGTTGCTATCACCTTACAGATGTTATTTCTTTTCATCTTCCGAATAGATCTTTGGTATATATTTGTATATCCATTTTAAAGATGGGAAATTTGAGGTTCAAGTAGGTTAGGTAATCTGTCCAATATTCTAGAGACAATGGGTGGCCAAGATTTAGATGTTGATTTGTCTGATTCCAGAACTCACACTGATTTTCCAGAGATACTGTATTTAAGGAGCTACACTTCAATATTATCCATGGAAATTAAGATGGTCTCTGAACCTAATGAACTGATGGGGCAGGAAGTTACTGATGTAATGCCTAGTCAGATTGCTTCGCCGTGGTACTACTCAGGTGACTGTGGTCCCTTATGGCCAAAGGAGACAGGGCTGGTACTGCAGGAGCTCACACACGTGGATAAAGGGTTAGCACTAGAGGGCTTGACCTGGGGCCCCTTGGACATGGCAAATAGCTTCACCCTCCTTATTTCCCCACTCTTTGACATTTTACTCCCCTTACAGGCTTTCTCTCTCATGCCCCCATAATGTGTCTGCAGTGATTTGAGAAGGTTCACATGCTTTCCCGTGTCCCTCCATGCTTGTAATTCCACAGGGCATGTTCTAAAAATAAAATGAAGCTATTCTGAAGTAGGAATATTCATTTGCTCAGAGCTAAGCTTCTGGGGTGCTGCAGGCAGTCACCGACATATTTTCAGAGACCTGTTCCATCTCTTACAGCACTGTCATCTACTGCCCGGGCCTCGAAATACTGCAGCCTGACTCTGTAGCCCAGTATGACCAGTGCAGATTCTCTAGGCCTCCATTTCATTAAAGATAAAATATATTCAGTGAGGATCAAAGCACAGAATGCTCTGAGCATCCCTAGAGCAATGGTGGGAGCTTGGGAGCCAGCAGTGAATGATTGGCAGCGGCGCAGGGCATGGAGGTGGCATGCAGGGCAGGGAGGCTGTGGGAAGAAGTTATAGAGAAGTAGACTGTGGTCACATGAGGACATTCTAATAGCCTGAGCTGTCTGAGGATGAAATGAACCATTCTGGAAGGCAGAGAGTTTCTTGTCACTGAGAGCGGGGCTGTAGCAGCACTTAAGGGTACAGGGGAAGCGCTCACCCCCGCTGAAAACCTGGCCCCCAGGCCTGCACAATGGGGACAGAGTTCTGGGAAATAACTAGTTGAAGTGCTTGACCATGAAGGAAGCCGTCAGCCCAGTCCCATCCTCTCTCTGCGGCATTCCAATTTGGACTGTGTGGGAGCAGGGTGGTAGTTCCCTGGCATCAGCAAGCTGGGTGTTGGCATCAATCCAGCTTAGCAGGGAGCAGAGGAATGAATGAAGCCAAGTGGGACATTTGGCAGCATCTGACAGAGGAGGGCCAGCTTTGCTTTCTTACAGAGTACAAGGTCAAGTCTCATAGATCCCACCAAGGGGGTGCTATGGTCCAGGCGGGTGTCCGGAACTCTGGAGAAGCAGAATGATGTGCCCTAGAAGCAGATGGTGTGGAGGATGGTGGGAGGGAGTGTTGGGGGCAGGGAGAGTTCCTTTGCTCCGTGATCCTGCCATTGGGCATGAGGTTCTTACGGAAGGTCAGTGTGACACTGCCCAGGGAAGGGCCTGTGTGTCTACACCCACTGAGGCAGGGCAAGCAGGAGCTGACTTTCCCTGCAGGGGCTGGGTGACTGCACCTTATACTGCCTTCCATTCTGAGACCACAGCATCCCATGGCCTGAGGGAATCTGGGATTCAGCCAGAGTTGTGTTAAGTGTACTTAGAGGTGTCAGTCCTTGGTCTAAAGCAGCAATTCTCAAAGTTTGGCATGTGTCAGAATCACCTGGATGGCTTTTTAAACCCTGGATGGCCGGCCCCACCCCCAGAGTTTCTGATTCAGTGGGTCTGGTTGAGGTCTGAGAATCGGCACTTCTAACAAGTTTCCAAGGTTGCTGGTGCTGCTGGTCCAGGGACCACCCTTTGAGTAGCTCTAGTCTAAAGTAATACTAAGAAAAAAAGTACCCAGGAAAGTGGCGCTCAGTCTTGATGCCAAGAACTAGAGATATCCCAATAAACAAGACAGAATCCCTGGTGTCAGTGGCTTATTATCTAGAGATACATGAATGGGCAGTTACGAGGCAGAGTATTGCCAAGACAGGAGTAATTAATTCCTGGTGATGCTGAGCCTGTGTGCACATGTGTACTGAGACATACAGTCCTGGAACACTAGAGAAAGTTTCTGAACCACTTGACCTTGAAACTGGAAGCTGATTTTAGGGTCAGAAAACCCTGCATCAGCTCTTGGCTCTGCCCTTGGTAGCCAGTTGACCTTAGATGAATTAATTAGGTTCTTTGAGCCTCAGATTCCTCGTTAGCCAAGTGGTCCATAGGCACTCATCACCATGGCCACGGGCATGTTCTAGGCACAGGGCCATAGAGAGTAAGCCTGACAGCCTGTCCCTGTTCCCAAGGAGTTCACACTGCTAGTGGCATTGGGATTGGGGACAGGACACTACCATGTAGATGCATAAATGAGATAAGCTGTGACAAAGTACAAACAGGATAGCCAGGACAGGGAGAGATGAAGGAGGACAGACGATTTTATAGAAGGTTGTCAGAAAAGGCCTCCCTGAGCAGATAACGTTTGAACCGAGGTCTAGATGATAAGAAGAAGACTATTTTCCATATAAGGTAGACATTGAGTAGATATGTGAGTTCAATAACTCTGATGGTCAACTATCAATAAAATATGCTTATTATTATCACCATCTTTCTCTTCATTACACTTACTGTTGTTGTTATTCTTAGAGTTATTACAATGACTATCATGCCAGGAAGGCAAGCATGTGAGTGAGGCCCAGAGGAGCGTGCCCTCCCAGGTACATTCAGAAAGGTCATAGGGCAGCAGCACTGAAGCACAGAGCATTCAGGGGGCATGAATGACAACACCTGAGATCCAGTAACAGATCTGCGGAGCTGGACGTTGTCCTTGGGAGTCAGGGGAGAAATCTGGGTAGCAATGTGACATGTTCATATTTGTGTTTTAGGAAAAGCACCTGTCATCTCGTTTTCTCCTGTGTGCGGCGTGGGGAGTGGGTGGAGGCCAAAGGTTGTGGGCGAGGGGGGGACGCTAGTAGTCTACAACGGGAGGGACTGGTGGGGCAGGTGGTGACAGAGGTATTTAGGAGGGGCGATGAACAGCCGTGGATTGTTCCGGATGGCAAAGGGGCTCGGGCCATGGAGGGAGCCTGCCACAGGAACAGGACACACCTCTCCCCAACCTCCCTTCAAACTATGAGGCAGGGCTTTGGGGAACCTGCTGCGGGATGTCAAGCAGGTGACTCTGCCATGTGGGCCTTCTTTCTGTCAAACAGGATATTTTTCTGCTTCCCAGAGAAGAGTATTGTGAGGACTGAGTCAGATGGCAGGTATGAAAAGCACTTTGGCAATTGTAAAACATTGTGTCAAATGTGAGGTGCTATTTTTATTACCCTTCATTTCCTTGTATAGAATGTGACCCAATAACTGGATGACAGTGTCTGGCTGCTCCAGAGGCAGCAACAAAGGAGGCGATGGCAGGCCCCGGGTCCTACCTGCCAGGGCCTCTGGACATGGCCTGAGCTAACTCCCCAGGGGCCCACCTTTCCCAACAACGCCCTTAATGTATCTGTCATTTAAAATGATTTGCTAGGCAAAGCTGTGTACATCATCAAAGGAAAGGCGGCAGCCTCGGATGATTCAGTGCCTGCAAAGAAATAATCCCCATCAACTCTAATGGGGGTTAAGACGGCAATGACATGATTACCAAGCATCCTCCCATGATTAAGCTGCGCGGCAGCTGGCTCTGGATGCAAACAGGCACTCCCAGCAGGGGCTCCCTGTGCAAAGCATTAACGAGAACTTAAGATAAATTCCTCTTCATTGGGCTTTGGAAATGGAAACCTATTTAGGGCAAGGCTGGGCGTGACACACCGTGGAAGTCATTTTACTCATAGCTGATCCCTTCCCTCTTTCCTTTCCTCTCTTTTCTCTTCCCGCCCACTTCTATTTCCCTTCCTCCTCCTGTCCCTCAGGTCTTTCCATCTCCTACTGTGACATTAGGAAGTAATCCCCGAGGCATGTACCCTGATGCATTTGGAGCCCAGCAGTTTAGTGATGGGGGCATCCATGGGAGCTCCTCTGCGTGGGTGCTATGGGGGAGAATTGTGGGAAGCCTGTGGTCACACACACACTTGATTCTGTCCCTTGGAATGTGATGCACAGGTGAACACGTGGCTTTCCCATCCTTGTGTGTGTACACGTGTGTGCACTGTGGCCCAGCGGCGCCTCCTGTCCTCTCGCTCCAGGCAAGCAACTTGAGGACTTGCTCAGAGCACAGTGGCTACTTGAACTGTGAGGCCCCTGAGGTTCCAAAAGAATCTGCAAACATCAGCAGACTCATTTGCTGTGAAGGATTTTATAGCAAGACTCCTACAAGGGCCACAGCAAAATAGCTCAATCTCAGATTGCATCCACAGTCGTGGGTCTCATCTGTTCTCTCTCCTTCCCTTCCCCAAGTGATGAGCAATCTTGTCTATCCCAGCTCAGCTCCTAGGAGCTCTGCTCTCACCTTCTCTCAGACTGAAACCATGAACTAATGAAACTTCAAAGCTTTTGCACAGCAAAGGAAACCATAAACAAGACCAAAAGACAACCCTCAGAATGGGAGAAAGTATTTGCAAATGAAGCAACTGACAAAGGATTAATCTCCAAAATTTACAAGCAGCTCATGCAGCTCAATAACAAAAAAACAAACAACCCAATCCAAAAATGGGCAGAAGACCTAAGTAGACATTTCTCCAAAGAAGATATACAGACTGCCAACAAACACGTGAAAGAATGCTCAACATCATTAATCATTAGAGAAACGCAAATCAAAACTACAATGAGATATCATCTCACACCAGTCAGAATGGCTATCATCAAAAAATCTAGAAACAATAAATGCTGGAGAGGGTGTGGAGAAAACGAAACACTCTTGCACTGCTGGTGGGAATGTGAATTGGTTCAGCCACTATGGAGAACAGTATGGAGGTTCCTTAAAAAACTACAAATAGAACTACCATATGACCCAGCAATTCCACTACTGGGCATATACCCTGAGAAAACCAAAATTCAAAAAGAGTCATGTACCAAAATGTTCATTGCAGCTCTATTCACAATAGCCCGGAGATGGAAACAACCTAAGTGTCCATCGTCGGATGAATGGATAAAGAAGATGTGGCACATATATACAATGGAATATTACTCAGCCATAAAAAGAAACGAAATTGAGCTATTTGTAATGAGGTGGATAGACCTAGAGTCTGTCATACAGAGTGAAGTAAGTCAGAAAGAGAAAGACAAATACCGTATGCTAACACATATATATGGAATTTAAGGGAAAAAATGTCATGAAGAACCTAGGGGTAAGACAGGAATAAAGACACAGACCTACTGGAGAACGGACTTGAGGATGTGGGGAGGGGGAAGGGTGAGCTGTGACAGGGCGAGAGAGAGCCATGGACATATACACACTAACAAACGTAAGGTAGACAGCTAGTGGGAAGCAGCCGCATGGCACAGGGATATCGGCTCCGTGCTTTGTGACCGCCTGGAGGGGTGGGATAGGGAGGGTGGGAGGGAGGGAGATGCAAGAGGGAAGAGATATGGGAACATATGTATACGTATAACTGATTCACTTTGTTATAAAGCAGAAACTAACACACCATTGTAAAGCAATTATACCCCAATAAAGATGTTAAAAAAAAAACAAAAAAAAAAAGACTCCTACAAGGGCCACAGCAAAATAGCTCAATCTCAGATTGCATCCATAGTCGTGGGTCTCATCCGTTCTCTCTCCTTCCCTTCCCCAAGTGATGAGCAATCTTGTCTATCCCAGCTCAGCTCCTAGGAGCTCTGCTCTCACCTTCTCTCAGACTGAAATCTTGAACCCTAGAGGAGGTCCTGGATCTCCGTAGGAACAGACCCTGGATTGGTTCCCCCCCTTCTCAGAGCTGCTTTGCCCCTTCTCCCAGGGCCTATGTTGGAATAGGTTATCATCTTCTCCCCAGAGATTACCGCCTTTCCAGCGTAAGACAGCATCCATTCAAGGCTGCACTGTTTACTGCGATAGGGACCACCGTCCCTGTTTGAGCTTCAGTACACAGCTGGCATTTCCATTAGTTCAATAAATGTTTACTGATTAGTGATTAGTGGGGATACAAATGAAAATAAGACATAGCTCCTGCCTGTAAGAAAACCACAATCTAGAGGAAAGAGAAAGATGTAAACAAATAAATTCAGTAGATTATTTTAAGTTTCCTTTATAATTTGGAGATGTTTGCATTTACAGATATGTGTTCAGCTCTGGAGAAGCCAGGGTGGAATAGAGCATCTGACTCATAATTCCCAGGGATCTCATGTTATTACCGAGAGTGACAATAATATTACAAGCGTTACTGTGATCTTCAAGTATCTGTAAGCACTAGTTCCATTAACTGCCAAGGAAACTGACGCTTAAAGCAGTTAAATGACTTTCCCAAGGCCAGACATCAAGAAAGTGGCAGAGCTATAAATCAAATTCTTACCTATTTGACTCCAAAGGTCTCACTCTTTACCTTACCCCAGCCTGCCTTTCTCTGACACCCTCCGTTTTGGATGGGGACTTGCTACCAAGCTGCAAAATGGTGGAGGGTGACCCTCTTTATGTCAGCATCATGTTTCAACTTCTGAAATCAGGCAGCATCAGACATGTGACATGACAAGGGAACATTTTCCCCATTCAGAGGATCATTAACGGAAATGAAAGCTGGTGGATCACTGTTATGCATGAGGAAGCAACATAAATGGAAAAATCTATGAGTGTCATATCCATAAGTCTCTGGGGAGTTTGCAGTGGAAACAAATGGGCCAGAGTGTGAATGGGTAATGCTTCACCAATGGGAACCTGGGAACCATCAGGCCAAGCTCTCAGCAAAATGATCCATTCTGTTCAGCATGAAATGAATTCTCTGGCAAAATAGAGGAAAGGCAGCTTAACCACCTGTTTCTCAACTGTAAGATCTATGGATCTGGCTTTTGTCTTCGGGAAGATGAAGGAATGCTAAAGCATATTCCTTTGGGCATGTGGACAGAAGCTCGGCGGATTCTCCTGCAGGTGGCTTAAAGCCCCTTGGCCATGGCCCTGCAGACTTGGCAGAGTTTGGAGATCAGGGCTTGTTCCACACTCCTCAGGTTCGTTCTAAAGATGGCAGCTGGAAGATAAGGCCACTCCAGGAAGTTGGACACGGCATCCAACATGATGCCTCTTAGAACAAAATCTGTTCAGCAAGCCCGGGTCCTTTCTGACAAAGGGACATTTCCTAGTTGATCAGGGGGATGTTTGATCATTAGGCCAAAATTTTCACTCTGTCCCTACTTGGGCATGGTCCAAATTTCCCCCAAATCTCTGTCTACTTGGGAATTCCATTCTGCTTCTCCTCAGAAAAGTGTCTTCCTCATGAAGGTTTGATTGATCATTAGTACCAAACTAACAGCCCCTCCCCCTCAGGGTCCTTATGCAGCCACTGGAAAGTGTGAATCACACGGAGAAATTTGTTTTTCCTTGCCCACCATCTATCCTCACTTTGTATAATAGCACCAAGGTTTTCGGAGAGGAACCTACAGGACAGATATTTGTTCTCTTCTTAGGATTCAGTAATTTTACAGAAGAGAGGCTCTGGGCAGCTTCCATGAAATAGTATGATCCCATCTCTTCTTAAAAATAAAAATAATAATGATGCAGTAACTTCTATTGCATGCTTAAATACATGTACTATATTAAGCACTTTTCATAAAGTATCTCATCTAATCACCACACATACATCTACGAAGAAGACTCTTATTCCCATTTTATAGGGACTGAGAATCAAGGTGCCAATAGTACAGAACCAGGTATTTATACCCAGATGTCTCTGACTTCAAAGTCTTTTCCTTGACGACTATGCTCTGTGCTGCCTCAAAACTCCTTCTTCTCAGATATACACTACAAATTTGAGGATTGAATGCCCTGAGCTGTACTCAGTAAAGAACATTATTTAATTTTGCTTCATCTGAACATGGAGAGCTTTGTAAAGCTTTTCTAGGTACCACTGCCACTACCAGCAGGTATGTCCCTTCCTGACCTGTATGTTCAGAAGAGGACAATCGTGTAGAAGTTGGAGTAATGGTACTGGTGGTGGTGGTGGGGATGGTGATGATGGTATTTACTGAGAGCCTATCATGTGCTAGGTGTTTTCCACGTATTATCTCATCTAAGTCTTACAATTTTGGTAAAGAGTGAGTGTTATTATCATCCCTATTCATAGTAGATGAGGACCCTGGGATTTTGAGAGCTATCTTGCCAAAGGTCATACTATTAGGAAATGGTAAAACGGGAATTTGAACCCAGACCCACCTGAATTCTCAGCCCCTGGGTGGTGTCTACTTTTCTCCTAAGCAATGGCAGGCTGCCTTCCCTCGGG
This sequence comes from Monodon monoceros, assembly GCF_005190385.1. NCBI lineage: Eukaryota > Metazoa > Chordata > Mammalia > Artiodactyla > Monodontidae > Monodon > Monodon monoceros. The sequence goes on along the minus strand of NW_021703781.1, from coordinate 33,115,272 downwards.
GAAGGGCCAGCCTCCAACCCAGCAGAGCCCCACCCACGCTGGTAGCTCAAACTCTAAAAGGACATGATGATTTTCTTGCAAGAAAGAAAAAGGAAGCCCCTTGTCCATCTGTCACCCAGCCTTCTAAAATGTAAAACATCGGAGCCTGTGGAAGTTCTGCTGTCGACCACAGAGCTCTCCTGCAGGAGGCTGGACACAGGGAGGGAGTCCCACAAGCCTCATTGCAGCAGCACGGGCATCATTCTATGTGGAACCCTATAGACCAAGAGTAGATTAAGGCTCCAAGATACACGAATTTCAAAATTGAAGCAATAAAGCACTTTTTTTTTTCTCGGTTGGCAATTGCCCCTTAATTGGACCATGAATAGCAATTACACTATAAAGCCTAACAGGAATTTGCGGGTAATTAGAGTGTGTCTTGGGTGGTGGGTTTTAATGGAGGAATCCTGCTAATCACTGAGTGACTGTCACCCTCTACCAAGTGATAAAATCATCATGTAACGCCTATCAATCACTCATAGAAATTGCAAGTGTGATTTTAATTCCTGTTAGAGTAAGACTAAGAAGGCTGGAAATCCACTCTGCCCAGAAGGCTCTGTCTGTGTCCTTGAAGAAGTGGAAAAAGCAGAAGCAAAGGTGCTCCCATGGTCTGGGAACTTACAATGCTCTGTCTGTAGCTGCTTTTTACACAGTACTAACTTCAGTCCTCAGTACGGCTTTGTAGAGAACATATCTTTACACCCAATGCATAGATAAAAGCATCGAGATTTGGAGTAATTTACCCAAACTCATATAGCTAGTAAGTGACAGATCCAGAATTTAAATCCGTGGGTTTAATTTATGTCAAGCTCAAAGTTCATGACCATTTAACTCTATAATTGCTCAACATTTATTGAGTACCCACTCTAGGCACTGGCTTTCCACACATCATGCGATTTAATACTTTCAACAGGTACATTGGGCAGGTGCATTTTATCACATTTACTAATGAAAAAGTAGAAATCAACAGGAATGGTGGAAGTTCCTGTTCTGGACTATCACCCTCTCCTACACTTCCCATCTCACACCGCGCACCACCACCCCCCCCACCCCACCCCCCGCACATACCACATTCCTTCTGTCCCTCCATCTCTAGTTTCAAGAAGCTGAAGCCACACTTTTGGGGTTTCCCTCAAAAGCAGGCCGTGAGCCAACAATACAAGAGATACCCTAAGAAGCACCAGGGGGATGGAGAAATGGCACAAGGAAGTTAAGGCAGCCAAGAAAGGATGAGTTAGCAAGGAGGCTAGCAATGTTAGAGCCTGGGTACGGCCTCACCGGGAAGCTAGAAAACAGTGTAGATCACACATAGCACTCACTGCAGAGCAACAGGGTGGGTATTCATCTATCGACTTCAGCAGTCATAGTTGGGGAATCCGGAGGTGGGAGAGTTAATCCTTCCATGCTTTCAACTTATGGCAAAGATAGCAAAATAGGTTCCAGAGCAAAAGAAGGCCCTCAGCAAAAGAATTCAGGCACAAGTGGTACAGACCAGTTCAACAGTAATGGAACAAACTCGTCTTCAATGAACCAGGAAGCAACGGAGAGGCAACAGAAAGAATAGCTCTGGAATGCCATAGACCTGCTTAGGTCTGCTTGCTGTATCATCTTCTGGCAGTGACTGACCTGGGCTAATGTGCTCACCATCTTCCATTCAGTCTAGATCAACTCACACATGAGCCAGGGAGACGGATGCACACATCCAGAGTGGATTAGAAGATTCTAGGGATAAGACCTGTCCGATCCCAACACTGTACTTATCTGGCAGACATTTGCTGCTCAAGATAGTAAGTCACCTGCACCTTGAAAACTGCTTTAAAACCAAACAATAAAAGGCAATTTCTGGTCTAGCCAAAATATCAGATCATTCTTCAGATGGGTCCTCTAAAGAGTAAAATGTAACTTGTAACTTCTCTATCCAAGGGGTTATGGATTTCTTTGAAAATCTATTGAAATCTCCCAGCTCCATCCCAGAAACACACACAGAAGATACAAAAAGATAATCTGCAGGAGGCAAAAGAGATACTTCCACAATTATCTGGGGGAATCAATATGTAAACACAAGTACATTTAGTGAATTTGCTGGGTTTTGCCTACTATGAGCATTCCCTAGTCATAATCCTGGTAGTGATGTAAGCCTGTGTGGACTCTTCGAAGAAAAACATCATTTATGGTGTCTCTGAATGGCTGAGGGCCAGCTAGGACCCTTATTCTGTATCCCGGTTCCCAGCAGCATCAGGACCACATGTTTCAGCAGAGACAGAAGCATGTTGTGAATCATTTGCTCAGTTCGGCTTTGGGCCATTGGTTTCCCTTCGTGTCAGTGTCCTTCCAGAAAATGATTTAGGTCAAGCTGTAGCATAATTGCTGACTGGTTTATTCCAAGCTCTCAAGTATAAGCAGAAGAGTGATGGAAAATACAAGCCAAGTTGGGAGTTACTTAACCTGGCTAAGAGACATCAGTCTTCCATGGAAAATATACCAATCTGCTGAAATTTTGGATCTGAATTTTGATTTGTTCCTTTTGGGAAAGGAAACCTCTACATGTGGGTGATATAATATCCCACCACCTTTTTATAACTGAATTCCTAAACTTGGCTTGCTAAGGTTCTGCTTCCCTACCAAGCAGCGTAAATCAGAACTACACAGCACAGGGACCCATTACTTACTTGACATTGCCCTGTGTCCTCATTTTCTTCTCCCTTTACTCCCTCCTGCAATATTTCGGGACAGAGAGCTGTGTTCTGAAGCTTCAGAAGAGGAGTCGTACTAAATCTACTTTGTGCCAAGGGCCTCTTCCTGTAAAAATACACTCTGTTCCACTCAGACTCCGAGGGACCGAAGAGGGATCACTTAACCGCAAGTTTACTGCCGAGCAATCCCGCCACTAGGCTCCCTTCCCTAGTGGAAGAGGAATCTGCTACCATCTGTATTTGACAAGAGCAAGTGGCTAGGGGACTAAGTCACTGAATAAGGATTTATTCCTCCTTCAGAGATGAAAAAAGCACATTTATGTCTTTGCCACACCTTTCCTGTTATCTCTTACCCTCATTTGTCCTCAGTAAAGTATATAGTTATCAACAAGCCTTTCAAATGCCATGCGACAAGGGTACACAAGAGTGACAGAAAAATAGCAAGAACTCCGCCCCTCCTCACACCCTCCAGTCTCCTGATGTATCTCCCTAGAGATCAGCACATTGTGGAGATATAGACACACAGGCTTAGGAACCAGGTAGCTGTGATCAGAGAGCTGAGCCTCACCTACCAGCCGTGTGACCCTGAGCAAGTCCTCTCTGAGTATCTATTTCCTCAAAGTGGTGACACTCATATCTGTTGGGGTTGTCGAGAGGTTCATGTGAAATACTGGATGTATTATAAGTGTCCAACAGATGAGAGGGCTCTTCCCCATTGCTCTGGGTTCCTGGAAGTCTATATCACCTTTTCCTGCCTCATGTTAAAGTATAACCACATTACTGTGGATCCCACAAAAGCAGACAAAAAGACACATTTTTAAAAGGATGTATAACCATAGGAAACATATTTGGCATCCTTATAACTTACTGAGACCTAGAATAGGGTTGTCAGGTAAAATATGGGGTATCCAGTTAAATATGGTTTTAGTTTAAGTATTTCCAAACTTGTGTAGGATACACTCGTACTAAAAAATTATTTATTGTTTACCTGAATTTTAAATTTAATGGGCTGTCCTGTATTTTGATTCATTAATTCTGGCAGCTACTTGTGTCTCACCACTCTCAATTTGCCTTACCTGATTGAGCAATGTTAAGAGCTCAAGGGCACTAGTCAAATTACGTTGCCCTAATTTGGATCCCAAGCCAAGATGACTGTCCTGCATAATCTTAACCATGTTTTAGGCAACATTGGAAAGATATTAACAAGCTTCAGGCAAATAGACACAAACATCTTTTTTATGATATGGAGGTTTGCCAAAAGCAATACAATAGCAAAATGAAAACAGAGCAGGCAGAACCAGATACAACACGTTACTTCTTCGTTCAGAGGCAGCAATCTATAAGGGAAATTTAAGTTTTGTCATAAGAGTGTGGAGATATACTTTTATGATATGTAGATTTGCCAGGAGCAGTATAAAAGCAAGATGAGAACAGAGTGGCTAGAACCCGTAGAACGCTTGTTACTTCTCCATTCAGGAGCATCGATCTCCAAAGAAATTTTAACTTTTTTTGTTTTAAGAATATTTCTTTGTGCTAACATAAGAAATAGGAGAGGAAAACTTTCCAAAGGACAGATAAGATTTGTCCAAATAGAAGATTCAGTGTGTCCTTCTAAATGCCTGATTTGTGGTTCTCCTTCTTTTAGAGGAAGGTGGTTCTTTGGAGAGGGGTACAGGCAAGTAGACTCTTAGAAGGATGTGCATTGGGAAAATCTGAGATCATAGGCTAGATCCCATAATCTAGGTGTTTTGAGGCATTTCCAAGTTTGCTGTTCTCTTGTTTCAGCTGTCTATTGCTGTGTACCAACCACACACCCCCTACACACACAACACACACACACACACACACTACTTACTTAAAAATAATAACCACCATTTATTATCTCTCACAATTCCACAGATCACGTGGGCTTAGCTAGGGTGCTTTTGCTCCTCATGCTTTTGGCTGGGACTGCTGTGGTAAACAAGCAGGACCCTATGGGGTTTTCCCAGAATAGACCCCACCCCCATGTCATCTGCCTGCCTTTTGTCTGTAGAAAAACTTCAGTCAAAGAATAAATTTAATCAGAGAAGTGAGAAAATGCAGAAAGGAAAACAATCTAGCAAGACAATAGTTTAGCCATTAAACAAAGTCAAGAAGCTTCAGTTCTTCCTCAAGGACTACAGATAATATTCTGAGCCACGTCCTTTGAGCTGTTTGGCAGACACTGAAACCCCCACCAGGTGGAAGAAGTTAACTACATGCTACCCACAGGCCAGAGACCCAAGACCAGTTGGAACCAGAAGGTTGATAACGTTGACTCCCAATTACCTCACCACCAACCAATCAGAAGAATGTTCACCAGCTGATCACGCACCCCACAATGCCCCTCCCTCACACTGTCTTTAAAAACCTTTCCCTGAAGGCCTTTGGGAGATTGGGCCTTTTAAGCAATAGCTGCATGGACTCCTTGCTTGGTGCCCTGCAATAAACACTGCTCTTTCCTACACTACAACATGCTGTTAGTAGATTGGCTTTACTGTGAGTACGGACAGTGGACCCAAGTTTGGTTCGGTAACACTACCACCTGTCGGCTTGGCGAGGCTGGAACAACCAAGATGACGCACTCAAACGGCTGATGTTTATTAGCACTGTTGGCTGGGAGCTTGCCAGGGGCTGTCAACCAGAGAGCTTGCTGGTCCTCTACCCAGACTCTCTAACTGCTTGAGCTTCTCACAGTGCAGCCACTGGGCTCCAAGAGAAAGTGTTCCTAGTGCGCAAAAGCTGCACATCTCTTAAGGTCCAGACTTGCAAAATATGCAAGGTCACTTCCACCACACTCTATTGGTCAAAGCAGGTCCAAAGACAGCCCACATTCAAGTGGAGAGGAATAGGTTTCACCTCTAGATGCAGGAGGTGGCAAAAAATGACCACCACCTCTCATTACCCACAGTTCATCTTGTGGCCACAGATCATTTACATTCCTCCCACATGAAAATATACTCCCATACACCCCAGGAACCACAAAAGTCTTATTCAATTATAGTATCAAACTTAGGTTTGAAGTCCAGGATCTTGTCATTTAATCATGTTCAAGAGTGTATGAGAAACTTACCCTGATGTGTCATTCCTTGGGGGTAGGTCTTTTAGTATGGTTCATCTCAATTTGATGACCTAGGAATTAAAGAGATACAATTTAACATGCAATGATGGAACAGGCATAGAATAACTACGAGAGAAACTCATGTTCACAAAGGGAGGAAATATGAGGTATATAAACATCACTATTCCATAGAAATCTGAAATCTAGCTGGGCAAATGTCACAACTCCCCCTCCTTTGGGGGCAAGGGATGCATATTGATTAGGGCCTGGTTTTGCTCCCTCAGACCTTAGCTTTGTTAGATCTGGTTCTCCTGCAGTCTTAGCTTTGTTGTCTAGGCCCTTGGTTCTATCTGAATCACCTTTCCTGTATGGCTATGTTTTCTTATATTCTATATTCTTTTTTGTTTTTAATAAATTTGTTTGTTTGTTTATTTATTTATTTTTTGCTGCATTGGGTCTTCGTTGCTGCGTGCTGGCTTTCTCTAGTTGCGGGGAGCAAGGGCTAATCTTTGTTGCAGTGCGCGGGCTTCCTATTGCGGTGGCTTCTTTTGTTGTGGAGCACGGGCTCTAGGTGCACGGGTTTCAGTAGTTGTGGCACACAGGCTCAGTAGTTGCGGCTCGCGGACTCAAGAGCGTAGGCTCAGTAGTTGTGGCGCATGGGCTTAGTTGCTCCGCAACATGTGGAATCTTCCCGGACCAGGGATCGACCCCGTGTTACCTGTATTGGCAGGCAGATTCTTAACCACTGCGCCACCAGGGAAGCCCCTTCTACATTCTTTTTTTTTTTTTTTTTTACATCTTTCTTGGAGTATAATTGCTTTACAATGGTGTGTTAGTTTCTGCTTTAAACAAAGTGAATCAGTTATACATATACATATGTTCCCATATCCCTTCCCTCTTGGGTCTCCCTCCTGCCCACCCTCCCTATCGCACCCCTCTAGGTGGTCACAAAGCACCGAGCTGAACTCCCTGTGCTATGCGGCTGCTTCCCACTAGCTATTTTACGTTTGGTAGTGTATATATGTCCATGCCACTCTCTCACTTTGTCCCAGCTTACCCTTCCCCCTCCCCATATCCTCAAGTCCATTCTCTAGTAGGTCTGTGTCTTTATTCCTGTCTTACCCCTCGGTTCTTCATGACATTTTTTTTTCTTAAATTCCATATATATGTGTTATCATACGGTATTTGTCTTTCTCTTTCTGACTTACTTCACTCTGTATGACAGACTCTAGATCCATCTACCTCATTACAAATAGCTCAATTTTGTTTCTTTTTATGGCTGAGTAATATTCCACTGTACATTTGTGCCACATCATCTTTATCCATTCATCCGATGATGGACACTTAGGTTGTTTCCATCTCCTGGCTGTTGTAAATAGAGCTGCAATGAACATTTTGATACATGACTCTTTTTGAATTATGGCTTTCTCAGGGTATATGCCCAGTAGTGGGATTGCTGGGTCATATGGTAATTCTATTTGTAGTTTTTTAAAGAACCTCCATACTGTTCTCCATAGTGGCTGTACCAATTCACATTCCCACCAGCAGTGCAAGAGTATTCCGTTTTCTCCACACCCTCTCCAGCATTTATTGTTTCTAGATTTTTTGATGATGGCCATTCTGACTGGTGTGAGATGATATCTCATTTTGATTTGCGTTTCTCTAATGATTAATGATATTGAGCATTCTTTCATGTGTTTGTTGGCAGTCTGTATATCTTCTTTGGAGAAATGTCTATTTAGGTCTTCTGCCCATTTTTGGATTGGGTTGTTTTTTTTGTTATTGAGCTGTATGAGCAGCTTGTAAATCTCGGAGATTAATCCTTTGTCAGTTGCTTCACATGCAAATATTTTCTCCCACTCTGAGGGTTGTCTTTTGGTCTTGTTTATGGTTTCCTTTGCTGTGCAAAAGCTTTGAAGTTTCATGTGTTTGTACTTTTTACAGATCTTTTCCTGTAATTGATATCTAGTCTCATAGCGTTGTGGTCAGAAAAGATACTTGATACAATTTCAATTTTCTTAAATTTACCAAGGCTTGATTTGTGACCCAAGATATGATCTATCCTGGAGAATGTTCCATGAGCACTTGAGAAGAATGTGTATTCTGTTGTTTTTGGATGGAATGTCGTATAAATATCAATTAAGTCCATCTTGTTTAATGTATCATTTAAAGCTTGTGTTTCCTTATTTATTTTCATTTTGGATGATCTGTCCATTGGTGAAAGTGGGGTGTTAAAGTCCCCTACTATGAATGTGTTACTGTCGATTTAGTATTTACCTTATGTATTGAGGTGCTCCTATGTTACGTACATAAATATTTACAATTGTTATATCTTCTTCTTGGATCGATCCCTTGATCATTATGTAGTGTCCTTCTCTGTCTCTTCTAATAGTCTTTAAAGTCTATTTTGTCTGATATGAGAATTGCTATTCCAGCTTTCTTTTGGTTTCCATTTGCATGGAATATCTTTTTCCAGCCTCTCACTTTCAGTCTGTATATGTCTCTAGGTCGGAAGTGGGTCTCTTGTAGACAGCATATATACAGGTCTTGTTTTTGTGTCCATTCAGCCAATCTGTGTCTTTTCGTGGGAGCATTTAATCCATTTACATTTAAGGTAATTATCAATATGTATGTTCCTATTAACATTTTCTTAATTGTTTTGGGTTTGTTATTATAGGCCTTTTCCTTCTCTTGTGTTTCTTGCCTAGAGAAGATCCTTTAGCATTTGTTGTAAAGCTGGTTTGGTGGTGCTGAACTCAGCTTTTGCTTGTCTGTAAAGGTTTTAATTTCTCCATCAAATCTGAATGAGATCCTTGTTGGGTAGAGTAATCTTGGTTGTAGGTGTTTCTCCTTCATCACTTCAAGTATGTCCTGACACTCCCTTCTGGCTTGAAGAGTTTCTGCTGAAAGATCAGCTGTTAACCTTATGGGGATTCCCTTGTGTGTTTTTTGCTGTTTTTCCCTTGCTGCTTTTAATATGTTTTCTTTGTATTTAATTTTTGACAGTTTGATATGTGTCTTGGCATGTTTCTCCTTGGATTTATCCTGTATGGGACTCTCTGGACTTGATTAACTATTTCCTTTCCCATATTAGGGAAGTTTTCAACTATAATCTCTTCAAATATTTTCTCAGTCCCTTTTTTTTATCTCTTCTTCTTCTGGAACCCCTATAATTCAAATGTTGGTGCATTTAATGTTGTCCCAGAGGTCTCTGAGACTGTCCTCAGTTCTTTTCATTCTTTTTTCTTTATCCTGCTCTGCAGTATTTATTTCCACTATTTTATCTTCCAGGTCACTTATCCGTTCTTCTGCCTCAGTTATTCTGCTATTGATCCCTTCTACAGTATTTTAAATTTCATGTATTGTGTTGTTCATCATTGCTTGTTTCATCTTTAGTTCTTCTAGGTCCTTGTTAAATGTTTCTTGCATTTTGTCTATTCTGTTTCCAAGATTTTGGATCATCTTTACTACCATTATTCTGAATTCTTTTCCAGGTAGACTGCCTATTTCCTCTTCATTTGTTAGGTCTGGTGGGTGTTTATCTTGCTCCTTCATCTGCGGTGTGTTTTTCTGTCTTCTCATTTTGCTTATCTTACTGTGTTTGGGGTCTCCTTATTGCAGGCTGCAGGTTCGTAGCTTCCGTTGTTTTTGGTGTCTGTCCCCAGTGGCTAAAGTTGGTTCAGTGGGTTGTGTAGGCTTCCTGGTGGAGGGGACTAGTGCCTGTGTTCTGGTGGATGAGGCTGGATCTTGTCTTTCTGGTGGGCAGGTTCATGTCTGGTGGTGTGTTTTGGGGTGTCTGTGGACTTAGTATGATTTTCGGCAGCCTGTCTGCTATTGGGTGGGGTTGTGTTCCTGTCTTGCTAGCTGTTTGGCATAGGGTGTCCAGCACTGTAGCCTGCTGGTCGTTGAGTGAAGCTGGTGTTGAGATGGAGATCTCTGGGAGATTTTCGCCGTTTGATATTCCATGGAGCTGGGAGGTCTCTTTGTGGACCAGTGTTCTGAAGTTGGCTCTCCCACCTCAGAGGCACAGCACTGACTCCGGGCTGCACCAAGAGCCTTTCATCCACACAGCTCAGAATAAAAGGGAGAAAAAGTAGGAAGAAAGAAAGAAAGAAAGAGAATAAAACAAAATTATATAAAGTAAGGTAAAATAAATAAAGTTATTAAAATAAAAAAATAAGTATTAAAAAAATGTTTTTTAAGTAAAAGAAAAAACAAAAAAAAACGGACGGATAGAACCCTAGGACAAATGGTGAAAGCAAAGCTATACAGACAAAATCTCACACAGAAGCATATACATACACACTCACAAAAAGAGGAAAAGGGGAAAAAATCATAAATCTTGCTCTCAAAGTCCACCTCCTCAATTTGGGATGATTCGTTATCTATTCAGATATTCCACAGATGCAGGGTACATCAAGTTGATTGTGGAGATTTAATCCGATGCTCCTGAGGCTGCTGGGTGAGATTTCCCTTTCTCTTCTTTGTTCGCACAGCTCACAGGGGCTCAGTTTTCGATTTGGCCCCGCCTCTGCGTGTAGCTCGCCGGAGGGCATCTGTTCTTCGCTCATACAGGATGGGGTCAAAGGAGCCGCTGATTCGGGGGCTCTGGCTCACTCAGGCCGGGGGGAGGGAGAGGTATGGAGTGCGGGGCGAGCCTGCGGCAGCAGAGGCTGCCGTGACGTTGCACCAGCCTGAGGCCCGCCGTGCGTTCTCCCGGGGAAGTTGTCCCTGGATCCCGGGACCCTGGCAGTGGCGGGCTGCACAGGCTCCCCGGAAGGGAGGTGTGGATAGTGACCTGTGCTCGCACACAGGCTTCTTGGTGGCGGCAGCAGCAGCCTTAGCGTCTCATGCCCATCTCTGGGGTCTGTGCTGTTAGCCGCGGCTCGCACCCGTCTCTGGAGCTCCTTTAAGCAGCGCTCTTAATCCCCTCTCCTCACACACCAGTAAACAAAGAGGGAAGAAAAAGTCTCTTACCTCTTCGGCAGGTCTTTTCCCCGGACTCCCTCCCGGCTAGCCGTGGTGCACTAACCCCTTCAGGCTGTGTTTATGCCGCCCACCCCAGTCCTCTCCCTGTGCTCCGACCGAAGCCCGAGCCTCAGCTCCCAGGCCCCACCCGCCCCGGCGGGTGAGCAGACAAGCCTCTCTTGTCTCGGGCTGGTGAGTGGTCGGCACCGATCCTCTGTGCGGGAATCTCCCCGCTTTGCCCTCCGCACCCCTGTTGCTGCGCTCTCCTCCGCGGCCCCGAAGCTTCCCCCTCCGCCACCCGCAGTCTCCGCCCGCGAAGGGGCTTCTAGTGTGTAAACCCTTCCTCCTTCACAGCTCCCTGCCAATGATGCAGGTCCCGTCCCTATCCTTTTGTCTCTGTTTATTCTTTTTTCTTTTGCCCTACCCAGGTACGTGGGGGGTTTCTTGCCTTTTGGGAGGTCTGAGGTCTTCTGCCAGCGTTCGGTAGGTGTTCTGTAGGAGTTGTTCCACGTGTAGATGTATTTCTGATGTATCTGTGGGGAGGAAAGTGATCTCCGCGTCTTACTCTTCCGCCATCTTCCGGGATTCCCCGGCCTTTAATGTTTAACGCGATGCTTTAACCAGGATAAGAAACACCTGCCTGAGTTGGCCAGCGCTGCCTAATCAGCCGCTCCTTTAAACCCCTCCCGTCTGGGCGAAGAACAGACACCAGAGGATGACCTACATGCAGAGGCGCGGCCAAATCCAAAGCTGAACACCAGGAGCATTCTGAATAAGATGCAATCCTACATTTGGAAGCAAAAATAATTGTTTCAATATATTCAAGTTCTTCCTTCTTCCTTTCCTCCTCCACACCTGCTAGTATTGGAGGGTCTTCTGCAGAGGCAGGGGGTGGCTGTGGCTCACTGCGGGGACGAGGACACCGGCAGCAGACATTCTGGGAAGTAATCCTTGGCATGAGCCCTCCCAGAGTCCGCCATTAGCCCCACCAAAGAGTCTCCCTTCTACATTCTTGATGCTCTGACATTTGGGGCCTTCATCCGAAACAGAATGCCCCTCCCAAGGCTAGCTAATTCCTAGAGATAGGAAACACCTCCCTTTATAGTACACCTTTGATATCAATCAATCCAGAGCTCACACCTCCAACCATTTCCTTTATTAAACTCTCACACACTAAGCCAATGATTCCTCTGTCCTAAATCACCCCAGGGGAAAGACACTTGAAAACTGGGATTACCCCTATAACCTAGAGCCCACCTGAAATTATTCAAACTATCAAACCCTAAACCTAGCATATTCTACCCTGCCTCACCCATTCCTTCCTACAAAAACCCTTAATTGTTTTTTTGTCTCTGGATCACACACGCCCCTCTGCCTCCTGACCTTCCCTGGCCCTTCCCCATAAGGCCCTGCATGCCATGCCTTCAGCTTTTAGGGAGCTGTGAGTATAAACTTCTTCCCTCATGACAGTCATTTCTGTGTCTGCTGTCATACCATATTTCATTAAAACAAACCCTGGGAACATTTTAATACATCTTCTTTTACATAAGAAATAATTCATGTTTACAGTACAGTAGCTTTCTCAGGCTGCTTCCTGTCTAAAGAAGATTGCGAGCATGGAATCTTCCTCATTTCCTACAGTCAGGGTTCAACCATGAAGGAGATCCACTAAAAGCACTGTGGAATAGGGGATCTGTTACAGTAATTAGAATTTCCACAGTTTGTGGAAGGAGCTGGGTCAGTCAAGGTCTAGAAGGAAAAGGTACAAGATCGTAGGAAAGTCACAAACTTGGTGTCCTGGAGAAATGGAGCAGGCGGACAAGCAGAAGCTGGCTGAGAAAACACCAAAGTGGATGGGGAAGAGGGTCTGGAAAGACATCTACGGAAAGCTGCTGTTTTTGTGTGACTACTGCCTTTGGGGGCCTGCAAACAACTTTCTGATAATGGCCAAGGACCACTATTGGTTAGCAGAGCCAGCATCTGGAAGATCAGGACACACAGCAGATGAGCACAAGGGTCAGCTGGAAGCCATCGGGCACGATGCATTTGACCTTCATCAAATCTTTGCCACACCTGCCTTTACTTCAGACATTCAGTTTCAGTTTTTCTCTCCTTTGCTGAGGACAGTGCTTCCCACTTCCTACGGCAGGAGACTGTGTCTCCCTTCCCTAACTCTTTGTGGACGGACTTGATTCACAGTGTCTGAAGCACTCGCACTCTCCCAGCATTATCCAACCCCACCTTTGCCTTCTGGTCCAAGAGAGAAAATTTAATTGATGGGACTGTAATGCAGTTAAATCTTGACCTCACTTGAGCTCATTCCTCCCTCTCTCCCTCCCTTTCATCTTGCCTTCCTGCCTTCTATCCTTTCCTTATGCAAGTTCTATGCATCGAATACCTATGATGTAACTAACACTGTGCTAGTTGCTGGGGCAGGTCACCATCTGAGTAACTGAGTAAAGGTACAGCTTCATTTATCTGTGCCTGCCTACCTTATTTATTCATCTAACAGTTGTAATTTGAGATAACGTTTGCAGGACTTTGTGCTGGGGTCAGGGAGGCACCCAGCTCATTCTCTGGCAGAGGACAGGAGACACTTACTAATAGGTAAGGTAGATATTGAAAAGGCCAGAGGGGAGTTGAAGACAAACTACTGGAAGGTTGAAAAGATACACTAAAGTCAGATTACGAGTCTTTTAATGTTTGTCTAAGGACTCGGCCTTTTTCTGTGCCTAATAGGAAATCATTAAAGACCTCTGAGCTGGAGAAGGCTATAGTGAGAGCTGAGCTTTAGGTAAGTGTATCAGGTAATGCTGCAGAAGGATGAGGAGATGAAGATGACTAGAGTTAGGCTTATCAGTTGGGGGCTGAGGAAAGGTGAGCTATTACTGATTTATTAAATGAATCTCCTTGGAGCTGGAGCCTCGGTGGTATGCATCATCCTGGGATGACTGCAGGTATCTCTGAGTTTTCACAGCTGTGGGCATGGGAGGTACTGGGCAAGGGTTGTGCCATCCTGTGGCTGGTGGGGGTGTTGAGATTGTAGGGCCAGGGTTTAAGGCATTCTGGAAGACAGGGTATTTGCAGGACTCAGGACACCATGCCACACAAGTTCACTTCATCCCACAAGCACAGTAAACTGTTCTCTTGGCCATGTCCCCTCTGACAAGTGAAACTTCTCTTGCTACCAGATCAATAGTCACTGAGCTAAAGAATTGTTAGAGATAATTTTTAACTCAGTGGAGCATAGTTCCTATATATCATATTTATCTTTACATCCATGTATTCACAAATATCGGTTAAGTGTGGGCTGTGGCACCATGATATATAGAACATTAATGGTGGTAGAGATGCGAGTGTGCCTGTCCTTTCCCTTATAAAATGATGGTGATGGTAGTACTTTCTTTTCTTTCCTTTTTAAAATAAGTAAATAATGTCCTAACTTGGCAAAATAAAATATTGGCAACCTTATGTTAATACCCCACCTCCCTTGCTGGTCCGTGACTCCAGGGTAGAAATCATTGCTTCATGACAGAGGCTGCACATTGTTTTTATCCTGTTCAAATGATTATTATGGACTTATAAAGGCAATGATGATATTCCTATCAAGTTTCTGCATGACAAGAATAGGAAAGGGGTCTAATATGTAGGTATCTAATATGCTGAATCATGATCCAAAACTTTCCAAAAAAATTGACAGTGCCTTCAGGAGATAGATTATGGAAGTAGCTGGTGACACATGGCAGCATGGTTCAGACCACAGCTGCACCCTGGGTCTAGAGCTGGCCGGCCTACTCTAAGAGCAATACTGACAGGGGGAGTCAAGGAAAGACTCGCCAGGATGTAGAAGCCATCGTTTCACAAGAGGAAACAATTGGAAGAGAGTTGTTTCTTCTTTTTCTGTTTTTCAGCCATGCCGAGAGGCTTACGGGAGCTTAGTTCCTGACTAGGGAATGAACCCATGCCCCCTGCAGTGGAAGCACAGAGTCTTAATCACTGGACCGCCAGGGAAGTCCCAGGAAGACAGTTGTTTCATAAAAGAAGAGATGGCTTGAGGCAAAATGGAGAGAGTAGCCGAAGAATGCTCGTAAAAAAAAAAAAAAAAAAAAAGTTATACATTTGTATTATAAAGAATTTTGAACTTTTTATGCGTCCCACCAGGAGGCAGAACTAGGGAGACTGGATGGAAACTACAAGAAATGCTGTTAGTCTCCTATCAGAAAAAAAAAAAAAAATCCCTCCAATATTAGCATTTACCCCACAGGGGATATATCATTGCCTTGTCTATGATCTCATTCAATTTATAGCTCTGCGATGTCCAGACCTCATCTTGGAGCTTTGGGTGGATCCCCAAACAAGTAGCCAGTACAGTGCCTGCTCCTAGTAGGAGATGGATAATTGTGCAATGAACTGAATTAAGTGGATTCACTGCTTTGGTGTTGATTTGTGTCCAGTATGGCAGTTTTTCATACAATTCTTTTTGTCCTCACTCATCATAGTTAATCCACAGATAAGGATTGCCCAGCACACGAACGTTTTAACTTGTATTCCCTGTGGTATATAACTTCTTGAGGCTAAAACAGTGCACTTCCTCAGTTTCTCCATATGTACAAAAGAAATCGCCAGGAGTCCATAAGCCTAAATGATACGCACTTGGAGATATATAAAGATAGGATATTTTGTGATACTACTCTTTCTGCCACTTGTTGACATTGATTGACGATGATTGAAACTCAGTGGAGCCAGGTAGAAATAGCAGGGAGGAAGGACATATGGCTGCCTGTGGGGGTCAGGAAAGGTTTCACAAAGGAGGTGGTATTTCTGCTGAATTTGCTAGGTCAGCGGTCCCCAACCTCTTTGGCACCAGGGACCGGTTCCGTGGAAGACAATTTTTCCATGGACTGGGGGGCTGCGGGGGAGGTGGGATGGTTTTGTGATGATTTAATCGCATTACATTTATTGTGCACTTTATTTCTATTATTATTACAGTGTATATAATGTAATAATTATACAACTCACCATAATGCAGAATCAGAGGGAGCCCTGAGCTTGTTTTCACTTGCCACTCACTGAGTGGGTTTTGATATGAGTCTGCAAGCAGTTGATTTATTTTGGTCTCTGTGCAGTCAAACCTCTCTGCTAACGATAATCTGTATTTGCAGCCGCTTCCCAGCGCTAGCATCACTGCCTCAGCTCCACCTCAGATCATCAGGCATTACAGTCTCATAAGGAGCATGCAACCTAGATCCCTCGCGTGCGCAGTTCACAGTAGGGTTCGCGCTCCTATGAGACTCTTATGCTGCCGCTCATCTGACAGGAGGCGGAGATCAGGTGGTTGTGCGAGTGATGGGGAGCGGCTGTAAATACAGGTGAAGCTTCGCTCACTTGCCTGCCGCTCACCTCTGGTTCCTAATGCGGGCTGGGGACCCCTGTGCTAGGAGGGCAAGGGGTAGCGGGTTGAGGCAGGAGGTGAGAGTGGAGAGCATGGGTAGAGTCAGTCTGGAAGTGTTAGGGGCAAGATGGTTTGGGGAACTCAAAGATGTGATTAGATATGGTGTGAGCACATATTTTGAGAGAGAAGAGGTTGATGGGACAAGAAACCAAGCTACACAAACGAGGAGACATGGTAGTCTTAAAAGGCAGATAAGGGGTTAGTGACATCCTGCAGGTAGCTGGGCTTCTCAGGGTGGTCTATTTTGTGGATCATGGAAGCTTCTAATGATGTGACTTTCCTATCTTTAACCCACAACTACTTAGATAATTTTGAAAACTTGTTGTATCCAAAGAGGTTGCCATACAATGACTCAGATATCTAGTGCATTATCTTCCATCAGGGAGATGGAGCATTGGTAATCATGTTAGAAGAAGATCCTTATTTTCCCCTTTGAAATAAATGTTTTCTGTCCTCTCTTGTCCTATACCTGTTTCTCATTCTGCTGGCAATAAGAATCACAGATTTGACAAATGAGCAGGTAAGCTACCTTCAGCCTAACAACAAAGGCATTTTAAAAAATTATTATATTTTAAAATAAGCTTGAGTTCTCTAAGTCTTCCTGTTTCCTAAATCTATGAAACAGGAAGACTTAGAGAAGGTGGGCCTTCATTGTGAAGAGCAAACACTCCAAAATGACCCTTTTCCCTGCACAGACCTCTTAAAGCCAAGACTACTCGTGTGTGAGAATAATGTTTTGATAAAAAAAAAAAAATTTATAGCAAAGTTCCCTCACCTTGAATTCATCAGCAGGTATTAAGACATCCTTGAAAATGACATGAGAAATTAGGAAGATTGTCCTAGGGCCACCAACATAAAAGGCTTAAGGAACCCAAATGGTTTTAATAAGATAATTAGAAGCCACAGCCTGAGTTGAGGATTACAGCTCTCTCCTTTGTCTTTTTCAGTAGAAAACACACGAGAAATAATGATCCTTAAAGCCATCAGAGCAAAATAAGATTGTCCAGAAGGGATGGAAGTGTGTGTCTGTGTGTGGGTGGGATGCTGGGACTGGAGCAAGCCAAGCAGAAAAATTGCAACCATTTGCATGATGAATACATCTAGGCAGCCTGTCTGTACCACATGCGCTGGAATGAAGGGCTGGCTGGTCAGACAGGAGACGGCTGGGAATTCTGATAAAGCAGAAGTGAAGAGGGAGTCACACCCCACCCATGCCTGAGCCCTGCCAAGCACGGGGCTTGTAACACTTTCATGAGAAAATGACCTAGCAGGTAAGATAAGGCCTCTCTTTTCCTCCTTTACCTATCACTACTGGCCCAGGACTGGGTGCTCATTCCCTCTTCCGTGGGGCCCTACTGCCTTCTGGGAAAGCGATCCTGACCATCAGTGGCCCCTTGGGCTAAAGTGTTCCCACACATGGTACTGTGGTCCCCCCCAGCATTCTCAAGCCTTGTCCACCAGCTTTCCTGTCCTTTATCTCCTGTTCCTGTTTTTCCCTTCTCATCTCTTCCTTGCAATGGTGACTCTGAATAATTTCAAATAAATATGACCCTGCAGAGCAAACTGCTGTTGACAGTGAAAAGCCTTTGGTTACAAGTACTAGTTATTCGGCAACCAGTACTACCGCTAGGACTTATCCCGCACACAATAAGCATGGCACTAAACGCTATTAAACAGTGTCTCATTTTTCCTCACAAGAAACTTGGGAGGGAGCAAATTTTTATACCCAATATCGTTTGTGGCTGAGGAAACAGAAAGGCCAGGTAACATGTATGAGGTCACACGGCTAGTGAGTGGCAATGCCAGGTTTTGGAGCCCCAGGCCCATCGACACTCTTGATAATGGCAGTGGGCAGCAGGTTACAATCCACCCTCCCTGCTGATCACTTACCCATGAGAGCAGAAAATCCAGGATGCCTCTTTGGTACACTCGGACCTCAGCGATTCTGACAAGTCTGATTTTCTGAATTTAATTTCCGTGACTCTTGATGAAAAGAATCAGAGAGTGGCCCCCAGACCTTGTCGACCAGGGAGATTCCCCAGGGCTCATGCACCCATGAGCATGGAATTTGGAAACATACTGGGGGCTGCCCCAGCCTCCCAGAAAAGCTACCTGTGAGCTGGGTGAACACTGAGCTTCTCCATGGAAGGTAATATTTTCCCCAAGCAGCTATGATGGGGGATAAATGAAATCCTGTATGTAAAAGACAGTACAAAACCTGTCACAAAGGATGTGCTTGGAAAACATAAGTGCCTGCCCTCATTCCCTCTTCTGTAATCTGCAGGCTCATGCCAGGCAGGCCCATGGACAGCAGCAGCCAGGTGGCACGGTTTCATGTGGAACATTTCCCGGTGGCATGGTCAGAGAGAGGCACAGGCTGAATACCCCTTTTCTAGAGCCTGTACAGGAAGCAGCATCCTGAAACGTGGAGATCATGATGTTGGGGTGAGAAACTTAGGGTAGACGTGACCTGGCGCAAGTCACTTAATTGTTTTCAGTTTGTTGATTAAGTCACCTTCCAGACCCTGCTTCTGAGGGTGTTTGAAAGTTATATACGATGACACATGAGAAGTATTTGGCATGATGCCTCGTTGAGAGGAAATGGTTAATGCGTGTACACTCTCTCTTGTCTCCTGTATTTCCTTTCGTGTTCAGATTCAGACCTCTGCCAGGGGTTGATCTCTGATAGGATTTGGAAGATTAACAAAATGAGCTCTGACTCTCGTCAGATCCAGGACTCCGTCCAGGTGAAAGATGCATGGTGCCCTGAGGTGAGTGCCGCCTTCTGGCACAGAGGAAGCAGCATGAAGGATGAGCCTTCTCCCGCCTCAGCACTGGGTCAGGAAGGTAGAAAATCACACTCACTGGGAGCCGTTCTTCATTTTCTGCAATGAAATTTGGAAGGATCATCTTCAGTCAGTATCATTCTCCGGAGGAGAAGGAGTCATTTTATATGTTCCTTCTGATTTCCCACAAAAAGAAAACCTGGATGAGGCCGGCCCTGGGTATCCACCATCCTCCCCATTCACACCTCCCCCACCTGAAACACCTCCCGAAGAGCACAAAATGCAGCCCACAGACTTGGGGAGACTGCTGTTCTCTGTAGACCCCATTTCCACCTTGTTTCTCGGAGGTGCTCCACAGCTGACACCCTTTCTCACCCGCTGGGGCTCCGTGAAGCTTCTTGCTTCTGCATCCCGTGCACAGAGGACATTCAAGGGGGAATCTGTAACACCTCCGCCCCCAAACACCAGTCACCGCCCTTGGCCATGCCTTGCTCACAGATGTCCCCACCTCCTTCATTTCCTTTTTGCCTCACTTCCAGGGCTGGAGGAATTATTAACGTGTACTCTTTTTTTTTTTTTTTTTTTGCGGTACATGGGCCTCTCACTGTTGTGGCCTCTCCCGTTGCGGAGCACAGGCTCCGGACGCGCAGGCTCAGCGGCCATGGCTCACGGGCCCAGCCGCTCCGCGGCACATGGGATCTTGCTGGACCGGGGCACGAACCCATGTCCCGTGCATCGGCAGGCAGACTCTCAACCACTGCGCCACCAGGGAAGCCCTAAACGTGTACTCTTGCCTGTGATTCCAACATGGCACTTTGCCAAATGGCCTTAAGGTTCTTGACCAGAGACACTGTCAATTTTATTCAAGTCTAGAACTTTTCTTTCGGGTCTGTTCCAGCAGGATGACCACTTGTTTTACCCCTGTCTATAGGTGAAGGCTGAGCACAGTCTAAAACGTTCTGTACGCCAGCCATGCCTCATCCTCTCACTGCCGTCTTCTCTGTTTAAGTCACTCTCATGGGTCACCTGCATTTGCTATAATAACTGCTTGCCTTGTTCCCCTGCCCATGTCTTGCTCCCCCTCTTCATGTGCCTCCAGAGTCTGTTCTCGGAGCAGTGGCAACAGAGGGACTCATTAAATGGAAGTAAGAGCTGCTCAGAACTGGCTTGTGTCTTCCTCTCTTCCAAACAGGAAAAGGCTTTCAGTATCCCAGCCTCTCCCCTTTCCATCCCAGGCTACCCACGACCTGACCCCCACCTCCTACTGTGTTCTCTGCCCCTTGACTCCTTCTTGCTGTCTGCCGACATGCTAGGCAGGCCTCTACTTCGAGGAATGCTCTTCTCCCAGAAATCCAGCATTTTATTTTTTTCTTCATTTCCTTTTTTTCCCCCCTCAAACACCGCCTTTTCATTGAGGTCTTCAGCAAACACTCCATTTTAAATTGCAGTTTTTGCCTCCTGTATTCTGGCATCTATCATTCTGATTCCCCTTCCTTGTCTTATTGTTTTGTTCACAGTACTTATCATGTTCTAACATACTATGAGGATGGGAATTTTATCTGCATCCCAGCACCTAGAACACTTCCTGGTACATAGTAGGCTCTCAATAAATACACATTGATTAAGTGGACTCTAATAATTGCAGCCAGGTCTGGGATCTGGTCATCTCTCCATCCATCCCCTCTCAGTTTTATTCCTCACTGCTATGCACATGGCCTTTGACTAGACCCAGAGACCCACAGCAGGAAGATGATAAAGGCATCACCCCTTTCTTCAGGAAACAAATCTATCTAGACTTTTTTCCAGTCATTATCTATGCCCTAACTCAAACTAGTTTTTCATTACCACGTGTCATTGACTTTAAAGGACTCTTTGGAGTGCAGATGACCTTGTACACACCTGTTTCCTGTTCAGGGGCCAGCGTGGAGATGAAGGATGGTCCTGCTATTATTATAAGTTGTCAAGAGATCTCCTTGGCTTGATCCATCCAGACAACCTTTATTCAGAGGGGAGAGACAAATCAGTCAAATCAGTTATTTGACAAGGTGTCAAAGACACTTCAGTTATTTGTCTGAAACAAGATTTTTCTATGAGTTAGGGTGGTTTTGTTTAGAAACGTGCCTTCCCTCAAAGACTCTATAAAGTACACATATACTTAGTTATTCAAACCCCTAGAGAATGAGCCCAAACGTGCCTCATTTACTTGTCCTAAAACCAGGAACTACTATTTGTGGATGGACATGGTGGAGAGCTCCTAACCACTTCCCTATGTCAGTATTTGTGAGCTTCGGTAGTCAGGGTCAGATAGGTTGCACTTGAGGGTGGATGGGAAACTAATATTTATAGGGTGGCTACACTGGCCAAGGGCTTTACATAAATACAGCTCCTTATTTCTCAGAATAACCCTATGAGACAGGTTTTATCATCACATTTTACTGATGAGAAAACCACGGTGCAGAGAAGTTCAGTAATTCTCTATTTGATATGTAGCATCAGAGCTGAGATTTGAACCAGGTACTGACTGATTCCAAGCCCAGGTTTCTTTAGTGTTTCAATCTGTATTCCTAGTCTCATTCTTTCTCCTCTAGGTTACTTCTGTGGCCAGTTGAATAAGAACTGTGTTTAAAATAGTCAAAGGTTCAATAGAAAAAGCAGATTAAATATCCAATCTTTTCCCCTTGCATGATCCTTGGAGTGTATCTGCTCTCCAGCTCTGTACATAAGCATTGAGGGGTCAGCCGTTCTTAATATCCAAGGTCAACCATTACTTATTTAATTCAATCTTAACACTCATCCAACTGCTAGAGAGAGAAATCTACCTTAAACTGTCTTAAGGAATAAAGGAAAAGTGTTGGCCTCCTAAAAAGTCACATGGGTAGCAGCAACTTCAGCAATGGTGGAACACAGGTGCTAAAACTATGGCACTGGGAATATGTCTCTCGTTATCATACGTCTCTAATTTCTTTCATATCAGCATCACAATTAGCTACACTTATCTTACCCGAGCAATCACAAGAAAGAGCTATTATCTTTCCTAACATATCCAGGAAAATGCAGGAGCTCAGTCTCACTGGCCTGGCCAAGGCCATGTGCCCATACTGAATTCACAAAATGGTCAGGATAATGGAACAATCTGCTTAGCCAGACCCAGGTTGTGAAATGGAGTCAGCCCCATTTCCATACAACATGTACTAAAAAATTGGGAAAATGCATTTTCAAAGGCCAATCAGGGTACTATGACCTGAATAATGGCAAATGATTGCTGGACAGGCAAAACCAATAAATAACCATCAAACCAACAGTGTGATATAGGATAGCTTGCGTACCCTATACGTATATCAGTTTCCTTATCTGTAAAACAAACATGCTGTACCTCACAGCATTTGAAAAGGACCCGATGATATAATGTTTGAAGTTGCTTAGCACAACGCTTGATGCTTTGCAAGGCCTCCAAATAGCGTTGTATTATTTTATATTACAATGTCCCAGGCCTCATGACTTCTACAAGCAATAGCATTGAATTATTTTACATTACACTGCCCCAGCCCTCATGACTCTCTTCTCATGCCTTCCTACATGCAACTGTATTGCTGTATTTTCCTCATGCCTCTGGCTCCTTATTTAAACGGTCCGGCATTTGTTAGACAATCTGAATTTTTGATGGCCAGAGGGTCCATGGGAAGCTGGAACCTTCAGAAAGGCTGCTACAAAAGCTGTTGGCAGCCATCATCTTTCAGCGGGGGTTGTGTGTGTGTGATTTGTGTAGAGACGGTATGAGATGGAAGTACACATCTCATTATCCTATTAATCCTCTAACATGTTGCTATTTGGCCATAATCTCCTTTCCCCAAAGACGAAAAGGGAGAGGGAGACAACAACAGTACCGCACATAACAGATTGTGCTTTGATACCCATGAATGATCTTGGGGGAGAATCACTTCATCCACAGAAAATACTTACTCCATAAAATTTGGCCCCAGTAGCAATTAACTGGTTGGGGAATATTTTGGGGGGGGGGGGGGGTGAGTCATATTAAATAAACTATGGAAATAAGCTTCTGGGGACAGCTCTTCCTTTCCCTTTCTTCAAATCTGTTCTGTAAATATTTCAGGATAAGTGCTGAGAGCTGACTTTGCCTCCCTGGTGACACATACCATTGTTTCAGAAAACATGGTTTATAAGCAAGTTTCTGTGGAATGCCTTTTTTAAAAAAAAAGCAGCCAACTTTACTTTTCACTCGTGGAACATGAAAATGGCCGAGGAAACAAAGGAACTCCAGGGAGCAGGTAACCATGACAAGGACAATGGACAAGTCAGTCTTCTCATTTTGCTTTTAACGCATTCTTTGTCTGAACACAATTTTTTTTCCTCATTCCAGGAGAAGGTGGATGGCAATCAACACTCACTCATTAAACCAGCCTTTGTTCTAGAGTCTAGAGATGTATCTATGAACAAAACAGACGATGTCACTGCTTTCAAGATCCTATGCTCTAGTCAGGGAGACAGAAAATCAACAAGTAATTAAGCAAGAAAAATATCAGAGAATAAATGTAAGCCAAAAGTTAAGCTAGGTTTATGTGACAGTGCGTATATGGCAATGCTGGGGCAGGTGGTTCCAGCAGGTGAGCTGATGTCCTGCTAGATCCTATCGTCAAGCCAGTGCACACATCCTCCAGCTGCTGGAGGATAATCCTGTGGCTTAAATGCGAGACCTTCTCAGGAAAATTGTCCTTGGCTGGTAGGAGATGCCTTGGAGTCAGCCAATGATGGATTGATACAGTGGTACAAAAGCCTGGCTCCTTCCTTCAAGGCTGGCCACCTATGAGGAATGATTTACCCTCCAGATCCCCCACGACCATCACAACCCATAGATCAGGCCAAGCTAGACATTACCTAAGATCACATCTCAGACCATGTCCTGGTTCTCTTTTCCTCTTCCCCTCCTTGCTGCTTTCACCCTTTTGTAGGTTTTTCCTAAGTATACACTTTAAACAAAGCATGTGCTCCCAAACCCTTCTCTCAGGCTCTATTTCTAGGAAACACAGCCAAGACAGTGGTCGAGGAAAGTCTCTTTTGAGTTATCATATTGAAGCTGGGAAATGAGTGATGAGAAGTAGCCAAGAATGCAAACATCTGTGGCACAAACTTGACATATGCTTAAAGAACCAAGAGAAGATCTTGGGTGGCAGGCACTAGGAAGAGGGAAGGTGGAAATAGAGGAGGTTGGAGGAGCCCCAAGAGCTGGGCCCAGATCTTACAGGAGGAAGATCCTGGATTGTAGTCCAAGTGTAATGGGAAGCTATTAGAAAGTTTTGAGCAGTTGTGTGTTCCGACTTACGTTTAAAAAATTCCTCCAGAGGACAGAAAATCCTGGGGTCAGAATAGAAGCAGGGAGATCAGGTAGGAGACTACAGCGATGACATTGGTTGGACTAACAACTGTTGTGTGCCTGTTACGTGTCGACAGTTTACCTATACTGTGTAAGTTCTACTAACAACTCCACAAGGTGGGTATTATGCTACCCATTTTAGAGACAGGGAAAGCAAGATAGATTGTTCATACAGCTACCGTGAAATCCCCCAGCTATTAAGTAGTATATCTGCTATTTAAACTAGACCATTTGGTTCTAAAACTGATGTTTTTCTTACTCTACTACCCTCCTCATCTGATTTCCTGGTGTACAGTTTTCTTTGAAAATAGCTCAATCACCCTGGCTTGCAATGTTTGGGTCATCAGAGGTGCTGAAGCCTCTCTGTCCCACTGGGAATATGAGTTCATGCGGAAGCATCAGTCTGTGGGGCCCCTGAAAGACTGGCTGCCATTCTTCAAACACATCTGTTTGTAATTATGAGGTGCCCTTACACTTCCCCATTTTGTCAACATAATTACTCTCAATTATATGAACACTCCACCCTGACCAGCCCAGGGATCCACACCCCTGCCAACTACAATGGTTGATTTCCAAAGCCCCTGCCACTCCAGGCCAAACATATGGACCCTCTTCTCAGTTTTAAGTACAAGAGGGTTCAGGTCCAAATACAGTATGAATAGTAGCTACTTCTTGCTCTGTCTGTATCACTATGGCAATGCAAGAAATGGTTAAATTACTTAGGGCCGTCTTTGAAATTTGCAATGACTTTGTCAACTAGAGGGAAATTTTTAACGGGCATTTAATCTGAAAGTGGCTCTCTTGCCACAAAAAGCCATGGCAATCCAAAATCTCCTCTTCCCAAAACGATGCAGAGAGAAAAAGAGAAACCAAATCTGTTTCAAATAATCAATTTAGAATTAAGGTGGAGGAGATGTGCCCAAATTCAAGAAGTGCACAGTTCTGAAGAATAGCAAAACAGGAGCAGCAGCAGTGAGAGCTTTTTACGTGGTTGATGAAAAGTCTAGATTAAAATCCAAACTTTGAGAAAGGGCGGTTGAAAAGTTTTCTGTAGTTAGTGTAAAACCCTGAACTGAGTCCAAAGTGCACTAAAATAGGGAAGAAAAAACAGGATTATCACTTACTTTGCTTCCTCTTGCCAGGCATGTTTAAAGGTGTTTTACCTTAATGATGACATTTAATCTTTATACCAATACTATTAGGGTGATTATTGTTATTCTGGTTCTCTAATGGAGGAAATGGACTCAGAAAGCTTAACAAGTAGCCAGAGGCTATAGACTTCATAAATGGCACAGAAGTCACCTGAGCTCTGGTCCCAGTGGTTTCAAAGGCTACAGTAGCTTTTTATTTTTTATTTATTTATTTTTTTCCGGTATGCGGGCCTCTCACTGCTGTGGCGTCTCCCGTTGCGGAGCACAGGCTCCGGACGCGCAGGCTCAGCGGCCATGGCTCACAGGCCCAGCTGCTCCGCGGCATGTGGGATCTTCCTGGACTGGGGCACGAACCCGTGTCCCCTGCATCGGCAGGCGGACTCTCAACCACTGTGCCACCAGGGAAGCCCTACAGTACCTTTTTAATCTGCAATAGTGAAAATGGAAAAGTGAGGGAACTAGGGAGAAGCAGAGAAGAGGAAGGCAACATCACTAAGGAAGAGAGATTTCCTTTGGAGATACTTGACCAAGAAGATCAAGCAGCTCTTCAATTTGGTGTGGAGCGAATGATCAGAGATAATACAGAATCCCAAAGCATACTAATTATAGCTTGATGAGTATGTATGTGTGTGCACCCAAAATAGCTATGCATAATTGCCTATCATTCATTGCATAGTGTATATGGTTCAGTTGCTCTCAATATTCCTCTTTGACCCTAGTAATACTGAAGAATCATTGAAGTCTTTGGGACCCATGTACCATGCAGCTTGCAGAGCAGGTGACCACGCCCCATCATAAGACAGAGCTTAAGCAAATTCCATCTCCACCGGGGTAAGGCAGAGCTTAACCCTGTCCTGCTCAAAGGAGGCTCATTAATTGTCCTGGTTCTAATTCCAGACCTGTAGAGATCTGAAGTTAAATCCATACGCAGGGCAGCGCTGCTGATAGGAGTCTTTCCAAAGAATTCCTTTCCCACGCGTGTCTAATTGGGTTCCTGTGACAGAGATATAAAGATATATAGAGTAACAACAACCACCAATTTCCGAATCTCACGTCAGAGACTGTTGTAAGCACTGTGCCATGTATCATCAATGACAACTCTGTGAGGCAAGTATAATTAAAATCCCCACTTTACAGGTGAGAAAAGTGAGGCTTAAGAGAAACAACGAGAAATAAAGCCTTGCCACGGCCACGCTATAGGTCAGTTTGGCACCCTAATCAGTACCCTTAGCATGCTGTGTCTCTTTCAAGGCTAAGTGCAGGTTAGAGCCCCAGGCAGGGGCAAGGAGGCCTCATCTGTCTTGGGTACTGGGAAGAACAGAACAAAAGAATTGGAAGGTAAGGGGTGCCACCGTGTGCCAGGCACCCTGGGAGGATATGTATATAGATGCTTTATGATTGAACCCTCACCACAATCATGCTGGCAGGTTACTTTCATTGCCCACATTGTGCATGTGTGTAAATATAAGATTGAGGCTGTGAGTGTGTTCCCCAAGGATATTCATTCATTCATTCACTCCACAGCCCTTCACTGGACATCTACAGGGGATCATTTCCTGTTCTGGAAGCTGGAGTGAATGAAATAAGTGACATTACAGCACAGGGAAGGGGCTGCACAGTAATCAGACTGTCACAAGAATGGATATATGGTTACAACTGTCACAAGTGCTCGCCATGGTGCTCTCAGAGGGAGTGTATGTCTCCTCAGGGGGTCAGAGGAGGCTTCCCACGGGAAGTGATGGCTGAGTTGAGGTCTAAAGGATGCATAGGTGGTGAAGGGGAGAGGGAGGATGGTTTTAGGCAGATGGAAAAGCAAGTATGAAGACCCTGTGGAAGGAGAGAGTGTGACCCATTTGAGGAGCTGAAAGAGAGCAGAGGGGCGAGCCACAGGGCCATGTGAGGCCAAAGAGTTTGTGTGGAAGCCAGGCTTGGCCGAGCCACATGAGACCACAGAGTTGGTGATGGCTCGACTCGCAGCTACGCCCAGCCCTTGTTGTTTGCTCTGTCACAAACAGAGCCTCTTACAGGATGGGGAACAGGTGTACAAGGAACTGGAATCTTAAATGGTACACTGTCCAGTGGCTCCAGACATTATAGCCTGTCTGACCTCTCACAGGACTGAGACCTTACCAGTAAAGGCCATGTAGCACTTATTTAGGAAGCCTATGTTCGCTAACCTGGCATCGAGGTCTTTCCCAGTCTTTCCAGTTTCAGGATAATCTACTCTATGGAACTCAGTCTTCATAAGGCTGGGTCCCTGATACAAGAATTCCTACCCACCCAACTCTATTCAATACTCGAGTTTGGATAGCAGACAATTTGGATAGTGAGGGATACATGGACTTGGTGGGATTCCATGATGCTCTCTGAATGCCTGGCCATCCTGTGGTGCCACCTCTCTGTTCACCTGAGTCTCTTCTGAGCTCAGATCTCATCAGTGACTTGCCTGGACCTCGTGTAGACCATAGTCACACGTTGCCAGCTATCTTTACAATGGGAACCGTCTGGCTGCCCACCTGTATGAATGCCGGACACCGGCTGCCACCCATCTGCCAATTGTCTGCCTACCGTCTACTTGAATGTCCACTCTGGATACTTGGGTCCATCTCAGCCTTTTGCCGGGACCACTTGTCTGCCACCTGTTCTCCCCTCCCTGGAACAGATGACTCTCCTTTGCGCTTATCTTTGCATTTTTGTGTTGGGTTCTGACCTCAGCAATCACACTCCCTCTGAGTCCTCGAGGCTTGGAACCTTCACATCCAGGCCATCCAGGCCCTAAGTAAAGCCAGCTGAGTTTCCGCAGGCCAGGCCTTTGCAGACAGGGACTGGATTTGTCTCACTGCTCTAACCCTGGATTGTTGCTTTATCCGTGGTAGAGTGTGAGCTTCTACTGATCTCCACCATATATTCCCAATGCAATGCATTTGTACCTTTGCCTCATTTCTTACTTTGCTTTCCTGCTCTCCATACTTTTCCGGGGTCTGAAATTCCTGCCACATGCCTCTCTTTCTAGGGGAAATCCTTGTCCCCTTAAATCCAGTCTCTGCCAGAGGTTTTCTGCCGAACTGGACTGCCTTGAGCCACAGACTACCTCCCACCGCACTGTGAGGGACAAGCATGCCCTTTGGAAACTTTGTCTTACTAACTTACAAAAGTTGATTGATGGATGTTGGATGGATGGATGGAAGAACTGATGGTGCCTGGCTTAGGAGGGATGAAGGACTCTTCAGCACGGCCTGGCAGGTGATATGGGTTGGCAAACATCCATCTGGTGCTTCAGTAGATATTAATCTCACCCACATCCAAGTGCAGCTGAAAGGCTCAGGGACATAGTGGCTATTGGGAGCAGCCCTTGGAGGCAAGAGGTGAGTTCTCTGCTAAATGTAGACTCAGTCCCAGGCTCACTGGGGATCAAGGTCAAATTGCTTCACCTCACTTGGTCTTGTTAACTCAGATGGAAAATTGGGTTAGAAGCAAATCACATACATGGAGAAGAGCTGCAGCTACCCAGGGCCACTTTTACAGTGTAGTGGGGTCTCTGAGGAAGGAAGAATAGTTAAGGTGGATGCGTAGACAGGAATGAGGAAGGGATGCAGGCTCCCAGGGGAGTGGAAATCCCCATTAGCATCAGGAACATCATGCTGGAAAACCTTTTTTCGTTTCCTACCACAAGTAGTTGTCGAAAGTCCCCGCCTTCTGTCAGACCACAGTGAGGATGGCTGCCTAGACTTGGGTTGGGCCTCTGTGGGTTGCAGAAACAGAGTGGGCATTTGGGGATGAGCATTGCTCTGGGGATGAAAGCTAGTCAACACATGGCTGGCCAATGAGAGCAAAAGAAACAGCTATACTGCGTCCTGTCCCACCACCCTCATCTTACAACTCAGCTCCAGCTAGAAGCTTTGGTTCCCTGGCTACTGCTGGAGTGGCTCTGGGCTTCTCAGGTGAAGTTTTGATCAGCACTGATTCTGTCCCACAGACCTCAGAGCCGGACAAGTAACTGTGTGTTCTGGCTGTACCTCAGCACCCTTGCCCACTCCTCCCACACTCACTTCTGCCCAAGTGTTCTGCTGGCCCATGTCTGAGAGGAACAACCACCAAAACTTCCTGTAGGAAGCCAATGCACTGCAGGATATTTTCATAAGGAGAATTGATCAAACCCCATTGTACGAAGATCGTGATGGAAGAGCCTGAGTTAGGTGTGCTGACTCTCTGCCCCTCCAGCAAAGCGCAGCCTCTGGAAAAAGAGATAAATTGGTATCCTCCATTCACCACAGAAAATGAAAATTTTCTGCTGGGTACCCAGAGCCGGACAGGAAACCACTGATCATCCTGAACAAACATCCTTCAATAAATCTTTATCTCTTCTGAAGATAATTGGAAGGACAGTGACTTCTGAGTTTACTCTCTTTCAGTAGTCACCTCCCTTTGACTCTTCTGGGTATATTTGTTTTCAAAGCCAAAATGTACTACACGGTCCCATCCATCAAGGTGAAG
The DNA here is from genome assembly GCF_005190385.1 of Monodon monoceros. Taxonomy (NCBI): domain Eukaryota; kingdom Metazoa; phylum Chordata; class Mammalia; order Artiodactyla; family Monodontidae; genus Monodon; species Monodon monoceros. Next base: position 33,085,218 of record NW_021703781.1, on the reverse strand, counting down.
GAACCTCAAATGATTTCCTATTTCAACTCCAATGTGTTGAGCTTGAGAATTCTCTTAATCCACTGGCTTTGCAAGGTGCTTGGCCTTTTCCATCACAGCTAAGCACATCATGTTGCCTAATTCCTCAGGAAGGATGTACCCACACTACTAACCCCATTGCTCTGTTTGGAGTTAAGACTGCCTCTCTTTTAATGAGCATATTCATTTGTTCATTTCAAATGCAACTTACCATATGCCCATCACTGTTCCAGGATGCCCAATTGTTAAAGTAGATATGATGACAGATTTGCATGTGCCTGAGCTCTCTGGATCCCAGCTTGCTTATTAGTGCCCCCCGAGGTATGCAGCTGAAGCAAAGACAATCATTTTGGTGATTCTATACATTCTCGGTTGTAAAAGTCATTTAAAACACTGAAAACCTTAAACTTGGTATTTTTGATTTTCAGGACTCTTAATTAGCTGTGTAGCTGGTACATCAATATCTTAAGACCCATATTCATTAAAAAACTAGGTTATTATAATGTATAACTTTTAATAAAACCTTCCAACTATAGTAATGCAAATCATAGCAACCCTGAAAGCTCTATGAATCAATGCCATCACCTCACACCCAGCTGTGGAAGTTATTTGCTATTCATACAATAACCTTTAAATAGAAGAGTGTGTTCTTACGCATACTGGGCCTCAACAAGGGGCCCACCCACATGACAAAGAGGCCTGGCCTCTGTGTTGCACGTGAAAATATAATGGAAAGAATTTTAATGTGGCAGAAACGAATGTCAACTCTTACAAGAAGAATTCACAAGCAGCTATAGAGTTCGAAGATCATCGACACAATGCAGATGGTTCTTTTATGCAAGTGTATGAAATACAAAAAATGATGGCTCCTCTGAACTGAGGAAGTTGTCAGCTCTCACTAGGAAGGCTGTTTGAATAAATTTTAAAATAATGAGGAACCAAATTACTTTTACAGTGGAGTAATCTGGAAAACCCCTTGTTTACCGAGTGATCAATGCTAACCTCACCGATAAGGGCATAAACTGGCATCGTGTGCCTCCTGGTTTGATGTGCTGAATAGAGCAGAATATTGCTTTCATAAAAAACTACACACAGAACTCCCATATGACCCAGCAATCCCACTACTGGGCATATACCCTGAGAAAACCATAATTCAAAACGAGTCATGTACCAGAATGTTCATTGCAGCTCTATTTACAATAGCCCAGAGATGGAAACAACCTAAGTGTCCATCATCGGATGAATGGAAAAAGAAGATGTGGCACATAGATACAATGGAATATTACTCAGCCATCAAAAGAAACGAAATTGAGTTATTTGTAATGAGGTGGATAGACCTAGAGTCTGTCATACAGAGTGAAGTAAGTCAGAAAGAGAAAGACCAATACCGTATGCTAACACATATATGTGGAATTTAAGAAAAAAAAATGTCATGAAGAACCTAGGGGTAAAGACAGGAATAAAGACACAGACCTACTGGAGAACGGACTTGAGGATATGGGGGAGGGAAGGGTGAGCTGTGACAAAGCGAGAGAGAGGCATGGACATATATACACTACCAAATGTAAGGTAGATAGCTAGTGGGAAGCAGCCGCATAGCACAGGGAGATCAGCTTGGTGCTTTGTGCTTTGTGACCACCTAGAGGGGTGGGATCGGGAGGGTGGGAAGGAGACGCAAGAGGGAGGAGATATGGGGACATATGTATATGTATAACTGATTCACTTTGTTATAAAGCAGAAACTAACACACCATTGTAAAGCAATTATACTCCAAGAAAGATGTTAAAAAAAAACAAAAAACAAAAAATCTCCTAGAACTAATAAATGAGTTCAGCAAGGTCACGAAAAAAAAAAAAAAAAAAAAAAGAATATTGCTTTCATAGTACTTGTACCAAAAATGTATAGCTTGAATCTAATCCCGAGATAAATGCAAACTGAGGGATAGTCTAAAAAAAAAGTTTGATTCTTCAAAAACATCAAAACCGTAAAAAAGAAAGAAAAGGGGAGAAATCATTTCCATTTAAGCCATGATCCTAGATTAGCACTTGGATATAGATTAAAGATCTATTGATCAATCTATTTAATCTATTTATCCATACATAATTTTCCCTCTAAATCTGTGTGTGTATATCTGAAGAGAAGAAGGACATTCACATAACTGTCCACAGTTATCAAGTTTTGGAAAATTTAACAATGATAAAATAAAATCAAAATATTATCTAGCTCTCTGTCCATATTCAAATTTGCCGATTGTCCCAATAATGCCCTTTAGAGTAGGGGTTTGCAAACTACAGCCCACCCGCCATCTGTTTTCATAAGTAAAGTTTTATTGGAACAAAACCATGCCCCCATTTGTTTACATGTTGTCTATGGCTGCTTTCGCATTACAACCACAGACTTGAGTAGATGCAACAGAGACCATATGGTCCATAAAGCCCAAAATATTTATTATCTGGCTCTTTACAAAAATAGGTTGCCAACCCCTGTTTTAGAGCTATTTTATTCCAGTCTCATCCAGGGTAATATATTGTACTCAGTTGTCAGGTCCTTAACATCTCTTTTAATCTGAATTAGCTCCTAACCCTTTCTTTGTGTTTCTTAACCTTGGCATTTTTTAAAGACTGCAGGTCTGTTTTGTAGAATTACACTCAACTTGGGTTTATCTGATGTTTCCTCATGATGAGATTCAGGTTATGCATTTCTGGCAAGAACAGATGGATGTTGCATCCTTTTCAATACCTCAGATCAAGAGACATGTGAGTTTATTTTTTGTTTTTTTCCAGTTTCATTGAGAAATAATTGATATATATTACTGTATATGTTTAAGGCATACAACATGAAGGTCTGATTTACATATATTGTGAAATTATCAAAATAGGTTCAGATAACATCCATCTTCAATACAATAAAAAGAAAAGAAAGAAGAAAAGAAAAAAAATTCTCCTTGTGATGAGAACTCTTAAAATGGTTTTATCCCAATATTGATGATGGTAGCTTTGGTCAGCTGGCTAAGGTGGTGTCCTCCAGAAGAAAAAATATTTTATTTTGCTCTAAAGGACATTATCTGGAAGATTAGTAGCATTCAAATACAGGTTGTATATTTGGTAACAGAAATTTTGGCATATTAAATTTCCATTTGATCATTGTGATGCGGTTATATTAAAAAGTCCTTGTTCTTAGGAAATTTGTACTGAAGTATTTAGGGATGCAGGGTCATTATAATTACCACATATCAAATGATTTGGCACACACACACACACACACATACACACACACGATGTAAATTTGGAAAATCTTAACATTTGGCCAAATCTAGGTAAACAGTATGTGGGTGTCCATTGTATTATTCTTACAACTTTTGGGTAGGTTTAATTTTTTTTTAAATAGGAGGTTAAAATAATGATGGATCTATATTACCTGGCACATAAGACAGAACAGAGTGTCAGGACAGTAAAGAAGTGAGACTGAGAATGAAGAACATCTTCCCCTCTATACTGGGGGGAGCAATTGTGTAGACGCCAGTGGATAATAAAGGGAGCTCCCAGAGGGGAGATCCCAGGCCATTGTCACACTCCCAGCCATAGCATTTGCCCACCAACTGGATAAAACTGATTTTTATTTAATTGTATAGAATGCTTTGGCACAGTTTTGATTTACCCATGAAAGCTACAACTTCCAAATCACTTAGAGGAAAAAAGAAATCAAGAAAGAGGGAAAAAGAAAGATGACAGTAAGGAATTGTAAGAGATTTGCAGTAAGCCAAAATTTATCAGTTATAAAAATAATACATTGAGAGTCCGCCTGCCGATGCAGGGGACACGGGTTCGTGCCCCGGTCCGGGAGGATCCCACATGCCGCGGAGCGGCTGGGCCCGTGAGCCATGGCCGCTGAGGCTGCGCGCGGCCGGAGCCTGTGCTCCACAACGGGAGAGGCCACAACAGTGAGGGGCTTGCGCGTACCGCAAAAAAAAAAAAAAAGTCAACGACCTGATTCCTAGAAAAGAGAAATAAGATGGATATGTTTCTGGCAGCACACACACACACAAAAAAGGCAAAAATAAAAACACAAAAATTTATTACATTATGCAAAGTAGCATATACACGCAGAATAAGAATGGGTGAAACAATTGCAATGGGATGCAAAATGTCATTATAAGCTTAACAACATGCGGTTCATTGATAAATGCATGACTTTCTAGAAAAATGTAAACTACCAACACTTATTCATGAAAAGTTAGAAAAGGGAAATAGGCCATTAACTATGTTAGAAAATGACAAAAGTTGTCAAAGAACTTCCTCCAAAATAAATGTTTAAACCAAATCATTCTTTGAAAGCATTTTATCCAATGCTATTTAAACTGTCAACATATAAAAAATTAATCCAAATTTCTCAATGAGCAGCATAAAACTAGGGTAAAACTGATGCAGGACTTGAAAAAAAGATAGCACCAAAAGAAAACCTGCAAATCTCACTATGAATATGTGTGGGTACAATATAAATAAAATATTTTCAAAACGTTTAAAATGATATACTATAGACATGTAAGTGTTAATCCCAATAAAGCAACAAGTCAAAGGAATTAAAAAATTTTGGAAATCCTCATATGTAATTAATAGAGAAAAAAAAGGTCAATATGATTATCAGAAAGATAAGTAGGAAAGGTATTTGATGAAGATTTGCATCAAATATACTATTTTAATGTAGACCACTAGGAAGATAAGAATAAGCCCTCAGGGACTTCCCTGGTGGTCCAGTGGTTAAGAATCTGCCTTCCAATGCAGGGGACACAGGTTCAATCCCTGGTCAGGGAACTAAGATCCCACATGCCTAGGGCAACTAAGCTAACGCGCTACACCTAGAGAGCCCACGCACCACAACTAGAGAGAAGTCCACGTGCTGCAACAAACCTCCTGAGTGCCGCAACTAAGACCCGACGCAGCCAAATAAATAAATATTAAAAAAAAAGAATAAGCCCTCTGTTTGAAGTCAACAGCCATCATTATGTTAAAAGGACATACTAGTGACACCGCCACTAGAGCCCCAAAGGGTCTCAGGGGCATTGCTGTTATTTAACATTGCTAAGGTCAGTGCAAGAAGGCAAGAGAAATAAATATGACAAACATACCTATAGGAAAATGGAAGAGGTGACTGATTACTTGGCAAATCAGAAGAATTTACTCAACAAATTTAGAAAGAGTGAAATAATCTAAGGAAGCTAGTTTACATACAGTCATGTTTAAAGATTTATCCTACCATTCAGAAGTAACCGTTTGGAAAAGATTTAAAATAAAAACACCCTTTCCAGTATCATATGTATTATAAAAATTTAGTAAGTAATCTGCAGAATTCTTTTGAGCAAAGCCATAATTTTCACTGAAGGAAATAAACACTTTATATGCATTATATAATGTAATCCTCATAACTAGACTATGAGGTAGACATAATTATCTTCATTTTGCAGACAAGAATACTGGTTCAGTAACTTGCCCAAATTCACAGCCTTGAACTAACATATATTACATTTTATTTGGGGATCATAAAATAATATAAAATATGCAGTAAAATAAGAAAAGACGGTAATAGGCAATCAACAGAACCCAAGACATTCAACAAAGCATCTGAATAATACATATGATATTTTTTAGTCACTGGAAGAAAAGATTAAAAGAAAAATTAAGCAACTGGTACACCACTACAGAAAAGTATAATTTAGATGCTCATGCCACGACACACACCAAAAATTTTCTGATGGATTATGAGTTAAGTGATAAATAAAAACATGAATACAATTAAACAATGGCAAATATATGTTAAATATCAAACTGGGGAAACCCTCTAAGAATAACATCAAAGGCAAATGACGAATATCGTTAATATTAAATAATATTAAATATTTATTTAAATATTTATTTAAATAACAAATATAGTTAATATTAAATAATATCAAACTGGGGAAATATCAAATATTAAATATCAAACTGGGGAAACCCTCTAAGAATAACATCAAAGGCAAATGACAAATATCGTTAATATTAAATAATATTTAATATTTAATTTAAATATTTATTTAAATAAATATTTAATAATATTAAATAAAAATAGAAAAGTTGTATACAAAGAAACTCACTATAAATCATAATAGAAGTAAGCAGAAAACTGAAGAGTGTATAATACAGGCAAAGAGTCTATGTTTTTAATCTTAAAAAAAAAACAAACTCCTGCAAATTAATAAGTAAAAGTCTAATACGAAATAATCAAACTAACCTACTTTTAGGTATATACGCCAGGTAAAAACTAGAAACATGTGCTTAGATAAGTTTGTTCTGGGAAATACTGTTTATAAACTCCAAAATCGGCAGATTGGAGATTAAACATCTAAAAATATCTGTACTTTAAATTACGGTACACAATGTTATACGACACATTAAGAATACTATCACATTTTATATATTACACATAATGTACAAAATGCAATGTGTACATTAATGGAAATATACGATTACTAGTATATTATTACTAGCATATTCTTCGTGTGACGGTGCTCACAATTCTACAGTTTTTAAAATTATGAAACTTCACATTCAGTATGTTTTCATCTTTGTGGGAAAAGCATCCTTGTAAGAAAGATTTCAGAAGGATTTGCACCAAAATTATATCAGCAATTTATTTGGAGACGTGGGTAAAATTTCATTTTTTCTTATGTCTTTGGTGTTTACAATTACATTTTAATGTGCCCCATGATCTTCCACTCACCCTCTAGTCGTGGCCTCTCTACTAGGTGCCAGGTGTTATGGAAGCTGATGATACAGTGCTTAGCAAAACAGATGCCCTCTGTCCATCTCAGGGGGGAGCAGCCAGGAAACAGATGAACTAACCAGTTGGTAAGGCCATTAGTTACAAATGCATACAGGAGCTCTAAAGGTACATGTAGGGAGTAATGGGGTACTCCTTCCAATAAAGTAATTTCTCTGAGCAGGCAATAGTAGAAATGGAACCTGGAAGATGAGGTTAAATTAAAGTATTGAGGGAAAGGTGTGGAGACCACGGGAACAGCAGGTGTCAAGCCTCGGGAGACAGTGGTTAGTGGTGTTACGAGAAGGGAAAGGAGACAGCGGCTGAGTGGTACGAAAAGTGGTGGGAGACTTAGGCCAGGACAAAGAGTTTCGTTTTTATTCTAATTTGACAGAAGTCTTTGGAGGTAACACAGCATCTGGTTCACCCTGGGGGCAGACAGGGTGGAGGGACGGGTGCGGCTGTGTTGGCTGGGAGGCTATGACAGTGGTCCAGGGTGAGAAGGGCTTTGGGCAACATTATGTGCAGCGTCAGCCAGCAAAGTAAAGAAGATGTGATCATAGGTAATGCGATCCTGACTGCCGGAGACAAGAGTAAAGATTCTGGGGTAAGAGGCCATTCCGTTACTGCAGTTATCCAGGCCAAGACTTCGGAGCCATCGTTCCTTGTTCCCCAACTCCTCTCTTTATACCACTCATCCAATGAATGAGCAGATCCAGTTTGCTTTACATTCAGGATGTCCCCGGAATCCAATTCCTTACCTCCTGCACAACGAGCACCCACATCCTGTAGTCTCCCAGTTGCTCCCCCCTTTCCTGTCCTTTCCTCCTTTCAATCTGCTTCATCTCCATATAGCAGCCTACACAGTCCTTTGAAAACCTAAGTCAGGTCACGTTACTTCTTTGCTTACTATCCTCCAGTGGTTTTTCATCTTATTGACAATAAAACCCAAACACCTTGCGTTTGTCCACATGCCTCCTATACTCCTCTCTGACGCCATGGCATCCTTGTCTCTCTCAACTCCCCTCCTCTAGCCACACCGGTCCCTCGCTATTCCCGGAACCCTGCGAGCAGCTTCAGCTCAGGGAAGGCACCGACCCCTCCCTCTGCTTGCAGTGTTCTTTCACCGGGTATCTGTAAGACTCCTTTCCTCACTTTTTTCAGGTCTCTGTTTAACAGGGAGGCCATCCTGGATACCTTATATGAAACTGCCCTCTGCCCCTGTCTAGGTCAACTCCATGAGGGCAGGGAGCTCTCTTGGGTTTGTGGCTGTATTTTCAGTGTCCAGGACGTTACCTGTCCTGAGGCAGTTCTCCTTAAATGGTGGGGGAGTAGATGAGTTCATTCAAAACATTTACTAAGAACAGGTTAGGAATCAGAAACCACACAGATGCTGAGGAAGCCACTACGTACTAAGAAAACATCACAGTCTAGAGGAGGAGGTAAGTGGAAGAAAAGGGCTACGGAGTGGGCAGGCGTTGGTGGTCAGCTCCGTGGATGCCTACGTCATGCTGAGTGGCATCTCACTAGCCCTTGCAGCTCCATGTGGGCACATGCCCTTCATCCTGAAGAGGGAGATGGAGAATCATGGTAGGGTTTCCTTCAAGGGCTGATATGATCAGTTTTGTATCCTAGAAAAATGTCTCTAAGTGCTTCATGGAGCTGGGAGGGCAGTGGGAGCTGGGAGACAGGGGGCTGCTGTGATAGGCCCTATGAGAAAAGACCCTTGTTTGACCTAAGACAACAGATCCGTGGGGATGGAGAGAAAGAAATGGCTTTGAGAGAAAGGTGGAGGCAGAACCCTAGCCTTCAGTAATGCAAAACAGTAAATCAGGCATAATCTTGAGAGGCAGATAGAATTTCCAGAAGCCATCTCACTTCATCTGCTGGAGTTGTTTCTTTTTATCCCTTTCAATAAAGGCAATTAGAAATACTTTCAAACTGTCTTCTTCATCAAAATCGAGGTTGTCCTTGTGCACACTCAGGAGAAATTGATGTCACTATAACCATTCAGCCCTATAGTCAGTCACCTGCTCACACTGCTCAGTGAGTGATGAAACACTAAAGTGAGGACCCTGGCCCAGGGTCTACATGGCCCAGTACTGGTGCCAAGTTTATTAAAGCTTTATCCTGGCATTACTAAAATCTAAACCTGTTGTCCGACTCAGTGGAGATGCCTCTTCTCCTATAGCATCACCATCACTTTTTGACATTGTAGGCACCCACATGCAGCCAGACCACCGGTCCCCAGGGATCCCGTTTAACTCCAAATCCAAGACTGCTTGCCTTGGCTTCTCTGCCCAGAGAAAGTGTCTAGGTTAGAGGGACTTGGGCTCTCACATAGAAGGCTAGAGTTTGGGTAAATCTAGCACTAGAGCAACAACTACATGAAGTGGAAATATTGCAAAGTTTGAGAAGAATTTTTTTTTTTTTCAGTCCAGAGATTGGTGGTAGATCCCAGGGTATTTAGTTAAAAAAAAATATATATATATATATATATATATATATTTATATATATATATAAAACCCTGTGTTGAGACTAACTCAGCAGTGAAGAGAGAAACAAACAAACATCAGGGGAGCAGAGAGACACAAAATCCACATAGAACCAGGGAAAGTGCTATATGCCCTGTAAGGGTAACGCCACTTTCTTAGACCCCAGTGTGGCTTTGGACAAGACTGGGTTAAGCTGGGCAGGAGGTCCACTGCCTCAATATCTTTATTGTGGATTTCACTGGAAAGGGATCAGGCCTCTGCAACTAGGATAGCTGGGTCACTGGCAGAACGGAGCAGTCACAAGATAAAAAGTACCTCAGTAAGGTGGGCTCTACGTGACAGGTCCCCTGGCAGGTGGGCATCTGATGGTACAATGTCAGTACCCAGCATGCAAAAACTGTCACCACCGCGCATTTATTCATGCAACAAACCCCTCATGTGCATTCATTGCTGGGCAAGAAATGTGGGAAAGTGACATCCTTTTCCTTTTTCAGCTTCCCATCTAAAAAAGGACATGACACAGCTATCCAAGCAGCCCTCCAGAAGATGCCATTGTTCAGACCAAAGACCTCAGAGACCCCTTTACTGAGCGTTCCCCACCCCTCTCTTGAGATGTGCTTTCTTTCTTGAGATGTGAGAAACAGTTTTCCACGACCAGCTACTGGGAGTTACAATGCTGCTCTGATTTGATGACGGGAGCTCAGCACCTTGCTTATCTACACTTTATTTTCTTGCTTTTGAATTTGCAGGTCATAATAAAGCATTGCATGTCCACAGACCAGCCAGAAGAATTAATTAAGGAGAGCCTTTTAATGTAAAAAGCAGCTTACTGAGATAATGGAAAAGGCCTTGGTAAGATTTGGCTTAATTGGAATCTCAAGCAATTCCTGGCTTGTTGTACCAAGGATTTTTACTGTTATAGACAGGATGAGCAAGCTGTTTAAAGAGCTTATGGGCAGAAATGGACTCAGAGATTTTGGTGGAGATGGATTTGGTTGAAACAATCAGGGCTGCCTCAGAAAACAGTAAGCAGGGAGCATGGACTTGTTCTCTTGTCACTGCATGGACATGTAAGGCTTTTAAGCCTCTGTTGTCTCAGATAACCCAGAAACCAAGAGATGAACTGGAGGGTCAAGTTCCAGTGCATCACACTTGCTGCCCATTCCTAGATATAAATACGAAATGAAGCAATGAGGGACGAAATGCAAAGCATGGGCTTTGGAGTTTGAAATGTATGCTCATGCCCCAATTCTACCACGTACTTCCCGATACAGCCAAATGATAATTCCCGCTCCCAGGAGCAGTGCGGATGTTAACTGTTAACAGAACATGTTAAATGCACAGTGCTCTGCTGTGATGGGTAGTATTCTCTGGGTAGGACACATCAGTGGGCAAGATAAAGACACCTAAAGAGGTTTACAGTGTGTTGTAGACGGCCAACAAATTATATTAGCTGGGATGAAGCCTTTTCTATTTGGATCACTAACTAAGCATTAATGAGCAACCGAAAGATAAAGCCAGTTGAAATGACTGCCTTTTAAGGATATGGCAGGGTTTCAGGAAAGAGGACAGTGACTCTTTCTTGTGCGCTAAAGTGTGCAGGGGCAACAGAAGCTGACTGAGGGTTCGTCTGACTGTCCCACAGTACAGCCCTTTGCCTTCTTCCCTGAGTCCAGACACCACTCATCATAAACATCTATGCCTGCAATTTGATGGGACCATCTGAAGGGCTGTTTGTCTGGAAACTAGCCTGATTCACATCTGGATTACCAATGATTAGTCGATTATGTTTGACTTGAGCTACAATTGCTATTAAGTGCTATATGTCACCTTAAAATATATTCCACTGAAGACTATTTCCATTTGCTTCTTGTGTTGAGGCTAGGCTGAGATTCTCTTAGCACACCTAAGGGACAGCTTTGGGGAACAAACACACGGTCTCTTGTAACATTCAGTCCACTTACTAGGTCAGAGAGTGCAAAGAATAATTCCTTGGCTCCAAGATAAGGATGACAACTCTTTCAGGGTGTCAATTTCCCCAGTAGAAACACTGTTTCTGCTTCAGTGATAACAAAGAGAAGAAAACTGAATCCAGGGCATTGTCCTGAAGCTTTTTCCAAGTAGCATATATATATGACTTTGAAAGTAAGCAGCCTTAAATAAGTAACACCCTAGAGTCAAGAAAGAATCCAGAAGAATGTGCATTTACTGGAATAAATAACCTTCTAAATATAGCAACACAAAGCTTCCCCAATGCAACAGAAAATTCCAGGATGGGCTTTTCAGAAGAGGCTGGATTACAGCATTTTATATGAAGGAAAAATGGACCCCTATCCATTACTCTCCTCAATGTTTCTTGTACCAATGCCTCATATGAGTATATTACTCTGAAGAGCTTTCATGTTTGCCCTCCAGTTTTATCTACACATCAACCCTAATGGGTATCTCTTTTACTCCCATTTACATGTTAGGCTACCAGGGCTGAGAAAAGGGAAGTCATTTTCCCAGGTTCACACAGCCATAAGGAGTGCAGTTGAGATGTGGAACACAGGCTCTTTCCTCCAATGATTGAGTTTTTTATTCTACGGTTTCTGGAATACTGTTTTGCTTCCATTTTTGCAATTCTCCAGAGCACTTTCCTGGAGGTTCTACCCTAAAACTCCTACTAGGACCCCTATCCCAGCAGCAGGCAGATCTCAAGACCCTAGCACCCTAGACCAGGGGTTCTCAAGTGGGAGTCCATCTCAGAGTCACCACATTTCTGGGCCCTATTCCAGAGTCTTCTAATTAAGTAGGTTAGGAATGGCCAGAGAATTTGCATTTCTTTTTTTCTTTCTTTTTTTTTTTTAATTTAACAACTTCATTGAAACAGACTTTACATACTGTAAAATTCAACCATTTTAAGTGTACAATTCAGTGATTTTTAACAACTTGACCTACTTATACAACCATCACCACAATCGAGTTTTGGAACGTTCCCATCACTCCAGAAAGATCCTTTGTACCTGTTCGCTGTCATTCTCGGCCCCTGACAAGCACTAATCTACTTTCTGTCTCTATAATTGGCCTATCTGGAATCATACAATATGTGATCTTTTGCATCTATCTTCTTTCACTTAGTGTAACATTCTTGAGGTCCATCCATGTTATAGTATGTTTCAGTACTTCATTCCTTTTTTATTGCTGAATAATATTCTATTCGTTGGCTACACCGCTATTTGTTTATCTATTCACCGAGAGTGAGCATTTCTAACAAATTCCCAGGTGATGCTGACACTGCTGTTCTGGTGGCTACACTTTTGAGAACCACTGATTTAGGCCAGCGGTTCTCAACCTTGGCATACCATGTCCAAGTGGAATCTCCAGAGAACATCTTACAAAATACCACTCAGACCTCATCCATATTCTGATTCACATGGTCTGAGGTGGGGTTTGGGAACTGGCACTTTAATAAAACTTCCCAGGTGATCTGAATGCACAGCTGAGGCTGAAAATTACATCTCTAAACCTTGCTACTCAAAGTGGGTTCCCTGGACCTGCGGCAGCAGCACTTAGCCTGGGAGTCTGATGGAGTCTCCGAATCTCAGGTCCCATCCCAGAACTCCTGAATCAGAATCAGCATTTTAGTAACATCTCAAGGTGACCTTAGATACATGAAAATTTGAGAAGTGCTGTTCCAGAGCAGGGCAAAATGCTGAGGAACAGAAGGCAGGAATGAAAGGGAAATTTCACTTTCAGACTGAACTGTAATGAGGTCCAAACAAAAGACCATTGATGAACAGGTTGTTCCTTTAGTATGAATTGCCAAGATGAGCTCTTGCATTGATTAAATTATGGAACAACTGCTGACCTTCCTTCCCAGTCCCTGTGGCTACTGATGAACTTAGTGAAGGGAGTTGGGTTAAACTGCCTGCTCTAAATAGATCTCATTCTCTTCCAGAAAGTGTGGCTGGTACATGTTAATGACTTGTTTCCTCTGTGTCCATGCTAATGAGGATGGGCTGGGATTCCTCCAACAATCTCTTGTCTGGACTGCTGAAGTCATGTATAGATTCCATGGAACCTTAATATCTTGACCAGATTATGACAATTTTTTTTTTGGTGAACCTATTTAGCTCTGGGCATGGAGAGGTATTAGGGTACAGAGATCAAAACCCAGTGTCTGTCTGGAGGTACCTGGTATACTAAGTGGGGCAGAGGCTCAAAGATACATGTAACATTCAGTGTGATGAGGAAAATGGAAGCCCCAGAAGGGAAGACCCATAACCACATATTGAGGGGGAGGTGTAGCCAGGGAAGGCTTCCTGGAGAAGATTCCAACTGTCACTTGCCCTATTCACCTCCCATATATTGCCTGGTATATTTATATCCTGACCTTTAGGCTTACAGCCAGTGCCTCTTCTGTTGGTGACTGCAGATCTGTACAGCAGTCAGCTCCAGAACTTAAAGTTTAGGTTTCTCTTCCCTCCCTCCGTTCCTTTAGATTTAAATTTTCATGCTGCAGCTGCCTGAATACTGAGGGCTTAAAAAACATTCGAAACAAGTGGAAAAGAATTAACATTCAAGGGGTGATCTCATTTCAATCCTCAAAATAACTCCATGAAGTAGATAATAATATATTATCCCCATTTTACAAGTTCAGCAACATTGAGGCATATCATCTTGTCCAAAACCCCCCATCTAGTAAGTGGTGGAAATGGTCAATCCAAGGTTTTCCCGGGACCAGGCTGCCCCTCAATGGGGCTGTTTCATGTGCCAGTGGCTCAGCAGACACTAGAGATGCCCCAGTTGCGGTAGTGGTTGGGTCATTATCCTCAGAAACAGACTATGATGATCTTGGGGGCAGTTGTGGCCTGTGAAATGTTGCCGTGAATGTGAGTGGATATGAGAATCCCTTCAATCTGCTACGTCTATGATTCCAGGCCATGCAGCCAAGGGGCTGGCCTGAAAGTGTGCCCACCTGATGTTTCCACGTGTTCCATTGAGAATCCATGTTGTGAGGTCAACACAGGACTCAGACCCAGGGAAGAGCACATGCATCACAGCTGCAGAACAATTCTGCTTTGTTGGATACCAGCAGGCGAGTTAGCTTGAAAACAAATTATGCCTATGAAAGGGTTGGATGGGTCCATTGTGGACGGGCCTGCAGTATAGCAGGTTATTTCTTGTCCTTAATTACACTGTCCTCTGGTGGGGATGGAAAATAAGGTTAATCCATTACATTCTGTCCTCAGAATGGAGACCCCCTTTGATTATTTCAACTTTTAAAATACTCATTTTGTGTGAATGAGTATGATTGTTGTTTTAAATTTGTAAATTAATATAATCAACAAAGAAATCCTAATGAAACTGTGAATTACATTTATTTGGCATCTACTCCATTAATGTCTAGCATCTAAAAAGCATTGTTAATTATCTCAACATGGTTAATTGCTGTTTTCTTAAATAACTAGTAGGCCACATGTAAATGATCTTTCAAGCATTAACATTTCGTTTGTGGAAAAGTAAAACACTGAACAGATTGCATGATACATTAGACCGAACATGATCTTTGGGCCTTTCATGCTGTATTAGGAGAATGGCAAACCAAGTGAATGATTCTCCCTTACCATCCAATCTAAAACCTCAATGGCCCAGAGGAGCAAACATAACTATACTTGGAAATATGATGAAATTATCAAAAGAACAGTAAGTCTGCAGCATAAATTGTGAAACATAAGTTAGAATTCTGTTTTTCTTATGACTGTAAACTTTGCATTTATTTGTCAAGCTAGGAAACAAAAATAATAATGTCTAACATGTAGGGAGCACTTTCCAAGCACTGTGCAAGGGCCTGGTGCATTTTCTTGCTTCAATTCATTCTCATAACAGTCCTATGATGAAGATAACGTGTTTATCTTTCCCTTTTATTTATTTATTTATTTATTTTTGCGGTACGCGGGCCTCTCACTGTTGTGGCCTCTCCCGTCGTGGAGCACAGGCTCCGGACGCGCGGGCCCAGCGGCCATGGCTCACGGGCCCAGCCGCTTTGCAGCATGTGGGATCCTCCCAGACCGGGGCACGAACCCGTGTTCCCTGCATTGGCAGGCGGACTCTCAACCACTGCACCACCAGGGAAGCCCTATCTTCCCCCTTTTAAAAACCTGCCCAAGGTCATATACTAGTTTGGTTGGGATTGGGATGCTTATCTAATAGTCCCTATTTTCCTCCTTTTACATAGGGTTTCCCAGCAGCCTCTTTTGGTGGGTACTACTTTAAAATACCAATGACCCCACCTTCTCTGCTTTTGAGAACCTGAGCTCAGCATCAAGTAAGACTTACAATACCCACTCTCTAGAAAACCTGGAAACCTTCTATAAACCTGCTTCCCATCCAGTGTGTTTGGGATAGATATGTTAGTCTGTTCAAGAAGCATGTTTGCTAGATGGGATGGCAATGCTTTTTTATATTTTCTCTTTCAGAGGCAGGATAAAGGACTAAGGGTCATGGTAATCTTGGTGAGTTGGAGACAGAGTGTAGTGTGAATAGCAATAAGAACTCTACAACCAGAGAGTGGATATGCCATGATGCTAATGCAAGAGGAAAAGGTTGTGTGTGTAGTGACGGACATGAAATAAGAACATGACATTTAACTATAAATGTCAATCAACTAAATATGCTCAGCTAAAATACTATACCAATTTAGAACTTTGTTAAATCTGGAAAAGCTGAAAAACATAGAAAGTGAGTGAAGAAACAAAGTCATGGTGATAAGTGGGGTGTGGTTGGTCAGGGCCCATGCATATGGCAATGAGGGTGAGAGAATAATTTGGCCATGAGCAGCCCAAGCCACTGCCAAAGACATGGTTCAGAGCACAATTTCCTTGTTAACAGTACTTACTACATGTACTTGCTTAATATTTCTCTGTGTAACCCGAGGACCTAGCAAGAGATCAGTAAAGTTTCTTGAATGCATAAATGAAGGACAGTTAGGGAAGAAGGAAAGTAAAGGCGGGGGGAGTGGGAAAGAGAGAGAAAGAGAGAAGAGAAGGAAAGAAATAAAAGCTTAAGTTCCAGCCATATGAGCTTTGTTTTTGTTTTTTGAGTTATAATTAACATACATATTATATTAGCTTCAGGTGTACAACATAGTAATTCAGTATTTTTATACACAATGAAATGATCACCAAATAAGACCAGTTACCAGCCATCACCAAAGTTGATACAATATTACTGACTATATTCCCTATGTGTACATTATATCCCTGTGATTTATTTATTTTATAGCTGGAAGTTTGTACCTCTTAATCTCATGTCACCTATTTTGTTCATCCCTCAAAACCCCGCTTCTCTGGCAATCACCAGTTTATTCTCTGTATCTATGAGTCTGTTTCTGTTTCGTTTGGTTTGTTTTGTATTTTGGATTGATGTATGTGAAATCATATGGAATTAGTTTTTATCTCTGACTTATTTCATTTAGCATAATACACTCTGGGTCCATCTATGTATGTTGCCACAAATGGCAAAATTTCATTATTTTTTTAAGGCTAAGTAATATATTTATATATGTATAAATAAATATATTATTTAGCCTTGAAATATTATCCATTCATCTATCCATGGACACTTAGGTTGCTTCCATATCTTGACTATCAGAAATAATGCTGCAATGAATATTGAGGAGCATATATCTTTTAATTTAGTATCCATGTTTTCTTTGGATAAATACCCAGAAGTAAAATTTCTGGATCGTATGGTAATTCTATTTTTAGCTTTTTGAGTACCCCCATACTGTTTTCCAGAGTGACTGCAACAATGTACATCCCCACTAACCATGCACGAGGGTTCCCTTTTCTCCATGTCCTCTCCAATACTTGTTATTTCTTGTCTTTTTGATGATATTCATTCTGACAGGAGTGAGATGATAGCTCATTGTGGTTTTGATTTGCATTTCCCTGATGATTAATGATGTTGATCACCTTTCCTTATGCCTCTTGGTCATCTGTATGTCTTCTTTGGAAAAATGTCTATTCAGATCTTCTGTCCATTAAAAAAATTTTTTTTATTGAGTTGTATGAGTTCTTTGTATATTTTGGATATCAACCCCTTCTTGGATATTTCATTCACAAATATTTTTCCCCACTCAATAGGTTGACTTTTTCTTTCGTTGGTGGTTTCCTATTCTATGCAAAAGCTTTTAGTTTGATGTAGTCCCATTTGTTTATTTTTCATTTGTTGTCCTTGCCTTAGGAGACATATGAAAAAAATATGTTGCTAAGACTGATGTCAAAAAAGTCACTGCCCATGTTTTTGTCTAGGAGTTTTATGAATTCAGGTCTTACATTTAAGTCTTTAATCCATTTTGAGTTTATGTTTTACATGGTGTGAGAATGTAGTCCAGATTGATTCTTTTGTATGTAGCTGTCCAATTTTCCCAACACCATTTATTGAAGAGACTGTCTTTTCCCCACTGTATGTTCTTGCTTCCTTGTCATAGATTAATTAACCATCTAAGCACAGGTTTATTTTTGGACTCTCTAATCTGTTGCATTGATCTACGTTTCTGTGTTTGTATCATTACCACACTCTTTTGATTACTATAGCTTTGTAGTGTAGTTTCAAGTATGGGAGTCTGACACCTCCAGTTTTGTTCTTCTTTCTCAAGATTGCTTTGGCTGTTCTGTGGTTTCATACAAATTTTAGGATTGTTCATTCTAGTTCTGAGAAAAATGCTATTCATATTTTGATAGGGATTGCATTGAATCTGTTGATTGTGTTTTGTCATATATGGTCTTTATAATGTTGAGATATATTCCCTCTATACCCACTTTGTTGGCAGTTTTTTGGGTTTTTTTTTTTTTAAGCCATAAATGGATGTTGAACTTTGTCAAAAGCTTTTACTGCATCTATTTTTTATCCTACTTTTTTTTTTTTTTTTTTTTTTTGCGGTACGCGGGCCTCTCACTGTTGTGGCCTCTCCCATTGCGGAGCACAGGCTCCAGACACGAAGGCTCAGCAGCCATGGCTCACGGGCCCAGCCACTCCACGGCATGTGGGATCTTTCCAGACTGGGGCATGAACCCATGTCCCCTGCATTGGCAGGCGGACCCTCAACCACTGCGCCACCAGGGAAGCCCTATCCTACTTTTTGTGGTATCCTCCATTTTGTGGTGTCCCCGACACATGGGTCCTCTCTCTTCATCTTTGCTCTGTTATAACAGCAATTCTACTAGTGATACTAGTCCATTTTTTTTTATCCTACCTCATCTCTCAAAGATCTCAAGGCATATTATCTGTAGGATTGGTCTGAAGAAAGTGCCTGCATCCACAGCATCATATCCAAAGTCAACTCTTCTATCTTCTCTGAGTCCCAGCATCTTCCCTTATCTGCTAAGGTGGGACATTTACAGCAGAGTCTTACTGTCCATGAATTTAACTCCAAAGTGCCCAGTGGGTATTTTCTCTCCCCAAATGCCTATACGTCCCTTCTGCAAATAGAACCCTTGGGGGCCAGCCCTGATACAGTGCACCATCTCAGAGTCTCTTCTCAGACGGATTTACAGAAGAGAAATATCTCTGCAATCCTTGCTACATTATCAATGAGCTGACCAAGGGAACATCAGAGAAAGAAATGGAAAGGGACTTAAGGAAAATTGACTTCTATAGCCCAACCTGATTGGATATTGAATTGTTTCTTGCAAGGATGACTCTCTGTCCAGTCATTCTATGGAGTCAGCTGTCAGTATATTAATGTGATCCTTATGCAGTCCAGAGAGAATAATGATAACCTGGCACAGACATGATTACACACTGACAATTTCAGGGCTGCCTCTGCCATCCTTATCCATTCCATCAACTTGCAGCTTTCAAGACTCATTCTTGGTCTAGGCAGGGGACTGCCAGCCCATAGGGGTGTGCTCTTCTTTAAGGTCATTATGGGCATGATGGGGTTGTACCCTGAATATCCTGTCATTTTCCCCAAATGCCAGCAAAATATCATTGAGTCTGTTCACAAATATGATACTGTTTTCCCAACTGTTTTGACATTGAGGTTAGGTCTGCAGCAATAACCCAATGGAAAATGTAGCTAAAGAGATGATAACATGCCACCTGGGAAATAAGGAAGCATCAAAACTCTAATTTCCACGAACAAATTTTCTGAGCACTCACTGATGGGACAATTATATTCACCTAAATCTTTAACTGAGCATTTACAAACTATGGTTCTATTAGATTTTAAACCAGACTATATTTGAAAATGTGTTTTTATAGGAAAACTAATTAAAATAACCTGATATTGTATCTGGTGTGAGACTAAAAAAAACAAAAAGACTATAAGCTACAGAACAAGAATAAGTAATAGCTCTACTTTTACTGGTGGATATAATGAACCAAAGAGATCTTAAAGCTCTGTTGGAGATTAGGATGAACCTTAATGTAAAATTTGGCACGTGTGCCAATTTTAATTTAATCTTTCAGTTATATTTAATCATACTTCTCCTTTTATGCAGGGGTATTGCCTTCAAGTTTTCTGTGAAGGGTGCACTTTTGGCCCAATGCCTCCTCAGGGACCTTGCGCTTCGATCTCTGAACCAGACCCATCCAGCGCCCAGTGAGGAGATCAATCACTCAGGCATCTCCCAGGACAACAGGTCAAGTGGCGAAAGTTCGTCCTCCAGGATTCTTGGTCCTCTGGACTTTTGTAGCATCGACTGTCAACTTGAGAAAGTCAGCTGAGTTTTTGTGTGCAATCCCCAGACAGCATAAGGCAGAGCAAATCCTGAGAGGCCAGCACTAAACTTTCAAGCTTTTTAAAGAAGACGACTGATAGGACATTGGTCTGCAGTAGGAAAAACAAACCACATATATCCAGCACCATTTAGTAACTGCATCAACATGGACCAATTGAATAACCTCTCTGGACCTCTGTTTGCTCATCTGTAAATAGGGTGGTTGCCCATCTTGCAGTGGGTGAGCTGTCTCTATAGAGCTCTAGACCTGTGTCTTGTGATCCCACCACATGTTCCTCTGGGAACACTCAGAGGGGCCCATTCATTGTTATCCTCTTCTCCCCACCTCCCCAGTCATTCAGCAACATAGACAAAGGGCACAAATCTTTATGTGACCATGATGGAACTTGAAGGAAGATCAATAAGACCTAGGAGAGGGTCCTTGAATAACATCCTCAACCCATCGTTGCTCTGGGAGGAAAAGTATCCACTGCCAAAATCCAAGCATGTATCCCATTAAATGATAAATGCAGGAAGGGCACAGTGGGGCAGTCATTTTGGCAAAGATGCTCAGATTATCATAGCCTTGTCAGATCAGCCTGGAAAAGAGCCACTAGGGGATCCCTAGTGAGAGTTCACAATATCTTGACATCCAACAGAGGTTGGCTAGCCCAAGGCAAAAGAATTGTGATGTCCCAGCCTAAGAGTTTGCATCTTATTTGTACAAGAAGAGGGGGAGGCTGGGAAATGGGGATCTGCAGATGGGGGCAGCTGGGATTTTTTCCTAAGTATTTCTAGGAATTATATTCATCCTGTTAATATAGGAGTTAGATGAGAGAGAAGGATACCTCTGGTTACACAGAAGTTTGAGACATGCTGGATTAAGGAAAATGCTAGACCTTTAGTACATGACCTATCATTCATTCCTATTCCCAGCATTTCAAGTTGCAATACCATCTCCCTTTCTCTATAGTGGGAGACGAATTCAATGACTTGCCCAATGTCACACAGTTAGTTATCTCAAGTCTGCCTCACTCTCATGCTGATAGTTTTCTGTGAGAATGTATTCCTTACTGAAGAAAGGAGTGGGCAGTGTTTTGAAGAGGACTTCGAGAAGTGAAAATAAAGCTTGTCAATGAATGCCATGGAAATCAGAATCAGGCCTGCCTGTGTACGAGCAGTATGCAGCTGATGGCGCTCCCATACTTTTAAGCCTGGGAAATATTAACATCCCAAGGACAGGCATAAGCCACATTCTCTGTCCGTGCCTAGAACAGAGTCAGAGCAAGGTACATGAACACTCTGTGTGGAGAACAGAGGCCTTATTTGACTAAAAAGTGTCACTTGCCCTGCCTTGTGGCCAGTCGAAGTGCAAGCCTCTTCCCTGCTGGGCACTGGGATTAGTCAGGTGGCCAGAGGCAGGACTACCTCTTTCCAAAGCCAGAGCGAACAAGCCCATCAGGCCTCAGGGGCTTGCAGCTAAAGGATGCAAAGCCTTTCACTATTTTTGAGGGGGTGGGAGTGGTGAGGGCAGCCCAGGCTTCTCTGTCCCTCTGATTCTTTGAAACGTGGGGAAAGCATTGCTGTGTCCTTCTCCTTTCCTGGAAGCCTGCCCACCTTTCCAGCCAAGCTCCTGTTTCTTTTTTATCATCCAAGCAATATCTCCACTGGCCATCCCTGGACATGACTTAGCTCTGCATGTCTGGACTCTGAGGGTTAAGCTCACACCCTCCTTCCTTAGAATCAATGCCCTTACACACCCCCCACGGAAATAGCATGTGCCAATAAGTGCATTCAAGCCTTTTCACAACCATTGGTCTTTTGTTGTGATTCTGGTCTCCCTGGACTTGAAGGGCCGCAACTTCTCCCTCCCTCTTAGTCTGTGCCCCTCCTTTCCAGTGTGTTGTACAGGAGGTTCAACCCTCTCCTGAACGCAGTTGCTTCTGGGGATCCTAAGACCACAAATGGTCACTACCTTTCCCTGGACATGGAACCTCAGAACTTACATGGTTCAAGGCTCTCAAAATGAATTTAATATCTAGACAGGACTTCTCTGCAAAGGGTTTGCTTGAACCATGTTCTTTTAAATATATCTCTATGGGCAACCCACTTTGTCTTGAAGCCTCCAGAGGACAGTGTCCCTGCCACTCAGGAAAGGCATTGGTCATGTGGAGGATGCTTGGAAATGCTCCTCTTCAGAGAGGCACCAAGGGCTCCCTGGGCCCGGAGCTCTCAGCAGTGAGAGCAGGAGGCAAGGGGGACTTTGGGGCAGTGTTTTTTCTGAAGGATGGTGTGGCCATGTTCTCAGAAGCCCCAGGGTTCTGTCTATAAGTGACTAGACAAAGCAGGTCTCTGTGGCTACCTCCAAATGGAGGGATATAAATGGCACTAGTGTTAGGTGCCAGGGGGGCAAAACCATCGTCCAACTGCTGATTATGTGGAACGCAAGTGCTATTTTCTAATATGGAGAAATTACAGGTAGAAAATGTGATCCCAATGGAAACAAAATATAGTGGCTGATCCCGTCCGTCATTCAAATCCTAGTGTCAGCAGGGAATTCCCATGCCGTGGGTTAAAATATGATGGTTTGAAAGGGAAGACATTAAAGCATAAATACCAGGTATTTGTATTTTACTTTATGCAAATTCTTGACCATTTAGCTATTTGGTAATTGCTCTGCACAGCTGAGTAAATATACAGTGAGTCCCAAATCATTCAATACTAAGAAAATGGAGCCATATATATATAACACTTTTCCTTACAACTTCTCTTGACACTGAGGTTCGTGATTCTTTCTAGTTGTAACTGGAGGTCAGCTGGAATGTTGTAAAATGTCAGAACTGCCAAACATTTTCTTTACTTTCCAATTCAGAAATGTCGGCCAAAGTGATGGGAAATAGAAAACTAGATCTCTCTGAGCACATTTTTTTTTCTTTCCATTCCCCACATCTTTCCTCCCTGAGCAGGTTGGGCATCTCTACAAATAAATGCTTTCATTCCCTTCCTTTCTCCCCTCTGGTAGCTATCTTTTCGGGGCAGGGCAGGACCTATAGGAGTGAGATTGACCCAGGATATACAGAACCAGGAGCCTTGTCAGTTTTGTGCCTCAGGACCTTTGCACATGCTGTGCCTTATGACTAGGAGACAACCCTCACCTTACACTCTTCTGGCCAAATCCTCCCTCATCTTTCAGCTCTTGTGTTAAATGTCACTTCCCCAGACAGGCTTTATCTGGCCCGTGGAGACCACGCCATATCTCCTGTGATTGGTTTTCTCTCTATCCTAGACTTCTCTTTTATAACTTATCACAAGAAATGACAAAGGGATTCTGAGTGGTCAGCAGGAGTCAGAGAACCAGAACATGGGGTCTTATAAGGCCAAGGGAACCGATTGGCACCTCATCAATATGCACACAATGGTTCAGCCTCTTCAAGAGCATCAGGATCAAAGCAAGCCATAGGGGGCAACTTCCAACTAAAGATAGCTGGGACAGACCTTTGGGCAAACTAATTTGTCTTCTTGCTCTGTGGATATTCTCATACTCTAAGGATTCCATCACTGCCCCAGACCCACTTAAAAATATTGTATTTTCAACCGAGTTCTGCTGGATTTTAAATATATATTAAATATATATATTCTGCCGTCTTGAAGATAATTTTCTGGCATGAATCTATGAAAAATTCCTGGCTTTTCTTCTTTACTTTTGTCCTGAGAATCTGTGTCCTCTTACTAGTTAACTCCCCTCCCCTGGTCTCCTTTCTGGATGGCTCTGAACATATCTCTTAGACTTTGATATCTGTCATATCTCAGCTGGGGTCTGACCTGTCACCAGCCATTCTCAGCTGGTCCTTAAATGTAGGTGTTCAGGCCTTAGCCTGTGTTCTGGGGAAGAGTTAAAATCCCCAGCAAAAAAAAAAAAAAAAAGGGGGGATCTTAATCTTTAGGAGGAACGAACTTTAGAATAAGTAGTTTTATTTCTCCATGTGGCAGACACTTTATTCTTGAATTTAATAACCAGAGCTCCAAACCCACCTAGAGCAAGAGAGTCTTAATGATGAGTTCAGAGTGTGGAAAAGGAACCTCTGATTCCCTTTGGCCTAAATTGAGAATTAATCCCAATAATGAGGAATGGGCCCAGGTCTGGAGTTTCAAGTCAGATGTCTCCATCTACGGGTAAATGCAGATTGTTTGTTCTTATAATGCCAGCATCTTTATACCTCGCCAGGTCTGCTCTCATTTCCCGATGTCTGCAACTTCAAAAGATGAGACACTGACAACTTCAAAAGAGGAGAAGCCTCAGCCAGTGTCATTTCTAAAACAACATGTGCTTGTTGAGGGAAGTTACGGCAGCTGTCATTAGTGACTCTACTGCTACATTCCAGGACTGGTTGTGTGTATGGAAATGTGCTTACCTTACCCTATAAGGATTGCTACCCAACAGCTCATTTGGGCTTTCACAGATCATTATCACCTCGTTAGAGAGGGCTGCAGGTCAAACTCTGGCACCAAAAATCCACTGTAGGTAGGTCCTTAGTGGCATGATTATTTGTGCTCTCCTCTTCAGAATTCAATTTACATGCTAATTAACCTTTTGTGCATCTACGCACATTTACCTGTATAGAGTAGTCACTCTCTTCTTCCTCCAATTTGGTAGCATTACCATCCCCCTAAGAAGAAATCATACTCACTGGGCCTTTGCAGCCCAGAATTGGGGGCACTCCTATTTCAAAACTCAAGAAGCCGTGTTCATTAATTTAGCTTCCAGAGACGAAGAGCAAGGACAGAACTGCCTGCATTTCTCAACACAAAAGAGGGCTTTTTTCCTGCCTGAGTCATTTTGCAGGGCAGTATGGAAATCGGTTGTCTAACATTCAATACTGGAGATTAAGTGACTTCTCTCTATCCAAATGTGGCTCCAAAGTCTTCAAATTGTTACTAAGGGAACTGTTTTGCCCTCTATAGTGTGTTTGTGTGCAAGTGTTCTGAAGCACAAAACGCCAAACTGTGTGCATTAACCGAGGTCTGCTCCTTTGCAGATTTTACTCCACAGTTTTAATTCAAATGTAATTGACCATGACAATGCTGAAGGCGCTAAAACTCTTCCTTTATTGGAATTAACTGCAAAACATTTCACCCATTGGTGAGATATGCTGTACAGGAAGGGCTTATGCAAACAGCCTGCTGAAAATTCATAGATAGGAACATTTCCTGGAAAAGAGTAAAAATGGAACTCAGAGGACAGTGGCATGAAAAAGAGGGCAAATCAAGCACATGGGCCAGCTCTGACTCCTCTTTGATTTCCACCATGTATTTTTATGGCCGTTTAATGAGATGGACCAGCCATGACAAGATGAGCTGCTGTTGTGATGCTGATGCCTCTCAATTGCCTTGATGCTGCTTTTCCCTGAATGATTTATAGATTCCGCCCACACCGGGCATTCTACTAGGGACCTCAGCGTGGGAGTTGGAAGAAGGATGGCAGATTTGGAATTCTATGAAAACACTTTCAGCATTTCTCCTAAATTGGATCCTATAAGTCTTTCTCAGAAAATGTAATTGAAATTGGAGTCTGTACGTCTAGTTGAGTAAGACATGATATGAGAAACTTATCAAGACCCTGAAAGGACAAATGGTGTCTGGGTGGGTATTTCAGCAGTGGTGAGAAAGCCCTGATGTTTACATGGGGTCTAGGAGACCTCAGAGAACCCTTCAGGATAACCTCAACAGGAAGCATTTGTTGATCACCACCATCTGCCACCACGACCCACTGCCTCAAAAGAAGCCTCTCCCCACATGCCACCGAGGGGCTCCTCAGATATCTATAGTAACAGTTATGAACACTAAATTGCTCTTATGTATTTGTCTTACCCACTAGAGGGAGAGCACTTCAATACCATAATTGTGTTACCTTTGTCTTTATCTTTCTAGACCTTGGCACTCAGTAGGTGGTCAATCAATACTTGAGCTGACCTTTTTAAAAGGCTGTCTAAAGTGTCCATGACGGCAGCAGCAAGAAGAACTACAATCCTGCAGCCTGTGGAACAAAAACCACATTCACAGAAAGATAGACAAGATGAAAAGGCAGAGGGCTATGTGCCAGATGAAGGAACAAGATAAAACCCCAGAAAAACAACTAAATGAAGTGGAGATAGGCAACCTTCCAGAAAAAGAATTCAGAATAATGATAGTGAAGATGATCCAGGACCTCGGAAAAACGATGAAGGCAAAGATTGAGAAGATGCAAGAAATATTTAACAAAGACCTAGAAGAATTAAAGAACAAACAAACAGAGATGAACAATACAATAACTGAAATGAAAACTACACTAGAAGGAATCAATAGCAGAATAACTGAGGCAGGAGAATGGATAAGTGACCTGGAAGACAGAATGGTGGAATTCACTGCTATGGAACAGAATAAAGAAAAAAGAATGAAAAGAAATGAAGACAGCCTAAGAGACCCCTGGGACAACATTAAATGCAACAACATTCGCATTATAGGGGTCCCAGAAGGAGAAGATAGAGAGAAAGGACCAGAGAAAATATTTGAAGAGATTATGGTCGAAAACTTCCCTAACATGGGAAAGGAAATAGCCACCCAAGTCTAGGAAGCACAGTGAGTCCCATACAGGATAAACCCAAGGAGAAACACGCTGAGACACATAGTAATCAAATCGGCAAAAATTAAAGGCAAAGAAAAATTATTGAAAGCAGAAAGGGAAAAACGACAAATAACATACAAGGGAACTCCCAAAAGGTTAACAGCTGATTTCTCAGCAGAAACTCTACAAGCCAGAACAGAGTGACATGATATACTTAAAGTGATGAAAGGGAAGAACCTACAAGGAAGATTACTCTACCTGGCAAGGATAAATTCAGATTCGACAGAGAAATCAAAAGCTTTACAGACAAGCAAAAGCTAAGAGAACTCTACACCACCAAACCAGCTCTACAACAAATGCTAAAGGCACTTCTCTAAGTGGGAAACACAAGAGAAGACAAAGATCTACAAAAAAAACCCCAAAACAATTAAGAAAATGGTCATAGGAAC
Source organism: Monodon monoceros (assembly GCF_005190385.1). NCBI lineage: Eukaryota > Metazoa > Chordata > Mammalia > Artiodactyla > Monodontidae > Monodon > Monodon monoceros. The sequence continues at coordinate 33,058,153 of NW_021703781.1, read as the reverse complement.
ATACATATCGATAATTGCCTTAAACGTGAATGGACTAAATGCTCCCACCAAAAGACACAGGCTTGCTGAATGGATACAAAAACAAGACCCATCTATATGCTGTCTACAAGAGACCCACTTCAGACCTAGGGACACATACAGACTAAAAGTGAGGGGATGGAAAAAGATATTCCATGCAAATGGAAATCAAAAGAAAGCTATACTCATATCAGATAAAATAGACTTTAAACTAAAGAATGTTACAATAGACAAGGAAGGACACTACATAATGATCAAGGGATCAACCCAAGAAGAAGATATAACAATTATAAATATATATGCACCCAACATAGGAGCACCTCAATACATAAGGCAACTGCTGACAGCTATAAAAGAGGAAATCGACAGTAACACAGTACTAGTGGGGGACTTTAACACCTCACTTATACCAATGGACAGATCATCCAAACAGAAAATTACTAAGGAAACACAAGCTTTAAATGACACAATAGACCAGATAGATTTAATTGATATTTATAGGACATTCCATCCAAACACAGCAGATTACACTTTCTTCTCAAGTGCTCACAGAACATTCTCCAGGATAGATCACATCTTGGGTCACAGATCAAGCCTCAGTAAATTTAAGAAAATTGAAATCATATCAAGCATCTTTTCTGACCACAATGCTATGAGATTAGAAATGAATCACAGGGAAAAAAACGTAAAGAACACAAACACATGGAGGCTACACAATACGTTACTAAAAACCAAGAGATCACTGAAGAAATCAAAGAGGAAATCAAAAAATACGTAGAGACAAATGACAATGAAAACATGACGATCCAAAATCTATGGGATGCAGCAACAGCAGTTCTAAGAGGAAAGTTTATAGCTATACAAGCCTACCTCAAGAAACAAGAAAAATCTCAAGTAAACAATCTAACCTTACACCTAAAGGAACTAGAGAAAGAAAAAGAAACAAAACCCAAAGTTAGCAGAAGGAGAGAAATCATAAAGATCAGAGCAGAAATAAATGAAAAAGAAATGAAGGAAATGATAGCGAAGATCAATAAAACTAAAAGCTGGTTCTTTGAGAAGATAAACAAAATTGATAAACCAGTACCCAGACTCATCAAGAAAAAGAGGGAGAGGACTCAAATTAGAAATGAAAAAAGAGAATTTACAACAGACACCACAGAAATACAAAACATCCTAAGAGACTACTACAAGCAACTCTATGCCAATAAAATGGACAACCTGGAAGAAATGGACAAATTCTTAGAAAGGTATAACCATCCAAGACTGAACCAGGAAGAAATAGAAAATATGAACAGACTAAGCACAAGTAATGAAATTGAAACTGTGATTAAAAATCTTTCAACAAACAAAAGTCCAGGAGCAGATGGCTTCACAGGTGAATTCTATCAAAGATTTAGAGAAGAGTTAAGACCCATCCTTCTCAAACTCTTCCAAAAAAGTGCAGAGGAAGGAACACTCCCAAACTCATTCTATGAGGCCACCATCACCTTGATACCAAAACCACACACCATCACCTTGATACCAAAACCACACAAAGATACTACAAAAAAGAAAATTACAGACCAATATCACTGATGAATATAGATGCAAAAATCCTCAACAAAATACTAGCAAACAGGATCCAACAGCACATTAAAAGGATCATACACCATGATCAAGTGGGATTTATCCCAGGGATGCAAGGATTCTTCAATATACACAAATCAATCAATGTGATACACCATATGAACAAATTGAAGAATAAAAACCACATGATCATCTCAATAGATGCAGAGAAAGCTTTTGACAAAATTCAACACCCATTTATGATAAAAACTCTCCAGAAAGCGGGCACAGAGGGAACCTACCCCAACATAATAAAGGCCATATACGACAAACCCACAGCAAACATCATTCTCAATGGTGAAAAACTAAAAGCATTTCCTCTAAGATTAGGAATGAGACAAGGATGTCCACTCTCAGCACTATTATTCAACATAGTTTTGGAAGTCCTAGCCACGGCAATCAGAGAAGAAAAAGAAACAAAAGGAATACAAATTGTAAAAGAAGAAGTAAAAGTGTCACTGTTTGCAGATGACATGATACTATACATAGAGAATCCTAAAGATGCCACCAGAAAACTACTAGAGCTAATCAATGAACTTGGTAAAGTTGCAGGATATAAAATTAATGCACAGAAATCTCTTGCATTCCTATACACTAATGACGAAAAATCTGAAAGAGAAATTATGGAATCACTCCCATTTACCAATACAACAAAAACAATAAAATACCTAGGAATAAACCTACCTAGGGAGACAAAAGACCTGTATGCAGAAAACTATCAGACACTGATGGAAGAAATTAAAGATGATACCAACAGATGGAGAGATATACCATGTTCTTGGATTGGAAGAATCAATATTGTGAAAATGACTATACTACCCAAAGCAATCTACAGATTCAATGCAATCCCTGTCAAATTACCAATGGCATTTTTTACGGAACTAGAACAAATCATCTTAAAATTTGTATGGAGACACAAAAGACCCCCAATAGCCAAAGCAGTCTTGAGGGAAAAAAATGGAGCTGGAGGAATCAGACTCCCTGACTTCAGACTATACTACAAAGCTACAGTAATCAAGACAATATGGTACTGGCACAAAAACAGAAACAAAGATCAATGCAACAAGATAGAAAGCCCAGAGATAAACCCATGCACCTATGGTCAACTAATCTATGACAAAGGAGGCAAAGATATACAATGGAGAAAAGACAGCCTCTTCAATAAGTGGTGCTGGGAAAACTGGACAGCTACATGTAAAAGAATGAAATTAGAACACTTCCTAGTACCATACACAAAAATAAACTCAAAATGGATTTGAGACCTAAATGTAAGACTGGACACTATAAGACTCTTAGAGGAAAACATAGGAAGAACACTCTTTGACATAAATCACATCAATATCTTTTTTGATCCACCTTCTAGAGTAATGAAAATAAAAACAAAAATAAACAAATGGGACCTAATGAAACTTAAAAGCTTTTGCACAGCAAAAGAACCCATAAACAAGATGAAAAGACAACCCTCAGAGTGGCAGAAAATATTCGCAAACGAATCAACTGACACAGGATTAATCTCCAAAATATATAAACAGCTCATGTAGCTCAATATTAAAGAAACAAGCAACCCAATCCAAAAATGGGCAGAAGACCTAGACATTTCTCCAAAGAAGACATACAGATGGCCAAGAAGCACATGAAAAGCTGCTCAACGTCACTAATTATTAGAGAAATGCAAATCTAAACTACAATGAGGTATCACCTCACATGAGTCAGAATGGGCATCATCAGAAAATCTACGAACAACAAATGCTGGAGAGGGTGTGGAGAAAAGGGAACCCTCCTGCACTGTTGGTGGGAATGTAAATTGATACAGCCACTATGGAGAACAGTATGGAGGTTCCTTAAAAAACTAAAAATAGAATTACCATATGATCCAGCAATCCCACTACTGGGCATATAGCCAGAGAAAACCAAAATTCAAAGAGACACATGCACCCTAATGTTCATTGCAGCACTATTTACAATAGCCAGGTCATGGAAGCAATCTAAATGCCCATCGACAGACGAATGGATAAAGAAGTTTTGGTACATATATACAATGGAATATTACTCACCCATAGAAAAAGAACGAAATTGAGTCAATTTTTGAGACGTGGATGGATCCAGAGACTGTTATACAGAGTGAAGTAAGTCAGAAAGAGAAAAACAAATATCGTATATTAACGCATGTATGTGGAACCTAGAAAAATGGTACAGATGAACCGGTTTGCAGGGCAGAAGTTGAGAAACAGATGTAGAGAACAAACTTATGGACACAAAGGGCGAAAACCACGGTGCGGTGGGGATGGTGGTGTGCTGAATTGGGCAATTGGGATTGACGTGTATACACTGATGTGTATAAAATTGATGAGAACCTGCAGTATAAAAAAACAAATAAACAAAGAAAAAAATAAAAAAAAAATAAAGTGTCCATGACTTGCAGAAATGTGCCCTTGTTATGTCCTTTCATTATGTTTATCTTCCCACCCCACATTTCCCAGGCAGGTTAGTATGGAGGGAAAACCTCTCACATCTTTACAGAACAGTTCATCCCTTGGCCCCTTAACCAACGAGCACCACCGTACACTCATGCCTCCAACTGATGAGGATGATATGGTGCCTGCTATATTGAAAGGAAGCTGGGACATTCTACTTAGAAAGCCAGCAAGTTTCCTATTTCTACAGCTATGTGGAGGGGGTTAGATAATCACTGCCTGCCTTAGAAGGAATGAAAGAACCACAGGTCTGGACAGCTACAGTGGGAGAAAAGACTGTTATTTCTGGCCAACCCCCAGATAACATTCATTTACAAAATTCCAGGGGAGGAACTCTTAAATCTCTGTAAATGGTGTTGAGCAAACCCCACCTCAGACAGAGTCTATGTCCTGGAAGCCACTTGAACCTGGAGAACCTCACACCCTTTCCATCTCTGGTTTAAAAAGATTAAACTGATTAGACCAGAGGATACCTGGTATGAGCAGGTGGGAGGTTGGGAGTTGGGTGGGGGAACGTAAGAGTTGGGGGTGTTTGTGGGGTAGGAGACCAATATAAAACTACTCCCATCTTATCCCCCATTTCCTGTTGCTGAAAAGCAACTGGACATTTCACAGATTGGCATCCGGCAAGTAGAGCTTTATGGATTATCTAGCCTGAGACCCCAGAAAAGCTCAGGTTAGTAGAACACTTGGGAGCGAGGTGAGCTACAAGGGAAAAGGGACCTAATATTTCCTGAACTCCTACTATTGCCAAGCACTTTACATGCATTATTTCATTTAATGCCCACAAGATCCTGGAGTCTAGGTATTCTTCTCTCCATTTTAGAGAAGAGAAAACTGGCTCATAAACAATTTATGTAAGGTTTAAAAGTCATTAAAATGGATGAACTGGCTACACTGACTCATTCCAAAGCCTATGATCCGTTTTACTAGGAAAGGAGAAAATGGAAAATGAAGAAAAGGCAACGGACCAAGGAGAGAAAAGAAAGAGAAAAATAAAGGCTATATATGCCATGAGAAAAAAAGATGAAGCATCTGGGCTCATGAGTCTCTTCCCCTTAGTCTGTATTGGAAGGACATCTCAGGATAAATAACAGTGAGCAGATTTACTGGCCTTCTGATTCTTCCTGCTTTGCCTGAAGACAGTTCTCTTCTATATTTGGTTCTTCATTTCCTTCAGGGGGTAATCTGAATTTTGGCACATTTCTGTACCAATATGCCTGATGAAGTGGGCATAATGACTGTGCAAAAACTACATTAATTTTCAGGTCCTTATAACAAATACATGAATAGCTGCATAAGTCAGTTCCTTACAGGAGAATGATTGAGTGCTGAGGTGACCAACCATAACACTGTTTTTATCTTGAGTCAATGAGCAGGACACAGGGCGACCTTCAGGAGTGCAGGTCCATTCATGGTCAATGCACACTGTCTAATCAGTCCAGCTGGATGTGGGAGTCAGGAATCTGGGTTCTGGTTCTCACATCCATCACTGGTTGGATAAATTCACTTGGGATAGACACTGAGTTCTCATTGTTTGTCTTATTTACTGAAGTATCATTCTCAGATTAATTTTGCCTTTTTAAGCTTGGATACATCCTGATTACATTACCCTTTAATCTTAATTTAGCCACATCTGTCCACTTTTTTACTGAGAATTCTTTCATTGCATCTAAGACTGGAAAATTCTCTTCCATGTGTACATGTAATACATATTTACTTCTATTTTACTAAATTGTTTTGTGATTTTTAAAAATTTAAATCCATAAAATTTATTTTGTAGTATGGTATAAAGTAGGGATATGGTTTATTTCCAATTATTCAATACTAGTTATTAAATAATCAACTTTGTCCCTATTGATTTACGATGCTTCTTTTAAACTGGTGGATATTTTAGCTCGAAATTCTCGTGTACTATAAAAAGAACCCTTTTCTCCAAATATCCTGACTCATTTTATAGAGGGAGAAGATCCTCCACAGGAATGTTTATAATTTATAGGTGGTTTCCAACCATGTGTCTTTTCTGCCTTCTCTCTCGCTCTCTCTCTCTCTCTCTAGCTCTCTCTCTCTCTCTCTCTTTCTCTCTCTCATCTCTTCCCCTCCAAATACTATAAATCTTTGTTTCCTCACTGTCTTCTTTGGCTCTTTCCTCTGACTTCTGGAATAATTTCTCAAATAGTTCTTTCAACATAATTTAATTTTCTGCACCTTCAATTTTATTCCTTTTTGACCCCAATGCCAATTTTAAACCTGACATAGCTTTTTTATTTTTGGTTTTGTGGCAGACTTTAACATTTTTAGCTTATGCTGTTTTATCTCAGAATTTTGTCGTTTTATCTCACCTGTTCTTTCCTTATATGTCATTTTCTTGTTTCATGGTTCCTCTTTATCTTACCAAGAACACAAATCAGATACACTTTTTAAAAATTTGATCTATTTTCACAGCAACTGTCAAAGATAGGCTTTTCCTCTGAATCCTCCACACCTATTATCCTGCAGACTTTTCTCATAGGCCACAATGTCACATGCAGCGAGAGAGCGAACTATTTGGCAGAGAAACAAATTCCCTCAGCTCTTTGTAGTGTATTGCCTCTGAAGGTCCTGAGAAGAAGAGTGCAGGGGATACACTCTGTATCTCATTTGTCACTAGCCTCCACTTGGCTATTCTAAATCTGGAGACACTCCCAAGTAAGGAGTCATCCCAAATCTCCAGCCTCATGCAAATATGAAACCAAAGTTTGTAAATGGCCCCTCTGTCCCCTGTTCCAACCCAAATACTAGCCAGAGTCCTAACCTATTTTCTTTACACAATCAAAGTCTCATCTTCAAATCTTGTGGACACGGGCTTCCCTGGTGGTGCAGTGGTTGAGAGTCCGCCTGCCGATGCAGGGGACACGGGTTCCTGCCCCGCTCCGGGAATATCCCACATGCCGCGGAGCGGCTGGGCCCGTGAGCCATGGCCGCTGAGCCTGCGCGTCCGGAGCCTGTGCTCCGCAACGGGAGAGGCCACACAGTGAGAGGTCCGCGTACCGCAAAAAAAAAAAAAAAAAATCTTGTGGACACATTTTCAGCCCATGAATAGGGAGCCACCTTTGATGACTATCTTCACCAATAGATCAGGTATGTGGATGCCCCTAGACAGCTACATACCCATTTGGATCCTCATAGAAAATTTCTTTGGGGGATATAGCTGGAAAGAGTGTGCCCATCCTCTGGCCCACATTCTGCTAGCCTGAAATACAATTGCATCATGATGCCACCAGCTAATTCTCCCAGTAGAGAATGAAAAATATAGGCCATGGAGAATATGTGGTGGTCATTAGTCACCTTTTTTTTCTTTATAAACTAACTGTGATACCCAAAACACTGTTTGTGTGCTTCTACAATACTTGCTGCTCCCACCTCACATAATATACTTAACCTGGGAAAACTATAATGCCCAAAATGTCCCATCCCACCTTCTCTAACTTTTAGCAACACTGTATAGTGAGGGTTATTTTCTGACAGGATGTAGAAAGCCAGAAACAGGAGAGTGATAAGAATTAGACATGGATGGTAGATATATGATTTTTGCTTGATGTAGCACTTGTTTCATCCTTGCACTGTCAAACAGTGTGCGTAAAAGTCACCAGGGAATGTAGTTAAAATGAAGGTTCTAATTTAGTAGATCTCGGATGGAGCATGCGATTCTGTGTTTCTAATAAGCTCCCAGATGATGCCAATGCTGTTGATTCATGGACCACACTTTGAGGTGCAAGACTGTGAGCTCCTTGAGGCAGGGACCATATTATATGAACTTAGCTCAGTGCCAGGATTGTGACAGACACTTTCCAGGCATTTCTTCTACTGAACTGAAATGAAGCATTTTGGATTTGAAAGGCAGAGCACTCAGAAAAGACAAAATGTGCTTTTTAATCTGGCTGTGCTGGTAACACAGTTATACCTCTTTGTCTTAAAAGCTGACTCTTAGACATTTTTGAATTCCTAATCCCTAAATGACCATGAGTTTAGAGTTTGGGGAAAAGTGTGATGGAGATACACTCAGTTGTTTTAATCACAAAACCAAGTTTTCCTTCCTGTATATTTGAGTCTTCTGTGGCTCAATATCCCCCTTTCTCCTAGGCTGGGTGTCACCCTACTGAGCACAAGTATGTTCACCAAATGCACATAACAAGCAGATGTGTTCACACAGACACACATGACCATGGTCACCAACCCATCACCACCCTCACCATCCCAGTCCCTCCAACAAATGGCATTCCATTGTGACTTTCACACAACACTAGTTCTGGTGGAGTTTATATCAGTATGGATCCACTCAGGAGATAGAAATTACACTAGTAATTTTATCATTGGATAGTTGATATACAGAATTGTAAACCGGGTATAAAGTTGTTCACTAGGTATCATGGAGGTGGCAAATGCAGGAAGCAGCTCCCACCCCAGAGCTGGGGAACAAGGGGAAGACGTTGAATTTATCGAAAATGAGAAGCTTCAGAGCAAGGTCCCTGAAAACTGAAACTCAGACCCCCAGGGCCGGTGTCTGAGCTTGAGGGAGAGGACCCATGGGCCTGGGCCTGACCCTTTAAGGAGGTACTGGTATCTCAGAGAGGGACGTAAGAAAGTTGGCTCTGCAAGTGTTGGGAAAACTGCAAACTGGCTTCAGCTGCTGCTACAGGAAGGAAGTGCCTCTGCCAGGGCAAAGAGTTGTTGCTGGGGGGGGACACAGTAAAAGGAAGCACAAGGCAAAAGGAAACAGACAAGAAGGAGCATGTCTGCCTCTTCCTCCTCCGGCCTTCTGTCTCCACCTAGCGTCCCCTATTTGAAGGTCCCATCAAGGAGCATCTAGTCAAACAGAAATGTGATTTGCAGAGGTCCAGCCTCAACATGGTAGAGCTAAGTATGGAAAGATGGGTCTGGAGCCAACAGACAATAACCAACAGCTTAAGAACTGATACACCCATTGTGGGGGTGGAAGGAGTTGTATAAGTAAATAGATTTGGGGAAAACTGGGTTAAGAAAGTGTAAATATCAAAGTAATATTGTAAAGTATCCTTTGCCTTAAACTATGACCCCCTATGGTTTTCCATCTATTGAACAAAGCTTTTTCTTACTTTAGAGAAAAAGTAGCTGCCATCAAGAACATAGGAACCACTGGAGGAAAGACGGAGGCTCTGACTCAGAGATGTTCTTATTTTCCATCAAAAGTGAAGGGGAGCTGGAAGTTCTTCTGGTTCTGGGAGGCGGGAATGAGAGGAGGATAATGAAAGGAATCAGGTGATCAGATATAAGAATCTTGGTTGCTAAGCTCTAGGAAAAGAAGATGAAAGAGTGACAGAAATTCCAAGGAGGTTGAAGGAGAAGCTATGTTTGGAATTCTTGGAGGGAATTCCCCTCAACAGAGGGCCTGGAAATGACACGGGAGCAGCCACATTGTGTGCTTAGGAAGAGGGATAACCAGAGATAGCACCCCTGCTCTCTGCTCCCTTGCGTCATGGATGAAATCCAAAGTTCTGTGTGCTTCCAGGATGCAGGAGGAGGTGGCGAGGTACTAAGACCATGCGCTTTCCCTGGGGTCAGTGTGAGCAAGAAAAAAGAGTTCCTGTGGCAGTGGACATCTAGTTAGAAGATATGACCTAAATACAGGGATTTGAAGGGCCAGCAGGAGCCATAGTGAGGTTAAGTTAGCACAGAGTCGCCAGGAAACTCTGATTTAAAAAAGAAATAGGTCATGGATTTCACCAGCCACAAACGTGAGCAGCCGATACTAGTTGGATGCCAAGTGTCTGGGCAGGGTGATGGACATCACTACAGAGGGCTCGTGAGTCCAGAGGATGGCACAAGCACCCTTGTGTAAGGCAGTAGTCCCTTTCCAACCTCCCTGAGGACCCAAAGAAATCTTCAGCAAAAGAAAAACCAATCCTGGTAAGGAGTTTGAACTTTGAATTTGACTAAATATTTATGAGTTTATCAAAACGACATCAAGCTAACTTGAAAGTGATTTTTTTAAATGGAAGAGAATGAAATTACTTTAGATGATGAGATTTTTCACCACCACTGCCCTCTCTCTCCCTCTCTCCCGCTCTCTCTCTCTCTCTCTCTCTCACACACACACACACACACACACACACACACAATTTATCTAGGAGGATACAGGGGGCTTAGGAAAACGATAAGAGACCAAAAATAAAATTAATCATTTAAAAACCTTTCTCTCTTTTTTTTACACCTGAGCATAGCCTGTAATTGTGAAACTTTCACTACACAGTCAATCAGTTGCCTCCATCACTTGACCTCTCCAAACTTTTACTATAACAGTGAGCATGTGACTTGCCAAGAGGAGGAAAACACTGTTCCCCTGGAAATGTCCTTAGAGAAATGTACTGTAGACCACCCTTTGGGAAATCTGGATCATGTTTTACTAAGCATCTACTAAATGCAAATCATTGTGGAATCACCCTGAATCGTCATGAATCCTCAGATAGGCAAGGTAGCATTATGTCTGCATTACAGGTGAGGAAACTGAGTCTCAGAGAGGTTAATTCTTAGTCAAGATCATACACCTAAGTAGAGTAAAACTGCCATTCAAGTTCACATCTGTTTGGTCTCAAACCCACTATATAAATCAATATAAAACCAAGTGCTAAATAGAATAAGCACAAATTACAAACAAACCAACAAAACTAGACCATACAGAAATAGAGACACAGGTGTAGAGAACAAATGCATGGACACCAAGGGGGGAAAGTGGCGGGGGGTGGTGGGATGAATTGGGGGATTGGGATTGACATGTATACACTAATATGTATAAAATGGGTAACTAATATGAGCCTGCTGTATTAAAAAATAAATAAATAAAATTTAACAAAGAAAACAATCCCATTTACAATAGTATCAAAAATAATAAACCACTTAGGAATAAACTTAACCAAGGAGGTGAGAATTTGTACACTGCAAATTTCAAAACACTGATGAAAGAAATGAAAAAACAAAAAACAAAACGAAAAAAAACCCAGACCATAAGTGCTCTGTGATTGGAGCCAATAACCCTCTGTCCTTAAGACAAATACAAGAAAATAGCGTAGAAATACAGTCGCCCAGAGGTCTAAGCAAAAGCACTTACCACTACATTTCAGATCATCTGAAGACAGATTATTTGCACTTTATTTTATCTATCCAATTTTTCTTACAAAATTGTCAAGTAGTATCTCTAGATTTAATTTAATTAAAGTTGGCCAAAGGGCACAAAGACAAGGAAACATACTTTGTAAGAACATATCAGATGCTATTATCCACAGTGCTGCTCTTAATCACTGCAGAAGTCACAGAGGGCACCGCTGAGCTAATTTTTACTTTGTATTTTCCTTACTAGTTCATATTCATATCATCTCTGGCATCTCACATTATTTCAGTTCCTCCATTCTAAAACTGGCACGTATATAACCACATGGCTTTTCAGCTCTCTCCTTCCCTTCCACAGTGATATTTTAGGTAGCCAAGGTGGTATGCACTGTTTTAAATTTTTTGCCTTTTATTCACTCTCCGTGGCATTTTGACTCCTGAACCCCCGCTCTATTAATGATTCAGGCAAAAGCCAAATACAATTGACTAGTAATCAAATGTAGTGGATTCTTTTCAGTTCTCATTCTATTTGGTTTATCTGCAGAAGTTGACGTCAGTGTAACACCCCATCATTTATGAAAACCTCACCTTTCTTCCTTAATTCCTATGATGTCACTCTCTCCTGCCTCTTACACCTCTGACAGCTCTTTCTCTTTTTTGTCAAGTCCTCTTCCTTCCACTTTCTCTAATGTGATTTGCAATGTCTGTCTCTATCTACCTAAAACTAAACTTGTAAATACCCATCTTTTCCCAACTCTGAACCAATGGAAGCTCTTTCTAATCACTGACTGAACATCTGCATCTGGATAGACTACAGATGAGCTGACATTAATAGCTTCAAAGTCTGCTTCGTTTTCCACCCGCTCAAACCTGAAGTTCCCCCTTCAACCAGTTTTGTTTTATGAGTCTTGTGAGCCAGCTAAAGACCTCACACCAGACGATCTAAGTGTTGCTCTGGGCAATCCTTGGTTGGATATCGTTACCGTCCGCTCACTGCCAAGGCCAGCAAATCCGCCTCCACTGCTTCTTCCCTGCTCCAGGTAAGAATCACCTCTCAACGGTGCTGCTGTGACTGTTTACAAACATGCCTCTGCCTCTAGTCTTTGTGCCTACAACCGGTCCTCGAACAGACTGACAAGACCATCTTTCTAAAACACAAATACCTTCACAAGACTCCAAAAAAATTTCTGACACGAGGAAAATGATAGCTTCCCACTACCTCGTTATTTTGTTGTAAATCCATGTGGCACACACTATTTTTAATACGCTGGCTTCACGCCACTTTTGCAAATACACTTTTCTTCTCCTCAAAACCCTCCTGTCTCTATATACTATAATTCTCCTCATTGCCTATAACACTCTGTGTAATTTCAGGACTCTAGACCTTGCTCATTTTGCTTCCTTTCTTTATTATTCAACATTGTTAAGATGCACTGCAAATGTCAGTTTCTTTCTGCTGCTCCCTAGGATCCTGGAACAAAATCGATTGCTCACCTTTTCTCTTTATGAGTGTGTATAATGTCAGCACATTGCACAAGCACAAATTGTAGTATATAATAAAAAAAGACTGTTTTTGACTTCCGTATTTCAATATTTGTTAGGCTCTGTAACTGACTGCTTCACTCTTAGATAATAATAATTTCTCCTGTTCCTTAATTTTGCAAGCATAGCCTCAATTAAGAAGTTAGAAGGTCAAGTTCCGAAAAAACTTAATAAGCTCCAAAAATAACACTGGCTACTTGGGAGTGGCAGAAGATGCCATGATTCTTCTCTTTTTTATCATTTATTCTAGAGAGACAGAAGAAGAAAACAGGACAGGAAAGTTCTTTCTGGAGCTGGCCCATCCACAAGGTGTCTTGGTGGTCTTCAGCCCTGGCCAATGTTGATAGTGACTCTCTTGGGTATTTTTGCAGAAATTTGGAGGCTCCCCTGCTAAGGCACGATGCATATAATTTCCCACACTCCTTCAACTACCCAGTTCACCCAGTGCCCTGTTTTTAGAGGTCCACATTCACTCTCATTGAAGTTCCATCACCTCTCAGTGTTCTTGAGAAAGCCACAAAATAGCTCCAGGCTGGCTGTCTCTCCCACAGAGTATGCATGTGGTTCCCAGGAAATGCTCATCCCTATTTGAACTGCCAACAGAAGGGAATTCCCAGAAGCAGCAGCAACTTGCCTTCTTCTCTACAAGTAGAGCAGTTTGCCAGCTTATGTTGCCTGCCCTCCATATACCGTCACAGAATTCAGTCCCCTTTCCAGTCTCCCACATATCAAGTCCTCTGTGAGATGAAGTGAAGGAAGTAGCATCCTCACCCATCTACTCCACCTTGGTGGGAACCAGGTAAATCAGGTAACATGTCAGTTCTTGCCAAAGAAATTTCATTATGATATCTTATTTTCATCTCCATTCTCTCAATCTTTTATAGCTTAGATTTGTTTCAGGATTCACTGTTTAAAGTGACCATGAGTCATGAAATCAGTTACCAGTCACTTATTATGAAATCCTGCCTTTTAGTCTGGTATAATTTACTTTACAAGCAACATCTTTAGCGCTTTGGTTTCCTAGTTAAAACTTTAATTTCAATATCCTATTACACACAAATTCACACACATGCATGTAAAATAGTTGGGAGCAGAAAATGCTTTTCCCAAGTAATCTTAAATTTGGGTAAGCCCCACCTCCTGGGATTGGTAAGAAATCCAGTATCAACCAACCACTTATGCCATGAAGATTGTGTGGATTTTTGCCCCTGTGCTGTGACAGTTTACTGGGAATGGCATTAGTAAGGAGGAGTGACTTCCTGATAAACTAATTCACCCCAAAATGATAGCTATGAAAGCTGAGTTAACTTAAAATCAAAACAAGAGAACAAAAACCCAAAGTATCTATTCTGAGGGCTTTGGAGACTAAACAAAAGCAGATAATATCTATTAATTTAATTTTTTAAACATCTTTATTAGAGTATAATTGCTTTACAATGGTGTGTCAGTTTCTGCTTTATAACAAAGTGAATCAGTTATACATATACATATGTCCCCATATCTCTTCCCTCTTGCATCTCCCGCCCTCCCACCCTCCCTATCCCACCCCTCTAGGTGGTCACAAAGCACCAAGCTGATCTCCCTGTGCTATGCGGCTGCTTCCCACTAGCTATCTATTTTATGTCTGGTAGTGTATATATGTCAATGCCACTCTCTCACTTTGCCACAGCTTACCCTTCCCCATCCCCGTATCCTCAAGTCCATTCTCTAGTAGGTCTGCATCTTTATTCCTGTCTTGCCCCTAGGTTCTTCTGACCATTTTCCTTTTTTATTTTTTTAGATTCCATATATATGTGTTAACATATGGTATTTGTTTTTCTCTTTCTGACTTACTTCATTCTGTATGACAGTCTCTAGGTCCATCCACCTCACTACAAATAACTCAGTTTCATTCCTTTTTATGGCTGAGTAATATTCCATTGTATATATGTGCCACATCTTCTTTATCCGTTCATCTGTTGATGGACACTTAGGTTGCTTCCATGTCCTGGCTATTGTAAATAGAGCTGCAATGAACATTCTGGTACATGTCTCTTTTTGAATTATGGTTTTCTCAGGGTATATGCCCACTAGTGGAATTGCTAGGTCGTATGGTAGTTCTATTTTTAGTTCTTTAAGGAACCTCCATAGTGTTCTCCAGCAGCAGTGCAAGAGTGTTCCCTTTTCTCCACACCCTCTCCAGCATTTATCATTTGTAGATTTTTTAATGATGGCCATTCTGACCAGTGTTAAATGATATCTCATTGTAGTTTTGATTTGCATTTCTCTAATGATTAATGAGGTAGAGCGTTCTTTCATGTGTTTGTTGGCAATCTGTATATCTTCTTTGAAGAAATGTCTATTTAGGTCTTCTGCCCATTTTTGGATTGTTTTTTGTGTGTTTTTGATATTGATATTTTGTGATTTGACATGAGTTGCTTGCATGTTTTGGAGATTAATCCTTTGTCGGTTGCTTCATTTGCAAATATTTTCTCCCATTCTGAGGGCTGTCTTTTCATCTGGTTTATGGTTTCCTTTGCTGTGCAAAAGCTTTAAGTTTCATTACGTCCCATTTGTTTATTTTTGTTTTTATTTCCATTTCTCTAGGAGGTGGGTCTTGCTGTGATTTATGTCATGGAGTGTTCTGCCTATGTTTTCCTCTAAGAGTTTGATGGTGTCTGGCCTTACATTTAGGTCTTTAATCCATTTTGAGTTTATTTTTGTGTGTTAGGGAGTGTTCTAATTTCATTCTTTAACATGTAGCTGTCCTGTGTTCCCAGCACCACTTATTGAAGAGGCTGTCTTTTCTACACTGTATATTCTTGCCTCCTTTATCAAAGATAAGGTGACCATATGTGCGTGGGTTTAGCTCTGGGCTTTCTATCCTGTTCTATTTGATCTATATTTCTGTTTTTGTGCCAGTACCATACTGTCTTGATTACTGTAGCTTTGTAGTATACTCTGAAGTCAGGGAGCCTGGTTCCTCCAGCTCCGTTTTTCTTTCTCAAGATTGCTTTGGCTATTCCGGGTCTTTTGTGTTTCCATACAAATTGTGAAATTTTTTGTTCTAGTTCTGTGAAAAATGCCAGTGGTAGTTTGATAGGGATTGCACTGAACGTGTAGATTGCTTTGGGTAGTAGAGTCATTTTCACAATGTTGATTCTTCCAATCCAAGAACATGGTATATCTCTCCATCTATTTGTATCGTTTTTAATTTCTTTCATCAGTGTCTTATAATTTTCTGCATACAGGTCTTTTGTCTCTTTAGATAGGTTTATTCCTACATATTTTATTCTTTTGGTTTCAATGGTAAGTGGGAGTGTTTTCTTAATTTCACTTTCAGATTTTTCATCATTAGTGTATAGGAATGCAAGAGACTTCTGTGCATTGATTTTGTATCCTGCTACTTTACCAAATTCATTGATTAGCTCTAGTAGTTTTCTGGTAGCATCTTTAGGATTCTCTATGTATAGTAACATGTCATCAAAAGCAGATAATATTTAGAGGGGAGTCAAAATTTAGACACAGTGTCTAGTGGGGAGTGAGTTCCTCCCCACCTTTTTTTCCCCTGTGCTATCTTTTGCTTTCCTTCTCTTTCTGTCGTTCCCTCTTTCTACTTTTCTTTCTTCCTTTCTTCCTTCCTTCCTTCTTTCCCCTCCTTCCCTCCTTTCTACTCTCTCTCTCTTACATTTTACATCAAGGGCAGCCATAGTTACGATGATCACAATTGCTCCAGGCAACTACAACTCTGATAGAAAATCCACTAGTTTTCTTATTCAGTGGAGAGAACCCTAGCACTACAAGGATGAGCAGAAAAAGAGAGAGAAACACTAGAAATGAAAGATCAAAAGAGAAGTACAGTTATGGAACACTAATTCAATATGTAAACTCTGTGAAAGTTTGTGACTGACTTCTAAATCACATATATGTGAGGGAAACTGAAAGTAGCTTGAACTTGAGCTCAAAGAACTGAACTGGCATTTGGACCACTGCTCACCACAGATGATCAGCTGGATTTGAGTCTAACAAGTCAATTGCCTGCTTAAAAAAATCAACAACCTCTGGGGAAATATGAGAATCCAGAATCCTCAAAACATAACATTCAAAATGTTATGAATCCAAGATGCAATCCAAAGTTACTTGGCATATGAAAAACAAGAAGAAAGATATGCAACAGATGCCAATCTTGAGATGATACAGATGCTAGCAATATCAGATAAGGACATTAAAAAGTCTATTACAAGTATGCACACTGAAATAAAGTAAAATACACAGACAACACACTTAAATTGAAAAGATAATAAATGTCAGCAAAGAAACAGATAATAAAAAAATTTTTAAAGTTGGACCATCAAGACCTGAAAAATTTAATATGTGAAGTAAATTTTTCAACAGATGGGTTTAATAAGTGTAGCAATGAAAAGGAAAGAATCAGTGAATGCAAAGATGGATTAATATAAATCATAGAATCTAAAGACAAGAAAGAAAAGTATCAAAATAAGTTAAACAGTCTGGGAATCCTGAGGAAAATTTCAAAAGGTTCAGAAGAGAGGGAGAGAGAAGAGGGAGAAAAATATTTAAAGAATTAATGTCAAAAACTTCCCAAATTTGTTCAAAAACAAATATACAGATTTGAGCAGCTCAGTAAACACCAAACATGATACGGTTGAGGAGAACCACACCTAGGCACATCATAATCAAATTGCTAAAACACAGTACAAAGAGAAAAAGTTTGAAAGCAACCAGTGAATATCAACACATTACATACAGGGAAATAATAATTTGGATGACAACAGACTTCTGCTTAGAAACAGGGGAGGTCAAAAGATGGTGAATAACATCTTAAAAAATAATAAGAAAGGGCTTCCCTGGTGGCACAGTGGTTGAGAGTCCACCTGCCGATGCAGGGGACACGGGTTCGTGCCCCGGTCCAGGAGGATCCCACATGCTGCGGAGCGGCTGGGCCCGTGAGCCATGGCCGCTGAGCCTGCGCGTCCGGAGCCTGTGCTCCGCAACGGGAGAGGCCACAACAGTGAGAGGCCCGCGTACCTCAAACAAACAAACAAACAAAAGACTAAGAAAAAAAGACATCAGTCAACCCAGAATTCTGTAAGCAGCAGATAGCTTAATAAATGAAGGGAAAATAAAAACACTTGTAGTTAAAGGAAAAATAGAGTAATTCATTGTCACCAGACTTTGTAGCACAAGAAATGTTCACAGGAAATTTTTCAGCATGAGTGAAAACTAGACTCTTCAGAAATAAATGAAAAGCATTTGAAATGGTAAACATAAAAGATTATTTTTTTCTCTTAGCTTCTTTACAAATATATATGCTGCAAAAAAATACATAAAAATGTACATTATCTTACTTGTGTAAGTGGATGCAATACATATAACAACTATATGAAAAAGGAGGTGAAAAGATTAAAGAGCCTACATGGTTGCAGAGCTTGTATATTTTACATGAAGTATTACTATATAAATTCCAGGTAGAATTTGAAAATTTAAGATTGTATGTTGTAATCTCCATAGCAACCAGTATAAAATAATGCACAAAGGTATTTTAACTCCTTGTTAAAATGAGAAATCTGCAAGATGGCCAGGAAGGAGGACCATCCCTCCCTTCCTAACTCCCCCCAGTTCAATTTAAGTAAACCCTCCCTTTCAATGATTCCTGTGGGAAGTTTGTTAATACAACAAAATGTGCTCAGAGAGGAGTGGCCAGGTTCAGCTAATCGTTTCTCTCTCAGGATTTGATGCTGCTTTTTCCCAGCTAGCTGCTTAGTGCACAAGTTCATTGTGACTCTTTCTGTCAGACACGTGAGATTGCTGGGCTGCCAGGCAGAAGATTTAGAAGAAAATGTAGTAAATTATAGATTAGATGTACATGAAATACATGTAGAAAATAAAACCTAAGCAGCCCTGTCATAGAGTGAAGGGAATACAAGGTAATTCTCTGAGGGCTGTTGCTACTGTGATTTTATTATATGTTATAAATCTGAAAGTATGCATTTACTTTATTGTTTTTGCAATGCTTTAAAAAAATTTTTTTTTTTTTGCAGTAAGCCCTTTGGCAGTAGTGAACAACAAAAGTAAGAGCAAATTTCATTTAAAAAAAAAAAGTGCTGAAATTCCATCTCTTACAAAAGCTGATGACAAGCCTGTAGCTTAATTTTTTATCAAAATTTACTTTTTACTATGGGGCCATAGTACTTTTTCTTGCTGCATGGGAACAAGAAGTCAAAAATTGCTAAGAAGTGTTGGAATCCACTATTAAACTTAGTACTTTGACTGGATTGCACTGGCTAGGATATCCAATACAGAGTTGAACAAAAGTGATGAGACCTTCGTTTCATTTTTTAACTTATAAAGAAAACTCAGTATTTCAAAAATAAATATGTTTACTGTAGATATTTTAGAAGTACTCATACTAGTTCGCTATTTATTTTTTAAACATAAATGGTTATAGAATTTCACCAAATGCTTTTTCTACATGTCATAGTGATCACATGGTTTTTCTCCTTTCTTTTTGTGTGTCAGTAACATTATTGATTTTCAAATGTTAACTCAGCATTACAGATCCAGATAAGCCTTACTAGGTCATGATAGATTATCTTTTTAATATATCATTGAATTTGATTCACTAATATTATGTTTAGGATTTCTGCATCAGAACTATGGTATGGGTATCCAATATAATAAAACCAATGTCTATTAATTCAGAGATATTTTAAATGATATTATTTGACATCTAGGTACCCTCTTTCTCCTTCAAAATTGTCTCATCATGAAAGATAAATTATATGGCACATAATAATATACCATAGCGTAAAATAAGAAGAGCACAGTCAAAAGATTCAGAGGTATAGCAAAGTTCTGGGAAGGATAAGGAAAACACTGGTTGAGGATACAACGCCCAAAATATCTTGGCATCTTCAATAAAATAGAAAAAGACATATCCTCAGTGAAACAAGAGTAGAAAACCTTAAGCCAATGAAAGATAGAGATGGAAATTCAACAGAATGCAATAAGGAATGAAAAAGATGAGCTTTACAGAGAGGTGGATGATCACAGAAGGAGTTACAAGGCATCTACACCAAAAAACCAAAAAACAGAATTAACATCCATGTTAGAGCATAAAAAAAGAGCAGGTCTGAAATGGCTGAACACAAAATCAGTAGGACTTTCAGTTCAAATGGCAATTTAAAACCACACATTTAACTTGCCTCTCTAACAATCCCACTAAAATGAATAATGAAATATAAAATTGGTAGAAACATGTATAACCACATGAAACTAAGGAAACATGGCACCCAAAGGCAAAAGAAAAATTCAAAGGCTCTGTGAACTAGAGCATAAAAGCTCTGGATAAAAGGAAGGGCCAACGGTCTCCAACAGAGCCGGCTGTGCTTAGGAGTGGGTGGACTTCCTCCAGCAAATCCCCAACATCAATTCCAAATTTCAAGAAGCAGGACCTGAAGGCAACC
Organism: Monodon monoceros; assembly: GCF_005190385.1. Lineage (NCBI taxonomy): Eukaryota > Metazoa > Chordata > Mammalia > Artiodactyla > Monodontidae > Monodon > Monodon monoceros. Next base: position 33,037,923 of record NW_021703781.1, on the reverse strand, counting down.
TTCGGCCATTGCATAACTGGCTCAGTTCAAACGCAGCCCTACAAGGGCGAGTGGTAACCAGCACAGCAGACCTGTTCTTGCGAACATTGCTCTAAAGAAGGGAGGAGGTCCTGCTCTAACTGGCTGCAAATGAGGGATGACCTTCTCCTTAAAAAATGCATATACTAATCAGATATCTCTAAGCTATCATAAAAAAAGCAAAGACAAAAACAAGAGAGAGAGAGAAAAAAAGAAATCCAGAGAAAAAGAAAGCCAGAGAAGAGGCCTTCTGTACCTTCAGAGTGTGCAAGTACATTTACCTCTTGTGCTTGGACCACTACACATCCATGCAAAAAAGAAAAGTCAGCAAATGTAAACATGTTCTTCTCACTCATCCAGCCCTAGAAATCTGAACAGTGCTCTTCATGGTCTCTAACCATGCCCATCTTGATTCCCAATATTAGACAGACATGGAGCTCCCTCTTTAATGAGAGCAAACAGAAAAAAAAAAAAAATATATATATATATATATATTTTTTTTTTTTTTAAACTGAGGAATAAGAATAAATGTTTCCTTCTAAGACAGATTATTCTAAGAAGAGGTATTCTAAGGTCCTGAAGGTATTCTAAGAAATACCTTCAGGAAATAGTTTACTTCATATACTTATCAAGATCTGAGATTAAAATAAATGTGTGAAAAGAAGTAAATGAACAATGAGAAAATATTGTTTTAAGATGAAAAATTAGATTATCAAAAAGCGTAAAGTCAATGAAGGTTGGGAATATCAGAAACTGTGATATTCTGTGGAAGCCCAGATAACTGTGGAAAGACAAAGAAATTGTGGAAGACAAAGGGTGGATTAAAAAATCGAGTTTGTAAAATATCAAGTGGAGCCCAACAGAAAAGGATAAGGAGATAAATGCAAGTTCAAGGACAGAATCTATGAACACAAGAGTATTTATGGAGAAAGACACACATTCAAGAAAAGGACTATAGAATAGATGAATAAGCAATAAATAAAGAAAAAAAAGAGAAATTTTACTGAGTTGAGGATTGAGGCTTCACACTGAAAATTTTTATTAAAGAAGTCTACCCAGACTGTTGATGGTGAACTTTCTGAAATTAAAAAAAATGAAAGGAAAAAAGAGAATCTGAATTCTTATTTAAATGACTCACTGAGCATAAAAATTTCCCTCTTCTTCCTCTCAAAATCTCATGAAAATGACAAAATTTCTCTGATGTAGGGGAAAAAAGGTAGTGCTACAATATTAAGAATGCCTTCAAAAGCAAAGAAATACAGAGTATTTCTGGACAATATTAAGCTAATACAATAATATTGATCACCATACCTAATATGTCTGAGGAACCTTGAAACTTATGAAACAGATGAGAGAACCTCTGAAAAATTAAGTTTGTCCAAAAGAGACCCTCAAAAACAAGGTCACAGAGAGCAAGAGCAAAGGAGCTAGAACAGAGTGTGGGCTTTTTTTAATGTGTAATTAAAGGATTACAAAATAGTTACTGCAGGTCCCTGCTTTCAGGCCTGCTGTCTGTTATATTTTCCAACTGGATAAAATCTGCAGGGCCACTTTTTACTGACTGTAGGAATTCAGCCAAAGGGTCTATAAAGGGGTGACTTCAGACTTTTGTCCCCCCTATGGGGGACAGGGCCACTTACATTGTCCACATAGGCTCTTTCTGCACCTTTAAGGTACAGCCTGCCTACTTTTACCTTCCTGTCCACTGGACAGAGCTGGTCTCAGCACTCATCATTGTGGCAATAACTACTGTCATATGTGCCAAGGAAATTTTCATGAACAATGATCACAGCTAAATCTATAAGTGTATTAATACATAGAAATGAGCAAGGAAAAAAATCATCAGACATTGGAGGAAAAAAATAATTAAAAAAATTTAACACCATGAAAGGGAGAAATCAAAATCAACAAACAGGATAACTTACACTAGTGGAATCAGAGTTAGCACTGAATACAGGAAGATTTTTTAACTGTCTTGTATTCATACTTTCATAGAATGAAAGGATGCTCTGAAAAATAGAAAGTAATTGTTTCTTTAAATTAAAAACATGATTACTAAGATTAAAAATACAATAATAACACAAAGATTGGATAGCAAAATTGTCATGGATAAAGATTATTTTTGTGATTGGAAAGATAAAGCTGAAGAATGATCCCAATGTACAGTTTAAAATTTCAAAGCAATAAGAGTTGAAAGATACTAAGCAGAAGACATGGAGGTTAGATCTACAGTCGCCAATATCCTTTTAAGATTCCAACTGACATCCAACTTCTCATCTCAAACGCTGAATTCTAGAAAGTAGCAAATAAGAATGAAGGATTTTTGAACTAAAAAAACCCTATCCCTATCAAAACTTTGATCCAACTATGAGAAAAAATAGACTTTTTAGACATCAATGGAAAAAAGCTATATTTTACTTACACTTCTTTTTTCACAAAATGTATTCACTAACATATCCTTGCAAACTGAGAAATGAATCTTAGTATGTGGAGGATACATAATGACAAAAGTAGTTGACTTTAAATAGTCATAGGTAATAATGCTATGGCACCTAATCCAGCTGTTAAATAAGTGTTCTAGGGCTTCCCTGGTGGCGCAGTGGTTGAGAGTCCACCTGCCGATGCAGGGGACACAGGTTCGTGCCCCGGTCCGGGAAGATCCCACATGTCATGGAGCGGCTAGGTCCGTGAGCCATGGCCGCTGAGCCTGTGCGTCCGGAGCCTGTGCTCCGCAACGGGAGAGGCCACAACAGTGAGAGGCCCGCGTACCGCAAAAAATAAATAAATAAATAAATAAATAAATAAATAAATAAGTGTTCTAGTCCCAAAAAATTAGGGTCCAAGAGGAAGAGAAGAATTCAAATCCTATGGAAAACAGTGTGGAGGTTCTTCAGAAAACTAAAAATAGAATTACCATATGATCCAGCAATCCCACTCCTGGGCATACACTATAACTCAAAAAGATACATGTACCTCTATGTTCATAGCAGCACTATTCACAATAGCCAAAACATGGAAACAACCTAAATGTCCATCAACAGATGAATGGATAAAGAAGATGTGGTACATATATACAGTACAATGGAATACTACTCAGCCATAAAAAAGAATGAAATAATACCATTTGCAGCAACATGGATGCAACTAGAGATTATCATACTAAGTGAAGTAAGTCAGAAAAAGAAAGGCAAATACCATATGATAACCATTCTATGTAGAATCTAAAATATGGCACAAATGAACCTACTTACAAAACAGAAACAGACTCACAGACATAGAGAACAGACTTGTGGCTGGGGGGCGGGGGAAGGACTGGGAGTGTGGGATGGGCAGATGCAAACTATTATATATAGGATGGCTAAACAACAAGGTCCTACCATATAGCACAGGGTATCCTGCGATAAACCATAATGGAAAAGAATATATAAAAGAAAAGAATGTAAAAAAAAATACCCATTTCAAAGCTATAAGACCAAAGAATAAAACTGACAGATTACAAAATTTTAAAAAAAGAAAAAGAGAGAGAGAGAGAATTCAAATCCTACTAGAGTTTTTGCCTGTTCTATGGGACTCTAGGGTTGGGCTATGGTTAGCAATCCAGTTTTGACAAATGTGTCTGCTTAAAAGTTAATGTAATAACTAGTAGAACAGATGTGTGAAGTAGAAAGCCCAATCCATGAGGACAACAGAAAAAGATCAATCTAACAAAACTCAGGGTAAAGGAAAAAAAATCCATTGTAACTTAATGAAATAAAGCTTAATAAAGAGAAAACATAAACTGTGTCTAGAAACGTTGTTGATTATATTTTATGAAAATCCTCTCATTTAAAATGACCCGGAAATAGCAGATAAAATTCAATAAAGATTACTTTACTTGCCTAGCTGAATTTTCAAGAATGTTAGAGAAATCTTTATAGTCTGACATCTAGTAGTTGGGGTCACAAGCTACAACTGAAGACCTGGCTGTACTAAGGGCATTTTCCAGTTATAATAAAACCAGGTTTGGCTCTTAACAACCTCAAGATCTTTAGGAGAAAGGGTCTTAGGTGAATATAGGTGGGAGTTAGATTGAATCCACCATATAAATCCCTCAGAAGGTTATACTGTCAGGTAAAGATACTTGTTTTCAAAGAAAGGTAACACAAAACTTTGATTGCTCTAACCAAAAGCAAAAAGTCATAATTTCAGTTTTGCCCATACACAGGTAAGGGGATTAAATTTATTTGAATGTTCCAGAAAGTACCAATTCTGGATGTTAACTTAAAGAGGTTCCAGGTTCTTGACATCCTTTTCAGGAGAAAAAAGAAGCCAGCCTTCTCAACTTTGTCACTAATAAATACCTGGTGAAAATGAGCTCATGCACAGAAAGAAGTCATTAAAAGCTAAAGTAAGCTGAAACAACAATCAACAGAATTAAATCTCCAAGGAGTTTAGACAGAGGAAAAATTAGATACAGAACATGAGACTTTTACTTAAAATGTTTAAAGAAATAAAAGAGAATCTACAATATGTAAAAGAAGATGCTATTTATGAAGAACATGAGTATGTGAAAAATGAACCAAATCAAACACGTTCTGAAAATTAAAAATTATACTCATTTAAATTAAAAACTCAGTGAATAGGTTAAAACACAGAATCGACATAACTGGATAGAGAAATAGTGAAAGAAAAGATTGATTTCAAGAAATAACCCAAAGGCCACACAGCAATTAAGCATATGAAAGACAGATTGAGACCCAGTGGTAGACAGAATGATAAGGACCAACATACATGCAACTGGGGTCCAGAAAAAAAGAGAGAATGAAGGAGAGACAGTATATATTTAGTTAAGTCTATAACTAATCAAATGCCTTGCTCTTCAAATCCTAGAAATAAACCAAATCCTAATCAAAAAAACTAAAATGAAAATCATACCTGAGTGCTAGCTACCGTAACAAACCCTAAAATGTTTCATGGCTCAAACCTGATAGAAGTTAATTTCTTGTTCACATAAAATCCAAAATGAGAATGTTGGTTATCGAGTGTCATCTATCATTTCTGCTCACATTTTTTTGGCTGGAAAATAGCTCATCAGTCACAACAAGGTGCAAAGAAGAGTGGAAAATGCAGGGTAGCTTTGAACCCAGGATAAGTAAGAAAAGGACATTGATGAATGCACAGTGTCTTATCTGAAACACCTTACCCTTCTCATCATGAAATATTCATTTTATCCTTCCCCCTATAGAAGGAGATAACCCATGCCTATCTGGTTCAAAGTTCGGTATTTCCAGATGATTCCCATTCCTCTCCATCAGGTTTGTTTGTAAATCACCATGGGTCAGTGATCTGGGAATAAAAATATTTTATTTGCTCTAATACACAGTGGTGGAAAAGGCATAGAATCTAACCGGGCAGGTTCTGTGAAAATCAGCTGCTTGTATGTGGAACGATTTTCATTCTTCTCTCTGGCCAAATCTGAAGTGGGTAAGGGCACACACATTCTCTCAGATATTAGGAGTTACTATAAAGTTATGTAGTAACTAAACTAGAGTATTAATACCACAGTAGTAGCAGTGCCAAAGGTTTGATGGTGGAACTTGATGACGGAACAAGTTTTTAGTATCACTTAACGTGCTTCAGAGCCTCAAAAAGAAGAAATCTGAATTTGTTGGTAACAGAAAAGGTGCAAAAATGCATAGAAATAGATGAATAGGTCATTGAAACAGAACAAGACAGTCAATGTATATATGCCAATTTAATATATGCAGAAAGTGGCTTTTCAAATAGGTGAGAAAGGAATAGATTATTTGGTTATTCAAAAAATGGTATTGGGACAACCCACCACTATTCACTTGGGATCAAAATATAAATATCTCACACCATACATAGAAACAGATTCTAGACAGATAACATAACTTTTCAATGCTATAAAATATACTATAAAACATAGAGAATATTTTAATATTCTTATATAAGGTAAAATCTTTCCTAACGAATATTTAAAAAAAGAAACTAGAGGCTACAAATTTGACAAAATAGATTGTATATATTCCAAATGAAGTTTTGTTTTTGTTTTTTAATTACAGAAGATGTGGTAAACAAAGCCAGCAGGCAAGGAAGCTTGAAAAATATAATCCTCTGAAATACAGAGCAGAGGAGATAAGAGGAATGGATTTTTGGTAACAAACAGACAAATAGACTGATACAAAGTGCATTTTAGACTGAAGAACAGAGTTCATTAAATGAGTGGGTCATTTCACACAAAAGGCTATTCTTATTTCAACAAAAGGGAAAAAGTTAAGCAAGCCCCTCAATCTGTATATATGCTTTCAGTTATGGAAAAAGACAAGACTGCAAACAATGACCTGAGGTTTAGTGCTTAAGATCACCCATGTTTTAAATGTGGAATATTTTGCTTGTATGAAAGACAGCGGTTATGTCTATTTCAGGCTGAGGAACACACCAAGTGCTACCAAAGAGCATGCGTGTAATCACAATGGGCTACTTAAATTTGAATGGCACTTTGATAACTGCACAGTGCTTTTGGTTGTGTTATCTCATTTAATCCTCTCAAAACTACACTAGTCAGATAATATCGACCTTCTTTGTTTAAGAGAAATAAAGTCTCAAAGAGAGTTAGACTACTTCCAAAAGGTCAGACAGTGAAGGCAGGAGTCAGGATTTAAATCCAGATCTTCCTTGGACACAAAAGCAGTGATATTTCTACCCCTTCTACTATGACCTCTCCCTCTTTATTCAATTGAGTTTAAAACATTCTATAAACAAGGTTAAAAGACATCATGGCTCAAGGAAAATGATTTGCAACATATATAATACATAAAGCATTCATGGCTACACTCTTTAATGTGCTCCTTTGCACCAAAAGATAAAAGGCAAAGAAACCAACAGAAGCATAAGTAAATGACAAAAATGGATAATTTAAAGATAAAATGTATAAATGTTCAGAAACATATTAAACTACATTCTCTCATACTGATAATTAGGAAGATGAAATTGAAAATGTAACTGCTACCTCATTTCTTGCCTATCAGTTTGGTAAAGACATTTGATTATATTTTGTGTTGGATATTTATATATTTCAGTGTTATACAGTGTGTCACTTGATGGTCAGAATACAAGAGAGATGCTATTGATTGATTAGAAATTGATCGATTGATTAGAAAGCAACCCACATGGTTTTTTCTACTAATCAAGACCAAGAACTTGCCAGAGAAGAGAGTGAGGCTTTACCTTCAACTCTCATTTCTTTCAGAGAAGATCTGCTTATAGGTTAAATCTCTGGATAAGAGTTTATTTTTAAAAAAATTATTCTGTCAAGAAGAAAAAGAGGGGGAGAAGGAGAAAAAGGAAGAGGAGGAAGAAGAGGACAAAGAAGGAGGAGAAAGGAAAAGAAAATAATGAAGAAAAATAAAGGTGTTGGAAAATCCTTTTTGCATTGGAGAGAGTGCAAGCATTGCGGAAAGCAGTTTCAATTTGACATTTCTTCCACCTCACATTTCCTATGTGGCCATGTATAATTTGCATAACATGTATGAGCCCCAATCTATTCATTTATGCCAATATTTTACAATTTCTACAAAAGCTAAAAAAAAAAAAGCCTTCAGAGGATAGACTGGTAACTCAACTGATTGAAGGAAACTAGTGTAATCACAGTAGGGTGTAGTAGGTTCTAGAAGCAACTAGAGAGTAAAAGCACACTAAAGGAATTCAAATACAAAAGTTCTTAAAAATATCATGCAAGCTAAGTAGGTCATCTCTTGGCACAGCTGACTGGACTGTGTTGGGAGTTTGAGCCCCTGATTTACAATTACGTTACATGGTAGGTTTAGTCCAACTTTAGGGCGTAGTGCTGTTTTATGGCTACAAGTATAAATCAATCAACTTAAAATGTTGAACAAATCACCTGAATGGTCTTATTTTATGGAAATACTCAAATAGAACCTGAGTGATAAATCATCTTTCATTTTGAATGGTGAGCCAGTCCTCAACAAGGATGAGCCTCTTTAAAAGATTTATTGCCTTAACTGAATACTAATTAGCTTTATTTTATATGTCTGCAAATGTTCTAAAGCTTCATTAAAAGTTTTCTTCTTGATTAGGCTCTCAATAAACATATTGATTAATATTACAAAAAAGAAAAGATCTGAGCAAGGCTCCTCTGTGGAGGACATCTGCTGTTTCTATTTGCCTTGGGTTCGTTCTACCTTTTCTGCAAAGAGTACCTCGACTCACCTTCAAGGATTTCCTCCACAAATCCTTAGGTGACATCACTGCAGTGACACTAGGCTTTTCCCATTGTCCATGCTGCCCTGACTCAAAGCGCCCTTGTCCCTCCTTTGCTAGCTCTGGGAATAAGAAACCAAGGGCTCACAATGAGGAGCAAGCCCAAGTATCAAACATCAGCAGTTATTTTTCTCAGTCTCTCCTCTCTCTGCGTCTGCTCTATCTTTCATTGCATCATTAAGGGCCCATTTCTCTACTGCCATCAGTTCCTGCCATTTGTATCTGGGAATTCAGATATCTAATGAGAGACTATTTATCAAAGCCACCCCAAAACTGCTTCCCCCAGTGCCTGTGCTCTCTCTCCAATACAAAGAATGATGATGGGTCCCACTTGGGTCAGACTCCCACCACTGGACCAGCCCACTTGGGCTAGAGCCACATCGCTCCCACTGCAACTGTGTTGATGGGGTTTGGAGAAGGAGGGACTATTCTCAGGAGGAAAAAAAAAAAGGGTGCTAGAAATGCAAACAGATAGGCATCTGCCACAAAGCCTGGAGATAGAGTGCCGTGAACGGCAAAGGAGGGAAAATGCCAGGATCATTTCAAAGAAAGATGGAAAGTGTTAAGAGTGACAAAGGCTGCAGAGCACACAGTACCATAAGGGTTGACAGGAATCCCTGGATTTAGCAATGAGGCAGTCACAAATAACCTTGGCGAGAATGCAGCTCATTGGGTGAGGTGTGAAGGAGACTGAGGTGACCACATCCAAGGGGCTGAGAATGCTATTAACCCAAGTTAGAAAGAATATATCCTTGACAAGAATGCTATCAAGTTAATTTTGTTTCTTGTTAAAGAATGAGCATGGTCATAGGCTAATAATCTCTTGACTTTATAATCCCTGGTTTTCTACCACGTGAGACTGGGAAGAGAAAAGGCTCTGAGCGGATACTGGGGAAAGGACCACACCCCGAGTTTTCTGGCGGTTCAGGATCTCCTGTGTGTTCTTTTTTTTTTTTTTTTAACAGCTTTATTATAGAGTATAAATTGCTTTACAATGGTGTGTCAGTTTCTGCTTTATAACAAAGTGAATCAGTTATACATATACATATGTCCCCATATCTCTTCCCTCTTGCATCTCCCTCTCTCCCACCCTCCCTATCCCACCCCTGTAGGTGGTCACAAAGCACCGAGTTGATGTCCCTGTGCTATGCGGCTGCTTCCCCCTAGTTATCTATTTTACATTTGGTAGTGCATATACGTCCATGCCTCCTGTGTACTCTTAATAAACCATGTCTCTTTGCCATCCAAGGAACATATGCAGTGACCACAAGGAAGGCTCACCACAAAATATCTCACACTACCTGTACCAACAGATTAATTTATATCAACAATACCATGTCTGTTCAACTCCCTAAGTTATATCCTTTCACATCTATAAAACATTTTCTCTCCCCCGTGTCTGCCTTCCCCCATCAGTCTGACCACAAAAAGCCCTCTCTCCTCTAATATCAATACTTTCCTTTGTGGAAGTTTTCTGGAGTTACCCACAGAGAGTTAATACTTTTTCATTCGAATTCTGCATCTCTGAATGTCCCTCATGTAACAGAGACAACATTATATTATGATGGTTCATGCACTCGTCTGACTTACTTCCCAGGTGTTAACGCTGACCAGGTCAGGAAACGGTGCAGCCATTACAGAATCTCAGGTGTGGGCTGGGGCACAAAACACAGACCAGAGCTCAGGGGTACACTGCACTTCTCTTCCTCAACTGGCCCGCCTTGCAGGATCGTTTGCATACCTACAGGACAACACCTGTGACGTGAATACACCTAAGTAAGATATCTCCGCTCTGGAACCATCTTGTGTTCTGTCTGCCCAGCTTTCTCTCAACACCTGAAACATCCTGGCATCCTCCAGCTTGCCTCACCTACTGGATGAGACCAGTCAGGACTCAGCCCCACATACTCTGTTCCATTCTCTGCAGAAAAGGTGACCCAGTGTTATGAGAACACGCGGGATTTACCCAGCAACTGGACTCAGCACAGAGAAATGTTATATATGAAACGAGGCCACTTGGTGGGGTAGTGCTTGAGCCTCAGCTGGGAAGCTTGCAGGCCACATTTGGCCTGCAACCCTTCAGAGAAGAGGGTGAGCCAGCTCTTTCCAGAAATGGCAGGATGGAGGAAAGGAAAGGGAAAGGCCGGTTAGCAATAGTTGGTGCTCACACATGTACAACTCTGACTCTCCAGAGAATAAGTTAGCATTTATTTAGGGATCAGTGACAATAGTACTCACTAAGAATAGGTGAGATTAGCAAGTGGGGCAAAAAAAAAAATCTTTGGTGCCTCTGTTTAGGGGATCTTCACTGACACCTTGGGTCTCTCAAGGGGAGAAGCCATGAGGCTTTGTGGTTAAAGGCACAGGCTCCAGAGTCCAGGTCCATCCCTGATGAGCTGTGTGATCTTGGACAAGTTACTTAAATTATCAGCATTTAACTTCATTTAAAATTTAAATTTAAAAGTCCTAGCTGGCACGGTTGTTGGAAGGATTATAAAGCATAGAAAGCACTTAATACGTGAAGTGCTTAAAACAGTACCTAGTAGATGTTCAATGAACAATTATTAACTGGAGGGTTTTCAGATTTCAAGATTTCCAGAAATTTGTGTTTTTAATTTCAGGTAAATGTTTCATTTATTTGATAGGTTTTGTTTTCTCATGCCATCAGTTGTGGTTTTGGGGGGAAGTTGGGAGAAGCTGAAGGAGATAATGCAATGGACTACCCACTAAGATGCTACATTTGACCGGAAGCCTCAGAGAAAAGTAAACTACATTACTATAGCTTTAATTTTTAAAGTATTTAATTATATTCCAATTATTTGTAATTTGATCATCCCAAGTGGCATAGCTCATATATGCAGTCTATTTAATAAACTACAAATTATGTTTCTTAACTCACTATTCTGGAAAATCTGCCTTAATTGATTTCCCAACTATTGATGACATTTTGAGCACTTGATTCTGCATGAACTTCTATAAGGAAGGATAAAACAGGCTAGTCCTATGTAAAATGCCTTGCCACAAAGAGTTAATGCACTGTCAATGATTATGTATTTAAAGTTATTTTAAAAAGCAAACCAGAACCCTCAGCAGCTTTCAACCTTCCAGAATATGACAGTAGGCATAGTCAGGGAACTGATCTGTGCTTTTCTCTACCACTTTTGTGGAGTCTAGGCTCTCCCTGAGCGCAGCCCTGCTTGCTTCCTCGAGTTCCTCTCTCACCACTCTGCCGGGCTCTGTTTGATCCAGCGACATTGGCCTTCCCTCTTCTGGTTTCTGATTCTCCACCAGCCATTTCCTCTCTCTGGGCCTGTACCCACATTACTCCTCTGCATGGTATGCTCTCTGCCCTTGTTTCCAGGCTGTCTACCTAGGTTTAGCTCCCAGCTTAAGTGCTTCCTTCTCAGGGACACCTCTGATACCATATTCTCCTCCCCGATCCTTTTAGAGCACCCTGCACTTTTCATCATAGCCCTTGTCACAAATGCATTTAAATGGTTACTTATGTAATTTTCACTTAATTGTAGTCATCCCTGTTAACATGTATTTTTCATATTGAGAGAGACCATGTCTTTTTGATTTACTGCTCTATTCTGAGCATTTAGCCCAGTACCGGTTCAATAAATATTTATGAACTGGGTGAATAAGTGAGGAAGCTTGTAGGAGAAGCCAAAGCTGTTTCATCTTGAGGCTGGTGCTCAGGCTTTTGAGCTGGACAGGTTTGGGATGGAAACACAGATTTGCTATTTAATTATCCTGTGACTGTGAGCAAGAAACTAAATATCTCTGAGCCTCAGCATTTTCCCTTCTGTGACATGGAGATAATATAGTACTTCCACATAAGGTTACAGTAAGATATAAATCAGGTTGTGTTGTACCCACAAATACCTATTATAGTGCACAGGGTAAGTACTCAAAAATTCCCAGTGCTCAAAGCTCACTACTATTAAGAGTGATGTGGAGTAGAAATCTATTTCCATGATAAATGCCTTGCATGTATCATTAAAACTCAGCTCAGGCAGTTGATATCATAGCAGAGTTAACATCAATGGCAGCTCAGTTCTTTCTGAAAGCTGATTGAGAGTGTAACTGACCCTGATATAGCACAGGCAGACCATCTGCTGCCTCTCCAAGCTCAGCCTGAGAAGCAGTCCTCATCAAGTTGTAGCACTACACAGCTCCCATGAGAGCTTCTGGCTTCCCAAATACAGCCAAACTCCCATCCTCAATTATATTGTTTAAAACAATGTACGGTGTCTCTCCTTCTGGGAGGGCTCAGCAGGGGCTCTTATAATTATCACATAAGCAACATTCTAGTCACTAGCCAGCATTAGGAAAGAGAATGTTCTGGTAACATCTGGTCTGGGCATACAAATGGACTTCACGTCTAAGTATAAAAACATGGAGCACTCACCACACCCAACAGTCTACACAGTCTGGCAGGATACATGAATATCTAGCTCCTTACATCCCAACCTCTCCAACATATCCATTTCAGATGCAGTTTGTCCTTTACATCTGCAAAACAAAATCATTAAAAAAAATCTGTTTAATAACTTTTTATTTCTAATTACACACTGTAGAAAATTATTTTGTACCAGAAGGAGCACTTGCCCCTTTAGAATACAACTTCCGGAGAACTTTGTAGATAAAAACAATCTTGAGAAGAAAAGAACAAAGCTGAAGGTATCACCCGCCCGGACTTAAGGCTATACTACAAAGCTACAGTAATCAAAACAGTACAGTACTGGCACAAAAACAGACACACAGATCAATGGAACAAAATAGAGAGCCCAGAAGTAAACCATGTATGTATGGTCAATTAATCTACAACAAAGGAGGCAAAAATATACAACAGAGAAAAGACAGTCTCTTCAATAAGTGGTGCTGGGAAAATTGGACAGCTACATGTAAAAGAATGAAGTTAGAACATTTCCTCACACTATATACAAAAATAAACGCAAAATGGATTAAAGACCTAACTGTAAGACCTGAAACCATAAACCTCCCAGAAGACAACACAGGCAGAACACTCTTTGACATAAACCACAGCATTATTTTTTTGGATCTGTCCCCTAAGGCAAAAGAAATAAAAGCAAAAATAAATAAATGGGACCTAATTAAACTTAAAAGCTTTTGCACTGCAAAGGAGACTATTGACAAAACAAAGAGACAACCTATAGACTGGGAGAAAATGTTTGCAAATGATATGACTGACAAGGAGTTAATATCCAAAAATATATAAACAGCTCATACAACTCAACATCAAAACAAAAACAAAAAAACCCACACAACTCCATCAAAAAATAGACAGAAGACCTAAATAGGCATTTTTCCAAAGAAGACATATAGATAGCTAACAGACACATGAAAAGATGCTCAACATTGCTAATTATTAGAGAAATGTGAATCAAAACAACAGTGAGATATCACTTCACACCTGTCAGGATGGCTATCATCAAAAAATGTACAAATAACAAATGTTGGAGAGGGTGTGGACTAAAAGGAACTTTCCTACACTGTTGATGGGAATGTAAACTGGTGCAGCCACTATGGAAAACAGTATGGAGGTTCCTTAAGAAAACTAGAGTTACTATATGATCAAGCAATCCCACTCCTGGGCATATATCTGGAAAAGATGAAAACTCTAATTCGGAAAGATACGTGCACACCAATGTTCACAGCAGCACTATTTACAATAGCAAAGATATGGAAGCAACCCAAGTATCCATCAACAGATGAACAGATAAAGAAGACATGGCATATATGAAATATTACTCATCCATAAAAAAGAATGAAATTCTGCCATCTGCAGCAATATAGATGGACCTAGAGAACAATATGCTTGGTGACATAAATCAGACAGAGAAAGACAAATACTTTATGATATCACTTATATGTGGCATCTAAAAATTAAAACAAACAAACATATATAGCAAAACAGAAACAAACTCACAGATATAGAAAACAAACTAGTAGTTACCAGTGGTGAGAGGGAAGGGAAGAGGGGCAACATAGGGGGATGGAATTAAGAGATACAAACTACTATGTATAAAATAGATAAGCAACAAGGACATACTGTATGGCAGAGAATTATAGCTATTATTTTTTAATAACTTAATGGAGTATGATCTGTAAGAATACTGAATCACTATGCTGAACACTTGAAACTAATATAATATTGTAAATCAACTATACTTCAATTAAAAAATTAAAAACAAAGAAAAATTAAATCTTAATTGGGGCAGCTGTTTTTAAGTGAATTCATTTTATAATAAAATTTCAAGTAGTACATCTGAGAGAAGACAGTGGCTAAATGGCTACTAAGACAAGGCTGGGTTCGTTCAGACAGAGATGGTTTAGGAGAAAGACCTTCTTGGCTATCTTTCCATCATTACTGAGAACAAATACATTACATGCATATAAAAGGGAATTTCATATTGAGGCGAGTCTTAACATTTGAAACTACCCAAGAAAGAATAAAAATTTCAGCTTTGCAATAGAGTTGATGCTGGAAAGTGGATGCTCAATCAGGGATTATAGTTGCCTGCCCTCTTTTTTTTTTTTAATTTTTATTATTTTTGGCTGCATCAGGTCTTAGTTGTGGCGCATGAGCTCTTCGTTGTGGCGCGCAGGCTCAGTAGTTGTGGTGTGCACGCTCTCTAGTTGTGGTGCAAGGGCTCAGTAGTTGAGGTGTGTGGGCTCCAGAGCACTTGAGCTCTGTAGTTGCGGCATGCAGGCTCTCTAGCTGTGGTGCATGGGCTCAGTAGTTGCAGTGCATAAGCTTAGTTGCCCCGTGGCATGTGGGGTCTTAGTTCCCCAACCAGGGATCAAACCCGTGTCCTAAAATTCGTTCCTTTTTCAGTTTGGTTACTTTTACTTGTAAACCTTGTACTTCTTTATCATGATACTCCTTTAGTTTCACCCAAAGATCCTTAAAGTCATTAGATACATCTGCAGAACTAGGGCTTCTACAACTGCTTCCTGAGACGTTCATCTTGCTTAATATATATGCTACTCTTCTACTGCTTAATGTTTTCTGACCTTTTCTGTTACATTAGACAGGTCTGAAGTTGTCTTTGGCCAGTTTAAATACCCAAGGTCACACTGCTAGGACACAGCTACAGTTACATCACGGCTGGAACTCAAGTTGTGATGCCAATGAACTCCAAAATATTTGGCTTGCAAGGTTGCCTTGAGATTCTCAAAAGCCCCAGCAGGAAAGCGAGCACACTTTGGCGCGGGGAAGAGATGGCTGTTTGCTCTTCTCATTCCCTCACTAATCTGCAAAACTGCCAGTGGCCAAGCCACCTCCTCGGGGCAGCCTGCTCTTTCCAGGGATGGGGGAGGGCCCAAGGGCCACCGGCCCCAGTTGCCTGACCTCTTGAATCTAGATGAGGCCATGTGACCAAGCCTTGCCAAAGATAAATGAGCAGATGTGCTGCTTGTTACTTTGGGGCAGAAACATTTAGGAAGTGGGTATGCTGTCTTCATCCTCTATTTCCCCTTCCGTCAGCTGTTTCCCAAGGAGCCTGAGGTCAAAGGGATGGTGAAACCACAAGTTGTAAGGAGCCTGATTCTCATAATCATTGCCCAAAGAAAAGTCACCTATTGACCAGGACTATCCATATTCTACTGTTTCAGGGGCCAGACGTTTTATTTCTGTTGTCTCAAGGCACTGAAATTTTGTTAGTATTTATTACAACAGTTAACATTACCCCAACTCATATATTCTTTTCAAAGGAAAGAAAGTCACACATTTTTCAGAAGGTTCTTGAGATCTTTAAGTCATCCAAGAAGTGGAAACATCTGCATGGGTGTGTCTAATATAGGACAGGATTTATCACAGGCACATGTCTGTTCTACTTGCTGAAGTGGTATCTCTGGAGTTTTTGACTTTGGCATGCTTTGGAATTCTGATAACTATTTCTTAAATATGATCAATTACTAGTTTGAGACACTTCCTAGTTTTTGGCATTTTGCTCCTTGACTTCATGCCCCTGTCATGGACATGGGGGACCACAGTGTCACCATGTGCATGCTCATTATTTCTTCCCCAGTGCACACAAGGCATGACATGTGCAATAGTCAACCCTTTCACTGAGAGGTAGACCAGAAAGCCATACCTCTAATAATCCCAAAATTATAAGGCAAATGAACTCATTGCTTAGGTTGCAGGCAGACAAAGGACTTAACAATTCTCAGAAGTGGCACAAACTTAGATAACCAGATTCTAGTCCAGTCATAGGATGTATCTGACTCCAAAATTGAAGTTAGGGTAAATTTTAAAGAAAAGTTCAGGTTGATTAAGCCAACAGTGGTCATCAAAGTCAGAATTATTGTTGTTGTTGTTGTTGTTGTTTTTAACACATCTAAAGAGTCTGCTTGAGTAAGTTTGGAACTAAGCTTGGACAACTGGCACTTTAAACCAATTTCCCATGTGCTTACAATGTACACTAACACTTGAGAACTGCTGTATTAACTGTAAATCGTAACGTATAAGCATCCATGAAAAGGGAGTGTTAAGGCTGATACAAAAATATAAACGCAAGCATTTTGTTCTAACGTTAAATACTAGAAATGGGAAGATACAGCTTTTTAAAGGAGAAAACACATATATTATCTGAGAGAAGCTATCTAAATTACAGGTCTTGTCCTTTTACCATCGTCTTGCCCAGGTACCGTGGCCATATAGAGATAGCACACTCCATTGTAGGTTCTTAGTTGGATGGATAAATTTCTGTAAGGAGATTCTCCATTTCTGAAGCTGTATCAGGGTCCATGATGGTGTTGGCATAAGGATATATCCAGGGAAGGCAGAAGATGGAGTGCCGTAGGGTTGTCCATCCTTTATGGACACATTTCAACCATTCAATGCCAAAGAGATTTCATAGACTCTCTACTTAAAAATCCTAATGCTGGTAGAATAGTCATTAGAGTACAGGTTTGGATTTTCAGGTCTAAAACAGAAGCATTCATACCCATGGTAGAGAGCTGGTCTAAAGGAAAAGATAGAAGAATAATTACCTTGTTCTATGCATTATACTAAACATTTTATTGACAATTTAATGCTTTACCTTCCAAGAGGTAAGTGCCCAACTATATGTAATTTTATTTATATATATTTTATTTATTTATACAATATATATTTATATATATTCTGATATAATTGAGGTGTTAGCACTACCTTCCCATGGAGGAATTAAATCAGTATTTGATAAAAAGTTCTTTCCTAATCCTAGAAATTCATTGACGTGCAGTGTCCTGTCCCTTCTCCTTGACAACACCCTAAAGGCAACATAGTATCAAGGGACATATGTAACAGAGAATAAACAACATATTTCAAATATGCAGAGCCTATACCATAACTTGAAGCCTCATTCTTTATTTTTTTTTACTGCTCCTATTAGGCCCACAAAACCATCACTGCATTTGAATGAGAGGTTTCACTTCTAACACTCCTGAGTGATGTCGAGATTACTAAGGTGTATGGGTGGGTGACTTCCTGATTCTGAAATCCAGAAAATCAGGGTCTTCTGTTCCAGGGACACCATCCATACCCAATGGTTCTTTTCAATATTTATTCCTTGGGAGTCAATATGTTGTAAGCAATTTCAGTGGCTTGTTTATCACATTCTCCTGGTCTGTTACTCCCTTGCTACCCTCTCTTTCCAAACATGCAAACTGCAGGCCCACAGCAATGACAGAATCCCAAAGTTGCTATTACTCATTCTAATGAGGTGCCCTGGTACCTCTCATCCCTCCCTCCAGACACACCATCATTACCTGTGCTCATTTATAAGCATCTCTGCATATTTTCAACAACCCTGCCAAGGCTTGGAGAAGCTCCTCTATGTGATGAAATAATCAGAGAAACAGTGACTTTTCCGGTGGTTAGGCTCAGGGTGAGCACTGCTTGGAAGAACACGCTGTGCTCTTCAGGCGCACTGCTGTGTCAGGGAGCCAGGAATGCAGCTGAGGGTTGCTCTCTAGGGCCAAAGGCAGCGTCAAAGGAATGATCTGAAATGTGAAAAAGAATCAATAATCATTCTTCAAAATCATGCCTTTTCAAACATGGCAAATGTCACTGGTTTTTGGCAACACTACTTGGGATTTATTCTCTCAAAAAAGGGCACCACCACAGGGCTGGAATAAAAAGCCCTGGTATGTTATTCTTTGAAATGGCAAAATGACAGAAGAGCAGGCATGGGAATTCAGATCCAGATGTAAATTAAATGTGCATAATTCCTCGAGGCATTTGCATCCATCTCCCCTTAAGGGCTGTGCTGCTAAGCTAGTGGGTCAGGGTAGGTCTAATGCGGGTGGGGGTGGGGGGAGGACAGGCGGGGTCTCAGCAGAGCCTGGATGCTCTCACACACTCCCACATCCCAGTTTCAAATAAACGTCAAAAGTGGGCGCTAACTTCTCGTTTCCTCTGCCGCTTCTGCCTTACATGCTACAACTCAGTGTTTCACTACTCCCTCCCCTCTTGTCCACTTCTGAACATGTTAATCTCACTCTGATTATTTCACTTCTCTCCTTCCCTTGACCTTGAATCAAGCCAGCTGGGTCACCATGATGGCCTATCCTCTAGTTTCCTGATGCTGAATTCTCCTTGCCACCATGCACCAGTCATGCTTACATCAGAATAATGGGTGCAACACTTAGATCTGATCATACCACACCTCCTGTTGACCTCTGAAGATGTTGGGGGATGATCACCCAACACAGAGTTCAAGCATCTTGAGGTACCTTTTACATCCTTCCCAATGTAGCTCCAATCTTTTTTTTTCAGTGCAGTCTCCTATATGAACCCCCAAATCCCTATACTGTAGCTACAGCCACCCTCCAAATATACCATGCTTAAATGTATGTCTGCTCCCAACTGTCCATGTGGCAGCAACTTGTATCCATCCTTCAAATACCATTGTCTATAATGGAAGACTTCATAGGGATTAAAAGAGCTACAGGTACACATTGTCCAGGATGGATCTCACAGACCAAAGTTGAGATAAAGAAAACAGTTACCAAACAAAAACCCACCCGTATCATATGAACCCATTTATATGAAATTCAAAAACAGGCAAAATAAATTCATGGTGATCAACTAGTAGTTACCTCTTGGAGGTGGGGAGGATTGGCTGGGAAGGGGCACAAAGAAGCTTTCTTGGGATGTTGAAATGCTCCACCCAATATCTTAATCTGAGTGATAATTACATGAGTGTGCACATATGCAATAATTCACTGAGCTATACAATGAAGATGTGTGAACATTACTGTATGTATGTCATACCTCACTTAAAAAGAAAACAAATACCAACAGATAAGTGACATTTTGGAAGAAGCATTTCCTATGTCCAACTGGCCACTGCCACCCAACTCTGCTCATAGAATAATCACTCTCTCTTTTATGTTCCCATTGTCTTTTACAGCTTAATTACAACAGATGGCCCTTATTGGTGCCTCTCCTGTTCTTAGCCTTGGGCATCTTTATGAAAAGGGATTGAATAGCATGTTTCTTCTCCTTCCCAGCACTTAACACAGTGTTTAGTCAAATGTTGCTGAATGAATGCAATAGGAAATCACAAACAGAATTGCGTGGGACCCCTGCAAATGTGGAACCATTCCTGCTATAAACGTCTCCTAGCAGGGCTATGCATTTCTCAACAGGCAGAATTCTAAACTGCCACCCTCTGTCACCAAGGTGTCTGTTAATACACTGCACCGTCTTCCCCAATAAGAAGTTGAGTGAAGGCAAAAGAATTTATACTACGTGATGACATTCAGACCACCCTGCTCTGGGCTAAGAGAGCGCACACAGTGAGGCCTGTCAGCTGCGTGAACATTAGGCTGGTTAGTTGTTTAAAGAAAGCAAAATTAATTTGCAGCTGTCAGTCAGTTGAGCAAGATTTGCTTCACTTCTGAAATTTATTGACAGGCTCTAATAACCAGCACTTAAATTGTCTTTTCTGGAAGCAAACAGTGAAAACCAAAAGCTAGAAATCGGATGATCACCTCTGGTTCCCAGGCAAAACAGAAAGAGGCTATTGTGGTCATATAGTTTTTATAGCATTTTCAAATTTTAATAGACATTTTTGTTATTGGAAGTTTCCCAAATTAGCTTGCTGTTTTTCTTTACTACTGCAAGGTTAATATAGTCTGAGTGTTTTTGGCAAGGTTTACAGCACAGAGAGTGGGGGTAAAATAAGAACTGCGATTGCCTATAATAAAGAGGGTGTTGAAGACTCAGATTCAACAACCATTTTATTGAGGGACTTCTGGTGTTGGGCACTTTGACATATTTTTATTCAACTACTCTTCACCAAAAGAGGGATTTACTAGACCTAACTACAGATGAGGACAATGAGAGTAGTGAGGTAAAATAATTACCCAACATCACACAGTAAGGTTAAAGTCATTTAATATAACTCACACTACATCCTATGATGTCTGGTGAGGTAATACCTTGTGATGTTATAGATTCAGTTTTTAGGAAGACACAAAGTCCGTCCTAGCTTCCCTCAAAACTCATCACATATGTTTACTTGACTTCAATAAGCCAGTCTCCCAGCCCGACATACTTCCTACCATACCAATCAACTCAAGGCAATATGTATCAATAGCTACTGAGAAAGACGCACCTGTTCATCTATTATTTTTGCACACAATAGGGAGTCATGAGGAGAAGAGAATAGCCCTTGCTCTCAAGGAGCGCCCAGTCTACAATTAAGGGACTTGACCACCTCTCCAAGGTGTACAGAAAGTTGGGGTTGGTCTTAGTGTGATGATCTCTGCGCTTGCTACTCAGCAAAGAAACAAGCAGCAGCCTCCTCTGAAGTTGCTAGTTGTTGCCCTTGTGAGTCATGAGCCTTGGATGTCCAAGGGCTGCAGGATCTTGGATCCCAGGGGACAGCTATCTTTGTCTCCTGGACTTCCCGCTGCAGGTTAGACAGCACTTGGATTGCCAAAGGAATTGAGGAGGTAGACAACGCTTGAATGTCAGGGACTTGGTGGGGAGGATGCAGGATTTGATCTCCTCTTGAGGAACGGATTATACCTACGGCAGACAAGAACTTAATGGGGAGAAGTGAGTTGGAGGTTAAAGATCTTCCATTCCACAGAGATTAAGTGAGGACCCAGTGGGTGTTGAGGCTGTGAGCCCCAGTGGGGAAGGTAGATGTAAAAAGTTGTCACTCAGTGTGGGAATGGCCCAAATAAAGACAGGGGCAAAGTGTTACGGGGGCACAGAGGAGGTCACATCTAAACCCACCTGGAGTAGCTGAGAAAAGTCAGGCAAAGAAAAATGGAAGAGCATTCCAAGATGAGACCCTAGCACGTAATCCGGCACACAGGCACTGAAGAATTAGTTGTGTATCTGGAACGATGGGGCTCTGACACAGTTAGAACACAGGTTTGTGCTGCTGGTTGTTTTGAATTGTTTTTCTACTTGTGGGTTTTTTGTTTGGTTATTTTGTTTGATGGTTTATGTGATTTTTCTTTTAAAAAAGTATTCCAAAAGGTGAATTATCTCATTTAAAGATAGGAGATCAGGTCCTATCTATATTAGTCAGCTTTCTCCAGAGAAACAGAACCAACAGAATGGTTGAAAGAGAAAGAGAGGTTTATTTTAAGAAGTTGGCAAATGCAATTGTGGAGGTTTGGTAAATCCAAAATCTGCAGGGTAGGCTGGCAGGCTAGAGACCCAAGGAAGAACTGGTACTACATACAATTCAAGCCTGAAGGCTGGCTGCTGGCAGAATCCCTCCTTGCTCGGGCGGGGGTGGGGGGTGGGTGGTCAGTCTTTGCTCTATTTTGACCTTCAATTTATTGGATGACCCCCACCCACATTATGAAGAATATTCTGCTTTGGGGCTTCCCTGGTGGCACAGTGGTTAAGAACCCGCCCGCCAATGCAGGGGACACGGGTTCGAGCCCTGGTCCAGGAAGATCCCACATGCCACGGGGCAACTAAGTCTGTGTGCCACAACTACTGAGCCTGCGCTCTAGAGCCCACGAGCCACAAGTACTGAGCCCACGTGCCACAACTACTGAAGCTCACGTGCCTAGAGCCCATGCTCTGCAACAAGAGAAGCCACCGCAATGAGAAGCCCGTGCACCTCAACGAAGAGTAGCCCCCGCTGGCTGCAACTAGAGAAAGCCCACACGCAGCAACGAAGACCCAACACAGCCAAAAATAAAATAAATTAATTAAAAAAAAAGAATACTCTGTTTTACTCAAAATGCATCAGTTTAAATGTTAATCTCATCCAAAATAGCCCTTCATAGAAATATCCAGAATAATGTTTCACCAAGTATCTGGGCACTGTGGCCAACCAACTTGACATAAAATTAGCCATCACAGGTCCATAAAGTAAAAAGACATGTTTAGAATTCCCAGGATTTTGTTTTTTATCTTTTGGGTTATACAGAGCCCTTGAAAAGTTTTAATCAAATAATGATTTATAAAATAGGTAGGGTTGCATTGCAAATGGTGCCTAAATTTTTAATTGAACAGATGCTAATGATATTAACTGAGACAAATATAGAAAGAAAAATAGGATTTGGTCACGTTGAGTTTGAAATAGCAGTGTGACAGCCAGGTATAAATATGCAGGAGGCATTGGAAACACAGGCATGTGTGTCTGTGCAGCTTAGAAGATATAAATTTTGAAATTGTTATTATATAGTTGACAGCTAAAATCACACATTTACAGGAGGTAGAGAATGAGAAAAGAGCTGAGGATGGTATTCTGGTATGTACAGGCATTTTATATAGCAAGAGGGAGCAGGGAGAGGGTAAAGGAAGATTAACTCCAAAAAAATACTTAGAATAAATGGTGAATAAACATAAAGAAAAGGTCGCAAAATGCAGAGGGGAGGGACTTCCCTGGTGGCGCAGTGGTTAAGAATCCGCCTGCCAATGCAGAGGACACGGGTTTGAGCCCTGGTCCAGGAAGATCCCACATGCCGCAGAGCAACTAAGACCGTGTGCCACAACTACTGAGCCTGCGCTCAAGAGCCCAGGAGCCACAACTACTGAGCCTGCATCCCACAACTACTGAGCCCACGTACCTAGAGCCCGTGCTCTGGAACAAGAGAAGCCACCGCAGTGAGAAACCCACGTACCGCAATGAAGAGTAGCCCCCGTGTGCAGCCATAAATAAATAAATTTGTTAAAAAAAATGCAGAGGGGAGAATGGACATTGAATTAAAGGAAGAAGAGTAAATTATGAACAAAACAAAGCCACAGTGGTCTTCTTGGTAAACTATTCTAAATACTTGTGGGTATGAAAATATCCCACCTGTAAAGCTGAAGGAGGGAGCCAGAGGGTAAAAGGGAAAACGGTAGATGGAGATGTGAGAACTCTGAACATGAAGAAAGCTGCTACCACTCAACATCAAAGATGAGTGCAAAGAGGAGGAAGAAAGAGTACGCGATACACCGAATAGCAGAGGTGGGATGGAAAAGTTGACACACTGTCAGATGAATCATTTGAAAACAAAATGGTGGAGGAGGTAAAGGGTCTTTTAAAGACCTTAGGGGAGTTTTCTATAACTGAGAGGAAGGCAGAGTTTATTCCCCAGCCCTTCTTTTCCTTCCAGGTGAAAGGTCATCATTAACAAAACACTGCTGGACTCTCTCTGTCCCCCCACTTACTCTTCCCCCATGGTGTGTGCAGGGATTTATCTTCTTGGTAAACACGGAAAGAATAAACTCAGTGCACATGACTCAGAGCCTCCCTCTTCCTCTTAGGAGCAAGCCTTGCCAGCAGAGGGTGCATGCCCTCGACTGCTCTCTGCCATGTGGCCAATGAAGGCGCAGGTCTGTCTATCTAATCCTGGGGATCAGTGTTAGGGCCACGATCTACGAACATCTGCCTTCCTCTCCAGTGTCATTATTATAAGGTAAAAGAAGAGCTATTTTGATATCACTTCTGCTAATTTTTGGTCATAGTGCTCCATAGATTCATCTAACTATGCATAAAGGAGAGATGCTGTTATTAGGCGTTTGATTTCTAACAAGGATTAAAGTAAAGATGAAATGTGCATGTTTCCTCATCCACATCTAGACTGAGATATCGGAGGGCAGAGATGGGCTGTCCTCCCGCTTCATTGCCCATAGTACCTACATGACCCATAGGAAGCACCCAAACACATCAGGTTTAATTAATGATGAATGAAATGTTTCCGAACTTCGACAACCTTCATTTATTCTCTTTCCTAAATGGTTAGGGAGCAGGAAAAGGCAGACAGACAGAACATGACTGTAACGTATACAATACAAAACAAGCAAACAAACAAACAAAACCCAGCGTTCAATATGTAGGAGGAGCTCCTACAAATCAATAAGAAAAAAAGACAGTAATCAGAAAGAAAATGGGTAAGGAAAATAAATGAAGCATTTCACATAAAAGGAAATAAAGTGGTCAATTAACAGACAAAATGATGCTCAACCTCATTCACATCAGAGAATGAAAATTAAGCAACAATAATTCTGTTGTTTCACAAAGATTAAAAAGGTTGATGATATCTAATGTTGGTGAAGATTCAGGGAAATGGGCAATGTCTACTGCACTTTCAACGGGGGTGTAAATCAAGGAAGCCTTCTTTGGCAGGTGATCTGGCAGCAACATCTAAATATTAACTGTGCATATTCTTTTTCCAAGCAACTCCATGAATAAAAATTTATTCTTAAACAGCATGAATACATAATATCAAAAGATATGGGCAGTGGTGATCTTTTCAGCATTGTTAGAAACAATCTTAGTGTTGCTTAGCAGGGGCTGTTTAAACAAATTATGATATAACTATATTACATTATGGAATGCTCCACGGCCAGGTCTCTCAACCTCAGCACTGACATTTCAATCCGAACCTTGATATTTTGAGCTGGATCATTCTTTGTTGTGGGAGGATGTCCAGTGCATTGTAGGATGTTTAGCAGCATCTAAACATGGCCTCTGTCCTTCCTGGCACCCATTTCCCCACAATTGTGACAACCAAACATGCTTCCAGACATTGCCTTATGACAACATGCTTCCAGACATTGCCAAAAGACAGCCTGTGGGCCTAGAGAAAAATTACCTCCACTTAAAAACCACTGTTTCACAGATATACAGAGGAAAGTGCCTAGTAAATATCTCAATATTTTAAATGGTAGGGTTCCAAATCATAGTTTCACACCAGTGGAAGGAGCACGTTACCGAAAAATACATAGAGCACAACATCAATGGCCTAAAAAGATATATGTGGACTTATATAAGCACTGAGTGAGAATAGGATGAGTATAGGAAAATAAACACTAGTCCCCTGTTGCCAGTGGTTTACTCTGAGTGGAGAATAGGAGTTTTTTCTTTTATTTTTTATTGAGGTAACACTGGTTTATAACATTATAGAAGTTTCATGTGTACAACAAGACACGGGAAGCACGGTGGTTCAGTACACTGTAGCACGCACTACAGTGTGCTCACCACCAAAAATTTAGTTTCCGTCTGTCACCATATAGTTGATCCACTTTAGCCATTTTAACCTTCCCCCCACCCCTCCCCCTCTGGTAACCACCACTCTGTTCTCTGTATCTATGGGATTGCTTTTGTTTGATTTGTTCATTTTCTTAAAAAAATTAAGAAAATGTTTTAGTGCATCTAACTAAAGGAAGTTAGAAATTGCATTCCACTACAAGTAACAGAGCCTTGAAAATAGTGATTTGAACATGTCCAAAGGCAGGCAGTCTAGGGTTGGACTGTGTCTTCCAAGACCAAGGTCCTATATTTGATCGCAGGTAGGCTTATATGTCCAACACCTAGTGCTCACGGGATGGCAGCTTTACCGTGAGCACCAAGTCTTCCTTCCAGGAAGGGGGAGGACAGTGGGCACCAGGTAAGCTGAACTTACCCCCTCCACATACATGTCATTGGCCAGAACTATGTCACATGGCCACATTCATCTACAAGGAATGTATTTTTTTTAAGCTGGCATATTACCAACTTGGACACAATCGATGTAGGCTTCTAATAATACTGCCACACTTGTAAACCTCTTTGAAAATGAAGAAGGGAGGGGAATGGAAAGACGTGAAGGAAGAAAGGGATGAGTGTAGAAGGAAAGATAAGATGGACATAGACCTTGAAGACAGTAGACTTGGGTTTGAAACCTGCTGTCATCACTTCCATATTTATTGATGAAAGTCAAATTGGTTACTTAGAGGCTGCTTTCCCAACTGTAAAATGCCTATCTTACAAGGTGGCTATAAGGATTAAATAAAATTAGTTTTTGTAATATGCTTAAAACAGTGATTGCACACAGTAAGTGCAAAGAAAAGTGGATTTTCTTCTTCTCCCTAGAATACCTACAGTCTATTAAATATTAAAACATACAGGGGAACTTCCCTGGCGGTCCAGTGGTTAAGACTTCGCCTTCCAGTGAGGGGGGTGCCAGTTCAATCCCTGGTTGGGGAGCTAAGATCCTACATGCCTCGCGGCCAAAAAACCAAAACAGAAACAATATTGTAACAAATTCAACAAAGACTTTAAAAATGGTCCACATCAAAAAAAATCTTAAAAAAGAAAAAAACACGCAAGTGCACACACTTGGTTCTCTGTTTCATGGATGTCATATTGGATTATAGTGAGAGCTTCTGCTCTTCAAGGGCAGGGACTTTGGCATCCTGTGGGATCCCCTAAAAGATATGCATGTCTTTTATACCACATCCACATTCACTGGACACCATGTACCTTCTGCCCTGGACACTGGGCAGGGCTGATGACACAGTGATTCTACACAGAGGTGAGGCTGGACCTTCAAAGTGAGATCCCAGTGAAGGTAAAAGATGACTATTGTGAGGGCAAGTCTCCCCAGCACATATAAACAGGACTGACCTTCAGGATCTGGGTTGGCTATGAGGCTACAGAGACTCAACATGGGAAACGAAGGACAGAGAGATGCTCAGAAAGGAACAGAGGGAACCATGTAGTCTTCGCAAGGTGGAAATTCTGCTGAGTGGAAATTGTGTTTATGTGGTATGGGTAATCATGGAGGGCACCAGAAACCCTGGTGTGCATATACATACACACACACACACACACACACACACACACACACACACACACTTTTCTAAGGCTGGAGAAATCCCCCTGATTATTACCCCTCTTAGACTACCCACTTCAATTCCACGCCCAAACACAGCCCCCATCTCCACCCTCTCCTCTCATTAAGTGTGCTCTCCTTTTGGACATCCCAGTCTCTGTCATGGGTTCACAACTGCTCTTGGGTTCACAACTGAGTCCCCTCTGACTCACCCGCCAGTCATAAAATCACCTGCCAATCTTGCCTTTCACAAGACTTCCTTCCTTTGCATTTCCACGGCCATCACTTTAAGGTCTGTGGATGATTTACCCAATCTCCTTACAGTTCTCCTCACATTTCATCTCTACCTCCCCGTCACCACGCAAAACGTTGTCTATTAATTTCTGAAACACAGTTCTTTTATTACGTAATGCAGCAGTACATTTATTTTCTAGGTAAGTAAACTAAGGTATAGAGAAATGAAAGACCTTGATGTGGTCTCTCTAGCTCCAAAGCTACATGATTTTTCCCCATAATACCACAGTGTCCCTCAGGCAGCAGGAAAATCTCCTCCCCATGCTTCTGGAAGGTGGCTGACTTCCTGCCTTGCTCAACAGCTTCCTGCCTGTGTCTCAGCTGCTTTAGCATCACTGACAACCAAGCCCTCTACTGAGATCCCTGCTGGAATCTGTAGTGAAGCCAACATCAGGTCAGTATGCCAGTTACTCGGCAGTAGAGTCAGGGAGGGATGAGTGCCAGTGCCTGTAACTTCTGTGCTTTAATATTCATTTAACTTTGTAGAGAGTAATTATATTCCACTCATTCTTCACCAGCTGGTATTTACTTCATCCTCCATCAGGTATCAACAGAGCATGGGACTACAAGACAGAAATATTACTCTGGCAAACATAAATATTTCATTTTTCACACCACAAATGTGTTGATGATTTATTAATTAGCCTAAAGGCTGCTGCCTCTGTAGAGCTGAAAATGAAGCCTTTCTGCTCTGTGGATTGGGTCTGTTTGGGGCACAGTGTCTGTGGGTGATGCTTAGCCAGGAACGTGGCCCAAGTTTGGCAAACAGCCTCTGGAATGCCCAGTCCAAACTTTGCAGGCCCAGCTTTGGGTTTTGACTATGCACAGAAGCCCTGCAGAGAACTTTCCCAGCCTCAAAAGTATTTTATCTTTGCCTTTCCAGAAAATGTAGCTGGGACCAAAGCCAACTGGTCTACCTACCAGCTGGCTACTAAGATGAGGCTGCTGACCTGCTAAGGGGGTCACTACCTGCCTTTGACCCAGCTTTTGAGGTTACAGGACTCATCTCAGGGTTAGATATTCAGGAGACCCAATGGAGCCTCCCCTTGAACTTTAGCCACAAATGTCAGTCAGTGACAGGGCTCAGAGTCCTCTCTTTCATAACTGTCTGAACACTATGAGAGGAATAGCTATCCTAGGGGTGAAGCACTCATGTGACAGAGGTCCACTCCAACTGGGACCAACACACCCACCCTATGCAATTCCCTGAGCTCTCTGAAGAGACTTTCATCTGGGTTCTGAATAAGTCATAAACTGTTAAAATGAAGAGTAAAAACAGAGCCCAAAACATCAGCTTTGTTGTTGATAAAGCTAAATGAGAGGCCACAATTTGGTGTCAGGTCCAAGTGGTCTGCCAACCCTTCACAATTGTTTAGGGCAGTGGTTCTCGGGGTGGGGTGGTAATGCAATTTTGCAGTATCTGAGACATCTGTGGGGATGCTATGGGTGTCTAGCAGGTGGAGTCCAAGGATGCAGCTAAAGATCCTACAATGCACAGGAGAGCTCCTACTAAACCCCACACCAACCCTAACACAAAATCATCTGACCAAAATGTCAATAGTGCTGAGGCTGAGAAAACTTGGGCTACACTTGTAGGCAGCACATCTGCGGTAAACATGAGTCTGTAAAGTAGACACACTTACACAGGTCATCCCACTATTCCTGGGGAAGAAGAAAGAAGAATGATAACCCATATACCATGCTCAGAATCTCTGACAGATTGTCATTGAGAGATGCAGTGGTTGTTGTTCTCTACCCAAGTAACTTATTCTATCTTCATAGGTAGGAGTAAAGGGTGGGGCAGGAGGCCAAGAGCATTCTTGGGAAAATCTCCCTCAAAGATACCAGGAACAAGGGAAACACTCTCCCTCTTAACAGTATCCATCCTCAGACTCTAGCCAGACATGTAGATGAACTTCAAACACCAGCAGGTGATCAATGTAACAATCAGGAAGACATCCTGCCCCGTTCCCTAATTTTAACGTGCTTCCCCTTCGTTGTCCAGCCTCAAACTCTTGGCTTCCTAACCTGACTCAGATATCTGTCCTTGGCTCCACTGACTTGCCCCAAACCTTACCCTGGACCTCAGCTTGATGATCCGACTCCTTTCTCCTTCTGGGGCTTATGATCATTTTTCTGACTCCTCATGTATAACTGAAGCCATAGACTCTATATGTAAAACTGAACCGGCCCCTGGCTAGGGATATCCCAGTAAAAGGGTGAGAAATCCATACATGGAAGGTTCCTGGGTTGGACAAAGTTCTTGATATTAAGGAAAGATAGCAATCACTGGGTATTTACTCTGTTTCAAGACTCTCCCAGTACTTTATCTATTTTCTAACTAACAGCATTACACGCATTGCACACCCCTAGTACCCCCGTTGTACAAATGAGGAACACAAGGCAAAGGCTGAGAGGATGCAATTTTCTCAAGATGGCATGGCTAGTAAGTAGCACATAAGGATGAGAATTCAGACCGTCTGGCCCCAAATCTGCCTTTGCTAACCACTACCCTACACCATGCCGGGGGATGGACATGAGAAAATGAAAGACAACTTCAGTGTGGGGAATGCATGTCTAAGTTACACACAGGTCACTAAACAGAGACAAAGGGGACCTTAAGTAAGAGAGGAAGTTTCCCCAGAGAGGCAGTGTTTGAGGCTTGATAAATGAGGGCTATTTCGAGGGCTGGGGGCAGTCTTTGGTGGGGCTCTTCTCGCAAAAGCACGAGAACAACAGAGGAACAGTAGCAGTTTGGTCTTGCTAGCTGAAACATGGATCGTGAAGACAAGCACTAAAGTGGAGCAGCTGGTGAGGCAGGCACAGTCTAGATCACAGGGGACCTTAAGACACTGCATAAGCGTCTGACTTTTTCCAGAAGGCAGTAGCAGAAGGCCACAGGTCATCTGTGTCTTAGAGAGGCTCCTCTAAGCCCTAGTGTGGTAAACAGGTTGTGGGGTGATATTGGTCAACTAGGCCCAACAAAAAAGTTCTTATGATAAGGCCTGAACCAAGTCAGGAGCATTTGGGCATGGGCAACAGCAGACAAATAAGAGAGGTATTTAGAGGGTGAAAACCTTTTGGGGTTTGAGTAAAGTTAAAAAACAAAATTTCTGTTTAAGTAAAGGGAGAGTTTCCTAACAAACCTAAAACCTCATAATAGCAAAGTTCCAGCACAGGGCACAGCCATCGATGGCCCAGGCCACAAGTAGGAAGGAGAGAATTCCCTAATGGTGGCAGCAGAATCCATTCAGCATATTGGGTTGGCTAAAACGTTCGTTCCAGCTTTTCCGTAAGATGTTATGGAAAAACCCGAACTTTTTGGCCGACCCAATACATCAAAAAAGCTCTCCCTTCACCAGTGGCCCTGTCCACACAGTTGTCAGGCTGGAGCCACAGGCCTCAAGATGAATAACCCACAGCCTTTACATTGGCCAATGTAGCTGGAGAAGCATGGACTGAATTGAACTAAATGAGCAATTCCTAATTCTTATTTTAGTGAATAAGGAACATCATCCAATAAAATTAGGCATCATTCAAAATGATTAACACTAGCAACTTCCCGTGAAATAATTTAACCCACTTGATTTAGGGAATCTGGAAACCTTCCATAAAACCATTATCAACATATAGATAGTTTTCATTATTATTAATAAGAATCTGGTTTAGGCAAGTTGCATTAAAAAATGCTTTATGCATTAGTATTGAAGCAGATGACATTCTTGGAGATGGCTGATGAAGCCTCTATTTACAGATGCTGCATCAAGGTTGTATGCAGTCTGTGAGATGACCAGCCTCCCGCTATGGGTGACAAAGTCCATGCAGGTCACAAGCATTTTTGAGAGGAATCTGTGGCAGTCAGCCTCAGCAGAACCATTTCCTGTGGGAAAAGCCAACGAATATTTGTGGACCTGGGAGTACCTGAGAACTCAGGCTCCAGGTCAGTTTTCCTATGCCAATTCTACTAAATTCTAATAATAATTTGTTAAATGAGATGCCTGTGTATCAAGTTTATTTCTGATATGATAGGTTGATGTTAAAGCAGAAATTGGAAATCCTTTTCTTTATATTCCTCTAGGTGTATTTTTTTTCCATCTCATTTATTTTTAAGCATTTCTAAAAAAAAGAAAATTTCAATGTAATAATAAAAAATGTACATCTTCAGAGGAAGTAAAGTAAATGTACAAGAAGTGTCAATGTCTTCCTTATAAAGTAGAATGACTATCATCTCAGAGCACATATTTATCTTACCTTCTGTTGAGCTTTGAGGAAAATGAATAATCAGGAAGTGAAGAGGAGGACAGTGCACCAGATCACTATGGATCCTTTCTTCAAGAGGTTATAAAGAGACACTTGTTCAGAGACTCATATAGTAACACAAAAAGATGAATTCCTAATGGCTGAGCAGTTAAATATTTTTAAAATAAAGCAATAGATCCCTAAAAAATAGAACTGTATATTTATTCAACCTCTGCAGGGAGGACGTTTGAAAACTAAGATTCAATAGAAGAGATGACAAAGGAAAAAAAAGACAATTCTGACTACCTCAAAGTAAATATCACATGTAAAATAAAAACTTAAAAGGCCAATAAGAATTTGGAAAGTATTAATTTATTGATATATTTATCATACACAAATCTCAAAGTTGATATCTAGTTGATATCTAGGGTGTCTAGTAGCATCAGTGATGAACCAAAGGTAACATTAAGTGAAGAGAAGTGCTTGAATGTGGTTATTCAGTCAGGTATTAACTACATAATTGCAATACTGGTACACGAGTCATTAGACATATTGCTACATAAAAACAAAAGCCTAGATGTTTATATTTTGGGTGGTCTAGGAAGCAGATGACCTGATGAATGCAATTGTTGAAACTACTAAAAGTTCTTGGCAAATAGAGCAAAAATTATGTTTACATTTATCAATGATATTGATTTAAAAAACAAAATAAACAAACAGGAAACCTCCAGCTTGATAGAAGAAATGGCAAATAGTCTCTAGAGCAAAGAAAATTCAAAATAAGTGTCAAAGAATTTAAATATATGAAGTTTCAAGGAATGATATTTCTTGGTTAAAGATGAAAGCAAAACGCATACGGTAAAAATCATGAGTGAAGGACAGAAGAAACAACATAGACAAATCAGATCAGCAAAATGTCTAATATTGGAATTATCAACTTAAAAATGTAAGCTTAAAGGAAAAAAATTGAAACTGTGATTGAAGGTCAGAAAAATATAGAATATAACCAAAATAGATTTTTCAAATTATCAAATTGAGATTCTAGAAGTGGAACAAAGTCAGTAATGAAAATTTAAAAATTCAATAACTAAGTTCAACAGCTAATTCAACAAAGCTGAAGAGTAAAATAAAGGATAGGATCATATGAAATTATAAAGAATGAAGAACAGTAACAAAGACACAGATAATTGGAGAGAAATTTTAATAAACATTCAAGGTTAAAAAGCCTAACACAAGATCTGTTGGAATTGCTGAGAAAATGAGAGCTATTGAGAGAGAGAATTTATTTGAAAGGAACAGCTACAGTAGTCAAGATGATGTGATACTGGGGTAAAGACAGACAAATTAAAGAGGCCAGAAATACACACACACAAATATGGACAACTAATTTTTGACATGATGCAAAGGCAATTCAATGGAGAAAGTATAGTCTTTTACAAAAAAATGGTGGTGGAACAATTGGATGGCCATATGCAAAAAAAAAAAAAAACCCCAAAACCCTTTAGTCCATACCTCCCACCACATACAAAAATCAAAGGGATCATAGACCTAAAATGTAAAACTTAAACTATACAATTTCTAGAAAGAAAACACTGGAACAAACCTTTGTGAACTTAGGTTAGCTGAAAGTATCTTAGATATAACACCACTATAGATTTTTGTTCCCCCAAATACGATATGCTGAAGTCCTAATCTCCAATACCTCAGAATGTGACTTATTTGGAAACAGGGTCTTTACAGGGGCAACTGAGTTACAATGAGGCCATTAGGGTGAGCCCTAATGTAATATGATTGGCGTCTTTATAAAAAGGAAACATGGACAATAGAGATAGCCATGCACAGTGGGAAGACTTGGAGAAAAGATACGGGGAGAATGACATGTGAAAGCAGAGGATTGGAGTGATGCAGCTACAAGCCAAGGAATGCCAGAGATTGTCAGCAATTACCAGACACTAGGAGAGAGGCATGGAACAGATTCTCCCTCACAGATCTCCAAAGGAAGCAACCCTGCTGACACTTTGATTTCAGAGCTATGAGATAATAAATTCCTGCTTTTGTAAGCCAGGTTGTGGTGCTTTGTTACAGCAGCAATAGGAAAGTAATACAAACACCATAAACATAATTCATAATTTTTTAAATGATGGTAAATTGGATGTTATCAAAATTAAGAACTTCTGCTCTTCAAAAGTATTTGTTAACAGAATAAAAGGATAAGCACAGACTAGAAGATATTTGCTAATCATATATCTGATAAATGATTTATATCCAGAATATAAAGACGTCTCAAAATTCAATAATAACAGCCCAACAAAATAAAAACAACCCAAAAGAAAATGGGCGAAAAGTTTAAAGAAAAAAAAAAAAAGATGTACAATGGCAAGTAAGCATATGAAGAGATGCTCAACACCTTAGTCTCTAGGAATTGTAAACTAAAATTACAATGAGATACGACTTCACACCTATTAGAATGGGTAAAATTTAAAAGACTGATCATACCAAGCGTTGGCAAGGATGTGAAGCAACTAAACTCCTATACATAGCTGGTGGGAATGTAAAATGGCACACTTTGGAAAACATTTCTGCAGTTTCCTAAAAAAGTTAACAAACACTAATTTATGATTCAGTCATCCCATGCCAAGGTATTTACCCAAGAGTAATAAAAGCATATAAACATATAACTTATATCTGAATGCTCATACAGCTTAATCTGAAATAGCCAAAAACTGGAAACAACCCAAATGGACATCAGCAGATCAACAGATAAACAAACTGTTTCATATCCATACAATGGTATACTACTCAGTAGAAACAGGAATGAACTAATTTTACACACAACAGCAAGTTTTTAAATAATTAATGTAAGTGAAGAAAAGCTTGACATAAAAATTATATACTTTGTGACTTCATTTATATATAATTTTAGAAAATGCACATTAATTTATAATGACAGAAACTCAATTAGTGGTTTCCTAGGAATGGAGAGGAAGGGCTGGGAGGGGCATCAGGGAGGGATTACCAAGGTGCATGAAAAAATTTTTTTGGAGGTGGATAATGGATATTTATTATCACGATAATTTTGATAATTTCATGGGTGTATACATCTGTGAAACTTATCACATTATATACTTTACATGCAATTTATTATATGTCAATTATACAAAAGTATAATATTACAGAGTGTAACTTTATGTGCATTTTTTATGCCAATTATACAAAATATAATGTCAATTATACAAAATCATAATTAAATTGGATTTAACCCCCCAAAATATAAGGGAATAAAGACATGTTTATATTTTAGTATCTTCTTTTATAATAACTATAAATTGAATATAACCTTTAAAAATTGTGAATCACTATGTTGTACATCTGAAACATATAATACTGTACGTCACCTGTACCTAAATAAAAATTTAAAAATTTAAAAATGTGATAAGATAAATAAGAGGTAGAATAAATGCAACTTTGTAGATGAATGGTCAGCCTCTGGACAGAAACAGACTTGGATTCATAATCCTGAATCAGCTACTTACTCATACATGTGACCTTGCTCAATTAAAAAAAAAAAGAAGAACATTGGAGGAAACAATATGGCATTAAAGCACATCAGGATACCAAGTGGAGCACAAATGTATTAATTATCATTGTGGTCCGTGTCCACATTGTACCTGACTCTGTGAAAACATAACGTGACTGATCAGGATGCGATGATGTCTTTCATTCCCTGTCATAGGGCTGCCACTGAGTACTGCTCCGGTCTGATCATCAAAACTACAGCCATGAAGAATATATCATCATCTTGCCAGAAGACAATTTACCAGTGACTAGTTCTTTTCCATGAATGTTTTTGGTCAGTTTATATTTGAAAACAATGTGGTGAATCACAATATAAATAGGTTTTATAAGCTTGCTCAAGGTAAGATCCTGGTAGGATACAGGGTTTAAAAGAATTTTCTGTTTTTTCACTATAAAATTAATTTTTAATCACAATTTACACAGTATTTGAGTTAATATTCATATTATACCCATATTCACTATTGACTCACAAAAATTCTTAGTTATACTGACTTTCTATTTCCCCCCTTTTTTCTTTTAATTTTAAGATCTATTTGATATAACTGTCCCTAATACACATCACATATTTCATAAAAGTTGGTATCCTTACAATGTTAAATAAATAAAACTTCCCCATAAAATAAAAATTGTATTTAATATATAATAAATATTAAAGATAAAATATCAAATAAAAATTGCATCAATGACCATAGAACAATTAGAAGGGAATGTCTCTTAAAATTATGGAAATTTTTTTTCTTTTGAGCTTTCCAACTTTTATTTAATGAGTATATACTATATTTATAGTGAAAGCAGTATCCTACAAATCTCAAAGTCTTAGGTTAAATTATTGTAGCGTGTGATTAACTGTTTTTTGATCAAGCATTACTTTATGATGTAGATTATTGAATAATACAGAGAAATGGAGCTAAATTACTTTTATTCCTTGTGTCAAAGTATAATGTTCCACTAAAATGGCCAATTGGGTATCAGATGATTTGCTTCATAGGTCCACAAAGAGTGCAAAGTCTCCTAAAATAGCCCCTAAACAGCAAAATGTAGGCCAGAACATCAAAAGGGATGCATCTGATGAACTGCATATGACATAATGTAAAATTCATAAATGGAAGCTATCTGATTCTAAAAATACTTGAAATACTCAAAAGTAGCCAAACAAATCAAAATATTTCCAAAGGGATGCAAGCACTCACTCTAATAAGTGTAACACTCTGTATATTCCATAACATGCATTTCATTGTGTAAATACGGATTTTGAGTGTCACTAGGAAACTTTCGATTAACCAAATTCGTGCCCATCATGGTGATGCCAGTGGGCTGGGAAGACCCACTGCCAGCACAAAGACACTTGGCAGAAGCCAAACAAATGTCTGAATGGAAAGAGAAGAGGCACCAGGTTTAGCTGCCCTGGGAGGGAAGTTGACAAGAGGAAGAAAGAGTCTCAGAAAATGCAATCAGTAGACACTCAGTGCTAATATGTGTCATATATAGTGAATAAGAGATCATTAAGAACATGCAGCTAAGAGAAAGAAACAGAAATAAACAATATCATTGTAATATTATAAGCTCAGTATCCAGGTCTGTAAGAAGAGCAAACGAAGCTTAGAAGAGGTATTGGCATATCTGCTTTGAACACTGGGGGATAGAGTTGGGGGTCAGTGAGGAGCTGCCCAGAAAAAGGCATATTTTCGGAACTTAAACCTGAGTAAGATTTTTGTCAAATAGAGAAAAGGGGGAAAAGAATGATAAGGAAAATTGAAAGGGTGTGACTTGCTTATAAAATCAAAAATCCCTTTTCAGTACCAGAGTTTAAATACTTCAGGTGAAAAGTGGCAAATGCGAGTTCAAAGTTAGTTAGAGACAGTGTTTGGAGCTGAGAGAATGCAGGGCTGCATAGCTGTAACTTCTTCCTTAGGCATCAGAGACTCCATGAAGGTACTTTCGTTGTTGCTGTTGTTTTGTTTATTTTTTTAAGAACAGAAATGAAACATGATCATTATTTTTCAAAGAGCTTTGAAGAAAGGAGTAAAAATGGAGGCAGAAATTATTGTAACAGTCCAAGTGAGAGATGATAAGGGACTGAACTGAAGCTCTGTTACTAAGGAAGGACTATAAAAAGACTTAAGAAACATTTTGAAAGATGAATAGTCAGGGCTTGGTTCAAAACTGACTGTGAAGGTGAGAGAGAAAGGGCAGTAGATAAGGACTCTGAAAGTTCTAATTATGACAACCCAGCAGATGGCAGTATCATTAACCCAGATACAGAATGCAGGAAAAAGAGCTGGTTTTTAGGAAGCAGATAATGAGTTTAGCTTTGGACATGCTGATTTGTATGTTCCTCTGGTATATCCAGAACTGTAGAAAATGGAAATAGAGGTCTGGAAATTAAAGGTGAGTTTTGAGTTAGTGAAATAGATGTGAGACTCAAGAGTCCAGGGCTGGTAGTTAAAGCTCTCAGAGAGGATGAGAGACTAATAATCAAAACAGGATATATGTGTTTGGGTGCTCACTGTGTGATCACTTTACATATATCCTTTTATTTAATTCTTACAACGACCCCATACGTTAGGTACTGTAGTTGCTTCTCCTATCCACAAGAAGCTGATTCACGAAGGGGTTAAAAGCTTGTCCAAGAATAGAAGTGACCAAGCTGGGATTCACAACCAAGTAGTCACAGCACAGATGCTGTGACTGTAAATGACAAGGAGGATCACGGATATTTGGGGGGCAAGTCTAGGAAGAGAGACCAATGGACATCACAGAAGATAACCAAGGAGAGTGTAATGTTAAGAAAAGCAAAGGATGAGAAGGTTTCAAGGCAAGAGCAACCCACAGGGTCAAACACTGCAGAGAAGTCTCGGATGCCTGAGTAGGGGGTCGGGGCCAGAGAGCAGTCTTCTGGGAGGAGATGGGAAAGGAGGCTAGACTGCAGGGGCCTCTGGTGGCCATAGGAGTGAAGGGACAAGAACAGTCAGAGCAGAAGACTTTTCCAGAAAGGAGAGAAAGGAGGCAACAACTTGATTGGTAACAGAATGGAGGAGAGATTTATGGCATTTTCAAAAGCAGGGGTTGTCCTGACCTACATGTCTGTCTTGACTCAGATAAAAAAGCTGAAGTCTGCAAAAGGGGATCACAGCCTTACCACCAAGCTTGTCTGAATACACTTTAGGTTAACATAATAGGTCAAAGGGAAGGCACTAGTGTTTAGGGTCGCAGAAGCAGGAACTCCGAAAGGTTGAAGGAAGCCCACTAAGACGGCCCCCGCCAGAGTGATCTTGGGTGCCACAGCCAGGAGGAAGCAAGGACATCGGCATACAGAATGAACAAAGGACACCCAAGACCTTGAAGCGGCACTCACCTAAAACTGCCTAAATGGTGGGGTCTGGGAATCCAGATTTAGCAATGGACTGAGGTGAGGAACATGTGGTTGGGGGAGGTCTTAGCATCCCCCAAGACAGAACCCTCTTCTTAAGATGACTAATGTCCTTCTAAGCTTCATATTATTCCAGGCTTTGGAGTTTTTGTGCATCCCCCCGCTTCACTGAATTAATATGCAAAAGAATCTGTCTGTGCTGGGGCACGAGAACACTGGAGGTTACTGGTTCTCAGGGTCCAGTATGGCAGAGGCAGCAGCCAAGCCAGAAGGACATGCAGAGAGCCAAACACAGAATTCACGATTCTAAATATAAATTACTGGGAAGTCAGAGGTGGCCAAAGACTGACAGAGCCTTCCTCTCTTTTTCAGTGAACTTGGGTCTTGCGTGTAATTCCCACACCCGTGAACTTTCTCCTAGAAAATGACAGCTAAAACCTCCATTTGGCACCACAGGGCAAGGAAGACATGGGCCTTTAATAGCGGGAAGGAAGGAGCTCTCTGGCCCTGCTCTTCGAATCAACCTACTCAGTACTTAGAAACCCACGTCATCGCAAATCAGCCAGGTACATGGGACCTTAGACAATGGAATTCTGCGGCCACCTTCTATTTGCCCACCCTAACTCTTAACTCTTGACATTCTAGGTTCTCTAAGATCCCCTTTCTCCCAACTAGCCTTCCAATGCTTTTCCAAGGATATCACTTTTATGCTATCCCTACCTCTTACCTGACAGCCATGTTTAGAATTGCCTATCTGAATTAAACTCCATGATTTTCAAACAACATAAATTTAGTATGTGCTTTCTGGTCCCTGAAAGATAACTGAAGATAAAAGATGTGCCATTTTCCATCTGACTCCAGGGCCCAACTAGCCAAGCTCATCTCTTGCCTGGTTTTCCACCAAGGTGAGCATGAACAGACAAGAAAATAAATCACAAAAGCTTGGGGATGGGGCGTGTATCCTTCCCTGTCAACTGTCCTGAATGATTCTCTTTTCTCTTCCCCAGCCGAACTACGTTGGGAAGCCTTCTGTTGTCACTCATCATCTTTGATTTGGAAAGAACAGAACCATTTTGCATAATACATGGGTCTCCCCTAAATTATAAATATGCTGTGACTTCAAATTTTCCCCACTGCCTCTGTCTATACCTTAATATCAGCTTAAAGCTTGTCTTCCCAGACTCAGGAAGATGAAAGGAAAATTAGATGTGGCAAGATCAGAAGTCAGAGCAAGGAAGTAACCACGTGTCCTGGCCAGCTTCTAAGATGTATGAGAACATTCGACTTAACTAGATTCTCCCACAGCTCATATGAGTCCACTCTTCTGCTTCATTTGCTTCTTCAGTGGCTTCCAATGAGTCCGCTGCTTCCTGAGAGCTGGAATCTTCCCAGGTTTGCCCCATTCTGTGCCCTGTCTCCCAGGACCCTGTTCAGCCTGAATCCTGACCCATGCACTTAACTTGTTGGGATAATTAGGAAGGATTCTGATTCAACTCAGTGGCTTGCTCTACTGGAAGCCAACTTTTTAAATGGCTGCTGGATTGGTGTGGTTGTTTGTTTGCAGTATAAGATTTCATAATATCAAATCATATCTGGGTTCCAATAAAAAACAAACATTTTAATACCCTTTGCCTTCTGCTGTTAGGTTAAACTAAAGCAGGGATAGATTTAGAAAAAATAAAGAGCTCAAGGTAATAGCTGGAAAATAACTTCAGCCACGCAGTTTTGCCAAATGTCCTGACATCCACTTCTGCTCAATGCAGTGATGTTGGGTCATGGGTTTTCTCACCTTGCATGTTGCATATCTCCTATGCTTGTTGAAAAGTCAGGCTGCCATTGAGGGGTTCCTGCTTCTCTGTTTGTTTGTTAGTTTTTCCTGGTTCAGGTCCAAAACAAATCTACTCTTAGAAATAAGGCCAAATAGTAAACAGTTAGGTGGTATAATTCCTGAGAAGCCAAGTGGTAGGATAAGGAGCTATTGTCCCTAATCTAAGAGTAGTAAAGGCAGTATCCAGACACTCTGTCCCCTCCTGCTTATCCCCACTGTTACCTCTAAGAACTTACTACAAGGATCCCTACAGTATCCCAACAGCTCACTCTTGGCAATGACACAGTGCTTTCAAGCCCACTGGTTCACTTTGTCAATGGGAGGGATCATTTCAGCCAAGGAAACCAAGGCATAGAGTTTAAAAATGTGTTTTGGAAGCTTGTCTTCATTAACACCCATGGAGAGAGCCTCATGCTGTCCTAAGATCATGTTCCCTGTTGTTGAAGGGGCTTATTAGATTCATGAACTTCCTAGGTATTTACTGGCTGCATACACACTTTTTAATTTAATAATAAACAACCAGGGTACAGGGACTTGTTTCCTTTATCTTATATTCTACAGTACTTTGCAGGCACTATGTACTAAAACTTGGTTCTCAAGTTCAGTTGAATTGAACCTAGCACCATATTCTGCATGCTTTTGTTTGCTTGTTTGTTTTCTTCTGGTATACTTTATTTTTTGTTTATTTGTTTATTTTTATTGAAGTATAGTTAATGTACAATATTCTGTTAGTTTCAGGTATACCACAAAGATTCAGTTTTATATATATGTATTTTTTTTTTGATTCTTTTCCAATAGAGGTTATTACAAGATATTGAATACAGTTCTCTGTGCTATATAGTAAATTCTTGCTGTTTATCTATTTATATTTGACAGTATTTGTTAATCCCATACTCCTAATTTATCCCCCTCCTTCCCCTTTAGTAACCATAAGTTTGTTTTCTATGTCTTTGAGTCTGTTTCTGTTTTGTAAATAAGTTCATTTGTACTGTTTTTTAATTTATTTTTGGCTGTGTTGGGTCTTCATTTCTGTGTGAGGGCTTTCTCTAGTTGCGGCAAGCGGGGTCCACTGTTCATCGCGGTGCATGGGCCTCTCACTATCGCAGCCTCTCTTGTTGAGGAGCACAGGCCCCAGACGCGCAGGCTCAGTAGTTGTGTCTCACGAGCCTAGCTGCTCCACGGCATGTGGGATCTTCCCAGACCAGGGCTCGAACCCGTGTCCCCTGAATTGGCAGGCAGATTCTCAACCAGTGCGCCACCAGGGAAGCCCTGTACTGTTTTTTAGATTTCACATGTAAGTGATATCAAATAATAAATGCTGGAGAGGAGAAAAGGGGAACCTTCCTGCACTGCTGATGGGAATGTAAATTGGCATAGTCACTATGGAAAACAGTATGGAGATTCCTTAAAAACTAAAAATAGAGTTGCCATAAGATCCTGCAATCCCACTCTGGGCATATATCTGGAAAAGACAAAAACTCTAATTCAAAAAGATACATGCACCCCAATGTTCACAGCAGCACTATTTACAATAGCCAAGACATGGAAGCAACCTAAGTGTCCACTGACAGATGAATGGATAAAGAAGATGTAGTATATATATAATGGAATATTACTCAGCCATAAAAAGAATGAAATAATGCCATTTGCAGCAACATGGATGGACCCAGAGATTATCATATTAAGTGAAGTAAGTCAGAAAGAGACAAATATTATATGATATCACTCATATGTGAAATCTAAAGGACAGTACATGCTTTCTCTATGTAATAGTCTAATTGCAATGTGTAAGCCTCCACTCATCAATCAGATCCCAGTTTTCTCAAGGCATAAAAATCTATCTTTTCCTTCATTCTGTGCAGTTCTAGGTACACACCGTAAGAATTTCTGGGTGAACTGAAATAAACAATCTTTATATTTGACTTCTATAGAAGTTGTTTTTTTGTTTTGTTTTGTTTTTGTTTTGTTTTGTTTGTTTCTGGGTTTGTTTGCTTTTTGCCTTAATAGGAAGAAAATGTTTACATTTTTTACTTCCTTGATCCACTGAGGATTCCCCACCCTCCATCCTTTAAAGTTGAGTGTTGTATGTGCCATGTGAAGAAATTAATCAGAATCTTCTCCTCTTTAACAAGCCTCCTACTGTAAAGGTATGTATTCCTAGAAATTTATTTGTGTTTCTCCACCTATCTCAGGGTGCTCATATAGGTCAGGTGTTCTGCAAATTATTTGGGTTGGTGGGAGATAACGCTTGTGCTCATTTACTGTGAGTCTTCTGGGGTGGGAAATAGCACTTGGATATTCAGTGTCCTGCTCAATACTTGACAAATTACAGCATAGGTACGCTGTTAAATTCCAAGTGTCAAGTGGAAGCCATAGCTCTCT
This sequence comes from Monodon monoceros, assembly GCF_005190385.1. Classification (NCBI taxonomy): domain Eukaryota; kingdom Metazoa; phylum Chordata; class Mammalia; order Artiodactyla; family Monodontidae; genus Monodon; species Monodon monoceros. The sequence continues at coordinate 32,994,847 of NW_021703781.1, read as the reverse complement.
ATTAGTGCCAAGATAGTCCATGTCTTTGGTCAGAAAATGATAATTCAAGGCTTCTTCTAGGAATGTTAAGAGGCTAAAATTACCTTTAAAGACTGAGCTCTTCAATTTAAAAAGATGTAGTTTGACTTTTGTTTGTATTATATCTTAGTGGTTTGAGAGGTTAAGATAATAAAATTATCATATACAGGCTGTGATTATTGTACTTTTTTAGCTTAAATCAACTTTCAAAAAATCTTCCATCTGCATGAGAGGATGTCTCGCTTGAAGAAGCCAACATACAAACAACTGGAGGAGGCCACAGGTGATGAGCTAAGCCCCAAATAAATAACACTGAGTGTCTTATTTAATAATCAAATAATTACTAACAGAACAAAGCTGACATACACAAGTAACTCTGCATTTCATCACTAAAGATCATTCCTTGGACCATCGTCATTCCCTGCAGAGGAGAAATTGTGCCCACATTATTAAAAAGTCCATAGATGATCTGAAGGCACATACCAGGAAAAGACTGGCATTATACCAAGGAAGAACTGTGTTTGTCTGAGAATGGAACCAGGCGTACTCTCGGGGCACAGGTAGACAAAGGGTTGGGTTGATATTAGCCAATAAGTCAATACCAAAAAGGCTTAAGTAAAGCAAGGGTCTTTGCACTCATAATTTCTACAGTGTTGTGCATCCATGTTGTTCACTCCTTAAAATATATTTATTGACGGCCCACTCTGGGCCAAGCACGGTGTGAATTGATAGAAAAAGAAAAAAAACTATCACGCGAAAAACAGACATGGTTTCTGTCTTAGAAAAATTTTGCAACACATAGACATAAATTCCTTATCCATTATATGCAAAACATTCTTGCAAATTAAGAAAAAATGCCAATACCACTTCAATAAGAAAAAAGGGTCAAAATTTTTTATCAAAATTCTATAAAAAGATATATCAAGAATGAATAAATTATGGAAAAGGTATACTTTATCAATAAATAAAAACAAGTATTTAGAGACTGATTATCACATACATAAGTAAAACCATGAAAGAAATAGAATGCCTACTGTTGGTAAGTATAATGATGGTCTTTCATTTACTGGTTGATGAGAATTTGAAATTGGGAGATTGGGATTGACATATATATACACTAATATGTATAAAATAGATAACTAATAAGAACCTGCTGTATAAAAATAAATTTAATTAAATTAAAAAAATAAAAATAAACTGCAACAAAATTTCCAGGTTGTAAGTTTGCAATATCTACCAAAAAGAAAAAAAAGCTTCACCCATGACCCTATCATTCAAATTTTAGGAATCTATCCTAAAAATAATAGCACAAGTTGTTATGCTACACGCATATTATAGCACCTTTGTAACAACAACAACATAGAATAATAGTCTAAATGTCCATTAATAGGGAATGAGTATAATGAATAAAAGTATAATCACACAATGGAATACTATATACTTGTTTAAAATAATGAGATTAGTATTAAGGTAGAGCATGAAAATGAAAACAATGCTCCATAAAAACAGACCAGAGTGACCAGCAGAATCCCTGAACAGCTGGGTCTTTACCTTGGTATTCCTTATACTTTACTGTAAACCCTCTGGTTTGGCTGCACCCCTCAAGGATATGCTTTGAAACTCCTGGAAAAGCTTCTCCACGGCTCCTGGTGAACAATTCTTACCGCCCATCCCACTCCCCATCAACACTGCCTCCCACTCAAGGAAGTGGTCATGTTACCTGTTCCTGGAGAACATCTCACTCTCATACACTGACTACCGCCCCATGTTCGTCCCTATTATACCAACATAAAGAAAGGAAGTGAGGACCAGCTTTGAGTGTCTGGTGAATGGTTATCATAGGCAGGGGAGACCCAAGATCCAGTGCAGTTGTTTTTTACCTTGAATACTGAGATCTTTAAGATAATTTAAAATTGACACTTTTTTAGTCTTACCATTTTTACGCTTCTTGCTCAAACTATTGTTGAGGGAGGAGAGGAATAAAGGTGGACATATGTGGGTCACGAGCTAAGGGTTGCTTTCTGCCTATTCTTTGTGGCTTCGTGGGTGTGTTCCAAAGCCAAGCATCCCAGCAGATGTAGCAAACTCAAATTCAGTTCTGGCATTAGATTATCTGTGGGCATCGGATATGGTGGGGAAAGCAGAACCAGGGAGCATGGAAGTGTTCACTCAAGCAGGTGGAACTGGAGAGACCCTGATGATTCTCTCTGCTTTCATTAATTCAACACACCCAACTCCGGTCAGTATCCCCTCCGAGGGTACAGAAGTGAGCACGATAAACACGATGCCTGTTGTCATAGAGCTTGCTGTCTTTTAAGGGCAATGTACAATTCTGCTTTGGAATAGGATACTGGAAAGAGGGCACATAGGAGCAGAATACACACACATATGTATATCATACACAAATGCACAAACTTTCTTTTCTCTTCTGAACACTCATTTTGAAACATCTTGTATTTTCTTTCTAGAAAATGGGTCTCTGTAACAATGGAAATGGCTGCTGTTTTCAGTCCAAGGGAATATAGGATTGTGTGTTTAAGGAGATACTAAATAAGCTTTGATTGCTGCTTGAATGGAACTTTCAATTTCAACTCTTCACCACTCAAAGCTCCCATGATGGATTAAAGTGGCAACAGGAATCACGGCTGCAGACCCTACCCCTCACTTCCTTAAGTCCAGTTGCAAGCTTACTTCACCCCTGCCGTGCCCTTGGAATTAACAGCAAGAGTGAAGGTAACCAATCTCCCCCATCCCCACCCCTGAAAGACCACACACAATGCAGCTGGGAGAAGGCAGCCGCCACTCTGAGTCACAGCCCCTCATCCCACTAAAGCTCTAAAGCCGACTGATTCCTAGACGGAGAACTAGGGGAGCCTCCTGGGCTGCAGGAGCATCTGATTCCTTTTCCTGGATGTTCTCTAGGGGTCAGATGCTGGGCCTAGCAAGATGCCCACGGGACCTGAAAAATGATTGCTTGGGAAGGCCTGACTGGGCAGGAGTTGAGACCGCTTGACCTGAAGTTAACCTTGTGTTTTTATCTCTGCTGCACTATGTACTTTCTAATAAATCTAGTAAGTCTCCTCTTGTTTAAGTGACAGGCAGTTGGGATGGTGATTTTTGCTTCTGGAAAATCCTCAAAGGGGAACATCAACCCACACATCTCAGAAGGGAGGAGAAATAGGTCAAAACAGAAGCAAAGTTGAATTCCTTAGCAGTGGGCGGAGCTTAGGAGGAGGGGCCCTGCTTTTGACTAGAGACCCCTCTATGGGCCCCAGCAGACACAAGCACCCAGAGAGCGGTGAGGGGGCTCCGTCTGGCTCTTGGCCCAAAAAGAGAGTTGTGGGCACATGCAAATCCAAGCAGCACAAGCAGGCACATCACAGCGGACAGCCCTGCATCCCAGTGCTACTTTCCTCTCCTTTTGAGATTTCTGTGTTTTCTGGCCAGCTTCCTGGCCTTTGCTGTATTGATCCTGGTAACTGTAGAGAAGAAAACGGAAAGACCACCAGGAAAACTAAATTAATCTACACTAGAAAGGGCAGAAAGCTATGCACGATAGGAAAATAAACAAATAGAAGTAGAGCCAAAGAGATAGGAGGAGAAGGGGAGAGAGCGAGGAGTCAGCCTAGGTTGTGTTTACAGAGGGTTCATGGGAGTTGGCAGACGTGAAAGGAGAGATCGAGGGGCAGCTTCAGCACCTTATAAATGAAAGGGTAGGAGAGACACCAAGGAGAGGAATTTCAGAGTGTTGGATTTGGGTTCGCTAGTAATCCCTCTCTAGTGCTTCTTAAACAGCCCTCAGTAAAAAAGTCAATTGCTTCTCACTGCTCTCTGGATATCATACTAGTTTTACTTCTGACGCAGCTCCCTGTATTTGGGCCAGTTTTATGTGGATTACATGCTGATTAAACAAACGTGGTTCAGTGGACTTTCGAGTGCCTGACACCCAGCCGTCCAAAAGGGCCTCCAGATTCCACAGGCTGGAGCCTGAGCCAGCTGATAGCCCGCGATTCTGGGCCAACAGCGGCTTGGGTACGCTCAGTCTGGAGGTTGAGAATCCTCAGGGTTGTGGCTGAGAGCGCTCAGAAAGGCGGGAACCATGTGCCATCATTTTCCCCTAGATACCCTGTCTGTGCAGCAGCTTTTCTCTGCCACCTTTGGCTAAATGCGGTGGCCATGCTCAGCTCCTCCAGCCACTCTGGGCACTGCTGATCTTTCCCTCTTCCTTGGAACAACCTCTTTGTGTGGCGTCCATAACACCACTCTCTTGGTTTCACTCAGCCTTGCTGGGCACCCTTTCCCAGCTTCCTTCACTAGCGTCTCCTCTCCCAGGTTCTACGCTCAGGCCATTTCTCTGCCCACATCACTCCCTGAGTCATCTCATCTGGCTTCATGGCCTTAAAAGCAAACAAATGATGACTCAAGATTTAAATCTCTGGCCTGAACATCTCTCTGATCTCCAAAACCACATTTACAACTGCCCATACGACATCTCCATCAGATGTCCGACAGGAACCTCAAACATCACAGGGCCAAGGTTGAAATTCCACCTTGCCCTATTCCCCTCACCCCCAAACCTCTCCCCATGCAGCTCAGTGTCTTGACAAATGCAATTCATCTGTTCTAACTGCTCAAGACAAAATACCCAAGTCATCCTCAAATTCTCTTTTCCTCATACTCCCCACAACCAGTCCAACAACAAATCCATTGTCCATTTTCAAAATATATGCCGAATCTGACCACTGTCATACCCCTCACCATCACCACCATCCTGATTCAAACCACCACCACCTCTAGCCTGAATTCCCACAAAATCCCCCACCTCGTCCTCCTGCTTCTGCCTCTGCCAGTCAGCATCCAGAGTAACCTTTCAAAGTGTCAGCAGGATAATGCCACGCCTCCACTGAAAGCCAGCCAACAGCTCCCCAGCACTAAATAAAACAGCACACGTGCACATACACACATCCCGGAATTTTCTTCCCCGTTTACTTTGTTGTATCATCTTCCACAGCACCAATCACAAACATACTATAGATTTACATGTTTCTTTATTTCCAGTCTCCCCCCTAGAATCTAAGCTCCCTAATAGTAGGAATGTGTCCTGCTTTGTCTTATCCCACATACCTGGAATTTTCTGACACATGGTAGGTATTCAATTAAGATTAAATTAATAGATTATTGTTCTGAGCTTTATGCTTCCCTTTCCCAAGACAGGATATACCTTGCAAGGAACAAGGGTGTGAAATGGGTGTATTACCCTTCCCAAGTAGTTGCTATTCTCATGCAAGAGTGTTGTATTTCCCTGTCCCTGAGATTCCAGCTTGGCTTGGTGACTTGCTTTCACTAAGAAAATAGGAGTATAAGTAACGGACACTACTCATAAGCTGATGTTTTAGGAGCCACAGTGTGGTTCCCCATCACTCTCATTCCAGATAGAGCCTAACCCTTCATCTCTGGTCCTGGAATGAAGATGTGGGACACAGCCCCAGTCCATCCATTATAAAGACACGGGATGTGAGTGAGAAATAAACACTCTGTGTTGTAAGCCACTGTAATCTGGGGCCAAGTGTTATGCAGCAGAAGGTAGCCTACACTCAGCTGATGAAGGTATGTATGGGGGGACCTTCACTGGCCCGTGGATGTTTGTGTGGTGCTGTGTTCCTGCCTTGGTGAGCGTGTGCTCTCTGGGATGAGTGGGCTCGTCCTGCCTAGCAATTCTTCAGGGATGATCCTCCAACTCTCCAATCTGAAGAGGACAGGTAGGGGGGCCACTCTAGGACTTTAACCATCCCATACGGGTATAATGTGGCCTCTTTACTTTTCCATGATGTGAGTTAGGGTCAGTGACGCTGACACACATTCAAAGTACATTGGCTATAATTTCCAAACTTGCTGCTAGACTTACTTATCCTGAGAAAGACTGAGGAAAGAAAAGAGCCAGCTGACAAGCTCTTGCCCTCAGCCTGGGCCCAGGTGCTCTGTTGGGGATGCAGAGAGTGGGAAATTCTTCCAACAACCTCTGGGATGAACGAGGGAAGAGGGATAACTACAGTTTATGCCAGGTGGTGAGGCCAGCCATGGATCTCATCTGTGCCTGCTTTTTCACAACTAAAGGGTATATCCTCCAAACACTGAACTGAGTGCAGCTTCCCCCAGGCAACATTCTAAATCATGGGCTCTGGCTGTGTGTGTGTTGGTGGGGCCCTCTTTCCTGGGCCCACTCACAAAGCAGACTTTGAGAATTTAGACCCAGGATTTCCACAGATCCATGCACAGCCCTTGCGATTTCAAGGGTCTCCGTCCTAGGAGAATGTACACCCATCTCGCCCAACTTCTTCTGGACCACAGAGAACTGAGCAACAGGGTGGGGCTGGACTGCTGCCTCCCACACTCTCTCCTGGCCATTCCCTGAGGTCTGGCTCACCTCAGACAGATGTTAGGGCAATGCTTTGCATTTTATTCCCGACAGAACAATGCTTCTTCTCCTTTTCCAACAAAGGAATTTTCCATCATATGAAACAAAGTACATTCTGTGAATTAATGAGACAAGGAGGGAGGACTTGAGCTTCCTGTGGAGGCTCTGGGAGGGGCTGAGCTGCCCAGGAAATATTTAGAGGCATTTTTTCAAAGTAGCAGACCGCAGTAAATTGGTAAAAGTCATGAGCTGTTTTCCGGAGCCCAAAGAGACTGAAACTCGCAGCTGGGACCCAGGCATGATGTCTAACCTTTGCCTGCCTCCTGTGCCTCTGTCCTAGCATGGAGTTTCTGCCCAGTCCTCTCCAGTCTGTGAAAGCTTCTGTCCTTAAAGTTGGATCATCTGTCAGTCGCAATTACTGCCCTGGCCAATGGACATGGGGGATTTGATCAGATTAGGCCAGTAATACAGAGAACATACAGTTTATGCTCATCGTCCATTGCCGTTCGTCAATTATGAAGCAAAGATCATGTGGATGCTCAGATCTTGCAAGATGGGTTTGTCCCTGAAGCTTCAGGGGTGAGGCACCATCGTCACATACAGCTATCTCCTGGGATGAGAATCTGTCACATTATTTTAGTATCTAAGGAGCTTACAGCCAGGTCATCTATTCACAATCTCATTTGCTGTGCATAAAACTCACTTCGTTGCCACTCTTACCAGCAGACTGAGAGTCCCACAGAGAATTAGATTGGATTAGAGTGAGCAGGAGAACTACCATACATAATCATTATCTTTGCAAACCTCCAGGTTACAAATAATAGCCTCCAGGACAGGTGCAGCACTGCAGATGCATTAGGTTCTGTCCACACAATGCTGTCAACCAAGTTACACAATAATTTTTTTAAATAGGATATGCCATTTAAAACCATGGATACGTGGTTATTCTTTTTTTTTTTTTTGCGATACGCGGGCCTCTCACTGTTGTGGCCTCTCCTGTTGCAGAGCACAGGCTCCGGACGCGCAGGCCCAGCGGCCATGGCTCACGGGCCCAACCGCTCCGCGGCATATGGGATCCTCCTGGACTGGGGCACGAACCCGTGTCCCCTGCATCGGCAGGCGGACTCTCAACCACTGGGCCACCAGGGAAGCCCTACGTGGTTGTTCTTAAACCTTGAAATATCTGGTAATACTGGCTCCAGACTTTAACATGGCAATGGTATACCAGAACTGAATAGCTAATTGTTGGACTTGAAACTAGCATACGTTCTTCAGTTGACCAGAGTCTCCACCACTCTCTATTGTATTATTCACATCACATCTCTTGTGGTCATTTGACTCTGTGACCTTAACAATTATTGTTTAGTGACACAGCTGCTAGCCAAAGACACTCAGATACTCTAATATTTTAGCTTCATCTCAGGTGGAATGTAAAGTATGTTGGGCTCTGGTCAGGATGCGGTCTCCATCCTGCCCACTCTGTATTGTGCCATCATTGTTCCACGAACTAGGAACTGCATATCAGATTCCCTGTTTATTACCCCAGTGAAGATTTTGATTTAGGGATCTCTTTCCTGTGGCTGTTATGATTACAGAGGGCTTTTCTGGACTTCAGTCTAATCCACTTTTTTTTTAAAATGTCAAAGTCACGTATTTTAATAATCTCACATATTCATATTTTCTTCCATGTCATTCTCTGAAGATCAGCTTTTTAAAACTATTTTCTAAATTTTTAATTTCATATTGGAGTATAGCCGATTAACAATGCTGTGATAGTTTCAAGTGCACAGCAAAGGGACTTAGCCATACATATACATGTATCCATTCTCCCCCAAACTCCCCTCCCATCCAGGCTGCCACATAACATTGAGCAGAGTTCCCTGTGCTATACAATAGGTCCTTGTTGGTTATCCATTTTAAATATAGCAGTGTGTACATGTCGATCCCAAACTCCCTAACTATCCTTTCCCTCCATCCTTCTCCCCTGGTAACCATAAGTTCGTTCCCTAAGTCTGTGAGTCTGTTTCTGTTTTGTAAGTAAGTTCACTTGTATCATTTCTTTTTAGATTCCACATATAAGGGATATCATACTATACTTCTCTTTCTCTGTCTGACTTACTTCACTCAGTATGACAATCTCTAGGTCCATCCATATTGCTGTAAATGGCATGATTTCATTCTTTTTAATGGCTGAGTAATATTCCATTGTATATATGTACCATATCTTCTTTATCCATTCCTCAGTCAATGGACATTTAGGTTGCTTCCATGTCTTGGCTATTGTAAATAGAGCTGCAATGAACACTGAGGTGCATGTATCCTTTTGGGCCATGTTTTTCTCTGGATATATGCCCAGGAGTGGGATTGCAGGGTCATATGGTAGCTCTATTTTTAGTTTTTTAAGGAACCTCCATACTGTTCTCCCTAGTGGCTTCATCAATTTACATGCCCACCAACAGTGTAGGAGGGTTCTCTTCTCTCCACACCCTCTCCAGCATTTACTGTTTGTAGATTTTTTTGATTCCGTCTGCTCCTCCTGCTTTGAGCAGTGGCCAGTCTGGAAGGGGCATGTTGAGAAGGAGATGCAGTCTGTTTGATGGTTTCATTGTTGTCCCGTATAGCACCATGTTCAGCCTGTGAATGACTTGCTGTCTCCTCCTAAGTAGGAAGGTTCCTGCTGGTGGATAGGAGTTTCATAGTGACATGTCAGCATGATTCCAGAGTTTCCTCTAGACACACAGAGCAGTAGGATCTACAGCACATTATGGCAAAAAGTATAGGCTAGAAAGCCCATCAGATATTTACATCTCCCTGAACACAGCTAGAATTGTCACTTGTGTCCCCCACCACTACAGGAAAAAAAAAGGCCGTCGTCTCTTTCTTGCCTTTAAAACACATGTGGTAAGCAAAAGCAGGCACTGGACAGGCGTGATCCATCTACCAGAATGACCCTCTGGTCTGCTCCTGTGTTCACTGCTACGCTCACTGGGCTCAAAGTCTTGACCTGAACTCTCATCTAGCCAATGGCAGCCTTGGTCTTGCCAGCTACTGCCACTCAGGGGTGGGTTTCACATCTGATGTCAAATGAATCAACGCAGACAGTTCTCTCTGGACTCAGGAGTCTACCCAGTACTGAGATCTGCTCCTGCGGTAAACAAGTGACCTTCCCTATGGATCATGCTTTTCATATAACCCCAATATCCCTGAGCTTGGGTTAGAATTTGGATGTTCCCTCCCTGCCAACTCCCCGTCTGTTTCTTTCCCTCAGTCTCTACCCTCTGAGCTCAGCTCACTGCTTTCTATTTTGAGGAGACTCCATCATATCAGCTGGTTGGGCTAGTTCTGGTTAGAGCAGGACCATGCATCAAAACTCGAGTTGATTAGTTACGAAGAATTCCTTTTCCTGTTGCTTGCTTATAGAGAATTCAGATGAATATAGAAGAAACGGAAGGAAATAGATGGTATCCCATTATCGGCTCTCTGGAAAAGAGCCCTGGTATATTTCATTATTAATTTAGCCTTCAGAAAAGTGCTGAGGACCAAACACCCATCTTCTCCACAAAAGACTATTTAAATGTAAATCAGATCACGTCACTCTTTTCTCAAGGAGCTTCCAACAGCCACCTGCTGCACTGAGAATAAAAGCAAAGCGTTGCGTATGGCCCACAGGGCTGTCATACCTTGGTCCTGACCTATCTCCTGCAGCTCACCCTTGCCACATGCTTCTCTCTGCACTCCATGATCCAGGACAATCACCTTCTTACAGTTCTTGAAAGGCCATGCATACTTTCCCTCTTCTGGACTTCCATCTCCATAGATCTTTTCTCTCTGCCTAGATCACTCTTCTCATGGATTCTCATAGCACTCAGGTCTCAGTTTCACAGCAAGACATTTTCTGCTGACCCTTCTAGAGCAAGTCACTCTAATCCCCATCTCTGCACTTTACAATTTTCTCTCATAGTACTTATCAAAACTGGTAACTTCACAGTAATTTGTTTTTTAACATCTTTATTGGAGTATAATTGCTTTACAATGGTGTGTTAGTTTCTGCTTTATAACAAAGTGAATTAGTTATACATATACATATGTTACCATATCTCTTCCCTCTTGCGTCTCCCTCCCACAGTAATTTTTTAAAAATTGTGTATTGTATGCTTGCCCAACTAGACTATTCATGAGGCTAGAGATCATGCTTTCCTTATATACCAATACATCCTCATTGCTTGGTAGAAGTTCAATCCACCTTTTTTGGATATATAAACAAATTCCAGATATCCACAAATGAATAAAAGAATTAGTAGTACTAAATCAAATCTCATTTTCTGATATTTAATTTTGTAGTTATCAAAAATCTATATATAGGTAGGGATGCAGGGAATCCTAGAATGCTCTCTTTCTATTCTCTGCTATCTCAGGCCTGAAATTATTTTACCACTGAGCTTTCTGTTAATTTCATTTGGCATTTGCTGTGACCTGCTTCATCCACGCACAGGAGTAATACCTATAAAAGGGCTGAGACCTTTCTCCTTTGTCTCTAAACTAGAGTAGAAGTGCATCTGTAGCCCTATCTCATTCAAACTGTCTTAAGACTGCCCACCTTTGACTACAGGGATTGACTGCCCAGCGTTGGATCTCAGCAGGATTACAAACAGAATTATCTATAACTTCCCTTTTGCCAAAGGCTTTGTTTTTCTTATGTTGAGGTTTCCTCTGTGAGTTGGAGAAAATCAAAACAGCACTTTAGAGAAGATCAAGAAGAAGAGAAGCATTAATGGCAAATATCTTCCTCTGAATGTCACTGGTACCCTAAAAAGCATTGAAGAGCAGGACGGAGACGAGAGCTTTGGCATTTGACACATCGTTGTTGTTTTTTTTATGACACAGAGAACACTAACTATGAAAACCTTACTCAGAATTTATCCTTTAACAATGAGCATATACTTATCTGTCAAGGGAGAATAATACTATTAACATCTCAGGATCGTTTTGAAGATAAAATAAGACAATAGGACACCCAAAATAGTGTCTTGATCAAAAAGACATTAATTTCACTCCTTCTATGATCTTCAAAGGTCACTCTTCATCTCCAGTTGTAGAAGGAGTAAAGGTTCCCTCAGGAAATTTCCACCTGGCCTATGCAGTAACCCAAAAGAGGAGGGTCTCTAAAGCATTACACAAAGCACCCCCTCCCATAGTGGAAAAACTGAGTCTTCAGAAAATCGTAAAATACTACTTAGTAGGACAGCCTCTGAAAAGGACACACAAATGCAACCCTATCACCCCATGACTGGGCAACTTTGTCACAAGCTGCTTCTTCCCTCCCTCTACTCAGAGTGATATGTCACCGGTCACTTGATGAAGGATCTACCCAGTTTCTTCATTAATTTTCAGAGTATTCAGAAAGCCTCGGTCTTTCTGTAGTTTGTAGGTACCAAACTTAATCAATGTTTTCTATGAATCTACTGGTGATAAAATGAGTGTGTTTTCCTCCTTTGTCTCAATACTTAAAAGTCCTCTTGGTCAGATCCTCAAGGGGGACAGGAACTGGTAGACAAAGGAAACTTCTCGTCCAGTTAGTGTCCACGTATTTTCTGAGAGAAAACACTCACATGGACACCTCAGCCATCCTCCTGGTCCCATCTCCAGCTTCCACTTTGCCTCTGTGTAGGTTTACTGGAGTCCCAGCTGCCCTCTTCAGTTGTACGTTGAGCAGTGGCTTCTTGGGCACTTCTTGATCCAACTGAAGATTCTAATATTGTTTTATCTTTGAAACAGATTATATTTCCCCAAATTGATTAGAACACTTTCACCCCACATCCTCATCTCTGACTTTGCTCCTTCAGCATTAAGAGATAGAGTCTTGCCCCCCTCCCTCTTGAATCTGGGCAGGAATGTTGCTCATATGGGACCAACAGAATGTGGCAGAGTGATGCTGTGTGACTTGTAAGGCTGAGTCATAGAAGGTGATGTAGCATCCATCTTATGAGCCAGGACACTGACTTTTGGAGCCCTGAGTCATTGTGCAAAATGTCCAACTACCCTGGGACCACCACAGTGGAAAGGCCATGTATAGGCACACACCAGCTCAACAGCCCAGATGAGTTCCCAGGAGAAAACCAACAATAACTACCAGTCTTGTGCGTGAGTTGTTTTGCATACCCAGCCTGTCAAGCTTTCACAATTCTGCAGCACCAGCCAACATCTGACTGCACCTATGTGAAAGAACCCAAGTAATATGAGCCTTTTACAAATTTCTGACCCACAAGATTTTGAGCAAGACAGAGGTGGTTTTAAGCTATTAAGTTTTAGAGGAATTTGTAAGGCAGCAGTAGTAACTAGAATAATCCTGGATGGGCCATAGTAAACAGGTTTTCCTAGCACCTGGTTTATCTGGATTAACTCTAGTTTTCAATCTTATGCCCCAGAAAAAAATTAACTGAAAAAGACGTCTCATTTGAAGCTTCCAACAGTCTATTATATGCCTGGAATTAAACTTTCATGTTCAAGCTGCCATTGAAGATATGGAGCATGTATGTCCATGGCAAAAGTATGTTTGTTGGAAATCAGATTAGACAAGCTAGTCAGGAATGTAACTATTCATTTTGATAGCAAATCTTTTTTCCTTTATTGGGAAGATGATATGAATTCCTTACTCCAGAAGACTTTGGGCCATAGCCCTTGAAGGTTGGATAAGGTGGTTTAAAGATTCAAATATCCCTGGGCATTGCAGAGTCTCAGCAATAAGAGATTACCAGGAGCTTATTTATCTGTGTAGAATGTCACCAAAGAGAGGTTTCTGGGATTCAAAAGGAGGAAGCCCAGCTTTTGGTTTCTTTATGGCTGTGGGTCAGGAGAGAAGAATCCCATGAGTCTTCCTCACACCTAAGTGCAGACTATATCTGGCATCTGGGAAAGATTAAAAAGGAAGAGACACAGGGAATCAAAGATTCTGCACACTTAATATTCATCTGAGTACTGGAATCACTATATCATTTTAACTCTAAGGACCAAAGTAAACAGTCTAGAACTCCGAGGTGAAAATGAGAATTGTGTCCTACTGCTCCTATTACAGTTAAGTACTCAGTGAAATCAGTGAGAAGGCTTGCATGGATTACAAAGCAAATCCAAATTACATTTCTAATTAGCCCACAAAGAAAGAATAATTCTATAAAAATAAACAGAGGTAGGCCAGCATGAGTGGATTTATGTTTTAAATTCAAGGCATTTGAAAAATGTTTCTTGGTAGGAAATTGAGTACCACTGAGACTTAATTGTGGAATAGTGGGACAATACCATATGGGAAAGCAGGCAGAAATCATGGATCTACTACATGTCATGAATATCTTTCCCTTAAATCCCACTGAAATAGGTATAAAATCTTCCGAAGCAAACAAAATTTTCCTGAATCTGCAAGGATGATTAACAAAATATCTGACCTGACTCATATTTAAATATGACTTTCCAAATACTACTCATGTTGCTGGTGAGAAGTTTTCAGATGCATCTTCCTCTGAGAAGTTCTTGAATCACAGTCATATTAAGAATACTCTACCATCAACTAAGCAGCTGGAACTCTATTTAAAAGTATTAAAAATTTTTGATAAACTATATGTATTAACCGCAAGAATACTTTGGAAGGTATAAAACAAGAATTGAAAATAGGCAGTGACAAGCCAATTTTGACTAAAAGGTATTTTTGAATTGTTAATCATTTTTTCTTTCCTCCAGGTAATTCAGTTTTCCAAGGTCATTGCCTTGGGAAAAGAATGTGATGAGAAGATTAAGTGGGAGTGAGTTAGGGCCAAAGTCTTGGCTTTGGTTTGCAATAGCACTGGTCCTTTGGTAATGGAGTGCTGTCTGTGCATAAGCATCATACATGGGAAACACATGATGGGAGATAGTGGTCTCCTTCCAAAAGCCTCATAGACCAAAGGGTGGTTAGGAGTTGGAGAGGCATGGGAGTGATATGACAAAAGCAGGGGAATTAGTGGACCTCAGTAGTAGTTACTGCAGGGCTCAGAGAACTGCTCCCTTGGAGCAGCTCCCACTTCCATAATCTCTATTTCATCACATAAGTCCATTGTTTCCCTCAGCTCATGACTCTGATATGAAAGGTCTTCCTTTTTTATATATAATGGCCTCTCTTTGCAATTGTATCTCTTATTAACATTTTAATATCTGTTAAATCTATAGTAATGTTCCCTTTTATATTCCTGCTATCGGTAATATAATCTTCTCTGTACTCTCATATGCCCCCTTGCTAAGGAAATGTCAGTTTAAATGATGTTTCAAAGAAATAATATTTGGCTTTTTGATTTTTAATCAAGTACTATAAATAAAATAAATTAATTATAAATAAAATACTCCTTATTTGGTGTCTTTTTTCCTGACTTCTTGTGATACATACTTAGAACATCTATTTTCAGTCTTTTATTTTATAATATATCAAGTTAAGCTCTAAGATTCCTCTAAACATAGCTTTAATTGTATCCCACAAATTTTAAAATGCTATATTTTCATCATTATTTGAGTCAAAATATTTTCAATTTTCCATCGTGATTTATTCTTTGGCCCACGGTTTATTTAAATGTGTTTTACTTAATATTCAAGTATTTGGGGATTTTATTTCTAGATGGATTCCACTGTGGTCAGAGATAAACTGTATGACTTCAAATTTTTGAAATTTGTGTGGGTGGCTTTCAGGCCCATCGTATGGTCTATTTAGATAAAAATTTCATGTGTACTTTAAAAGATAATATATTCTGCAGGGTTTGATTACATATGCATAATCAGATGACATTTGTTTCTATTTGTTAACAGATTTGTTGTTATTATGAAAGTCTTCTATAGCTCCACTGATTTCGTATCTCCTTTTCTTACCAGTTACTGGGAAAGAGATGTTAAAATCTCCACCATGATTTTGGATACGCTGAAATCTTTCACACTATCACTTTGCTTTATGTATATATTTAAATTTACATAATTTATCTTATTAAGCGCAAACAAATTTATGTCTTCATAATTTCCATTTGAGCAAAGGCTTTAATCATTGTGATATCTCTTTTTATATTTTTATTCTTTATTTTATTTTACTTTATTTATTTATTTATTTATTTATTTTTTTGCAGTACGTGGGCCTCTCACTGTGTGGCCTCTCCCATTGCGGAGCACAGGCTCCGGACGCGCAGGCTCAGCGGCCATGGCTCACAGGCCCAGCCGCTCCGCAGCATGTGGGATCTTCCCGGACCGGGGCACGAACTCGTGTCCCCTGCATCGGCAGATGGACTCTCAACCACTGCGCCACCAGGGAAGCCCTATTCTTTATTTTAGTGTGAGACTACTGGCAATAAATCCTCTTTTTTTGTTTGTCTGCAAAGTATTTTTCCATCATTTTTGAAATATAGAACAACAGGTTAGAGAATATTTTCTTTCAGAATTTGGTCTTGTTTTACCCTCTGTTGTTTGTGTCAGTCTTACTGCTGCTTCTGTGAAGCTAATGGGTCTTCTTTTCCTCTGGCTGCATTTAAGATTTTCATTTTGACTTTGGTTACAGCAGTTTTACTATAATGTATTCAAGTGTAGATTTCTTTGTATTTATTCTGCTATGGTTTGCAGAACCTCGTGAATTTGGTCTTGAGGTCTTTCATTAGATTTTGTGAAATCCTTACCCTATAACTCTTCAAACATTTCTTATGCCCCGCTTTTTTTTTTCTCTCTCTCTCCTTTCCTCCCAAGACTTCAATCACACATATTTAGACCTCTTAGTGTGTCCCATTTTTTTCCTTCAGATTTTATCTTTGTGATTAAATGTACATATTTTCTACTGCATATTTTAGTTCACTATTACTCAGTTCTGTTGCAATCAAACTTCTGTTGAACCCAGCTATTGGACTTAGTTCAGTTCCAAAATTTCCACTTTATTCTTTTTATAGGTTCCAGTTCTCCATTGAAATTTTTTATTTATTTTCTTGGACATGTGAACTATAGTTTCTTTACAGTATCTGTCTGATAACTCCAAATGCTGGAGTTGCATTGTACATCTGGAGGTTTTTGGGGTTTTTTGTTTGTACGTTTGTTTTCTTTTTTACATTATGGCTCTGTTCCTTTTTTCTTTTTTCTCTTGATTTTCAGTCATATGGTCATTTTTTACTGTCATGTTTAGTTAGTTTTATTGTATATTTTTAAAATATAGAGGCTTTAGATGATTTATATTCTTCCAGATAGAATTTAATTTTCTTCTGACAGACTACCTTGGGAAGACTACCTTGATTTAATCAGGAATTAAGATGGCTTCAGGTTGTGTTTCAGGCTTTGTGAGGACTGGCCTTCTTCCAGTTTGCTCTCATTCTTAGGAAGAGCTGTTCAGGGGTCTCAACTAAATGTCTGTGTCATTTCCCAGATCCCTCCTCCATGGCAGGCTTTAAAATTCTCTCTCTCTCTCTCCCCCAACTTCTCTCTCCCGATCTCTCTCTCTCTCCCTGAGATTATGTACATCTCTTAGCTTTTTAACATTTTAAATATCTGTTTGGCTTCTCAGTCTCTTAGGGATTGGTAAATGCCTCCAGAGAAAACTTCATGCAGAATGTCAGGCTCAGTTTTCTATGATACCCCTTTCTTTTGAATTTTGGACCCTCAAATCCACCCATTCCCAAAACTAAATTTCAAAATGTGGGTCAAATTAATAACAAGTTAACCCAATCTTGATATATATATATATATCAGTGTCAGTCTAAAGAAAGAGTGAATGTGGGGTAGTTCTGTAAAAGGAATTTCATCTAAGAACTAGTTAACAAGGCTACTGGAAGCATCGCAAAACCAAATAAGGGAAGAGAAAGCAATCCAGAGATTAGCAACAAAAGAAAGCTGCTTCTGCTGGTAGGGCAGGAGAACAATGTGATGAAGCGTTTATAGAGGGCAGGAGCCAAGTCTATCAGGTAGACACCAGAATCAGAACAGAGGCTTCCAACAAGAGTGGGGAATCACATGGGAGACAAAGCCAGTGCTAAGAAGAGAGCAAGAAATGTGATTCTCCCCCCTCCCCTGCTGCCGCTCAATTGTCAGTGTGTCCTTTTCGATAAACCTAACTGGTAGTTGGGAAAAGAGCCTGAGAAATGTAGGATCAGTCTTCTTTGTGCAGAACAAAAGGACACTAAATTCACCCACATGCAAAAGGCAAATGACCAAAAAGGTTCTTTTGGAGCCAGGTGCAGGGAAACTAATAGAAATATAAGACTTCCAGGTACCAATTACCTTCATTGACTGATTAAAAATATTCTTAGATTAGATATAAGATGAAGGAAGTTAAAGAAAAAAATGGCTCTTCTGAGTCAAAGATTTTCCTAAACAAATATTAAACAACTCTGGAAGAGATCAGTCATTTCAGCAGCAGCCAATTTAGTGGGTCTTGGCCAAGATATTTTAAAATAGAATGGAATGGAATAGGACAGAATAGAACATCACAACTCATAGGGACTTTGAGACAAAGTATTTGTTCAACAAGTTTTAAATCTCGGCCATCGAGGTGAGTTATTTAAAGTTGGTTTCATTTCACTGAAAAGGAAGCAGACAAGGATAATTTCATTTAAGAATATCAAGTCAAGACCCTTTAAAGAAAAGAGAAAGAGGAAAGAAGATTAAATGCTCTTGGAATAAAATTCTAAAGTGCCAAGTGAAATGCAAATTTTAAATATTCCCCAGCTAGTCAATAAATCCTTACAAATGTGTGGATTGTTCATCAGAATTGAAATAAGTCCTTGAATTTTGATTTTAATTAGTCCGGGTACATGCTGTTTAAAGAATCTTTAAATTTAGACCGTCACCTGTGTTGTGAAACATCCGACAGTAGAAACAAATTACCTCCTCATGGACTGATCTCCGTTTCCTTCATTTTTCTCAGATATTCAAAGTGAAGATAACAATGACCCCCTCACTGGGTCTTCATGAAGTATTTTTGGCTGGGATAAGTGTCTCTAGTCAAAAGAAGGGCTTAATTTCTGGGAAGGCAATTTTAGTCATTTTGATTAGACAGTTTCTGTGACAAAAGGACTAAGAACTGGATCTGAGTAGAGCCAGCTGTATTCCCTTTATTAGCTGCTGAGGTGTTAGGAGAGGGATCTAAGGTAACTGATGACCCAGCAGGTGGGAAACGGGTGGGCATGGAGGACAGAGAGCTCTCCTTTCAGCCAAAATTGTGATTGCTTGTGTTACTAACAGGAGGGTTCATTTTGATATTTTATTACTAATAAAAAATTTATCAGTTAAGATCAGTTGGGTTGCAAGAAAGGGAAAAGTCAAATCATATTCATAAAGGGAGTGTATTAACCTTCAGTTCTGGAGATCAGAGGTGGAGCTGGTTTCAAACACAGTTTGATTGGAAGGTTTGACAATCCATCAGGACGTAGGCTCTCCCACTCTATTTATTCACTTAGATTTCCACCTCACAGCCTTCATGCTCAGACTAGTGGAGAGCCTCATAGTCACAAAAAGCCTGAAGCAGCTTTGGAACTTAAATTCTCTCCTGGTCTCAGGTAGTGTAGGCAAAAAGGAAAGAGTTTCTTTCCAATGACTCCCTGCAAAATCTTTTGTATCTCATTGACTTTGACTGAACAGTATATCCTTGAATCAATCATTGTAGCCTGATGACTAGCTTTAACTTAGGTCACATCCTCCACAGAGGTCTATGCAAACACATGGGTTGTGAATGGAGGACAGAGAGTCCTTCAGAGGGAAATGAAAGTATCTGACAAAAGCGAAGAAGGAATGAAAGGTGGTTAAACACACCCATGATGAAAACACATGTCCTCTTTATATGGTGGCCAAGTCCACTCAGCCACAGCACAATGTCTTCCTGAGGTGAAATGTGTTTTTGTTTGTTGTTTGTCGGTTTTCCCCGTGCTCTTTTCTCATTACATCTTCGAATGGAAAAGTGTGGAGAACATTCCTGAGAGCAAACTTTTGCTTGAGGGAAGGGAAATAAGAGCCTTACCGTATGCTATTAGCTACCATGACCTCTTTTTTCAAAAGCTAATTTGCTCTACTTAAGACATACAAACAGATATTAAAACAACAGATTGAATATCTGTTCATTTGCATTCCTAATAAGGAATAAAACATTGTCAGCAGAACTAAGTGGCCCTTTGAAAATCTCCCCAATTCTCTTCCTTCGTTTCCCAGAAAAATATTATCCTGAATTTAGTGTTTTTTATTCCTACACCTTTATTCATATATTATCTAAAATTTTTATGACTCTCAATACAATATGTAGTACTGTTCTGCATGTTTTTCACATATGCAAATATATAATTATATTAAATATACATGTTATACATATATATTAAATATTTTATAAATATATTTATATATTTATATATTTTAATATATATATTTATAAATATATTAATATATTTATAAATATATTTATAAATATATTAAATATATATAAATTATATATTAAAAATATATATTTCATATATATGTAGTCATGTTGATTACAACATTTTTCTCAATTATGTCTGATATATGTAGCTCTAGTTCTTTCATTTCACTATTGTGTTGTAGTCCTGTTTTGTTTTTTTTTTGGTGTTTGAATACATCATAATTAAATTATCCATTCTCCAGTTGATGGACATTTGTATTGGTTCCATTCTAGCTATTAGAATCAATGTTGTATGAGTGTCTTCTACCTGTTTGCTGGCATACATGTTTAAATACCTCAGTGGTAGAAACCAAGAAGTGGAATTGACAGCTCTGGGAATGTAGGCAACTTCAACATTACTGGTTATTGTCAAATTGTTTTTCAAATAAGTTGTACCGACACACACATTCACCAGCAAAGTACAAGTATCCCTGTGGCTCCACATCCTTGCCAACATGATACCATCAGATGTTTTCATTTTTACTGTTCTGACTAGTGTGAAATTTGTGGTTTTAGTTTGAATTTCCATAACTAATGACACAGAACATTTTGACAATCTTTACTGACTATTCAGATTTCTTCTGTGAATTTTCTGTTTACATTTTTGCTGATCCTCTGTCCACACCTCAACACCCCCTCTGCTGCTTATTTCTTTTATTAGTGCTTTGTAGAATTTTGTATTATTCTGTATATTATTTCTTTCATTGGGGAGAGGGGTGTATATATATTTCAAATATCCTTCTTCCAGATTTTGCGTTGTCGTTGTATGTATTTCTTAATAAACAGAAAATGTAATTATAATGTGATCAAAATTACCATTTTGTTTTTATGATTTGTGTTTTCTGTGCCCTAATTAAGAGATCCTTCCTTACCTCAAATTTAGAAAGATGTCTCCCTGCATGGCAGCTGGGCTTTCCCTGTTACTGAACTTCATGATGATGTTTATACAGAAGAAAGCCCATCTCACAGACAGATGGCTGGAGAGCTTTGCTAAATTAGCTGTGTCTTTCAATGTCTTTGAAGCAAGTGTTCCACACCAATGTGGAATGATTTCTTTGGGAAAGATCTTTCATCCCCTGTAGGATGCCTGTGGATCTATATACAGCTGAAAGGCATGTCCCATCCCAGTGGCACATAATGTGGGCGCTGAGGGGCAGCTAGAGGAAGGGGCCTTGAGCACAGGTTCAAATGCTCACAGGCGTATGCCAGAATCTCTTATGCATCTTTTTTCCCCACCACACCCGCCTACACACACACGATGTCCAGATAGGCAGCCTGGTCTGTGCAGCAGGGTGATCCATACTTAAGTGGTGGTTTTAATCGCACCACTGTGTAATTTTAAATTTGAAGCCGAAACACTGGTGCCTGTTAACCCCGATCAAGTTCAGGAACCCCTCTCTCTCTCTTACACTCTATCTCCCTTACCTACCTAAGAACAGCTGCATTTTAGCATTTGATTTTTTTTCTCTCTCTCTACTGTGAGACTTGCAATATGAGGAAAACAGTGAGGAAGATAGGAGAGAAGGTAATGGAAGGTAAAGCTTTCAAAACTAGAAAATATTTCCATCTGCCAACTAGAGAAAGCATTCTGACTGTGAAGCTTATGGGGTAGCCACATTTATCCCTGACAGAATTCCGGGAATCACTTTACCTTAAGAAATTTTCTCTAGCATCAGTACTTAGTCTAGTGGCCACTGCCATTTGAGGCACTAGGTAACAAAGCAGAAACTAGGGTAGCTTGTCACCGAGGTTAAGCCTACTACTATGGGGAAACAAGCTCTGTGCTGTGTCAGTCTTAGATGAGGTTGTAGGAATTAGGCTCTTTGTCAAACTGCAATAAAATCTCCATTCTCCTCCCCAATCTCTCCCCACCAACCATCACCATAACAACTCACATCTCATAATCAGCAATCAGCTCCCCTGTAGTCTCAACCTACTGACTGCACCGCCAATCAGTCTGTGAATTGCCCAGGTGCCTCTGGAGGCTTCCTAACACTTCAGCATGTGCCCTGTATCCCCAAAGACCAGCATACTTGCATTTGCAAAGGCCCCCTGAGCAGACAAAGAACAAGGCTAAAATGTTTGGTGTGGGGCCAGGGGAGGACATAATTTGATGTGATAGTAATAGGCCCCTCCATGCAATGGCACTCAGTATTTCGGTTTCTTCAATTCAGTTTCTGCCATAATTCTTATTTAAAAAATTTTTTTCATTAAGCTGAGTGATAAAACTGATTCATTTCATGATTCAACACTGATTTTATGAACTATCATATATTAAGTAGTTAACTATTTTTCCCTCTTGAACATCAGGATAAAGAAATTATGTTGGGAAATTTGAGGTGGGGGGTCATGCCCCTCTTCTTCCCTTTCTTTTTTCCCCATGCTGTGTTCCTCCCCTTAAGTTATGAATTCTGAGGTCCTCTATCGAAATAAGCATCAGGGGTGTTGTCACTGAAAGCTCAAAGTGAGATCATGGGGTCTCTTAGACCTTGAAGAAAGTCTTACTTATTTTAGAGGCTGTTATCTTTTTCAAAAAAGATAGACTCAAGAAATCTTTCACAAATCCTTTACCTTTCATCCTGGCTATCCAAGGCAATTCATTTTAATTCTGATTGTGCACTTTCCTTTGCTCTTCCTTAACGAGCTTTAGAAAGGTGGATGTCTGCCTCCCTGGGAGAGCCTTTGTCCAGCCCCGTAGAGCTCTGGCACCATTAGCCTGACCTCCCCGCTTCTTATAAAAGCAGCATGCCTGGGTCTCCTGGCAAGAGCTGGGCACAGGGAGGAAGGGCAGACCAGCTACTCTCCTAACAAGAGAGAGTCGATGTGAGTATTCTTCCTTAGAAAAGTATGGAATGTCTCTCAAGGAGATAAGCCATGACCACAAAGTCTTCTACCTGGGAAGGAAACACGGTTCATACTCATTTCCATCCCTGCCTTGAACAAGACTGTGATTGTGCCCACAGAAACATGTCTGGAATCAGTCAGAAGAATAGGACCATCCAGCATGATGTGGGGTAGGGAGTGGGTGAGGGGTTGAAGAAGAATGAGATTAGATGATTAGATGATGGAAGTGGGGGAAATCCTTGACAAACAGATTCTTGCTGTGCCTACTCAGCCCTTCAGCAAACAACGTCCTCTGGATGATGTTCTGCATCAAGATGAAAGAAGAGTGTTTTAGGTCTAAGAGTGAAAATTTGGGATCCCAGGTCCTGTAACTGTTCTTGTGCCTGGAGTAGGAGCTTCTGAAACATGTTCAGTGTTCACAAGCCAAGTTGACACGACACTCAGATCACAACCTCACAAGAGAAAACTTTCTTGGAGGAAGTATACATTTAGATTTAAGGCAATTCTCACGCATTCTTTCCTGAAGTGGTTTGCTAGTGTTACTCGTTGGGTCTTAAAAACAAAACTTTGCAAACTGTTGTTCTGAAACTCCAAAAGCAGAATGTTTTCTGCAGTCAGGCTGATCCAGAACAGGGTCAGAGGGTTGAAAACATGTCCCAAGTGTAGTACTTCCTGAACTGGTTTCCTTCTCTTCACCTGAAACTTTTTGACTTTTCACCCTTTTATCAGCTTCAGATTCCTGGAAGCTTAGTTTCCAACCATCTTCACTCTGTCTCTGATTTTTTTACTATAAGAAATAAAGACAGGTTGTTTGACCTGAGGCGATCCAGCACTGAAGCATACCTGGCTCTTTGGTGGGACTAATATGGCATACTTTGGGAGGGCTCATGCCAAGGAGTACTTCCGAGAATTTCTGCTGCCAGTGTCCTTGTCCCTGCGGTGAGCCACAGACATGCCCTGCCTCTGCAGGAGACCCTCCAACACTAGCATAACTTGAAGTCATATCTATGAAGCCAGAGCTGAAATTAATGTCAGGGATCTGGAGCCCTGTTCTGTTGATCCCCCTCCTACAACTGCAGACATTGGACACTTTCTGAGAGCTGCTGTGTGGCACTGGGTCTTGGTGCTCCGGCTGGGTATCAGGCCTGTGCCTCTGAGGTGGGAGAGCCGAGTTCAGGACACTGGACCACCAGAGACCTCATGGCCCCATGTAATATCAATCGGTGAGAGCTCTATCAGAGATCTCCACCTCAATGCTAAGGCCCAGCTCTACTCAACAACCAGCAAGCTCCAGTGCTGGACATCACATGCCAAACAACTAGCAAGACAGGAACACAGCCCCACCCATTAGCAGAAAGGATGCCTAAAATCATAATAAGTTCAGAGACACCCCAAAACACACCACTGGACACGGTCCTGCCCACCAGAAAGACAAGTTCCAGCCTCATCCACCAGAACACAGGCACCAGTCCCCTCCAGCAGGAAGCCTACACAACCCACTGAACCAACATAACCCACTGGGGGCAGACACCAAAAACAACGGGAACTACAAACCTCCAGCCTGTGAAAAGGAGACCCCAAACACAGTAAGTTAAGCAAAATGAGAAGACAGAGAAATATGCAGCAGATGAAGGAGCAAAGTAAAAACCCACCAGACCAAACAAAAGAAGAGAAAATAGGCAGTCTACCTGAAAAAGAATTCATAGTAATGACAGTAAAGATGATCCAAAATCTTGGAAACAGAATGGAGAAAATACAGGAAATGTTTAATAAGGACCTAGAAGAACTAAAGAACAAATAAACACTGATGAACAACACAATAAATCAAATTAAAAATTCTCTAGAAGGAATCAATAGCAGAATAACTGAGGCAGAAGAACGGATAAGTGAACTGGAAGATAAAATAGTGGAAGTAACTACTACAGAGCAGAATAAAGAAAAAAGGGTGAAAAGAATTGAAGACAGTCTCAGAGACCTCTGGGACAACATTAAGTGCACCAACATTCGAATTATAGGGGTTCCAGAAGAAGAAGAGAAAAATAAAGGGACTGAGAAAATATTTGAAGAGATTATATTGAAAACTTCCCTAATATGGGAAAGGAAATAGTCCATCAAGTCCAGGAATCGCAGAGAGTCCCATACTGGATAAGTCCAGGGAGAATGATGCCAAGACACATATTAATCAAACTATCAAAAATTAAATACAAAGAAAAAATATTAAAAGCACAAAGGGAAAAGCAACAGAAAACATACAAGGGAAACCCCATAAGGTTAACAGCTGATCTTTCAGAAGAGACTCTGCGAGACAGAAGGGAGTGGCAGGACATATTTAAAGTGATGAAAGGGAAACACCTACAACCAAGATTACTCTACCCAGCAAGGATCTCATTCAGATTCAACAGAGAAATTAAAACCTTTACAGACAAGCAAAAGCTAAGAGACTTCAGATCACAAAAACGACTTTATAACAAATGCTAAAGGAACTCCTCTAGGCAGGAAACACAAGAGAAGGAAAAAACCTACAAAAACAAACCCAAAACAATTAAGAAAATGTTAATAGGTACATACATATCAATAACAGCCTTAAATATAAATGGACTAAATGCTCCAACCAAAAGACATAGACTGGCTGAATGGATACAAAAACAAGACCCATATATATGCTGTCTACAAGAGACCCACTTCAGACCAAGAGACACATACAGACTGAAAGTGAGGGGATGGAAAAAGATATTCCATGCAAATGGAAATCAAAAGAAAGCTGGAGTAGCAATTCTCATATCAGACAAAATAGACTTTAAAATAAAGATTATTACAAGAGACAAAGAAGCACACTACATAATGATCAAGGGATCAATCCAAGAAGAATATATAACAATTGTAAATATTTATGTACCCAACAGAGGAGAACCTCAATACATAAGACAAATGCTAACATCCATAAAAGGGGAAATCAACAGTAATACAATAATAGTAGGGGACTTTAATACTGCACTTTCACCAATGGACAGATCATGCAAAATGAAAATAAATAAGGAAACACAAGCTTTAAAGGCCACATTAAACAAGATAGACTTAATTGATATTTATAGGACATTGCATCTAAAAACAATAGAATACATTTTCTTCTCAAGTGCTCATGGAATATTCTCCAGGATAGATCATATCTTGGGTCACAAATCAAGCCTTGATAAATTTAAGAAAATTGAAATCATATCAATTATCTTTTCCAACTACAACACTATGAGACTAGATATCAGTTACAGGAAAAAATCTGTAAGAAATACAAACACATGGAGGCTAAACAATACGCTACAAAATAACCAAAAGATCACTGAAGAAATCGAAGAGGAAATCAAGAAATACCTAGAAACAAATGACAATGAACACAAGATGATCCAAAACCTATGGGATGCAGCAAAAGCAGTTCTAAGAGGGAAGTTTATTGCTATACAATCCTACCTCAAGAAACATCTCAAATAAATAACTTAACCTTACACCTAAGCAATTAGAGAAAGAAGAAGAACAACAAAAAAGAAACCCAAAGATAGCAGAAGGAAAGAAATCATAAAGATCAGATAAGAAATAAATGAAAAAGAAATGAAGGAAATGATAGCAAGGATCAATAAAACTAAAACCTGGTTCTTTGAGAAGATAAACAAAATTGATAAACCATTAGCCAGACTTACCAAGAAAAAAAGGGAGAAGACTCAAATCAACAGAATTAGAAATGAAAAAGGAGGGCTTCCCTGGTGGCGCAGTGGTTGAGGGTCCGCCTGCCGATGCAGGGGATGCGGGTTCGTGCCCCGATCTGGGAGGATCCCATGTGCCGCGGAGCGGCTGGGCCTGTGAGCCATGGCCGCTGGGCCTGTGCGTCCGGAGCCTGTGCTCCGCAACGGGAGAGGCTGCAACAGTGAGAGGCCTGCGGACCGCCAAAAAAAAACCCCAAAACAAAAAACAAACCTAAGAATAAACCTACCTAAGGAGACAAAAGACCTGTATACAGAAAACAAAAAGACACTGTTGAAAGAAATCAATGATGATACAAACAGATGGACAGATATACCATGTTCTCGGATTGGAAGAATCAACATTATGAAAATGACTCTATTACCCAAAGCAATCTACAGATTCAATCCATTCCCTATCAAACTACCAATGGCAGTTTTCACAGAACTAGAACAAAAAATTTCACAATTTGTATGGAAACACAAAAGACCCCAAATAGCCAAAGCAATCTTGACAAAAAAAATGGAGCTGGAGGAATCAGGTCCCCAGACTTTAGACTACACTACAAAACTACAGTAATCAAGACACTATGGTACTGGCACAAAAAGAAATATATAGATCAATGGAACAGGATAGAGAGCCCAGAGATAAACCCACGCACATATGGTCACCTTATCTTTGATAAAGGAGGCAAGAATATACAATGGAGAAAAGACAGCCTCTTCAATAAGTGGTGCTGGGAAAACTGGACAGCTACATGTAAAAGAATGAAATTAGAACACTCCCTAACAGCATACACAAAAATAAGCTCAAAATGGATTAAAGAGTTAATGTAAGGCCAGAGACTATAAAACTCTTAGAGTAAAACATAGGCAGAACACTCTATGACATAAATCACAGCAAGATCCTTTTTGACCCACCTCCTGGAGAAATGGAAATAAAAACAAAAATAAACAAATGGGACCTACTGAAACTTAAAAGCTTTTGCACAGCAAAGGAAACCATAAACAAGAGCAAAAGACAACCCTCAGAATGGGAGAAAATACTTGCAAACGAAGCAACTGACAAAGGCTTAGTCTCCAAAATATGCAAGTAGCTCATGCAGCTCAATATGAAAAAAACAAACAACCCAATCCAAAAATGGGCAGAAGACCTAAATAGACATTTCTCCAAAGAAGATATACAGGTTGCCAACACACACAAGAAAGAATGCTCAACATCATTAATCATTAGAGAAATGCAAATCAAAATTACAATGAGGTATCATCTCACACCAGTCACAATGGCCATCATCAAAAAATCTACAAAAATCTACAAAATCTATAAATGCTGGAGAGGGTGTGGACAAAAGGGAACCCTGCTGCACTGTTGGTGGGAATGAAAATTGATACAGCCACTATGGAGAACAGTATGGAGGTCCTTAAAAAACTAAAAATAGAACTGCCATATGACCCAGCAATCCCACTACTGGGCATATACTCTGAGAAAACCATAATTCAAAAAGAGTCATGTACCAGAATGTTCATTGCAGCTCTATTTACAATAGCCAGGACATGGAAGCAACCTAAGTGTCCATCAACAGATGAATGGATAAAGAAGATGTGGCACATATATACAATGGAATATTACTCAGCCATAAAAAAAATGAAATTGAGTTATTTGTAATGAGGTGGATGAACCTAGAGTCTTGCATACGGAGTGAAGTAAGTCAGAAAGAGAGAAAAAATACTGTATGCTAACATATGCATATGGAATCTAAAAAAAAAAAAAGTTTCTGAATAACCTAGGGGCAGGACAGGAATAAAGACACAGACATAGAGAATGGACTTGAGGACACGGGGAGGGGGAAGGGTAGGCTGGAACGAAGTGAGAGAGTGGCATGGACTTATATACACTATCAAATGTAAAATAGATAGCTAGTGGGAAGCAGCCACGTAGCTCAGGGAGATCAGCTCGGTACTTTGTGACCACCTAGAGGGGTGGGATAGGGGGGGGGGGAGGGAGACACAAGAGGGAGGGGATATGGGGATATAGGTGTAAGTATAGCTGATTCACTTTGTTATACAGCAGAAACTAACACACCGTTGTAAAGCAATTATACTCCAATAAAGATGTTTATATATATATATATATATATATATATATATATATATGCCCCTAAAAAAAAAGAAAGAAAGAAAGACCGCTTTGCAGAACGCCCTGTGTGTGAAGCAATCAGCCTTCTCTCTGAAACAAAGATTAAAATTCCACCATAGATGAACCTGGATCACTGGATTTGACTTCATGGGTGCCTCCTTTTCTTTCTTCCATTCATACATCTGCCCCAAGCGACCCCCTTAACGGCTCCAAGGATATATCATGTCCATATGTCACTTTTAACCTCTGGCCCAACTACTGATGCAGGTTTTCTAAAACTTAATCCCTAAGCATGAGATAGCACAGAATTTTCATCAAGACTTGGCAAAAACTAAGAAGGAAGAAAGAAAAATAAACACAGAAGGCTCACAGACACAGAGAACAGACTTGTGGTTGCCAAGCTGGAGTGGTGGGAGAGGGAAGGATTGGGAGTTTGGGATTAGCAGATGCAAACTAATATATATAGGATGGATAAACAGCAAGTTCCTACTGTATAGCATGGGAACTATATTCAGTATCCTGTGATAAACCATAATGGAAAAGAATATGAAAAAGAATAAAATTTTTTAAAAAATAAAATAAACATAGAGAAGATACAAAGCATAAAAAAAGTCATTTAACTTTCATTCATTATTCAATCCTTTATTTATTCAACAAGCATTTATTGAACACCCATTAAGTGCCTGGAGCTGAAGATACAATGATGAACAGTACAGAAACTCCTGCCTTTGTGGTCAAAGAGCAGTTTGGGTTTATACTGCAGAGGTTTGTGAAGCTCTATAGTACCTTGCTTCTGGGGATCCAAATTCCTCTTCACTTTCATACTCTTGTCCAAGAAAAACAAACAAGTAGTCGAACAATCCAGGAAGAAACTGCTATCCCATGACTTGGAATCTAATCCTCAATACTAAACAGCTTCTGACTCTAATTTTCTTCCATGATCCTCATTTTGTCCTCATCATTTTTCACTGTGAGCTACAGAGCTTTACACATCCAGGAATGGGAGGACACTCCACTTATCAGCTACAAATTTGGAACTTTATCATCAACTCAATGGATAAGTAGAAATCAGGCATTTAGCAGTGAGTAAAGGAAATGCTTAGGTTCACAAAAAGGAGGATTTAAGGTTGGAAAGAACAGATATAATTCAGCCTTGAGAGATATAAGCAAAGCTAGACCTCAGACCCAATTTCTCCTGAGTTGTCTTCCATGTTGTGTGTGTGCATGTGTATGCATTACGGTAGCTAGGACACTGATAGAGACCACATAGGTTTTCTTATTACACATAGTGGACTGACAGGATAGAGAATACATTTAGGACTGTATAAACTACACCTAAATCCGGGAAACTACTTCTTCTGCGTTTGGGAGTGCCTATGTTCCCTGGCCATGCTGGCTACATAAGCTTCTCTTTGTAAACATCCAATGTATTCTAGGTATTCAAAACCATGAGGGGACTGGGATTTGGGAGCTAGGAGATGACTGAACTTGGAATTTAACACCCTGGACAATTCAAGAAATAATGGTTTCAGTAAACACTTCAATCAGATAATCACAAGGATACTGATAAGAAGTTCTAGACAAGATTGTCATGGGAAATAACAACTGGATGTACTAATTACCTGACTTTACAGAACAGGTGATGATTCCTATCACCCAAGATCTGGGAAATGGATGTTGTTCTTGACCAAATTATACAGGTCCCATCTAATTCCTTGAATTCTCTGGGCAGGTCCCCTCCTTCAGTACAAATACAAATGAAAGTACAGTGAATTTGTAATTTGAGATAATGGTAGTACCAAATGAGGCAGATTAATGAGGTATCTGCATCTTGTAGAGGGTTCAGCAACGCTTTCTTCATCCATTTCTCAATTATCTCTAACGAGGAACTTAATTTATATTTTGTCACCTATTTTCAGGCCAGGAGAGCTATTCTATCAGCAGCATCATGAGAGCAGAGGAATGAAGATTCCTCAGGGTGAACTGTGAAAGAGAAACAACTGCCTCAGAAACCATTACTTTCATTTTATTAAGTCTGTATATTTTTCCTTTTTATATAGTGAACATTTGCTTCTTGGGAAATTGTTTTTTAAATGAAAAAAGAAATCGGTGAATGTCACTATCAAAGAAATGGGTCTAGTGAAATAATTCACAGGCTTTGCACTTGAGAGATGTTTGGAGTAACTACGGGGTGTTTACTTTGGAGAAGAAAAAACTTAGGAGGTCCTGATGATTAGCTTCATGATATAAAAAGGTCAATAGTGTGAAAGAGAGATTCAACTTAGCCTATGTCAACTCAGAGAACTGACCTCAGGATAGCATTTTATTATAAAAAGCTAATTCTCTAAAAATCATTGTTCTGTAATGGACCAGAATAAGAGTCCCAGGGAAGTGGTGAGGTTCCTGTCACTGGAGGTACCCAAAATGATGGATGACCTTTTGGAGTAGAATGTAATAAAAGAAGAGAAAAGAAGGAACGGTCATAAATTACCATCTATTCTATGCTAAGACTTTTCATATGTCATTTAATATCTGTTTCCATGAGGCAGATATTATTTTCCCAGTTTATAGATGATGACACTGAGGCTCAGAGAAATGAAGTCATTTGTCTAAGATGACATGGCTAGAAAGTGAAAAGCCAGAAGTAGAAATCCAGTTCCATGGTTCTTTCTAAAATATTTGCTTTTGAGATAGAAGGAATAAATAAGGAGTTAGTCTAGTTGTCTGTAACTATGCTGCCTACTAAATCATCCTGACCACTGCCACTGATGCAAAACTAGAAGGTATTGAGCCTTGGGTACACAACTATCTCACAGCTAAGGAAAATTCCACCTGCCACCTGGTTCTGTACAAATCCTGGAGACCTCCGAATCAAATTAACAAGGAAGAGAAGTAACTGACATCAAGGCAGATTGCTTCTACCCAAGATGCCAGATCAAGACTTCCTACTTTAGGTAAACATGAAACCCTTGCTTTTCTTATTTCCTTTACTTTGGCATTGGCCTGGAAAGACTCATCCGTATCTCCCAGGCCATTGTTAAGGAGGGTAACCTTTCAGACTGCCGGATTTGTCATCAAAGATTCCGATCTACCCATGATCATCTAGATCAGATTCAGAAGAAATCACACTAAGGAATCTCACCAGCAGCACCTGTCTCTGCAAGGTATTTAAGATGACTCTTTGCCTCAGGCTAGGGAAATGCAGTAAAAACCTGACTAATCCCTGGATTGAACAGGTAAACACAGCAATCCCTGTGAGTGAACCCACAGGGATTCCCTGGTTAGGAGATACAAATGAGAATATGATCAGAAACCTGAAGCCTCATAATTATTAAGAGTTGACTCAGATGTAATGTTGGTCCTGATGTTTGCTAACTAGGAGAACTTTATCAATTTATTTATCATCTCTGTGCCTGTTTCTTCATCTCTAAACTGGAATAATCACCCTACTTATCTTGCAATTAAGATGCAAAAAACAAAAAAGCACTGGTACATGGTATGCACTCAACAAATTTCAGCTAT
Source organism: Monodon monoceros (assembly GCF_005190385.1). Taxonomy (NCBI): domain Eukaryota; kingdom Metazoa; phylum Chordata; class Mammalia; order Artiodactyla; family Monodontidae; genus Monodon; species Monodon monoceros. Next base: position 32,962,769 of record NW_021703781.1, on the reverse strand, counting down.
TACTGCTCATAGTATCAGTTGGAACTAAGAAAAAAAAATATTTCCAATACATTTGAACATCTAATATCAAACAGGAAACAAACACAGATCGTCATCTGCCCTATTTGATGAAAATTTTTGTGTCTTCTCCTGAAGACTCTGGGACCATGCTTTCTCCTACTCTGACTAGGCCAACCACTACTCAGTGACAAAGGCTATTAGAGCTGGGAGAATTGACCCCAATTTCTTGGCTTTCAATTCCATGCTCCCCCATTCTAGCTTCTAGGGCTGGCCATGATGCCCCTGCTCTCAGCTGCAGAACAAATTCTGGCCAGGGTGGACAGTCATGCTTTAATCATGCTCTTAAAGCCCATTACCCTGTGGGCTTGTTGAGGTTCCTGCTGTCCTGAGCTTCCCCATCCAGCCACCTTTCTGGAACTGGGCTATGTCTGGGCTCCAGCCACACTTAAAGAACTTCTGCTACTGTGCAAAGCTGCCCTTTCATATGGGTTGAACCCCATCCTCTATGACAACCAAAATGAGCTGAGAAGCCTCCTAAGGCAGGTTGGCCATCCAGGACCATGAAGCTCCCCCTGCATGTTGCTGAGCGGCCGGGGAGTGTCGGGGGAGGAGGAGTGTGGCCAGTAACTATTCCACGCTTATTGTCTGCAAGGAACTGAGTTAAGCAGTCTACAAAAGTAACCTTATTAATGTCTCACAACAACCCCTCAAGGCAAATACTAAGAGTATCCCCAGTTATCGATGACAGCTACCACGTGATGGAGACTCTATCTGAGCATAGCTCTCCCTTGCTCTGAAGTCCAAGATTTAGGCCACCGTGTGGTAACTGTTCTTGATTAATATAACTGCTTAGAATTAGGATAGGCAACTTTTGGGCAGAAGAGGGATTCAGGGGGAAATAAGAGTGGGGGGTTAAGGGAAGCATTACTTATTAACTGAAGATAAAGAGAACTTTATTGAATCCCACAGGGGAAATACATATATTTAGCATTATGGAAACATTTTACCTTAATATATGTGAGTAGTAGAGGCTATTTCCAATCTGTTGTCTCGAAATTGGATGGACTCCGGAAGTAGTTCTTACTCCCTTGAATCTCAGCCCCAGCCTGAATAGGGCTCAGGTTCTTTTCTTTTCTTTTCTTTTTTAAAATAAATTTATTTATTTATTTTTGGCTGTGTTGGGTCTTCGTTTCTGTGCGAGGGCTTTCTCTACTTGCGGCGAGCGGGGGCCACTCTTCATCGCGGTGCGCATGCCTCTCACTATCTCGGCCTCTCTTGTTGCGGAGCACAGGCTCCAGACGTGCAGTCTCAGTAGTTGTGGCTCACGGGCCCAGTTGCCCCGCAGCATGTGGGATCCTCCCAGACCAGGGCTCGAACCCTTGTCCCCTGCATTGGCAGGCAGATTCTCAACCACTGCGCCACCAGGGAAGCCCCTCTTCTTTTTTTGAAAGGTGTTTTGTGTTTTTTGGTTTTTGGTTTTTGGGCCGCACTGTGTGGCATGTAGAAGTTCACCAACTAGGGATGGAACCCATGCCCTCTGGAGTGGAAGCATGGAGTCTTAACTACTAGACTGCCAGGGAAGTCCCAGGAATCAGGTTCTACATGCAGTTCTGGACACTGTGACTGGACTTCACCCACCACACTCCAGTGGAGACCAGTGCCCCCCAGTCATCCCAGCTTCCCCTCCATTTCCCTACATACTACTGAGCTCCTAAAATGCGTTGTGGCTAAGCATCTCCAAATGGCGACAACATCATCCCAGTCAATACAAGTGATTTTCCTGGGAAATTATGTGCATGTAAGTTGATTCAAGAAGAATAAGCAAGGACGGAAAGCTGGCATCATGATGCATTTTCTAGCAGTCGTGCCTTTCTATGAAATGAATAGCATATTCAAGATATTTTTAAGGTTTATAAACAAAGGCACTATTCACAAATGCATCAGCTGGGTTTAAAGGAACTACAAGAGGTAGTGCAGTGCCTTGGGCTTAGCATCAGGGACTCTGTTACCCACCCCTAGGCCCAAAAGGATGAGGGGAGAAACTATTTACTAGACTCAAGGTGGAGAGAATGATGTAGAGAAAGCTTCCTTGAGAGGAGCAGAGACCTTCAGCTGGAAAATACAGGCAGCCTTAGTAAACCTTGCAGGGAGGGAGCTGCAAGAATTAATCTCCTGGTCCTACTCTTCTTCTACCTTATCATTATTTCCAGTTACAGCTCCCAAACCCACAGGATAGCAAGAGAAGTGTACATGATCACTTTGCAAGGCAGAAAATCAGATGAAGAGAGGAAAGTAGATCTGGAAAGTAACAGAAAGCAAAAAGAAAACCACACACATAAAAACAGTTATGAATATAATTACACATCACAACTGCTTAGCTTATGAAGACTTATAAGAAGTGCTATAAGAGGTCTGAATAAAATGTTATGAATTAGAGCAGAAGCACACTTGTGCCTTTATTCAAATCCTCCTTAGAGTATCTTCTTCAGAGAGAATTGGTGTTCCTGCAGCGCAGAAGGGTTAGTAAGACCAGTTTCCAACGTGGCCAACCAAAGACTGAGTGATATACAACAGAGCCAGTGATACACGGTGCTATGAACTAAACTGTGTCCCCCCCCCAATTTATATGTATAAGCCCTAAGACCCAATGTGACTATATTTGGAGATAGGGTCTTTTAGAAGGTAATTATGATTAAATGAGGTCATTAGGGTGGGACCTTAATTTGATAGGATGGGTGTCCTTATAAGAAGAGGAAGGGACACCGAAGATCTCTCTTTTTCCAAGAGAGCACAGAGGAAAGGCCATGTGAGGGCATAGCAAGAAGGTGGCCAACTACAAATCAGGAGGGAAGGCTTCGCCAGAAACCAAACCTGTGACACCATGATCTTGGACTTCCAGCCTCCAGAACTGTGAGAAATCAAGGGTCTGTTGTTTAAGCCGCCCAGCCTGTGGTATTTTTGTACTGGCAGCCCAAGCAGACTAATACACATGGCTTCTGAGATTTATCACCAGACTTTTTGTCACCCTGCCTAGTCCACCCAGCCCAGCCTTGTAAGATTCTCTAACTGCATTACAAAGATGATTATTTCAACCCCAACAAATCCTCCCTTGGACTAGTAAGGAGTTTTACCCCTGATGCTCACAGATCTGTGCTTTGCTACCTTTGTCCACAAACCAGAGAACTCAGAAGGTAATACCTCCCAATCCCCAAGCACTACACTGTAACTATCTAGCCAACCTGTTGGCCATTAGAAAAATGGATTTTGTTGGTCACAATCCAAGGCGTTATAATGTGCAACCTCTGAGTACCTTCTTGATCATCACGATATGGTCTTTTGGCTTCTGCCCTTTGAAAGTATCATTTGACTCCCATAAACATACCTTGTAGATTATAGTATTATTAAGATCATAACTTTGGACTTTATAATGTAGTCTCATAATCCATTCTTCTTACCCCACCAAGACATTATAAACTGGAAACTGGCCTTCAGACTGCCACTTCAGACATGATAAAATGCTCTTGTGACCATATCCCTTGGACATTATAATGCAGCCTCCAGGCCAATGTCTTGGGATATTATGTTATAGCTTTCTGGTCATCAACTTGGACCTTTCAATTCGGTCCACTGGCCACTGTCTCTGAGATTTAGTTCTAACAAATAGATGAATACCTAGGGTTTAACTTTGCCCACTTCTGGCTTGCTCTCCTCTCTCTGTGCTCCCCTTCTTGCCATCCCAGCAGACCTTGTGGCAGAGCCTGTGTGAATTATGACAAGCTGAAAAATCTAAGACTTGAGCATGCTGGCAAGTTTGATTTTTTTCTTTCTTATTTTTTGCGGTACGCAGGCCTCTCACTGTTGTAGCCTCTCCCATCGCAGAGCACAGGCTCCAGACGCGCAGGCTCAGTGGCCATGGCTCACGGGCCCAGCCACTCCGCGGCATGTGGGATCCTCCCGGACCGGGGCACGAACCCGTGTCGCCTGCATCGGCAGGCGGACTCTCAACCACTGCGCCACCAGGGAAGCCCACGTTTGATTATTTTTTCTGCAATTCCAACAAAGTGGAATAATGGAGTTATCTAACTGCAGGACACAGTTAGAAAATGCATTTCCTTAAAAAATCAAAATGTCAGTGCAAGATAAAGCATCTAGACTTTGTTCAAGTCATCAAAATTCTCTCTTATTCTTTTAATTTAGTGGAAAGAAATGTCAGTTGTGACCAATGTCTCCTAGATCAATATTACACTTCAGTGCTCTATGAAGAAATGTACAAAAGGCAAAGTGAGACAATCCATGGCGTCTCCTTATTCTTGCCTATGGGTCTTTGGTGTTGATGCTCTGCAATGGCTAATAAGGAAAAGTTCATGATGTTGCCATAAGGAGAGTATTCTACCCACACAGCAGGGTCTCTCCAGCCTTTAGGACTACCAGGGAATGGGGAAAAAGCAGACACAGTTGATCACCACTGCTCTGCGCCTCGAGTTATAATTTCAGGCTTGACTGAGAAGTCTTAACACACAATTTCTCTAACTTTGAAGCTTAAATAAATATCTTTAGGTTTCTATTTTTTTAATTTCCTTTTTCAAAGCATTAACGCAGGTCTCCTTGTTGAAATGCAGTAGATGTCACTGAAAGGAAGCAAAGCTGCATGCCCACTGCTCAAATTCAGGCATGCCCGTACATGTCTCGTCATGTTCTGCTCAGTTGCTAGGACTGGTTCATGTCATGGTATTTATTTTACCCTCCGGTAAGGATGAGGTAAAAGCGCAGTTGAAGCTGAGGGCCCTCCCTGAGTCTGGGACAAAGGGAACGAGAATAAATACCATTCTCTTAATTCCAGGCACTAACGTAAACAAGAAACTGTGTCCTCCCCCACACCCAACTCCCACAACACACACACACACACACACACACTTCCCTGCCTGGGGAGTAAGCCTCAGAAAACCAGTTTTGTCCTTGACCAGTAATTTAGGGCTTTACCTAGGGCATTTTCTTTCATAGTATCTTCAGTCTTAAAGGAAGATGTTCCAAGTTCCCAGGGATAAAATGAAAGACTGAATCAAATTCAATAGTATAATTCTTGGTTTTTCACTCTAAAAGTCTGAGTACAAAGCGGACCTTGTGGCTGAGCGACAGAGCTATATTCTTCACTGGCCATCTCAGAAGGGCAGCAGAAAAAACCTTGGTAACGGAGAGGAAAGCAACGCTGAAAGTGAGAGCAAGGGAGTTTGTGGAGAGTAGGTTGCAACAGAGGAGTAACAATGATCTCTCTGGGATGCTGGTATGACATCAGCACAGAGTGTGTGGAAGCCCCACCTAAAGCAAGAGAGGAGGCCTTTTCTGCTTAGACTTTAACTCCATTAAAAACATGATATCAGCTCACATTATTTTATTAGTGATAGTATCTATCTAAGGCCTATATTAAATAATTCTATACAGTAAGTGACCTTGGACTGAAACACCTTCAGGACCACCAGTGGAGCAGAGACATATCAATGACTCCTGATGTGAAAACATGCCTGAGCTTGATCGTCTGCTGGGACCCCGGCACGACTGGCCCCCTTCTGTGCCCTCTCTTACATCACAAGGGCTACAAGCCTAGGAGCTGCATTTCCTAACCAGCTGGGTTCCGGTTTAGATTCTGCCAGTGAAAGGCACTCATGTGAGAGACGGAAGGTGGACAAGAAGGTGAAGTCATAGTTTTTGTGGCAGATACAGACAGATGCATGGGTTTCAGCAGATGGTAGAGTAGTGCCCAGGGTTTGGAGCATATTTGAATGAATCACTCACTTTGGCGCTACGTGAAAGTGAGGCATCTCATGCAGGGGGTGGTTTCTGATTATTCTATCACATATTGATTTCCTAGAAGCCATTAGAAGCTTTCCCTATCGCTCCCTCAGTCCATCTAATGGTATTGTAGTTTTCTATACAAAATAGTTTCCTGTTTGGAATTTTACGGTGCTTTCTGCTTTCCTGACCAAATCCCACCTGGGAAAAGGATACTACTGGGATGAGGATAAGTGGGGTGGCTTAGGAAGAAGCACCTGCTGGGGGGAGGATAAGACACATGAAGATTTCATCAACTCTTCTGGGGACAGTGAGCTGTATTCTTGTTGTTGATACCCTACGTTTCTACCAATATGACTTTGGGCTATTTATCTGGGGAAATTATCACTGTACTCATGTAAACATAATTTACATCTCTCCTCCCTCCCCCCAACCCTATCCTCTGCCTTGTTCTTTATCTTATTAACAAAGAAAAGAGACAAAAAATGGTTCTAACAAAGAGCCCATTGTTCTTTGTTACCTTACACACTAGCCCCTGCCCCTCATTCTACCTTCATCTTTCTTAAGGAATTATAATTACTTATATTCTATCTTCATTTGGTTGTTTCCAATGATAATTCTAGTTGTTTTTTTCTGGAGTTTTTTAACTCTCTGAATCTATTGTAAATTGTAGTAGGCAGACTTGTATCATTCTAACATGAAGACACATAACAAGTATTCAAATTTTCTGAATCAAGATTTAAAGGCAGAAGTTGTTGTTTTCAATCTCCCTCTTGACAATATCTCACGTTTTACTGGTCTTTATGGCTGCTGAGCCAGTGCATCAAGCTAATGTTGCCACAAAACACTCTATAATCCTGAGTTTCGTGTCTCAACTCCTGATTGAAGCTAATAGCTCTGAGCTCACTATTTAATGCAGTTTAATCTGAAGTGTTATTAGATATAACACCTTCTACTCATCCACAGTGAAGCTCATCATTCCCTCTTCCCCCAACCAGAACAGTCCTGAAAACTTCACAACTTCATCACGTCCTCTTTCCTCCAGGACATGTATGGAAGAGTCCAACTGGCCCATCTCATGGAAGCTCCTATATACCACGAGATATACCCACTTAGCACGGAAGGAGAGCAGATCTAGTTAAAATGAGACAAGAGGTAAATCCAGTTAACCAGACACACAGAAACTGCAAAACATAACCCTATACCAAAAGTAAATGAACTATAAGGCACCACTGTCAACTCCTCCCTGTTCTGGAACCTTGATATTTCATCAACTAAACTTGAGGTGGGACCATGTGACATGTGGACCAAGTAAAGATATCAGTGTCAATCCATATGAAATATTAGTAGAACTTCCTTCTTGTTCTTTTTTGATAAACTATTAAAATAGAAGCCCTTATCTTTTTTTAATGCATATTGCAATGGATGATCTTGAGCACCCCTGGAGTGTGAACAGCCCATTTTGGAAACTGGTCAAGAACGCTGCTTTGCACCGAGTGGTTCATGGGCCAAGAAGACAATATTCTTTTGTCTTCCACTAGTTCTTCACTTGGTCCACTGCCCCCTTCTGACTTTTAAACAATGGCTGTGCTCCCTCCACTTCTCCATGATATCCATTATGAAATGTGTTTGGGGCTGAAAAGTGTATTTGTAACATACCTATGAACCAGGATTCTGTCTAGAAAATGTGTCTTTTCTTCTAGGTGGTAATTTTGGAAAACCAAGACCCAGAGGACTTTTTTGACTTTTCTACTCACAGTTTATTACCCTGCAGTTGAGCGGGGTGTGAGAAATAGGAGGTAAAAATGTACCTTTGGGTCAGTTGACTAGCAATTAGGAAACAGTGACCTGGACACAAGATGGCTAGCCAGCCTTGTTCTCAGAGTGGAGCCTGAGTGGGGGAATGCACGAGCCTGAATCCCAGTTCCCTGGGGCTCCACGAACCTCCCAGTAACTGCTGCAGGGTACCTGAATCTCCTCAAAGGTCCCTCTCAGGAGCCAAACATGAGGACAACGCTCATCATGACAGATGAATAACACTCCTCCTCAGAAATCTTTCTCTTAGAGTCATCAGTGGTTCCATTTTTGCTTCAGCTTTACATGGAGATCTCAGAGACCCAGAGAAGGTTAAGGAGAAGTCAAAATTAAAGTTGTAGGTGCTCGGAAGGAACTTTAAATGCATGAGTTTCACTAATCCATGAAAAGAGATCCAAACTTTATATTGAATCAATGGGCAGTTAAAGAAGGTTTGTGCACATAGGCATGACATAATCAGACTTGTTTTAGAAAAAATTCTGGCAGTAGCTTGCTTGGGAGAACGCCAAGTGGTTAGAGTTCATTCTCTTGAAACATCCATATTTTCTGAGTTTCTGGTATCCTTGTGTTTTTTTTTTTTTCTTTGCCAGCGCTTTATTTTGTAATGTATTTAATATTACTATTTTTTTAACATCTTTATTAGGGTATAATTGCTTTACAATGGTGTGTTAGTTTCTGCTTTATAACAAAGTGAATCAGTTATACATATACATATGTTCCCATATGTCTTCCCTCTTGCGTCTCCCCACCTCCCACTCTCCCTATCCCACCCCTCCAGGCTGTCACAAAGCACCGAGCTAATATCCCTGTGCCACGCGGCTGCTTCCCACTAGCTATCTACCTTACTACGTTTGTTAGTGTGTATATGTCCATGACTCTCTCTCGCCCTGTCAAAGCTCACCCTTCCCCCTCCCCGTATCCTCAAGTCCGTTCTCCAGTAGGTCTGCATCTTTATTCCTGTCTTACCCCTAGGTTCTTCATGACATTTTTTTTTTCTTAAATTCCATATATATGTGTTAGCATACGGTATTTGTCTTTTTCTTTCTGACTTACTTCACTCTGTATGACAGACTCTAGGTCTATCCATCTCATTACAAATAGCTCAATTTCGTCTCTTTTTAAGGCTGAGTAATATTCCATTGTATATATGTGCCACATCTTCTTTATCCATTCATCCGATGATGGACACTTAGGTTGTTTCCATCTCCGGGCTATTGTAAATAGAGCTGCAATGAACATTTTGGTACATTACTCTTTTTGAATTTTGGTTTTCTCAGGGTATATGCCCAGTGGTGGGATTGCTGGGTCATATGGTAATTCTATTTGTAGTTTTTTAAGGAACCTCCATACTGTTCTCCATAGTGGCTGAACTAATTCACATTCCCACCAGCAGTGCAAGTGTTCCCTTTTCTCCACACCCTCTCCAGCATTTATTGCTTCTAGATTTTTTGATGATGGCTATTCTGACTGGTGTGAGATGATATCTCATTGTAGTTTTGATTTGCATTTCTCTAATGATTAACGATGTTGAGCATTCTTTCATGTGTTTGTTGGCAGTCTGTATATCTTCTTTGGAGAAATGTCTATTCAGGTCTTCTGCCCATTTTTGGATTGGGTTGTTTGTTTTTTTGTTATTGAGCTGCATGAGCTGCTTGTAAATTTTGGAGATTAATCCTTTGTCTGTTGCTTCATTTGCAAATATTTTCTCCCATTCTGAGGGTTGTCTTTTCGTCTTGTTTATGGTTTCCTTTGCTGTGCAAAAGCTTTGAAGTTTCATTAGGTCCCATTTGTTTATTTTTGTTTTTATTTCCATTACTCTAGGAGGTGGGTCAGAAAGGATCTTGCTGTGATTTATGTCATAGAGTGTTCTGCCAATGTTTTCCTCTAAGAGTGTGATAGTTTCTGGCCTTACATTTAGGTCTTTAATCCATTTTGAGCTTATTTTTGTGTATGGTGTTAGGGAGTGATCTAATCTCATACTTTTACATGTACCTGTCCAGTTTTCCCAGCACCATTTATTGAAGAGGCTGTCCTTTCTCCACTGTACATTCCTGCCACCTTTATCAAAGATAAGGTGTCCATATGTCCGTGGGTTTATCTCTGGGCTTTCTATCCTGTTCCATTGATCTATCTTTCTGTTTTTGTGCCAGTACCATAGTGTCTTGACTACTGTAGCTTTGTAGTATAGTCTGAAGTCAGGGAGCCTGATTCCTCCAGCTCCTTTTTTCGTTCTCAAGATTGCTTTGGCTATTCGGGGTCTTTTGTGTTAACATACAAATTGTGAAATTTTTTGTTCTAGTTCTGTGAAAAATGCCAGGGGTAGTTTGATAGGGATTGCATTGAATCTGTAGATTGCTTTGGGTAGTAGAGTCATTTTCACAATGTTGATTCTTCCCATCCAAGAACATGGTATATCTCTCCATCTATTTGTATCATCTTTAATTTCTTTCATCAGTGTCTTATAATTTTCTGCATACAGGTCTTTTGTCTCCTTAGGTAGGTTTATTCCTAGATATTTTATTCTTTTTGTTGCAATGGTAAATGGGAGTGTTTTCTTGATTTCACTTTCAGATTTTTCATCATTAGTATATAGGAATGCCAGAGATTTCTGTGCATTAATTTTGTATCTTGCTACTTTACCAAATTCACTGATTAGCTCTAGTAGTTTTCTGGTAGCATCTTTAGGATTCTCTATGTATAGTATCATGTCATCTGCAAACAGTGACAGCTTTACTTCTTCTTTTCCCATTTGGATTCCTTTTATTTCCTTTTCTTCTCTGATTGCTGTGGCTAAAACTTCCAAAACTATGTTGAATAAGAGTGGTGAGAGTGGGCAACCTTGTCTTGTTCCTGATCTTAGTGGAAATGCTTTCAGTTTTTCACCATTGAGGATGATGTTTGCTGTGGGCTTGTCATATATGGCCTTTATTATGTTGAGGTAAGTTCCCTCTATGCCTACTTTCTGCAGGGTTTTTATCATAAATGGGTGTTGAATTTTGTCGAAAGCTTTCTCTGCATCTATTGAGATAATGATATGGTTTTTCTCCTTCAATTTGTTAATATGGTTTATCACATTGATAGATTTGCGTATATTGAAGAATCCTTGCATTCCTGGGATAAACCCCACTTGATCATGGTGTATGATCCTCTTAATGTGCTGTTGGATTCTGTTTGCTAGTATTTTGTTGAGGATTTTTGCATCTATGTTCATCAGTGATATTGGCCTATAGTTTTCTTTCTTTGTGACATCCTTGTCTGGTTTTGGTATCAAGGTGATGGTGGCCTCGTAGAAGGAATTTGGGAGTGTTCCTCCCTCTGCTATATTTTGGAAGAGTTTGAGAAGGACAGGTGTTAGCTCTTCTCTAAATGTTTGATAGAATTCACCTGTGAAGACATCTGGTCCTGGGCTTTTGTTTGTTGGAAGATTTTTAATCACAGTTTCAATTTCAGTGCTTGTGATTGGTCTGTTCATATTTTCTATTTCTTCCTGATTCAGTCTTGGCAGGTTGTGCATTTCTAAGAATTTGTCCATTTCTTCCAGATTGTCCATTTTATTGGCATAGAGTTGCTTGTAGTAATCTCTCATGATTTTTTTTATTTCTGCAGTGTCAGTTGTTACTTCTCCTTTTTCATTTCTAATTCTATTGATTTGAGTCTTTTCCCTTTTTTTCTTGATGAGTCTGGCTAGTGGTTTATCTATTTTGTTTATCTTTTCAAAGAACCAGCTTTTAGTTTTATTGATCTTTGCTATTGTTTCCTTAATTTCTTTTTCATTTATTTCTGATCTGATTTTTATGATTTCTTTCCTTCTGCTAGCTTTGGGGTTTTTTTGTTCTTCTTTCTCTAATTGCTTTAGGTGCAAGGTTAGGTTGTTTATTCGAGATGTTTCCTGCTTCTTAAGGTGGGCTTGTATTGCTATAAACTTCCCCCTTAGAACTGCTTTTGCTGCATCCCATAGGTTTTGGGTCGTTGTGTCTCCACTGTCATTTGTTTCTAGGCATTTTTTTATTTCCTGTTTGATTTCTTCAGTGATCACTTTGTTATTAAGTAGTGTATTGTTTAGCCTCCATGTGTTTGTATTTTTTACAGATCTTTTCCTGTAATTGATATGTAGTCTCATGGCGTTGTGGTCAGAAAAGATACTTGATACAATTTCAATTTTCTTAAATTTACCAAGGCTTGATTTGTGACCCAAGATATGATCTATCCTGGAGAATGTTCCATGAGCACTTGAGAAAAATGTGTATTCTGTTGTTTTTGGATGGAGTGTCCTATAAATATCAATTAAGTCCATCTTGTTTAATGTATCATTTAAAGCTTGTGTTTCCTTATTTATTTTCATTTTGGATGATCTGCCCATGGGTGAAAGTGGGGTGTTAAAGTCCGCTACTATGAATGTGTTACTGTCGATCTCCCCTTTTATGGCTGTTAGTATTTGCCTTATGTATTGAGGTGCTCCTATGTTGGGTGCATAAATATCTACAATTGTTATATCTTCTTCTTGGATCGATCCCTTGATCATTATGTAGTGTCCTTCTTTGTCTCGTTTAATAGCCCTTATTTTAAAGTCTATTTTGTCTGATATGAGAATTGCTACTCCAGCTTTCTTTTGGTTTCCATTTGCATGGAATATCTTTTTCCATCCCCTTACTTTCAGTCTGTATGTGTCTCTAGGTCTGAAGTGGGTCTCTTGTAGACAGCATATATAAGGGTCTTGTTTTTGTATCCATTCAGCCAATCTGTGTCTTTTGGTGGGAGCATTTAGTCCATTTACATTTAAGGTAATTATCGATATGTATGTTCCTATTCCCATTTTCTAAATTGTCTTGGGTTCGTTATTATAGGTCTTTTCCTTCTCTTATCCTTGTGTTTTAATCAAGTGCTGCTTTGAAAGTACAAGCTCTTTTGTCAGCAATTTTGGTTCTTTGTAGAGCGTCTAGTTCTATCTGCTTGCCCACTGCTGGGCCTCGGAAAATCTACCTCACATAGACCCAGAGAAAAATAAGAGTTCAAGTCAAGACTCCGTGACTATATACTGAGTTCCCAGGTCTCTGGAGACTTCACTACCACATGCCTTCTTTCATTTTCAAAGGAAAGAGCTTGTGTCTGTCTTCCTATAACATTGGCATCAGCCCTCTCATTAGTAGACTTAGGAAGAGGTTCTCACAGCAAATAAGGGCTTCCATGTGTGGCAAGGAGGGGAAATGTGGTGAGGAAACATATTTCAGTTCCACAGGTTTACTGTCAAAAATCACAAGGGTGAAAATGACCTCAAAAATTTGAAGGACCCTGTCACTGTTATTTCAATGCATGTGTTTGGGTAGATATAAATTCAACAGCTTGCTTGTGAAAACCTATAGCTAGATTGATATCTCCCTTAGCCATCAAAATAATCAAGGAAAGAGGAATCTGAAAGGAAGAAAGGAGGGAGAGAAGGGGGAAAAGAGAAGCATATTTTCTGGACATTAGAGGAATGGAAAGAGGCTGGCATCAACTTTCCCACAGCTTATGTTAATGCCAAGTGTTCCATATGCTTTTTCTCCTCCAGTAACCCACGGCTATAGAAATATATGTCCCCAGACCATGTGCACCTTCACTATGGCTACTCCACTGGCTTCAGCACAAAGATATTTTCCTTCTTTGTGAGTGCTCTAAAGATCTGTTTGTGGTTCTTGTTTTGAAGGAGAAGCCACCCTCTGGTTTGGATATCTCTGGGTGAGGACATGCTCATCTGCCCCAGCCTACACCTGAGGACTAGACAAAAGACCTCTGTGTTCTTTGTAGCCCTGCTGTCCGCCTGTAGTGGTGAGAAGGTCATCCTGGAGGAGCTACTTTTGCAGACCACCATCCTGAACTACCCCAGGGGCCAACATTCACATTAAAACCTATTTGAATGGTGTTCCTGGAATATTGACCCTCATTTTCTGCAGGGCTGCCCGTGGTAATTGTGTATTTGGTACCCAGGGCATACACTGATGCCTGATATTTGGATACCACTGAGCAACAGATATCCTTGTGTCCTCTAAAACATATCCTTCCCTAATTGTGAACAAGAATTAGGAGTCTAGACTCAGAAAAGACAACCATCCCAGAGCAAGGTCTCCCTAAAAAGCTCTCACCTCCCTGTACCTATACATGTTAGAGTTCTGTCTTTAACTGTGTTTCCTTGTAATCATATAATATCACATCATATCACGTTACATCCTATTACATCATATCCTATCACATCACTTAATATCACATCACATCACATCACATCACATCATATATATAAGGAAGAAGGTCAACATGGAGTCCTGGGAGAGGTACACTGAAGGATCCCAGGAATCATCAACCCTACGGAAATTAAGCAAAATATTTTGCCTGTATAAATATCTGCATTTTTTCATGAAGAAAAATTTCCATAGTTTTTTTAATCAACTTCTCAAAATGTTTTAAAACACAAAATGGTTAGCAACCAGGAGTCTAGAGGTAATTCACTTCTCATTTGGATATTTTAGCCCATCATTATTTGGTAGTTTATGTGGTTCCCAGTTGTCTCTTTCCTCAGGGGTTAAGAAGCCCTGACCATTTTTTTTTTTTTTTTTTTGTCTTTCTTTTGCTCTACTTGAACTCTCTTTCCTTGATTCCTGTGCCCCGCTCCAGGCTTTCCATTTATCTGTGTGCAAACATACCTGCTGGCCCAAATTATCACTCAGAAGAAATGTTTCATTTCTCATTCAGGAGTATTAATGGCCATAGAGTCTGTATGCTTATCTCATCTGTGTCCCAAGAACGTAAGACACCTCCAACAAGGAAGGTTTTCTTTTCAAATAAAGCAATCTCACACTTGTCATATTCCTCCCTGACAGAATGGTTTGTCTTCCCTGGCTTGCATGCCCCTCGACCTCTGGAAGACATTTGCCACCTGGGAGAAGATGCCCACAGTGGGGGCAGCCACTCAAGTTCATGCTTCACACTGGTCCCTTTGTCACCCTTAGTAATTTACAGCAGTTCTCTTGGTACAGTAAGTGTCTAAATGGGAGGGTAAAGCCTTTACCAAGTCTCCTCATATATGTGCACAGAATACTATCCTGCAATAAACTTCCCAATCCAGGGCACAAAGTAGTCATATATACGGATGGTTTTCTTTTTTCAGTTTTTCCTGTAGTCTGATTTTTTTGTTCAGTGTCTGTTGACGATGGTGTAGTTGTAGGCTACCAGTATATACATTTCCCCTTTCATGCAGCAAAATCCACAGGTCACAAGGCACAGACAATCACTTCTCCAAAACGGTTAATTATATAAAAAATTCCTAGCCCAATACTGTCATATTGCTGTACATTTTTCAGGTTTGCATAAATATTTTCAGTTGATCTTCACAACAACCCTATCAGGTTAATAGGGAGAGGGTAGTTAGTAAGGTATTACACAGGCAAAGACATCTTCAAAGAGATTAAAGTTACCCCATACACTAATAGCTAAGAAGGATCAGACCCTGGAGGTTTTTGTTTTGTTTTTTTTTGAATCAAAGTCCAGTGCATATTCCATGATATGAGACTGTATCTGAAATTTGAAAGTACACAAATTCAATGTTAATATGCCTACAATCATCCTTTGACGGCAAGTCTCAATTTAGTCTCTAGGTTTCAAGGGCAAGAAGGTAGAATTTTCAAGGGGTGCTGGGGGTATGACTTCAGGATAGTTACGTAATCCTAACAAATGTCAGACTCCTAGAAGGTCTTCCCTTTTCTGAAGTCACAAATAATCAAAGCGATTACAAAAGTGATTCCATATTCTCCTTTGCATCTCTCAAAAGAACACAAATAGGAAAGCAAGTAATACTTCATTGCAGTGCCTCTGATGAACCCAGGGTCCTGTGTCCCATAAATCCCAGATCTCAGAGCTACTCCAGAGCAGCAGCCATGTCATCCTCCCAACACCCCTCCCTGAACTCGCCGCATGGCTGTTTATCCCTCTTTACTCTCCTCCCTTAAACACCCATCTTCTAGCTTCTTCATTTTTTTATTGACACAGAGATTCGGGCAAAGTACTTCTGACTTCTCTCCCAAATATCAATCCAAAAGTAACATAGAAGTGAAAGGAGTGAGAAAAATGGACAAGAGAATTGATCTTCTTTCTGGTGGCCTGTGTACTTAACCTGCAGATAAAGTTACATCACAGGACCACTAAAACAAGGTAAAAAAAAAAATCATTGCATACTAATTAGATCATTCTACTTCTCCCTCTTCTTAGTCCCAAATATTTCATAGTTCTCTAGTACATGTTTTACGAAATTATCTAATTCAGACAACTCTACTTAGACCATGTTAGGAAAGAACTGTTTATTGAAACATAAAGTCATTTCATGATTCATCATTTTATGTTTCATGGGCCCTTGACTCTTGTCTAGTCTAATAAAAACAGCAGCACTATTTAGTCCTTAGCACACCAGGGACCTCAGTTCCTAATCCTTCTCACCCTTCCAATTCCTCTGCTAATGATTATATGAGAAACTTCAGCTTCTGGGGCAAAGACCCTACTGCTCTGTCAGAGAGAAAGAAATGTGGGAAATTTCTGGATACTGATAGACTTTAGGCTCCTGTTCAAATGTAAATAGAGAGAGAGACTTGAGGGCAGAGAGGACAAAAAATTACTGTTCTTAGAAATTTGCAGAAAAGGAAACTGAAATGGCCAAGAAACATACAAAAGATGCCCAATCTTACCAGTACTTAGAGAAATTAAAATTTGAACCATATACAGTATGATTCTACACCAGCAATTCTGCAAAAATTTTAAAGTATGACAATGCCAAGTAATGATATAGTATAGAGACATGAAGACATGTATTACACTACTGATGGGAATATAAACTGGTCAACCACCTTAGAAACTATTTGGAAATATCTAATAAAGTTGAAAATTTAGATACTCTACCACCCAGCAACTCTATACTGGCATATATATTCTATAGATCACCTTAAAATTGTGTCATAAGGAGCTGTATATAAAAACGTTCACAGCATAATAAATTGTAAAATTTTCATACAACGAGATACTGTACAGTACTCAAAGTAAGTGAATACAGCTGGAAAAATCAACATGAATAAATAAGTCTTACAAACAAGGCTTTGAGCAAAAAAACAAAAAGCAAAAAAACAAAACAAAACAAAGCAAATGGCACTAGAATATTTCCAGTATAATACAATTTACATAAAGTTGGAAAACATGCAACTAAATACCATATAGTCTTTAGGGATACTTACATGGGGAAGAACAACATAAAGAAACGGGTAGGTGTGAGAACAGCCAATCAGTATACCGGGCACATTTTGGAGGAAGGACCTCCAAATAATGGGATCAATGAGGGGTATACAGGAAGTTCAACTAATTTTCTACTTCTTGGATGTACTATGCATTAGTGTTTATGATATTTTTCCTTACAGTTTCAAATGTATAAGATCTTTCATGCTTTATTATTTAAAAAGTTCCAGTGCCTTGACTGCATGTTGGACCTCACTACATTACAGCTTTACTCCTATCACTCAACTGGGTTCTGGAACTTGGCATGGTGGGAGGGGGACTGGGGTGGTCACTGCCAGTGGAAGCCAGGTGAGAAGGTCTAACAGTTAGGACGGATGTGTTCCATTGATCTGCCAAATAGAAGGTCAGCAATTCCTCTCAACATCATGAGAAGGTCATGAGTGTAAAAGAAAAAGAAGACAGGACTCAGAGTGTGGTTTACTGCCACTTCTGAAAGTGTAGTTGTACTCCCCATTAAAGGGGAATCCATCCTGGCATGGAAACAAGTTTTCTGTGCAGATGTTTGGGTTTAATGCATCACTTAGGCTCCAACAAGGGAGGCTTCACCTTGAAAGCACAGCTGGATCCTCCTGGCTGGCAGGTTCTATTCTCCACATTAAGGGGTCAGAGAGTAGGAGGGGTTGTGACACCTGTTCCCTAATTAACAATTTAGAAGTGCTTATTTCTCCAGCACTACCCTTGGTAAAGAGAACTGCTAATTGCACTTCTGGGGCTTTAGTGGCCTTGAAGCATAGGTACATGTGGGCCCAGGACAGGACTCTCTTGTCTTAAACCAGCTGATCTTCTGCCAAATGTGAGGTCCTCACCTGGAGATGAGTTACTACATATACAATTCAAGGATGAAGAAAATGGACAGGCGATCATGTCAGGGTAATAGGGTGAAGGTAGACAGGTCGGGTAAGGTGGGGGAATCCACAGGGTAAAAGACACTCATCTGGCTGGTGAAACACTTGTAGAGAAAAGTGTGATCATCAACAGGTGCAAGTGCAAAGGGTGGCAGCAGATCGCGGAAGGCAGTTCGTGGCCATGGAAGGCCAAGATAAGGAATTCAAGTTTTTCACTTAAAGGCAGTGGCAGGTATGGGGTATTATGCTGTGATTAAAATGCAATATGATGTCCAGAACTTAGAAAGATCGCCCTATGCTACATCTTTTGCTGTATTTTCCTGTGCAATCCATTTCTCCTTACTTTGTTTTTACACACCTCATCAAAGCATGGAACAAGTGAGCAGGGCCTAGGAATGTGCAGAGACAATACTCACTTAAAACTCTGAGCAGGTTAAGGAACGAGCTGTCAGGATGGAAAGTAAACTCACTTCCCCAAAGAGGGAGACATCCATCTCCTCAGCCAATGAGTTGGATAAGCTTTGGGCAAATGACTTCCAACCATAATGTGGTGTTGTTCTGAAACGAAATGAGTCACCAAATTATTGAGGGGTTTACAATCCTGGCTAACTGGCTAAATTCTCTAAAGGCTTTGGAAGATGCCAAGTGAAGAAGTAGACTGGTCTTCTATTGGTCATGCTTTCAAAGAAGCAAGCACCTTCCAGCTGTTGAGAGTTGAGCCCTGCTGTGCCAAGCCACGCCACAGTATCCTAGAAAGATGGTACCTTTCCTTCACCACAATGAAGGAGGAACCCAAGAGGAAGTGAAGACCCAAAAACTCAAAAACTGAGTCCTCTAAATATTTTGACCAAATTCTTAGTATAAATATTCTCCAGGAGACTGAGTATTTTCCCATTTCATCTTTGTTCTGAAACAAGAATAGGACTCCTATTTGAGGTCTGAGGGAAGATAGAGGGACCTTCAAAATCTTAACTATAAGCTTGATATGAATTGTTTCCCATGGGAAACCTCTGGTTTTAAGCTTCCCCAGTCATGGACTACTTTGACACAGTAGAGGGTGTGGCACAAACTGCAAGGGTTTGCAGCATGATTCTGCCACCCTCCAATTCTATAATCCTGGGCACATTACTTAACCTCCATATGACTCAGTTTCCTGATCTGTGGAATGGGGAAAGTAATGATCACTATCCTTAGGGTGCAAGTGAAGATGAAATGAGTGCTGGGAGCTTAGTATCTCCAAACAAACCCATTATCCAAATTGTTAGTGTCTGTGGGTATGTCTGTGTATGTGTGTGCAAGTGTCTTTTCAAGATGAAGACAAGTGGGTTCCATTTCACACCACAAAGCAAGAAATTTAATAACATGTAACAGCAGATATTTCTTCTCCCCCAAACACTTCTTTGGTTGCTAGTGTTTAGGACTCCGGCTATTAGAACACCCAGCCTAGCAACTATAATTCCCATGCAGCTTTAGATCTCAGGTTTTGATCTTTGCTGTTCTTCCAAACCCCTTTCTTACTGCAAGAAACTAAGCTCTGTCCTAGCTCCCCCAATCCCTAGAGTCCCTGTTCATGGTTTCTATTAACCTTCAAAGAAATAGAGGGAAAATAAAATAACACATTCTTTGTCTTGTTATTTTCATACTAGGAAACTGTTAGAATCTGGACGTTGTCCAGCTGCCTCATTTAATGTTCTGCTTAAACTAGAGTTGTATCTTGAGTTGGTAAAAGAAAAAAAAAATTAGCACATCTACACCTCACACATTTATCTCTCTTGTGTGTGAGAACATTTAAGTTCTACTCTCTTAGCAAATTTCAATTATGCAATACAGTGTTATCACCTATAATCATGGTGGGTTTTTTGTGTGTGTGGTTTTTTTGCGGTACGCGGGCCTCTCACTGTTGTGGCCTCTCCCGTTGCAGAGCACAGGCTCCGGACGCGCAGGCTCAGCGGCCACGGCTCACGGGCCCAGCCGTTCCGCAGCATGTGGGATCTTCCCAGACCAGGGCACGAACCTGTGTCCCCTGCATTGGCAGGCGGACTCTCAACCACTGCGCCACCAGGGAAGCCCAACTATAATCATGTTTTACATCAGATCTTCAGACCTTATTTTATTTTATAGTTAAAAGCTTATAACCTTTTCCCAACCTCTCCCTATTACCCTCAACTCCCAGTCCCTGGAAACCACTTTTTAAATTATCTGTTTCTATGAGTTTGACATTTAAAATTTTTTTTAGATTCCACATATAAATAATACTATGTAGTACTTGTCTTTCTCTGTCTGGCTTATCTCACTTAGCATAATGCCCTCAATTTCCTGCTTTCTCATGGTTAAATAATATTTAGATATATACCATATATAAGCACATATCACATCTTCTTTATCCATTCATTTATTAATAGACACTTAGGTTGTTTCCATATCTTGGCTATTATGAATAATACTTCAATTAACATGGGAGCACAGATACTTCTCTAATACTTTTTCATTTCCTTCAGATATATATCCAGAAGTGGGATTGCTGGATCATATGGTAGTTCTATTTTTAATTTCTTGAGGAACCTTCATACTGTTTTCCATAGAGGCTGAACCAATGTACACGTCCATCCACAGTGCACAAGGGATTCTTTTTCTCCATATCCTTGCCAACACTTACCTCACTTGTCTCTTTGATAAAAGCCATTCTAACAGCTGTGAGGTGATATCTCACTGTGGTTTTGATTTGCATTTCCCTGATTATTAGTGATGTTGATCATCTTTTTCATGCACCTGTTGGCCATTTGCATGTCTTCTTTGGAAAAATGTCAATGCAGTTCCTTTGCCCATTTTTTGATAAGATTTTTTTTTGCAATTGAGCTGTATGAGTTCAATGTCAATTCATTTATGACAGAGGAACCAAGAATATACAGTGGGAAAAGGATAGTTTCTTCAATAAATGGTGTTGAGAAAACTACACAGCCCCATGCAAAAGAATGAAATTGGACCTCTCTGTTACACTGTACACAAAAATCAACTCAAAATGGATTAAAGACTTGAACATAAGGCCTGAAACCATAAAACTCCTACCAAAAAACATAGGGGTAAGTTCCTTGACATCAGTCTTGGTAATGATTTTTTTTTCTAATTTGACACCAAGAGCAATGGTAACAGAAACAAAAATAAACAACTTGGACTCCATCGAATGAAAAGGTTCTGCACAGCACAGGAAACCATCAACAAAATATAACATAGGAGCAAACTATAACACAGGAGAAAATATTTGCAAATTATATATTTGATAAAGGGTTAACCTCCACTGCCATTTAAAAGTCTTTCAGGATTTAGGTTGCTCTAATCCTTGAGAAAGTATTTACTTTTACTTACTTTTAATATATGCTACATTCTAAAAAGTTTCAAAGTGATATTATACTTTTCCAAAGGGATCCTTCTACCCCCTCAAACCACATATTTGTCAGGTTGTGGGATATGTTCTCACAACCTGATACAAACTATTTTCTAGAAAGTGAGGTTTCTCCATCCAATATTTTACATGAAAAGTTGCCAAGCGTCAACCAAAGATGCTTTGCCATTGCTCATTTTTACAGCATTTATCAATTACCTGACATTTGTAAACAGGATGTTAGACTGTCTGAAGCTTTTGTTGGTCTCTCAGTGGTTATTCACAAACAGCAAATAGTCAGAGACAAAAAGTCATGAAGTTCAACACACTTGAGCTGTTATAAGGGCAATGAAGGATAAACACAATTCTGCCAGGGCTACTGTAAGGTTACAGGTGTATACCGCTTCAAGAAGGGCAATTTACACCATGAAATTGGATTAACAATCGCTCAAATGGTCAAAATACAAGTATGAACGTGTTTCCTCAGAAAGGATTTATGTTTTTTAAGGCAAGGTATGTTAGCCAGCTCAGATTGGCATCACAAAATACTACAGACTGGGTGGCATAAACAACAGAAATCTATTTCCTCACAATTCTGGAGGCTGGAAGTCCAAGATAAGGGTACCAGCATAGTTGGGTTCTGGTGAGGATTCTCTTCCTGGCTTGCAGATGGCCACCTTCTTGCTGTCTGCTCACATGGCCTTTTCTCAGGGTATACACGTAGAGAAAAAGAGAAAGATTGATCTTCTGCTCTTCTTATAAGGCCACAAATCCTATCAGATTAAGATCCTAACTTATGACCTCACTTAACTGTAATCACATCCTAAAAGCCCTATCTCCAAATACAGTCACATTGGGGGTTAGAATTTTAACATATGAATTTTGAGGAAACACAATTAAGTCCATAGCACAAGGCAATATAATAAAAGGGATTCCCATCATAGTTTGAAGCATCTGTGATTATTCAGTATCTCCAGGCCCCTTAATGAGAACAACACACATGGATACTACCCAACCAGTGGTGCTTATACTGGTGCAAAATATAGTTTCTCATGATCATACCATTCCATAATACAAATGCATTTCTCTGGATTCTTAGTAAATCTGGAATTGTTTCTTAATGGCAGTAAAAATACCAATGAGATATTCAGATAGTCAGAATGTCCTCAGCTTCTTGGCTCTCTTATCTGTTTCTAGCTATAAAGTGTTTCATGTTGAAGGCATGACATAAGAACAAAGTTTCTATAAGCATTTTAAGGATATTTTCCTGTTTACCTTCAAAAAGGGGAAGATAAAGATTTTCAATCTTCCAAAAATTTTAGATGGAAAATCCCATAGAATTGCATCATGTGGTTCACTCATTGTCCTGAAGCAAAACTCCTATGCAACTAGAGCTCCTTCAAAAGCAGTATCAGAGCTGTACATGCATATGGTAGAGATTATCATGTTCTCTTATCACTTATATTGGTTTCAGTAAGATCTGTAAATGTTAGGCCTAAATCAAGAACTGATAAATTCTAGCATGGGGTATTGTGGCCCTCCAAAATAGACAACTATCCTTGATCAGTGAACTGGGTTATTCTAGGTAAAAATAAGAGAAAATAACTACTATAATTGAAAGTATACATTCATCAGAATCTAAAGACTTCAAACTCTGTGCTAGAAACTCTCTGTATCATAGGGTAAGGATGGAGTGGCGGTGGTATAAAGATACATATCTGAACCTTTCTCAAAGAAATGTACTATGTCTTTTATTGCTAAACAACCCACTCTCAGGAAGTCATTGGCGTGTCAAAAGTTGACATCTCTACGGAAACATTTTTCAGGAGGGGAAATTAATGCTTTGACGGGGACATCTTTATCCCTGTATTAATTCAATCCCATGTCTAACTCAGAAGTGACTTAAAGACTATATTTGGAAACAATGTTTAAGACTCTGTTTCCTTCTTTCCATGCCTAGGCAGAAAAATCTTCCCTCTGAGGTCACAAAACATTCTACCTGCCTCAAAGTGCATATACTGCATTTTTCCCCCACCAAAGTGCATATATTTATTTGTTTAACTGTCTGATACCTTTTGTCAGATTAAAATGTCACTGATAGTAAGAATTACATCATATTGCTCTTTGCTATGGTGATAGGAGCCAGAACATAAAAATAGTTCCTAGATTAGTCCCAGCACATGTAGTTTTCTGAAGTTATATAGTGGGGTTCAAAATCGGCATGCATTTGTTGTCGGGAGCACAAGGTCAAAGGAGACAGGAGGTGAGGCCCTGAGGTAAGGGACTCTGACTTTTTCAACTGAGACAAGCATGTCACGTTAGCTAAGTCAGTACCCTGGACAGTGCCACGCGGAATGGTTCTAATAAAATTTGATACGCTTTTAACTGTAAAAAGCTCAGAATGATGTTCTTAAAGTTCCATGGTTGGCAAAAGGACAAACAACGCTTACAATGAGCTTTGTTCTTACGGCTCTTGGGATCTGTCCTCACTGTTCTTCCCAGCTTTTAGTAACATCTTCATCAGAAGTGACGTTCAGGTCTTCCTGCCCATTCCATTAGGATATCTATACTTCTGAACAAATATAACCAATTGACAGGATGGGTTTTTTTACTTTTCATGGAACTTTCTTTTTCCTTTATGTGCTTTATATGATGGTGAGTATGGAGTAATGACCATGGTCCTTAATAGATATGAAATGGATAGACAAAGACTATTCAGCCATATTTCCATAACACACCTGGCTCACAAATGATTTCTCCTATATGTTTCATGGTAAGATAGTACTTGTTATGTCAATTCTATGTGCTGTCACACCCTTTGGGGTTTCTGATTTGATTAAAAGAACCTCACTTTTTTTGTTGCTTCAAAACTTCCACTGCCTTTATATGTGCACCTCCTTTCTGCTTAATAAGACAGCTTTACCTCTGGTAAATCATAACTGAGATAGCAAACACATCATTAGGTAAGCAACCTAAGCTGAAAATTGGCTATATTTTTAAAATGCTGATGCATGGGATTTGGAGGTCTTACCTTACCTGACAGATGGCCAAAGAAAATGGTTACAGCAGATCCCTTCCTCCACACTTCAATGCTTTGTTAAATAAGAATATGCCTATTTAATTAATATTGATTTAACACTGACTGTCCTTGAGACATATTACCCTCTGACACATTTTTACCTTCAAAACTGCCAAAATTGCAAAATGTATAATTATAAAAAAAATTCAAATCCATTTCCAATCCCAGGGTTATTGTGGTTTGTTATCACCAATTCCCAGCTACTCCAGGAAGGAGCTACATGTCTCAGCAAGCAGCAATGTCTTTATTTATGACCTCCAGAGATTCACTAGTTTTGCCAGACATTTCTCAGAGCATGTCCCAGGTCACCCAGGAGTGGAACGTTAGGGCAGGATAAAAGATTCTGACTATATATATTTGGCTTATGATCCTGGCATTCGTTAGAACATGACAACTTCACTTTGATAGAAATATTAGGTAGTTATTTCTTTGTAAGTAAATAACATAAAGAAGGGATTTATCACTTGGAAGAAGAGGGCAAGTTTATTATTCTTGACACCTTCTATCTGCATTTGAATAATGGATAAATAACCAGAAACCCTTGTTTACCTAAGGTAAGACTTTTTTTTTCTTTCATTTGCAAATTTGCTTATTCAGTTCTCACTCTTGGATTGCACCCATGTTTCAGAGAAGGCCTTTGGGTAATAGTCCCTTCTAGTAAAACCCCATCCCTCTGTGAGGGGAAATGTACACATCATTAGATCCAGCAAGCATCTTTTGAGATCCACACTCCATTTTCAGTCTCAGAATAGTAGGCCTGTCGTCCCACATATAAATTTTACTCAAATATCTTAATTAATCAGCACCCTCATTTGTGTGATGGTGCAAATCACAGCATTTTTTCTAACTCTGACCCCTCAATGAGTGAATGATATGCAAGAAGGCCAAATATCTCTTGAACTTTCCAGGTAGACACTGACTGGAGGAGGAGATGGGAAGCACTCATTTCAGCCCTAACCAACTGGAGGTCATTTGCCCTTGGAAGTCCTCTGCCCAAATCTGGGCAAAAACAGTATTTTCAGAATAGCGTGATCAGAGGCTCTCTTCCTGGGGCAATGTAGAGCCAAACGTTAGAGGTCCAGAAGTGAAAAATCTCGGCTACTTTTATCTCTAGTAATAATGGGGTGGATTTGTAAGTAATAAGACAGAAAATAAAGAAAAGCCTGGGACTAGGGTGAGCCATTGCTTCACCTAATTTAAAGAAAGATGCATGGTCACTCAGACTGGTATGATATTCTTGATAGGGTTGAGGTTAAATGGTTGGTCATGAAAAAGGGTCAAGATAAAACCAGTTGATGTAACAGAATGATTCTGAGTTGAAGCACAGAAGTTAGGGCTGGTAGAGGCCATCTCTGGAGCAATCTTTGCTAGAAGCATCAGGGACAGTCCCCCTAGTTACTGCTGCTGTGAGAATGGAGTTTTGCCGAAACAGCTGCCTTATTTTCCTTTCTGGTATGACTCTGCTTTTCTTCTTTGCTTTGTTTCTATGGTAATCATGGCCCTTTTCTCTGGATCATGACCCTGTTCACTCTAGTCAACATCCATGGCCACAACTCATTTCCACACTCCCATGAAGTAAATTATCACAGAGAATGAGTGTTTGGGGTGTGTTGAAGACAGAGAAATGATATCAAATGTCTCTGTCTGAAAAACTGTAGCAACTAGAAGAGTCATATAATTGTTCCAGAAAGTTCTCACTTCCCATTCCAATCTCTGGCGTAGCTCATCCACTTGGTACCTTCCTCTAAGAACACAGAGAGCCACACTGCACAAAGGACTTGTATCAATGCAGAGATCACAAGGAAGGTTTAGTGGAGTCTCTCATGCACATCTCAACATCATCTTCAGTCCTAAAAAGGCAGTTGTCATAATTTCACATGTGGGCATCTTCCAGGAGTCCCTTGGGCAAATAAATGTCCCATCAGTACAAAGCTTTCTGATTCACACCATACAGTTCCAAAAAAAAAGGAAAAATTTTATTTTGGAAAAAAAAATAGAACTAAAAAGTTGTAATTGTTAACTATTATTTTCAAGTAAAGCATCTCAAGATATGTATGCTTCTTTTTTCCAGAAGATGTTTTATATTATTTCTACAAACATAACATGTCATGCCTGCAAAGTTCACATTAGGAATGTCTGCTTACAAGCTCTGCCAACTCCTTGTTGAATATTTCTATGAAAGTACACAAAGAAGGGGCTGCTCCTGAATCTGCCTCAAGTGAGTCATGGAGTTTTGACTTTATGTCACTGCTGCCAATCATTTGTGCTCCAGAGGAAACTATTAAAAGGATTCGACAAATCCCACCTTTGAAGCTCTCTGTGGTTATAGTCAAGCTTTCTATTTTGATTCTTCCTAAAAGGTGAATATTTGAAACAAAAGGACCTTGCAAGTATTGGGAGGACTGAAACAAATGTTGTGATATCAGAAGGGTTAGTACCACTGGTTGGACTGAAGAATGAAAAGGCAATCATATGAGCCTTTGATTAAACTCTTGTCTCTTGCTACCTTAAACCTTCTGCCTCATTGATCATTGCATATAAACAAAAAATAGACCAAGGCTGAAAACTGGAGCCATACTCTATTTTGACATATACTTAAAATAGGGAATAAACCCTAGGCAATGAAAGAATCATGGACTTGGAGCTCTGGAATGTGAAGGTGGGCTTACATTTCCCCATTTATTTACTTATCTGCAAATATCTCAGCCTTCAGATACTTTCCATATACTACAAATTGTTATACTTTTTCCTTATGTAACAAAAAAGTATGGTCCAGTAAGAGACAAACACCCATGAACAATGCTCAGATGAGCTCAAGCATCTCCTGAGTATTTCATTAGCCATCCCGGTGTTCAGATTGACTTATGCGCCTCAGGTCCATCGTTTCCTCACCATTAGCCATCGTTAGACCATTATGACTCCCTGCAGTCCCTCAGCTTACTGCTTCCAGGGAGGAGGTGCAATCGTGCCCAGCGGTGCTGAGCTAGTTTTCACTATCGCTAATTTTCTGCCAGAATCTATGAGTAATGTCACATTTCATGCTGTTCCAATAAAAACATTTACTCCCTGGCAAGGCTAGTAAAGAGCCTGATGGAGAAACTACAGAAAGCCCCCAGGGGGGCAAAAGGTGACTGAGAGATTTTGTCATGAGAAAAACTGAGTACCCACCTAGGCTGACACAGCAGATCAAAGCAAAGAAAAAAGAATGAGGTCATCAGGTCATGACCCAAACACTTTGAGACATTTATTCATTTACTCAAAAATATATTTTTAGCACCTACAATGTGCCAGACATTGTACAAATAGAATAGTCATGTCTGTTGGACACAATCCCTTGGAGCCAGAAGGTCTGGGATCTGCTCCATGTTTCCACCTTACTGAGCTGTGCAACTTAATAAAAACAGCTTAACTTTGTGAGGCCCCTGGCTCCTAATCTTCTAATCTACATAATAGTCATCTGTTTCACAATACAGCTATGTAATAATCTATATAATATATTTTATATAATATAACCTATATAATAATCATTCAAATCTTAACTTACTGATAGAAATTCATGGAGAGTGGCATTATACCTATTGGAGGCATATATATATATATATACACACACACACACACACACACACAGACACACACACACAGAGGGGGAGGGGGGGGACAAAGACAGAGACAGAGAGACAGAGATAGCAACAGAGAAAACCCTTAAGAGGAGGATATTCTCCTATATAAACACTCGTCTACCCACTGTAGAAGAAAGGTAGGTCCTTCCAACATTCAGCTAACAAATATGTGTCATCTCCACATTGCTGTCTACCCACGAAGCAAACACAAAGGTCAATTGGACATGAGAGAGAGTGATGGGAGTACCCAGTTATCTAGGGCATAGTCTTAAACATTATGCAAAGTTGATACTGAGACATCAGGAAACATGCCTGAAGCATAGTACCTTCAGAAGAAGGTACTGCCAATTGATGGAAGTCTCTAGGACCATCCCATCATTTTCTCTGTATTTACAGTGTCTGAGGAAATTTGAACATATTTACATGGATATACTTTCTCCTATGATGGTGCTTTGCTGAAATAAATTCCCCCTTCTGTATTAGCCTCTAACTTGTTATCACTACTGCTTTGAGGCATCTGACTCAGTTTATATGAAGACTATAGGAACATATAGGTAATATAACTATAGGATTTATTTAGTATGCTCCATACAGGTTGCCCAACACCCTCATAGACCCACCCCATTAGTTGTGTCTCAAGGTGGAAATGGGATGCCTAGAACCCTAATCCCTTAATCCTCAAGTGGCCACCATGAGGTAATATACCCTTATTAAGCAGAATACACACTGGACATTGCCCTCTATAGCCACTGACTGGTGCTCTGCTTCCAGGTGCCAGTCTGTTCTCCCACCATGGTTCTAGAACCATATCACCTTCATGGCCCTTCTAGTTCATCTCATGGTCAAGAAGCTGCCTAAACAGCTTGCTTAATGCTCCCTTCCCTGGAAACTCACCCTGCTTACTTCTTGATGTTGGGTTGTGGGTTCCTCTTGAGAAGGAGGCATCCAGAGGCCCATTTTTAGGGCAACAAGAATAAATAGAAAGACATTTGCAGAATGAGTAGATCCAAAAATTAAAAGAGGAATTGTGGGGTCTCTCAGTCCAGTCCCCCAGCCATCTTCTACCAAAGCCCCTCCGTGGTCTCAGGAACTTTACTCTGTTCCTGAGAACATGTCAGAACTCTCTTCTTAAGAATGAAGAATGAATAAAGGCTGAAATAAAATGAAGAATGAAGGGCAAAATAGGTGAAGGTCGTCAAAAGGTACAAACTTCTAGCTATAAGATAAATAAGCCCAGGGGATATAATGTACAGCATAGTGACTATAGTTAGCAATACTCTGTTGTGTATTTGAAAGTTGCTAAGAGAGTAGATCGTAAAAGTTCTCATCACAAGAAAAAAAAATCTGTAACTGTGTGTGGTAATGGATGTTAGCTAAATTTATTGAGGTAATAATTTCACAGCGTATTTATAGATCAAATCATTACGTTGTACACTTAAAACTATCACAATATTATAGGTCAACTGTATCTCAATTTTAAAAATGAGGCTGAAGTGATGGGACTTTGAGTTTCCACTTAAAATCTGCTAATATTGCCTGTCCACCTCTACCTCACCCCATCCTCAGCCTCACACTCTTGCAAAGGAGAGGACTGATGATCATTTCTCCCCAGGGGGTATTTAGACTTTAAGACTGAGACAATCGATGGAACAGAATAGAAAGACCAGAAATAAACCCACACACCTATGGTCAATTAATTTTCGACAAAGGAGGCAAGAATATCCAATGGGGAAAAGACAGTATCTTCAGCAAGTGGTATTGGGAAAGTTGGACAGCTGCATGCAAATCAATGAAGTTAGAACACACCCTCACACCATACATAAAAATGAACTCAAAATGGCTTAAAGACTTAAATATAAGATATCACACCAGAAGAGAACACAGAAGAGAACATAGGCAAAACATTCTCTGACATAAATCATACCAATGTTTTCCTAGATCAGTCTCCCAAGGCAATAGAAATAAAAGCAAAAATAAACAAATGGGACCTAATCAAACTTATAAGCTATTGCACAGCAAAGGAAACCATAAACAAAAAGAAAAGAAACCTACAGAATGGGAGAACATATTTGCAAATGATGCAACTGACAAGGGCTTATTTTCCAAAATATACAAACAGCTCATACAACTCAAAAACAAAAAGACAAACAAGCCAATTGAAAAATGCGCAGAAGACCTAAATAGACATTTCTCCAAAGAAGAAAAACAGATGACCAATAGACTCATGAAAAGATGCTTAACATCGCTAGTTATTAGAGAAATGCAAATCAAAACTACAGTGAGGTACCACACCTTACACCAGTCAGAACGGCCACCATTAAAAAGTCTACAAATAACAAATGCTGAAGAGGGTATGGAGAAAAGGGTACCCTCCTACACTGTTGGTGGGAATGTAAATTGGTGCAGCCACTATGGAGAACAGTATGGAGGTTCCTCAAAAAAATAAAAATAGAGTTGCCATAAGATCCAGCAATCCCACTCCTGGGCATATATCCAGAAAAAAACTATAATTTGAAAAGATACATGCACCCCTACATTCATAACAGCACTATTTACAATAGCCAAGACATGGAAACAACCTAAGTGTCCATTGACAGATGAATGGATAAAGAAGATGTGGTGTATATATATATATATATATATATATATATATATATACACACACACACACACACACATATATACACACAGACACACACATGTGCACACACACACACACACACACACACAATGCAATATTACTCAGCCATAAAAAAGAATGAAATAATGCCATTTGCAGCAATATGGATGGACCTAGAGATTATCATACTAAGCGAAGTAAGTCAGAAAGATAAAGACAAATACCATATGATATCACTTATATGTGGAATCTAAAATACAATACAAATGACCTTATCTATGAAACAGAAACAGACTCACAGACATAGAGAACAGACTTGTGGTTGCCAAGGGGGAGAGGGGGTAGGGGAGGGAAGGATTGGGAGTTTGGGATTAGCAGATGCGAAGTATTATATATAGGATGGATAAACAAGGTCCTGCTGTATAACACATTATATTCAATATCCTTTGATAAACCATAACGGAAAAGAATATGAATTTTATATATATATATATATATGTATAACTAAATCACTCAGCAGACATTAACACAACATTGTAAATCAACTATACTTCAGTACAATTTTAAAATACAAAATAAAAATAAAACTGAGACAATTCAGGTTGCTTTGGAATACTCTATATTGAACATAGTAGTCTATGAGCAGTGTTTCTGGTAACAGGCCCACCTCCTCCATCACAGCTAATTTGGCTAGCTGTGTCCATCTCAGCTGGCGAGGGCAAGTGGAGGTAAGGTAGAATTACTAGCTAGAATTATTTAGACATTACCTGGTTCTGCCTAATATTCCTGCCATCTCTGTACTTCCTACAGACAGACAGACAGACACACACACACACACACACATACACATCTGTTTTCCTGATAAGCCTTCACTCATTTTTCAAACATCTACTGATAAATGGCCTGAAATTGCAGTGTTCCTCCTTGATCACGGTTCACAATTATTAGCTTCTTCCCATGGTTAAGCACTGCACACCACTCCTCACACTCTCCCCTCCTCCCACTAGCTCCTCCGCTCCCAGATTTGCCAGCTTGCTCCCACTACTCTAGGCATACAGCAAATTCAACAGCACATGTGGATGTGCCAGTCTCTCCTGGGAACCAGTAACGACACAGCTTCTCATCCCATCTCAGCCTTCTTGACTTCTTGCCCTCATTCTGCCAGTCTGATGTTCTTAGTGCCCATGAAATTGAAGATGAGAGAATGTTTATGAAAGAAATGCCACTTTTAAACTCCATTTTATGCTCACCTCCCAGATATTGATGGGGACCTAAGAATAAGCTAATTATTATCTAGTCAAGAATAAAAGGCCCTAAACAAAGAACAAAGTTTTACTTAGATGGCCAATAGACTGCCATTTGGCAGTACTGACTTGTGGCAACACTTCTCCAACTTTTAGTTTGCATAAGAATTACTTGAGGGAGTTTCTTACAAATGAAGAATCCTAGTCTCTACCCTCAGAATCTCGGAAGCCTTGGGTGGTCCCCAAAATATAGGTATACGAGGAGCTTCTGATGGAGGTGGTCTGTGGACAATACTTTGCAAAACACTGGATTATGGTTAAGAGAAGAGTTTGAGGCCATGCTCTCCGCTTTAAATGAGATTATTACTTTTCAATTAATATCTTCTGTGATTATATGGCACAGAAGTTTCATTAAACAAGATTAAAGAGAATACAAAAACTTACATGTTTGTCTGTGCCTTGAATGCTGTGAATATACTTCTGAAGGCAATCTGTATCCCTTTTTATAAAGATTCAGATTTCAATCAGCAATTGAATTTGATGACAGTCCCCATGAGATTGAACAAAATCCCAGTGAACACCCTGATTTTTCTGCTACTAGTTACATTTAAGGGCTATTATCTATAGGACATTAAGGAGGATATTATCTATAATCCTAAACCCTAATTTAAAAATACAGTAATATTACAACTTAAAAAGAAAGTTTTGTGTTTAATACTCTATCTAGGTGCATTCGAAGAGAAAAATACTAATCATTGTGGAAGATGCTTCAAAAAGTCCTTGGATTTAAGGAATATACACAAATAAGCAGTCAAAGCAAGGTAAGGGAACACTAACAAGTATTATTTCTTAAGTATGCTACATAAGGTAAGTATTGCTCAACATATAAAATGCATGTGAGTAGAAAACACTAAAAGGCAAAATATAAACTGGGAAATATATATAATATTGATTTAAAAGGTATAATGGTATAATTACATAAAGAGCTCTTGACGTACTGCTCCTCCCTTGCCCTAGAGGATCTTCTCTTTTTCTCCCTTTCTGCCATTCAAGCAAGCTGCAAACCCTCTGAAAAAAATGTCTCTGCACCTCTAGCTCCTGCAGATTTAGCGTCTTCACTGGAGTCTCCTATTGTGGGTCCCTGTAGCTGACAGGGTCGTGGTGCTCTGGCCTGGTGTCAGGCCTGAGCCTCTGCGGTGGGAGAGCCGAGAACAGGACATTGGACCACTAGAGACCTCCAGGCTCCACGTAATATCAATCAGCAAGACCTCTCCCAGAGACCTCCATCTCAATGCTAAGACCCAGCTCCACCCAACGGCCAGAAAGCTCCAGTGCTTGATGCCCCATGACAAACAAATAGCAAGACAGGAAAACAACCCCACCCATTAGGAGAGAGGCTGCCTAAAATCATACTAAGTTCACAGACACCCCAAAACACACCTCCAGATGTGGACCTGCTAACCAGAAAGACAAGATCCAGCCCCACCCACCAGAACATAGGCACCAGTCCCCTCCACGAAGAAGCCAACACAAGCCACTGAACCAATCTTACCCTCTGGGGGCAGACACCAAAAACAACTGGAACTACGGACACGGAGCCTATGAAAAGAAGACTCCAAACACAGTAAGTTAAGCAAAATGAGAAGACAGAAAAAAATGCAGCAGATGAAGAAGGAGCAAGGTAAAAATACACGACACCAAACAAATGAAGAGGAAATAGGCAGTCTACCTGAAAAAGAATTCAGACTAATGATAGTAAATATGATCCAAAATCTTGTAAATAGAATGGAGAAAATACAAGAAGAGCTTAACAAGGACCTTGCAGAAGTAAAGAGCAAACAAACACTGATGAACAACACAATAAATGAAATTGAAAATTCTCTAGAAGGAATCAATAGCAGAATAACTGAGGTACAAGAACAAATAAGTGAACTGGAAGATAAAATAGTGGAAATAACTACTGCAGAGCAGAATAAAGAAAAAAGAATGAAAAGAATAGAGGACAGTCTCAGAGACTTCTGGGACAACATTAAATGCACCAAAATTCAAATTCTAGGGGTCCCAGAAGAGGAAGAGAAAAAGAAAGCATCTGAGAAAATATGTGAAGAGATTATATTTGAAAATGTCCCTAACATGGGAAAGGAAATAGTCAATCAAGCCCAGGAAGTGAAGAGAGTCCCATACTGGATAAATCCAAGGAGAATCATGTCAAGACACATTTTAATCAAGCTATCAAAAATTAAATACAAAGAAAAAATATTAAAAGCAGCAAGGGAAAAGCAACAATTAACACATAAGGGAATCCCCATAAGGTTAACAGCTGATCTTTCAGCAGAATCTCTGCAAGCCAGAAGGGAGTAGCAGGACATATTTAAAGTGATGAAAGGGGAAAACCTACAACCAAGATTACTCTACCCAGCAAGGATCTCATTCAGATTCGAAGGAGACATTAAAAACTTCACAGACAAGCAAAAGTTAAGAGAATTCAGCACCACTAAGCCAGCTTTACAACAAATGTGAAGGAACTTCTCTAGGCAGGAAACACAAGAGAAGGAAAAGACCTACAAAAACAAACCTAAAACAATTAAGAAAATGGTAACAAAAACATACATATTGATAACTACCTTAAATGTAAACGGATTAAATGTTCCAACCAAAAGATATACACTGGCTGAATGGATACAAAAATAAGACCCATATATATGCTGTCTACAAGAGACCCACTTCAGACCTAGGGACACATACAGACTGAAAGTGAGGGGATGGAAAAAGATATTCCATGCAACTGGAAATCAAAAGAAAGCTGGAGTAGCAATTCTCATATCAGACAAAATAGACTTTAAAATAAAGACCATTACAAGAGACAAGCACACTACATCATGATCAAGGGATCAATCCAAGAAGAAGATATAATAATTGTAAATATTTATGCACGCAACATACGAGCACCTCAATACATAAGGCAAATGCTAACAGACATCAAAGGGGAAATCAACAGAAACACAATAATAGTAGGGGACTTTAATACCCCACTTTCACCAATGGACAGATCATCCAAAATGAAAATAAATGAGGAAACACAAGCTTTAAATGACACATTAAAAGAGATGGACTAAACTGATATTTATCGGACATTCCATCCAAAAGCAACAGAATACACTTTCTTCTCAAGTGCTCCTGGAACATTCTCCAGGATACATCATATCCTGGGACACAAATCAAGCCTTGGTAAATTTAAGAAAATTGAAATCATATCAAGTATCTTTTCTGACCACAACTCTATGAGACTACATATCAATTACAGGAAAAAAAAACTGTAAAAAACAAAAACACATGGAGGCTAAACAATATGCTACTAAACAACCAAGAGGTCACTGAAGAAATCAAAAAGGAGTTCAAAAAATACCTAGAAACAAATGACAATGAAAACACGACAACCCAAAATCTATGGGATGCAGCAAAAGCAGTTCTAAGAGGGAAGTTTATAGCAATACAATCCTACCTCAAGAAACAAGAAATATCTCAAATAAACAACATAACCTTACCCCTAAAGCAACCAGAGGAAGAAGAACAAAAAAAGCCCCAAAGATAGCAGAAGGAAAGGAATCATAAAGATCAGATCAGAAATAAATGAAAAAGAAATGAAGGAAACAACAGCCAAGATCAATAAACCTAGAAGCTGGTTCCTTGAGAAGATAAACAAAATTGATAAACCATTGGCCAGACTCATCAAGAAAAAAAGGGAGAAGACTCAAAATCAACAGAATTAGAAATGGAAAAGAAGTAACAACTGACACTGCAGAAATACAAAGGATCATGACAGATTACTACAAGCAACTATATGCCAATAAAATGGACAACCTGGAAGAAATGGACAAATCTTAGGAAAGCACAACCTTCCAAGACTGAACCAGGAAGAAACAGAAAATATAAACAGACCAATCACAAGCACTGAAATTTAACCTGTGATTAAAAATCTTGCAACAAACAAAAGCCCAGGACCAGATGGCTTCACAGGCGAATTCTACCAAATATTTACAGAAGAGTTATCACCCCTCCTTCTCAAACTCTTCCAAAATATAGCAGAGGGAGGAATATTCAAAAACTCATTCTACAAGGCAACCATCACCCTGATACCAAAACCAGACAAAGATGTCACAAAAAAAGAAAACTACAGGTCAATATCACTGATAAACATAAATGCAAAAATCCTCAACAAAATACTTGCAAACAGAATCCAACAGCACATTAAAATGATCAGATAACATGATCAATTGGGATTTATCCCAAGAATGCAAGGATTCTTCAATATACGCAAATCAATCAATGTGATACACCATATTAACAAATTGAAGGAGAAAAACCATATGATAATGTCAATAGATGCAGAAAAAGCTTTTGACAAAGTTCAACACCCATTTATTATAAAAACTCTCTTGACAGTGGCCATAGGGGGAACTTACCTCAACATAATAAAGGCCATATATGACAAACCCACAGCAAACATCGTTCTTAATGGTGAAAAACTGAAATCATTCCACTAAGATCAGGAACAAGACAAGGTTGCCCACTCTCACCACTCTTATTCAACATAGTTTTGAAAGTTTTTGCCACAGCAATCAGAGAAGAAAAAGAAATAAAAGGAATCCAAATTGGAAAAGAAGAAGTAAAGCTGTCACTGTTTGCAGATGACATGATACTATACATAGAGAATCATAAAGATGCTACCAGAAAACTACTAGAGCTAATCAATGAATCTGGTAAAATAGCAGGATAAAAAATTAATGCACAGAAATCTCCTGCATTCCTCTACACTAATGATGAAAAATCTGAAAGAGAAATTAAGGAAGCACTCCCATTTACCATTGCAACAAAAAGAATAAAATACCTAGGAATAAACCTACCTAAGGAGACAAAAGACCTGTATTCAGAACACTATAAGACACTGATGAAAGAAATTAAGCATGATACAAATAGAGGGAGAGATATACCAGGTTCTTGGGTTAGAAGATTCAACATTGTGAAAATGACTATACTACCCAAAGCAATCTACAGTATCAATGCAATCCCT
Source organism: Monodon monoceros (assembly GCF_005190385.1). NCBI lineage: Eukaryota > Metazoa > Chordata > Mammalia > Artiodactyla > Monodontidae > Monodon > Monodon monoceros. The sequence continues at coordinate 32,926,006 of NW_021703781.1, read as the reverse complement.
ATAAAACTACCAATGGCATATTCACAGAACTAGAGCAAAAAATTTCACAATTTGTATGGAAACACAAAAGACCGTGAATAGCCAAAGCAATCTTGAGAAAGAAAAACGTAGCTGGAGGAATCAGGCTCCCTGACTTCAGACTATACTACAAGCTACAGTAATCAAGACAGTATCATACTAGCACAAAAACAGAAATATAGATCAATGGAACAGGATAGAAAGCCCAGAGATAAACCCACGCACATATGGTCACCTTATCTTTGATAAAGGAGGCAAGAACATACAGTGGAGAAAAGACAGCCTCTTCAATAGTGGTGCTGGGAAAACAGGACAGCTACATGTAAAAGAATGAAATTAGAACAGTTCCTAACACCATACACAAAAATAAACTCAAAATGGATTAAAGACCTAAATGTAAGGCCAGACACTATAAAACTCTTAGAGCAAATTATAGGAAGAACACTCTTTTACATAAATCACAGCAAGATCCTTTTTGACCCATGTCCTAGAGAAAGGGAAATTAAAACAAAAATAAACAAATGGGATCTAATGAAATTTAAAAGCTTTTGCACAGCAAAGGTAACCATAAACAAGACGAAAAGACAACCCTCAGAACTGGAGAAAATATTTGCAAATGAAGCAACTGACAAAGGACTAATCTCCAAAATATACAAGCAGCTCATGCAGCTCAATGTCAAAAAAACAAACAACCCAATCCAAAAATGCACAGAAGACCTAAACAGACATTTCTCCAAAGAAGATATACAGATTGCCAACAAACACATAAAAGGATGCTCAATATCACTAATCATTAGAGAAATGCAAATCAAAACTACAATGAGGTATCACCTCACACTGGTGAGAACGGCCATCATCAAAAAATCTACAAACAATAAATGCTGGAGAGGGTATGGAGAAAAGGGAACCCTCTTACACTGTTGGTGGAAATGTAAATTGATACAGCCACTATGGAGAACAGCATGGAGGTTCCTTAAAAAACTAAAAATAAAACTATCACATGACCCAGCAATCCCACTGCTGGGCATATACCCTGAAAAAACCGTAATTCAAAAAGAGTCATGTACCACAATGTTCATTGCAGCGCTACTTACAGCAGACAGGACAGGGATGCAACCTAAGTATCCATCGACAGATGAATGGATAAAGAAGATGTGGCACATATATACAATGGAATATTACTCAGTCATAAAAAGAAACAAAATTGAATCATTTGTAGTGAGGTGGATGGACCTATAGAGTCTGTCATACAGAGTGCAGTCAGTCAGAAAGAGAAAAACAAATACCATATGTTAACACATATATATGGTACCTTAAAAAAAAAAAGAAAAAAAACGGTTCTGAATAACCTATGGGCAGGACAGGAGTAAAGACGCAGACATAGAGAATGGACTTGAGGACACGGGGAGGGGGAAGGGTAAGCTGCGAGGGAGTGAGAGAGTGGCATTGACATAAATACACTACCAAATGTAAAATAGATAGCTAGTGGGAAGCAGCTGCATAGCACAGGGAGATCAGCTGGGTGCGTTGTGGCCACCTAGAGGGGTGGGATAGGGAGGGTGGGAGGGAGATGCACGAGGGAGGGGATATAGAGCTATATGTATATGTATAGCTGATTCACTTTGTTATATAGCAGCAACTAACAGAACAATGTAAAGCAATTACACAGCAATAAAGATGTTTAAAAATAAAAAGAGCTCTTGAATATAAGACACAAATTATCCAATGGAAGTAGTAGCAAAATTCACAAACCCTACACTCATAAAATAGAAAATATAAATGGACACTCAACATTTGAAAACGTAATCCAACTAATTAGTAAAAAGAAAATATCGATTTTAATAATGAGATGTTTACCCTAAATAAGCTAGAATTTTTCAAATGATAATGCCCAAATTTAGGAGAATAAGAATTTTAAATTAATATGACCATTTTGGAGAACAATTTGGCAATATCTTACTCATTAATTCATTAAACATATAATTATTGAATACCAAGCCTGACCTGAGGCACTGGAGACACAAAAGTGAGCAAAATTTCTTAAACACCTTAAAAGTATTTATATACATTGACACAGCAAATACTGATCAGTCATTTATGAAAAAGGATGTTTACTATAAGATTATATATAAAAATTAGAAATAACCCAAATGTCTAACACAGGGGCATTTGTTAGATTATTGAGGGTATATCCATCTTATGAAATTATGCAATCATAAAAATAAATATTTAGAGGCATGAAATATATATTTACCACATATTTAATTAGAAAAAGAAGTTTATAGAAGAGTATACATAGTATGATCCCATTTCACAGAAAATACATATATTCATATTTATGTCTGTATAGAAAAATGTCTGGAAAGTTATACGTCTAAGTATAACAGTATAGAATTTTTATTTTAAATTTATTCTTACTTTTTATGCATTTTTCTAATATCTGCTAAGTGTAAATTGCTTTATATAAAAAGTTCTTTTTTTCTCATGGATTTTTTAAATTAAACATTTTTATTTTGAAATGATTGTAGACTCCCATGCAATTATAAGAAATAATACAGACTAATCTTCTGTACCCTTTACCCAGTTTCCTTTAATGGTAATATCTTGAAAAACTATAGTACAATATCACAACCAGGATAATGACATTTACATATTCTAGATATAGAACATCTCCCTCACTGCAAGTATTCCCTACGTTGACCTTTTATAGGCATGCCCACGTTCCTCCTGCCCTAAATCCCTCATTAACTCTGGAAACCACTAATCTGTTTGCAGTTTTATAATTCTCTCAAAAACGTTTTATAAATTGATTCATACATATGTAAATTTGGAGGACTGGCCTTTTTCACTCAGCATAGTTCCTTGGAGATTCATACAGGTTGTTGTGTATATTGCTAGTTCATTGTTTTTAATTACTGAGAATTTTCCTTGGAATGAATGCACCACACTTTGTTTAACCACCCATTGAAAGACACTTGGGTTATTTCCAGTTTTTAGCTATTACAAATAAAGTTTCTACTAACATCCCTGAATACATTTTTGTGTAAACACGAGTATTCATTTCTCTGGGAGAAATTCCCAGCAGTGTGATTGCTGGGCCATATGTAGGTGTATTTTTTTTTTGAATCTTGAATTTTCTTTTATTTTTTTATACAGCAGGTTCTTATTAGTCATCCATTTTATACACATCAGTGTATATATGTCAATCTCAATCTCCCAATTCATCACACCACCACCACTACCCCCTGGTAGGTTGACTTTATGTTGACTTTAGTTTTTTACAAAACTTCCAAATTGTGATCCATTTTCTCAGTATTCACCAGCATTTGACATTATCACTATTTTAAAAATTATTATAGCCATTCTAATAGGTAGATAGTGATATCTCATTGTGGTTTTAATTTTCATTTTCCTAAAGACTAACAATGATGAACATCTTTCATGTGCTCATCTATACCTCCTCTTCAATGAAATGTCTCATGTCTTTTCCTCATTTTCTAATTGGATAGTTTGGTTTTTTCCTGTTGAAATTTTTGATTGTTCTTTATATATTCCAAGTACTAGTCATTTGATGGATATGAAGTCTATGATCTTTTTAAAATTAACTTTTGTATATGGTGTTTGATTTTTTTTAATGTTGAACCAGCTTGCATTCACAAATAAACCCCATTTGGCTGTAGTATATAATTAGTTTTACATATCACTGAATTCTGTTTGGTAATATGTTGCAAAGGATGTCTGCATTTATATTCATGAGGGATACTGTTTTTTAGGCTTCTTCTTTTGTACTGTCTTTATCTGGTATTGGTATCAGGGCAATATTAATTTCATAAAATATATTGGGAAGTGTTCCCTCTTTTTATATTTTATGGAAGAGATTATGTAGAATTGATGTTAATTATCTTTTTAAATAAATTTATTTATTTATTTGCTTTTATTTTTGGCTGTGTTGGGTCGTCGTTGCTGTGCACGGGCTTTCTCTAGTTGCGGTGAGCGGGCGCTACTCTTCATTGTGGTGCGTGGGCTTCCCATTGCTGTGACTTCTCTTGTTGAGAAGCAAGGGCTCTAGGTGCACAGGCTTCAGTAGTTGTGGCACGTGGGCTCAGTAGTTGTGGCTTGCGGGCTCTTGAGCTCAGGCTCGGTAGTTGTGGCGCACGGGCTTAGTTGCTCCATGGCATGTGGGATCTTCCCAGGCCAGGGCTCGAACCCGTGTCCCTTGCATTGGCAGGTGGATTCTTAACCACTGTGCCACCAGGGAAGCCCCATTAATTATCTTTTAAGTATTTGGTAGAATTCTCCAGTGAAACCATCTGGCCCTAGAGACTCCTATTTGGGGAACTTTAGAATTAGGAACTCAATTTCCTAAATAGTTATAGGGTTATTCAAATTATTTACTTCATATTGGCTGAAGTGAGGAAGTTTGTGCTTTTCTAGGAATTGGTTCATTTTATTTAAGTTGTCACATTTATGTGTGCGAGTTGTTCATAGTATGCCCATGTGTGTTAAGTTTTCTATGGCTGCTGCGACAAATTAATATAAACTTGGTGGCTTAAAGCAACAGAAGTTTATTTTTTCACACTTCTGGAGAAAATTAGTCCGATATAACTTTTATTTGACCAAAACAAGCTGTCAGCAGGACCATGCTCTCTCTGGCAGCCCTAGGGAACAATCCATTCTTTACCTTCTTCCAACATCTGGTGATATTTCCTGACTTGGGGCCATACCACTCCACTCCCTGCCTCTGTCATTACATGTCTACTCCTCTTCTGTATGTATCCAATCTCCCTCTGCTTCCATCTTATAAAAATACATGTGATGGCATCTAGTGCCCATCTAGATGATTCAAGATAATCTCTCCATCTCAAGATCATTAATTTAATCACTTCCACAAAGACCTTTTTCCTAAATAAGGTAATATTTACAGGTCCTAGGGATGAGGACCTGTTATCTTTGACGCCACCATTCAACCCGCCACACCTTATTATCCTTTTTATGTCTGTAGGGTCTGTAATAATATCTCTTGTTTCATCCCTTATGTTGGTAATTTGTGTCCTCTCTCTTTCTCTTCTTTTGGCCTACATGGGGCTTGCACAGCTTCTTGAGTCAGTCATTTTGTCTCAGCCCTTGTTTCTTCCAGTACTTTTTCTACCCTGCCTCTCTCTCCTCTCCTTCTGAGACCTAAATGGCACAAATATTAGCGATATTTAGATCATTAAATATTAGGACCTGTTAGAGTCCCACCGGTCCATAAATTTTATTCATTTATTTTTCAGTCTATTTTTATTTCATTGTTCAGACTGAGCACTTTCTATTGGTCTATCTTCAAATTCATTGATTCTTTACTCTCGCCTCTCCCTTCTGATGTTGAGTTCATCCATTGAGGTGTTTATTTAGTTATTTATTTTAGCTACTGTAATTTCCAGCTCTAAAATTTCCATTTGGTTCTTCTGTTTCTTTGCAGAGACGTTCTTTTTATCCACTTTTTTCAAGCATGTTCGTAATTGCTAGCTGAAGAATTTTTATTTTGGCTGCTTTTAAATCTTTTTCAGATAATTCTAAGATCTCTGTCATCTTAGTGTTGGCATCTAATGATTATCTTTTTGCATTCAGTTTGAGATCTTTCTGGTTTTTGGTATGATGAGTGATTTTTTTCATTGATACTTTGACATTTTCATTTGATCTCCTTCCTGGGTTGCCTCTTGATGTGTTGGCTCAATGGATCTTGTCATTGGAATTTATATTTAGGCTGTGATAATCCTCCCACCCACTCTTTCACACACACCTTTGAACAACCCTTCCTTACTCAGATAGCACACATCTCTCTCCCCAGTATTCCACTACTTTAAAAGTAAAATTTGAAGCATTTTTATCTTAGCTCCTTCATAAATCTGATTCCATGAAACTTGGCATTTTCACAGAATTTCACTGGTCCCAATCTCCCGTGAAATGAAAGTCTTCTTGTTATGAGGTTGCAGTAAAACTGCTGTCTCCTTTAGAGTCCCCTCACCTCTTTACTTAGGCATTTGTCTCTGACTTATCTAACTCAAAAGAACTACAGGTAAGCCAGTTATTTACATATTAACTTGGATAACCCTGAAACAGAAATAGCACCAAATGTGTGACCAATGCTCGTGAGTCAATAAATAGAAAGCCAGGTAGGAAGTAGAGTGGGTGAGTATGAAGGCAGGTGGTTTAGAGTGAAAAAAGGTTTCAGGTGACACAAGAATTGTAGAAAGGTGACAGTAAACAGAGGGATTGCTTTAATTCATGTTAGAGGTCATTTCATTTCTAAACCAATACATTTTCAGTTTGACTTTTCATCTTGACTTGAGCATAGACAATGGTTGTAAAGGCAAATTTCAGGGGAATGTGAGTTAATTGTTCATCAGATTAGGCCAGTCTCCAAAATGTCATTTGCTGCTCTATCCTGCCAACTAGACCTAGTTTCACACTCACAGGACTTTAATATCAGGGCCCAGGAAGATTGGCACCTCCCAAGATCTGAAGTAGCTCAAAGCAGATTTTCTCCTTGACACATGAACTTCATCAGTTAACCTGCCTCACAGTAGTTCTCAAATACAGACCCTACATGGGGTATTTGCCCTTCTGCTTCTTCTAGCCTCAGCCTCAGTAAAAATCAAACAGATAAACAAATACAGGCTTGAACTGAATTTCAACAGCATTGCCAGATAAATCTTTCAGAGTTTATTTGATACTGGCTGTGTTTATAATATAGCCTGTTTTTTTTTTTTCCTCCTCCTGTTTAGTTTCCAGGTAGTCTTAGGTTTAAGTGTTGGCCTAGGGACTTAATACCACCCCTGCTCTTCATATATAAATCAGAATTACAAGACCCCTTGGCCTTCTGTTCTTCCTGCCTTGTAATGAGCTAAGAATGGGAAGTAGATGTAATCTTCAGGCTTTTTCATGCTGTGACACATCAGCTGAAAATGACATCCGGGAAAAGGCTGTGTTCTGATCATAATAAATGTGTTACATAATAAATGAAGCTACAGTCTCATGTATTGTCTGTGAAGTGTGCTACATAACTTTTCTCTACAGTCATTAGCCTTCATTTTAATGTTTCTCTTTCATTAGCTTTCCTGAGCAAAAAAGCTGTAACATTTTTTTTAACATCTTTATTGGAGTATAATTGCCTTACAATGGTGTTAGTTTCTGCTTTATAACAAAATGAATCAGTTATACATATACATATATCCCCATATCTTTTCCCTCCTGCGTCCCCCTCCCTCCCACCCTCCCTATCTCACCCCTCTAGGTGGTCACAAAGCACCGAGCTGATCTCCCTGCGCTATGCGGCTGCTTCCCACTAGCTATCTATTTTACGTTTGGTAGTGTATATATGTCCATGCCACTCTCTCACTTTGTCCCAGCTTACCCTTCCCCCTCCCCGTATCCTCAAGTCCATTCTCTAGTAGGTCTGCGCCTTTATTCCCATCTTGCCCCTAGGTTCTTCATGACCATTTTTTTTTTCTTAGATTCCATATATATGTGTTAGCATACAGTATTTGTTTTTCTCTTTCTGACTTACTTCACTATGATAGACTCTAGGTCCATCCACCTCACTACAAATAACTCAATTTCGTTTCTTTTTATGGCTGAGTAATATTCCATTGTATATATGTGCCACATCTTCTTTATCCATTCATCTGTCGATGGACACTTAAGTTGCTTCCATGTCCTGGCTATTGTAAACAGAGCTGCAATGAACATTGTGGTACATGACTCTTTTTGAATTATGGTTCTCTCAGGGCATATGCCCAGTAGTGGGATTGCTGGGTCATATGGTAGTTCTATTTTTAGTTTTTTAAGGAACCTCCATACTGTTCTCCATAGTGGCTGTATCAGTTTACATTCCCACCAGCAGTGCAAGAGGGTTCCCTTTTCTCCACACCCTCCCCAGCATTTATTGTTTGTAGATTTTTTAATGATGGCCATTCTGACCGGTGTGAGATGAGATCTCATTTAGTTTTGATTTGCATTTCTCTAATGATTAATGATGTTGAGCATTCTTTCATGTGTTTGTTGGCAATCTGTATATCTTCTTTGGAGAAATGTCTATGTAGGTCTGCCCATTTTTGGATTGGGTTGTTCGTTTTTTTGATATTGAGCTGCATGAGCTGCTTATAAATTTTGGAGATTAATCCTTTGTCAGTTGCTTCATAAAGCTGGAACATTTAAAGCTAAGTTAATGCAAAATGTTTAAGCAATGTTGCTAGGAGCCAGTGTCCTGGAGATATTGTATATTGAACAAGTTATCACCATCAAGTATTCCCCAGGCACTGAGGCAGCAGATTTGATCTTGGGCATTTGCAAAAAGCATTTCAGATGTGGTCCCTTAATCAGATAGCTTAAAGTCCAAGAGTTATAATACTGGCATTATAACAAAATAAAATAGAGTAAATGTAAACATATGGCAAATAAAGGAAAAGGTGGGAGAGGTAGATAGATAGATAGATAAACTGAACTTAGGCAGAATACATTCAAGTAACAAATATATTGTCAGTAGACTCAATAAAATCTTTCAGAGTATGCAAAGTTAAGGGGTCTATGGATAAATAAGAAGAGAAGGGTTGAGCTGGACCAGTTCAGCAAGATTTTGTGGAAGAATGATTATTTCAGGATTTCCTTGCAAGCATTCTAATAACATGTAAGGCATGTTTGGGCTAAGTTTCCAAGTCAGAGGAGCATGATGTAAATTCATTTATGAGATGTCAAAGGGTTGGGCTGAATTGTGGCTTAAGAGACATGGGAGATTAGGTGAAATTCTGAGTATGGATCATAAATGTACAGGACCCAAAGGATATCCAGACAATATGGTTAAAAATTTGGGCCAAAAAAGGGGTCATTATTTATCTAACAAGAAGCTTTTGAGACATAGCTCACTTAGCTTATACCATTCAGAATTTCCAAGGTTGGCTATTTCCAGAGCCTGTCGTTCCTGGAATAAACACATAGGAAGCTTAGTCTCTGGTTTACTGAGTTATTCATGATCTGGCAGCCCGGTGGACTTGCTCAGAAGACCAGGATCAGGGTCTAGGACTCCTAAAATCCAGGGAGTAAGCATCTGGGTGTCACTCAAGTCATTCACATCAGTTGAGAATCTTTTGGAAGCACAATGGTAAAGACAAAAGACTTGGAGTCTTGGAGTCTAGTCTCATCTCTGTGATTACCAGATATGTGCCCTTGGGCAAATCATGCTGTATACGTGAGTCTCAGTATCTGAATCTAGAAAATGTGGAGTTTCTTCTACATTAGCATTTCCTAAACAGTCTTCAAAAAGCTGTTCAGTGGCTCGTGGTAGATTATATTCAAAGATGGCCACAAAAGTTCCTTCTCCCATTCCATGTGCCACTTTGCAATGTGACTATTCTTCCATCAATAGTGGACATTAATTTATATGTCCTTTGAATCTAGCCTGGCCTTGTGACTTACTTTGTTTAATATTATACAGCAGAAATGATGTTATTTGATTTTCAAGGCTTAAGAAGCCTTATAGTTTCTGTTGTTTGTCCTGAGCCCACCCTGAAGGAAGATTTGGGGAGGATGAGAAACCGCATGGAGGAGAAGTGAGGTACCTCAGGTGGCACCAACTGCCAGACCATCTTGGAGTTTCCAACACAGGAAATCTACAGAATTGTGAAAAATAATCCATCATTGTTTTTTTAAGCCACTAAATTTGGGGGTGATTTATTATGCAACAATAGAAAACTGAAATGGTGTTCAATATCAATATGATTTTATTATCAAATAAATTAGTTGAAGATCAACTGAGCAGTATAAATAGGTTTCTCAGACTGGACTGTCAGAGCTTCTAATGTGCTGACATTGCTTTAAAACTCCAAACTGTGAGAGAGATTTGTATACCTTGTCTGCCAGACTTATTTAATCATTGTTTTCTCTAGAAAGCTGTCTAATCACTTGTGGGTCACAGTTTGGGAAACACTGATGTAGTTGAATCCCAAAGGCCCTGCCAGTTCTAGCATTCTAAAAATCTGCAAATGAAGCAGGGAGGGTTTTGGTCACTATTTCTTCTTGATTATCTTGATGACAAGAAAACTCCTTCCGTAGTTGGTTGTTACCAAATTTCATTACGCACTTCCACTGAAACCATTTTTTAATCTATTAACAGAAGAAAGCAGTGTTGGAGTTATTAATGAGCAGTTAAATAGAGATTTAAGAGCTATTAACCTGCAGCTTGGTGGTGGAGTCTTGGCTGTCAGGTGGTGTGGGAGCCTGATGGATGTGGACCCATGAGAGGCTGTCACAATGATGAAACAAGCAAAGAGCAGGCTAATAGATTTATCTCTTTCTTCTTGGCAGATTGTAATAGTATATGGAATTGTCCTGCTGATCTAGGGATCTACAGAAAGCTCTTAATAAAAAGAATGCGATTATTAGAAAAAGAACTGCATTCTCTATACCCTATACTCTCTCAGACTAGTCAAATGATCAAAGGGTGTACATGTGATGCTTGTGTGCACATATGTGTGAGAGTAGATGTCGGTAAGGGTTTTGCAAGTCCTGTTTTTCATACTGATTAAATGTGGCTCTTTGTGCATATTTATGTTTATCAGAGTGTTTCTGACTTAGTCTGTTAAGTTTGTGTGGACATCTGTACATGCATTTTCTTTGTATATTCATGTGGTTTTCGTGTGTGGAGGCAAACATGCATACAGATAAATATGGCTGGGACAGTATGTGAGTGATAATGATCCATGGTTCTCTGTGAACCTGCAGGGCATAATGCAAGGTGACAGGAATAAAACAGAGCCAGAGGAAAAGGAAAGGGGCCATTGGGACACAGTGGTTTCATGAGGTCAGTACACCATATAAGTGGCTCCACTGAGGGGAAGTTTTGCCTTTGTCTGGGGGTGAGTGAACTGGCTCCCTGTCTTAGTGAGTTCAACCTCCATTGTGGTAAAGGAGCTCAGAGACAGCAAGTGGAAATGAATCAATAAGGAAATGCAAGCCTGGGAATCAGATCAGCAACTTCAATCTACTCCTGGCTATGACTGGCCCGATGTCTTATTTGAGATAGAAAGTTGAGAACTATAATAAATAAAGCTTTTTTTATAGCTTAGAGAGGAAGAGAAAATTCCTCCGTTCTCTCTGCACTTAATTAACATTTGCCCTAGGTAAACTATTACTCTTTTGTTTTTTGATAAATTAGTCCAATCCAAACTCATCTGGGTTCCTGTCATTTAGTAATTTCTAAATTCATAGAGGTCCTTGCTCTTAAGTAGTTTGCAGCATTTATTTAGTGTCAAACCCTCCATTCACATTTTACATGCACTGTTTTATTTAATCTTCCTAACAGCTGATTTAGGTGGTATTGTTATGTCCATTGCACAGAGGGGCAAGTGAAGTATGGAGAAGTTCAGGACCTGGTCATAGTCACACATCTGTGAAGATTTCAGATTCACAGCTATAGCGGATCGACCCCAAAACCCATGCTTCTGATAACTGCACTACACTGGTTCTCTTAAAAAGAGAATTGCCCAAGCTTACCTCCCATCATTTCTTTCTGCTTGGGGTCAGAACATGGGCATGGAAGGACTTTCATTTGGTTCCTTGGGGCTGATGAAAAAATCTGCTGGCTTTACCCCACTATACCTGTTTCTCAAGAGTATACTGAGAAAAACTGTGGTCACCTAATACACACACCTAGAAGTAAGGGAAGGTACTCTCCTTGGGTGGAATGATTTCCTCAACTCTGCTTCAAGTCCAACTACTAGAGAAGGAGGAGATACCCTGCTCCAGGAGCAATGGCTGGAAGGGGTCTGGAAAAAAACAACTGGGAGCAGGTCACTTGGCTCTATGACGCCAAGTAACAGTGTGTTGAGTCCTCTGGTAGCTAGGACAGGTCATGACAATTAATGACAATAAATCCATTTTAACCAAAAAAATCCCTGAAGCTCATTCCTTCTGGATCAACAATGTTCACAGCTTTCCATGGGGCAAAAATCAGCTGCTATGATCTGAGCAGCTTGGAGCAGGTACGACCAGGTTTAATCTACAAGCCTTGAGCTTGTCAAATAGGCAGATACTAAGTAGGCTAGGAAGTTTCCATGAGGTTATAAAAAATTCACTTCTGCAGAAAACTTAGAATTAGCCCTTGATAGTGCTCTTCCTTTTGATTATAGATAAAAAGATGAGATAATAAAATTAGCATGAGCCTCTGGTCCTGACTTCCTAGGCTTCCCTCATAAGAAACTGACAACTTGTGGCCAAAAGGGGAAATATTTTGTTGGGTTAACTTTCAAAGGAGAAAAGAAAGGTGCCAACGTTTAGCAAACACTTACTTCCTACCAATTACTGTGATGGGAGTTCCACACACGTTGTCTTATTTGATGCTCATACCTGCCCTAGGTGGTAGATAGGATTGTTTCTATTTTATATTTGAATCTCCAGGGTGTTACAGCTGATAAGAGGCAAAACCTGACACCAACATCAGTACATTCTCTGTTTTTGTTTTGTTTTGTTTTCCACTCTACATCTGCCTAATCCAGGTCATGATGTTATTATTTTAAAAATTTGTTTATCCCCCAAACACATAGATGCCTACTACCTCACTACCAAGGGGAAGCTTTGAAACTGGCAGAAGACAAAATGGCACATAGTGAAACAGGCTAGTCCGGTGGGGTAGAAATTTTGTGGGAAAAGTGAAAAGATCCTAAACAGAACCTGACTGCAGAAAACCCTCCTTTGCTTTGGGGAGTGGGGGTCTTGTCTTCTGCATCCAGTAACTAAGATGGGACCCATGACTACCTTCTGCCCTTTCCTTGGTATATCCAAGGGTAGCCAGTAGGAAGCTTCAGAGAAAGGATGTCCATGCAGCGAGCCTCTGAAGCATGCCTTCAAGTGTCGGTCTTGGACTGAGACAACAGCTATCCTGCTCAGTCCACATAGGGCCAATCAGGTCATGAGAGTAGGAGCCATGTGGGCATTTGGAGCTAGAGCTCCTGCTGGTAAACAAGACAGTGTCTCCGGCATACCCCTATGCATACATCCTTCCCCCATGTGGACGGAAGTGTCAGGACAGGGATCCAGTATTCAGACATCTAAATTCTGGCATTATCTCTCATCACATATTTATAATCCTGCTTTACACAGGAGGAAATTGAGGGCTCTCAGAGATAAGTAACATGAAACCAGTAAGTGATTGCACCAGGATTGCAGGAAGTCCATCTGAATCTAAAGTCTATTATCTTTCTCGCCACCCCTCAGCTTCAGTCTAGGAAGTTGTCTGAGAAGGGCCTGGCAGTAGGTTATGGTTACAACCCCAAGACATGTACTGAATTATTATGTTCAGGGCTGACACTGTGATTTGCATTGCAGGATACAAAATTACGTATTGCCCCTGCCCTCCAGAAGCTCCTGATCTAGTGGAAAAGACTCAGTAGAGTCAAAAACAAACCATAAGAAGGAGGATAATAAAGGTTTATTGCAGAGATTTATAAGAATAAGACACATTAAGTTTATATTCTCCTAGGAGGCATGAAAGACAGTTTTATTGTAAAACCTGGTCTCTGAAGGAATGGCAGTTTCAAGAAATGGCAATACATAGGACCTTTTAAGCAGTGAGAACAATATGAACAATGACAAGGGGCTCGAAGCCTGAAGGACATATTCAGGGATAAGCAAGTATTTGGGGGGGGTCACTGCATCAGATGAAACAGAAGGAGACTGGAGAAGAGCTGAGGCTAGAAAAATCGTTTTGAATTCGAAAACAATATTAGCTGATAATAGAAAGGCTTTCATTCCAAGTAGTCTAGAGTGTATTCTTTGCTTAGGACCATATTCTTTGCATAACAGGGAATCCCAAAAGTTCCCTGAAAAAGGACTTAAGGAAACTTCTCTGGTGTCTGTGTAGAGGATCAACAGAGCAGGTGGAGAACTAGAGCCTGGGAGTTCAGGCAGGAGTGTTCATTTATTTAAGAGTAAGAATGATGGGTCTGTTTCTCATCGTCTCACTCTGATCTTTGTGTCTTTCTGCTACTATGTGAGGCACAGACCCAAAGCCCTAGTATGAGCCTTTTCAAGCAATGGTTCACAGCTGGGAAGTGATGATTTTTCTAAGCATCCAAATTAAAGATTTAGGGTGAGATTATTGGGAAACCTGTCAGAGTTTAAAATATCTAGTTGCACAAAGAAATCTCTGTCTTCAGGGTCACAGCAAGGAACCAACAGAGGGCCCCAAAGGCAGTGTCTCTGGCAAAGCAGAGCGGGCTATTCTCTTTTCCCTCAGGGTACTAAAGAGAGAATATTGACCACGGGATAACATTTTGCAGAAAGGGAATCCAGTCGTCAGGGCAGTAGCCAACCAGGGGTATAACCTGTAAGGAGACACCGGGTTCCGTTTCACAAAGGTTTGGGTACTGCAACTTAGTCTATCTACCACAACCTGTGCCAATGCTGGGATGAGAAGTTAAAGTTGAGTGTCAGATCTAACTGTTTCTAATAAAATTCTAGGCAGGCTTGGTTGTCTGTCTCCTTACCAGGCAGGTGAGCCTGGAATGGGTCTTCAGTGGACCCCAACAGACAGAAGGACAGCCTTCCAACCAGATACCCCAGGTGTGTCCAAGCCTGGCTGTACTCAGGTATTGGTTGAGTCTGGAGTCCTGCCATGAATATTTGTTCAAGCCCCCTCATCCTATTGGCTTTCACTGTCCTCCCCACCCCTCTAACCCATATGAAGGACAGGTCTTGTTCCATTTGCTCCTGATAGAAGTAGATTTAGTGGAGCCATGTCACTACACCTTCCTGCCTATTAGTGCCATACTCCAGGGATCCTGGTATTTTTCCCATACTTATTAGGACAAACCCTTTGCTCACTAATTCCAACCCATGCTAGCCCAATGGCTCCTAAGCTTTTTTAAACAATGTATTTTGGGCTATGTTTTTTCTCAGTGGATCTTGGTCTACCTTAGGGTTTCGTTCTATTCTTGGCCCCACTAGGCCTTGCATAATCCTACCCTCCAACCACTTAAAGTCATTTTTAAGTAGTATGACCTTAGGTAAGTTAAGAAACTGCTCCCCATCTCAGTTTCTGTGTCTGTAAGTGAAGAAAAATGATAACTCCTTCAGAGCACTGTCAGGAGGATTAAATAACATCAAGTCTACAAAACTCCTGAACACAATGGCTGACATAATTCTGGCTATCCTCAGATCATGAGGGACAAAATGGAGAATGGCACTTCTCGGGGAGGGGATCAGAATGTGTGGATGAGAGTGGAAAACGTGGAGCCTTTTTTTTTCTCTTTTCAAGACTGATCTCCCTGCAAAATATTTAACTTCAAGACACTAGTCTGTGACCCGTTTTAGACACTATTGTCCAAGGTGGTCTGTACCATCTCAGCAGTTCACCCAACTCTGGCTGGAGTATGATGATCTCTTTTCCAACAATCTATCACCCTTCCAGGTGCTACCTATTTCTAAAGTGAAAAATTCTTAAAGGTAAGGATAGGAGTTGTGCTCCCAAAACATGGGCATCTTAATAATTTAGGCTGTGTCAGGTGCCCCTTCTATCTCCTACCACAACACTTTGCACTTGTCTCATCATAGGACTTGTTTTGCAACTGGAGGTTCTTACAATCCTCATCCCTGCAAGACTGTGACCTCTGAGGGCAGGTGGTATGTAGTTTTCCCTGTTGTACCGCCTGAGAGAAAGCCTGGCACACAGTAGGGGCTCAAAGAACTTTTGTAGAAACAAATGCATGACTGAGTTAATGCAAAAGGTCCAAGGGACTCCATAATCTGGAGACTCAAAAACAAATGGAGAACTAACCTAAGTATTCATCAATGGAGGAATGGATCAAGAAGATGTGGTATATATAAACAATGGAGTATCATTCAACCATAAAAAAAGAAAGAAATCTTGCCTTTTGTGACAATACACATGGACCTTCAGAGTATTATGCTGAGTGAAATAAGTCAGAGAGGACAAATAGTGTACAATTTTATTTATATGTGGAATCTAAAAACAAAACTCATACAAACAGACAAAAGATTGGTAGCTGCCAGAGACAAAGCGAGGGGGTTGGGAGAAGTGAGCAAAGTGGGTCAAAAGGAACAAACTTCCAGTTATAAATAAGCCCTGGGCATGTAATATATAGCATGGTGACTGAGTTTGCAATACTATATTGGATATGTGAAAGTTGCTAAGGCAGCAGATCTTAAAAATTCTCAAGATTGGTTCAAGATGGCGGAGTAGAAGGACATGCTCTCACTCCCTCTTGCGAGAACACTGGAATGACAACTAACTGCTGAACAATCATTGACAGGAAGACATTGGAACTCACCAAAAAAGATACCCTACATCCAAAGACAAAGGAGAAGCCACAATGAGATGGTAGAAGGGGCGCAATCACAATAAAATCAAATCCCATAACTGCTGGGTGGGAGACCCACAAACTGGAGAACACTTATACCACAGAAGTCCACCCACTGGAGTGAAGGTTATGAGCCCCACATCAGGCTTCTGAACCTGGGGGTCCAGAAATGGGAGGAGGAATTCCTAGAGAATCAGACTTTGAAGGCTAGTGGGATTTGATTGCAGGACTTCGACATGACTGGGGTAAACAGAGAATCCACTCATGGAGGGCACACACAAAGTAGTGTGCGCATCAGGACCCAGGGGAACGAGCAGTGACCCCACAGGAGACTGAACCAGACCTACCTGCTACTGTTGGAGGGTCTCCTGCAGAGATGGGGGGTGTCTCTGTCTCACTGTGAGGAGAAGGACACTGGCAGCAGAAGTTCTGGAACGTATACCTTGGCATGAGCCCTCCCAGAGTCCACCAATAGCCCCACCAAAGAGCCCGGGTAGGCTCCAGTGTTGGGTTGCCTCAGGCCAAACAACCAACAGGGAGGGAACCCAGCCCCACCCATCAGCAGGCAAGCAGATTAAAGTTTTACTGAGCTCTGCCCAGAAGAGCAACAGCCAGCTCTACCCACCAACAGTCCCTCCCATCAGGAACCTTGCACAAGCCTCTTAGATAGCCTTACCCACCAGAGGGCAGAGAGCAGAAGCAAGAAGAACTGCAGCCTGTGGAACAAAAACCACATTCATAGAAAGATAAACATGATGAAAAGGCAGAAGGCTATGTACAAGATGAAGGAACAACATAAAAGCCCAGAAAAACAACTAAATAAAGTGGAGATAGGCAATGTTCCAGAAAAAGAATTCAGAATAATGATAGTGAAGATGATCCAGGACCTTGGAAAAAGAATGGAAGCAAAGATTGAGAAGATGCAAGAAATGTTTAACAAAGACCTAGAAGAATTAAAGAACAAACAGAGATGAACAATACAATAATTGAAATGAAAAATACACTAGAAGGAATCAATAGCAGAATAACTGAGGCAGAAGAATGCATAAGTGACCTAGAAGACAGAATGGTGGAATTCACTGCCATGGAACAGAATAAAGAAAAAAGAATGAAAAGAAATGAAGACAGCCTAAGAGACCTCTGGGACAACATTAAACACAACAACATTTGCATTATAGGGGTCCCAGAAGGAGAAGAGAGAGAGAAAGGACCTGGGAAAATATCTGAAGAGATTATAATCGAAAACTTCCCTAATATGGGAAAGGAAATAGCCACGCAAGCCCAGGATGCACACAGTCCCACACAGGATAAACCCAAGGAGAAACACGCCGAGACGCATAGTAATCAAATTGGCTAAAATTAAAGACAAAGAAAAATTATTGAAAGCACCAAGGGAAAAACGAAAAATAACATACAAGCAAACTCGCATAAGGTTAACAGCTGATTTCTCAGCAGAATCTCTACAAGCCAGAAGGGACTGGCATGATATACTTAAAGTGATGAAAAGGAAGAACCTACAACCAAGATTACTCTACCCAGCAAGGATCTCATTCAGACTCCATGGAGAAATCAAAAGCTTTACAGACAAACAAAAGCTAAGAGAATTCAGCACCACCAAACCAGCTCTACAACAAATGCTAAAGCAACTTCTCTAAGTGGGAAACACAAGAGAAGAAAAGGGTCTACAAAAAAAAAAACCCAAAACAATTAAGAAAATGGTAATAGGAACATACCTATCAATAATTACCTTAAACATGAATGGATTAAATGCTCCAACCAAAAGACACAGGCTTGCTGAATGGATACAAAAACAAGACCCATATATATGCTGAGACCCACTTCAGACCTAGGGACACATACAGACTGAAAGTGAGGGGATGGAAAAAGATATTCCATGCAAACGGAAATCAAAAGGAGGCTGGAGTAGCAATACTCATCTCAGATAAAATAGACTTTAAAATAAAGAATGTTACAAGAGACAGGAAGGACACTACATAATAATCAAGGGATCAATCCAAGAAGAAGATGTAACAATTATAAATATATAAGCACCCAACATAGGAGCACCTCAATACATAAGGCAACGGCTAACAGCTATAACAGAGGAAATGGACAGTGACACAATAACACTGGGGGATTTTAACATCTCACTTACACCAATGGACAGGTCATCCAAACAAAAAATTACTAAGGAAACACAAGCTTTAAATGACACAACAGACCAGATAGATTTAATTGATATTTATAGGACACTCCATCCAAACACAGCAGATTACACTTTCTTCTCAAGTGCTCACAGAACATTCTCCAGGATAGGTCACATTTTGGGTCACAAATCAAGCCTCAGTAAATTTAAGAAAACTGAAATCATATCAAGCATCGTTTCTGATCAAAACGCTATGAGATTAGAAATCAATTACAGGGAAAAAAACGTAAAAAACACAAACACATGGAGGCTAAACAATACGTTACTAAATAACCAAGAGATCAATGAAACAATCAAAGAGGAAATCAAAAAATACCTAGAGACAAATGACAATGAAAACACGACGATCCAAAACCTATGGGATGCAGCAAAAGCATTTCTAAGAGGGAAGTTTATAGCTATACAAGCCTACCTCAAGAAACATTAAAATCTCAAGTAAACAATCTAACCTTACACCTAAAGGAGCTAGAGAAAGAAGAACAAGCAAAACCCAAAGTTAGCAGAAGGAAAGAAATCATAAAGATCAGATCAGAAATAAATGAAAGAGAAACAAAGAAAACAATAAGAAAGATTAATAAAACTAAAGGCTGGTTCTTTGAGAAGATAAACAAAATTGATAAACCATTAGCCAGACTCATCAAGAAAAAGAGGGAAAAGACTCAAATCAATAAAATGAGAAATGAAAAAGGAGAAGTTACAAGAGACACCACAGAAATACAAAGCATCCTAACAGACTACTACAAGCAACTCTATGCCAATAAAATGGAGAACCTATAAGAAATGGACAAATTCTTAGAAAGGTATAACCTCCCAAGAGTGAACCAGGAAGAAACAGAAAATATGAACAGACCAACACAAGGAATGAAATTGAAACTGTGATTAAAAATCTTCCAACAGGGGCTTCCCTGGTGGTGCAGTGGTTGAGAGTCTGCCTGCCAATGCAGGGGACACGGGTTTGTGCCCCAGTCTGGGAAGATCCCACATGCCGCAGAGCGGCTGGGCCCATGAGCCATGGCCGATAAGCATGCGTGTCCAGAGCCTGTGCTGCGCAACGGGAGAGGCCATGACAGTGAGAGGTCTGCATACCGCCCAAAAAAAAAAAAAAAAATCTCTTCCAACAAACAAAAGTCCAGGAGCAGATGGCTTCACAGGTGAATTCAATCAAACATACAGAGAAGAGCTAACACCCATCCTTCTCAAACTCTACAAAAAAATTTCAGAGAAAGGAACATTTCCAAACGCATTCTATGAGGCCACCACCATCACCCTGACACCAAAACCTGACAAAGATACAACAAAAAAAGGAAAATTACAGGCCAATATCACTGATGAATATAGATGCAAAAATCCTCAACAAAATATTAGCAAACAGAATCCAACAACACATTAAAAGGATCATAAACCATGATAAAGTGGGATTTATCCCATGGATGCAAGGATTCTTCAATATACGCAAAACAATCAATGTGATATATCATATTAACAAACTGAAGAATAAAAACCATATGATAATCTCAATAGATAAAGAAAAAGCTTTTGACAAAATTCAACACCCATTTATGATAAAAACTCTCAAGAAAGTGTACATAAAGGGAACCTACCTCAATATAATAAAGGCCATACACGACAAACTCACAGCAAATATTCTCAATGGTGAAAAACTGAAAGCATTTCCTCTAAGATCAGGAACAAGAAAAGGATGTCCACTCTCACCACTATTATTCAACATAGTTTTGGAAATCCTAGCCATGGCAGTCAGAGAAGAAAAAGAAATAAAAGGAATACAAATTGGAAAAGAAGAAGTAAAACTTTCATTGTTTGCAGATGACATGATACTATACATAGAGAATCCTAAATATGCCTCCAGAAAACTACTAGAGCTAATCAGTGAATTTGGTAAAGTTGCAGGATACAAAATTAATGAACAGAAATCTCTTGCATTCCTATACACTAATGATGAAAAATCTAAAAGAGACTTAAGGAAACACTCCCATTTACCATTGCAACAAAAAGAATAAAATACCTAGGAATAAACCTACCTAGGGAGACAAAAGACCTGTATGCAGAAAACCATAAGACAGTGATGAAAGAAATTAAAGATGATACAAACAGATGGAGAGATATACCATGTTCTTGGATTGGAAGAATCAATATTGTGAAAATGACTATACTACCCAAAGCAATCTACAGATTCAATGCAATCCCTATCAAATTACCAATTGCATTTTTTACAGAACTAGAACAAGAAATCTTAAAATTTGTATGGAGACAAAAAAGACCCTGAATAGTCAAAGCAGTCTTGAGGGAAAAAAACAGAGCTGGAGGAATCAGACTCCCTGACTTCAGACTATACTACAAAGCTACAGTAATCAAGACAATATGGTACTGGCACAAAAACAGAAACACAGATCAATGGAACAAGATAGAAAGCCCAGAGATAAACCCATGCACCTATGGTCAACTAATCTGTGACAAAGGAGGCAAGGATATACAATGGAGAAAAGACAGTCTCTTCAATAAGTGGTGCTGGGAAAACTGGACAGCTACATGTAAAAGAATGAAATTAGAACACTCCCTAACACCATACACAAAAATAAACTCAAAATGGATTAGAGACCTAAATGTAAGACTGGACACTATAAAACTCTTAGAGGAAAACATAGGAAGAACACTTTTTGACATAAATAACAGCAAGATACTTTTTGATCCACCTCCTAGAGTAATGGAAATAAAAAGAAAAATAAACAAATGGGACCTAAGGAAACGTAAAACTTTTGCACAGCAAAGGAAACCTTAAAGAAGATGAAAAGACAATCCTCAAACTGGGAGAAAATATTTGCAAACAAATCAACGGACAAAGGATTAATCTCTAAAATATATAAACAGCTCATGCAGCTCAATATTAAAGAAAAAACAACCCAATCCAAAAATGGGCAGAAGACCTAAATAGACATTTCTCCAAAGAAGATACACAGATTGCCAACAAACACATGAACGGATGCTCAACCTCACTAATCATTAGAGAAATGCAAATCAAAACTAAATGAGATCTCATCTCACACCGGTCAGAATGGCCATCATCAAAAAATCTACGAACAATAAATGCTGGAGAAGGTGTGGAGAAAAGGGAACCCTCTTGCACTGTTGGTGGGAATGTAAATTGATACAGCCACTATGGAGAACAGTATGGAGGTTCCTTTAAAAAGTTAAAATAGTATTACCATATGACCCAGCAATCCCACTACTGGGCATATATCCAGAGAAAACAATAATTCAAAAAGACACATGCACCCCAATGTTCACTGCAGCACTATTTACAATAGCCAGGTCATAGAAGCAACCTAAATGCCCATTGACAGACTAATGGATAAAAAAGATGTGGTACATATATACAATGGAATATTACTCAGCCATAAAAAGGAACGACATCAGGTCATCTGTAGAGATGTGGATGGATCTAGAGACTGTCATACAGTGTGAACTAAGTCAGAAAGAGAAAAACAAATATCGTATATAATGCATATACGTGGAACTTAGAAAAATGGTACAGATGAACTGGTTTGCAGGGCAGAAACTGAGACACAGATGTAGAGAACAAACATATGGACACCAAGGGGCGAAAGCGGAGGCGGGGGGTGGTGGTGGTGGTGGTGTGATAACTTGTGAGATTGGGATTGACATGTATACACTGATGTGTATAAAATGGATGACTAATAAGAACCTGCTGTATAAAAAAAATAAATAAAATTAAATTTTAAAAATATTTGCCTTCCAATGCAGGGGATGTGAGTTCGATCCTTGGCCAGGGAACTAGGATCCCACATGTTGCAGGACAACTAACCCCGCACACCACAACTACTGAGCACACAAGCTACAGCTAGAGAGCCCGCACGTCACAACTAGAGAGAGAAGCCCATGCGCTGCAATGAAAGATCCCATGTGCTGCAACTACGACCCAATGCAGCCAAAAATAAATAAATAAATACATAAAATAAAAAACTCATTGTTTAAAAAAAAAGTTCTCAGCACACACACACATACACACACACACTCACAATGTAACTATGTGAGGTGGTGATTATGCTAAGTAAACTTATTGTGGTGATTATTTCACAATATGTACATATGTCAAATTATTGTGTTGACACTAAGCTTATATAGTGTTTAAAAAAATGGAGGGCAGAGTAACTAGAAAGGCAAGATACAGTTTCTGATCTCTTTCTCCAAGTTTCCAGGGAACTGATTAGGGTTTAGAGCAAACGGGTTTTGTCAGTTTATTCTGCACAAGGAAACTCTAAGGCATTATTCTTGCCATTTCATGGTATCTGGGGAGCAACACTGGTCTTGCCCAAATAACCTCCATTATTTCATTCCTCTACTCTGTGCGAACATGAGCAAGACATTCTAACCTCAGCCTCATCCTGTGAGATTTACAGTGGTTCTGTGCCTTGCCTTATGGCCCTCATGAGGTGAGACCTGGTGTGCAGATGAACACAGGGACAGGTAACAAGTGGGCCTAAGACAAGAACACACATTGTGTTCTTCTCCATCTGCCTGAGTTAATTTTTAATAAGGCAAACAATGAATGTTTGAGCTTCTTTCCTAAAATATTTTGACTAGCAATTTAGTGAGTGGGAAGGTTTTAGCCAGGCTGTCTCCAAAACAGTGAGTAAAGAAAACAAAGTGAAACATGCTAATTTTGAAGAAAATTAAACTACTGATAGCAAGCAATTTGGTAAAATACTCATCAAAGTGTGGGAAAGGGAGGGAAAATAGTTGCCCAGATTTGTCCTATTGAGATCCTACTGTACCATCAAGGATTTGGCCCCATTTGAAAGTCTGGGGGGCTAGACTGTATGCTGTAGAATTAACACTGTTTCAGCAACATCGTCACAAAGTTAAGACCAAGTAATGCCAATATAGCAAAAAGCTCTGGATATTCTGGGGCTCAACCCTACTTCCTCCCTCACTGAGCTGATCTGCACTGAATTTCTTCATTCCAAAATGTCCTCAAGGAGGACCTTCAAGATGGCAGAGGGGTAAGCCATGGAGATCACCTTCCTCCCTACAAATACATCAAAAATACATCTACATGTGGAACAACGCCTACAGAACACCTAATGAATGCTGGCAGAAGACCTCAGACTTCCCCAAAAGCAAGAAAATACCCACCTACCTGGGTAGGGCAAAAGAAAAAAGAATAAACAGAGACAAAAGGGTAGGGATGGGACCTGCACCTCTGGGAGGGATCTGTGAAGGAGGAAAAGTCTCCACACACTAGGAAGCCCCTTAACTCGTGGAGATGGGGGGTGGGCAGAGAGGAAGCTTCGGAGCCACGGAGGAGAGCGCAGCAACGGGGGTGCGGAGGGCAAAGCGGAGAGATTCCCACACAGAGGATCGGTGCTGATCAGCACTCACCAGCCCGAGAGGCTTGTCTGCTCACCCGCTGGGACGGGTGGGGGCTGTGAGCTGAGGCTCAGGTTTGGAGGTCAGATCCCAGGGAGAGGACTGGGGTTGGCTGTGTGAACACAGCCTGATGCGGGCTAGTGCACCACAGCTAGTCAGGAGGGAGTGTGGGAAAAACTCTGGATCTGCCTAACTGTCAAGAGACCATTGTTTCAGGGTGCGCGAGGAAAGGGGATTCACAGCACTGCCTGAACAAGCTCCACAGACAGGCACGAGCTGCAGTTATCAGCGTGGACAACAGAGACAGGCATGAAACACTAAGGCTGCTACTGCAGCCACCAAGAATACTGTGTGTGAGCACAGGTCACTATCCATACCTCCCATCCCGGGAGCCTGTGCAGCCCGCCACTGCCAGGGTCCTGTGATGTAGAGACAACTTCCCTGGGAGAACACACAGTGCGCCTCAGACTGTTGCAACATAATGCCCACCTCTGCCGCTGCAAGCTCGCACCGCATTCCATACCCTTACCTCCCTCCAGCCTGAGTGAGCCAGAGCCCCCTAATCAGACACTCCTTTAACCCCCTCCTGTCTGGGTGAAGAACAGATGCCAGAGGGCAACCTACATGCACAGGCGGGTCCAACTCCAAAGCTGAACCCCAGGATGTGTGTCAACAAACAATAGAAAATGAAATTTCTCTGCACGGCCACAGGAGCAGCAGATTAAATCTTCACAATCAACTTGACGTACCCTGCAACTGTGGAATACCTGAATAGACAATGAGTCATCCCAAAATTGAGGTGGTGGACATTGGGAGAAACTGTTAACTTGGGGTTTGCTGTCTGCAACATACTAGTTTCTGATTTATATGTTTATCTTAGCTTAGTTTACAGCACTTGTTATCATTGGTGGCTTTGTTAATGGTTTGGTTGCTCTCTTCCTTTATTTTTTTTAATTTTCAAATTTTTTATTTTAATAATATTTTTCTAATTTTTTATTTTAATAACTTTATTTTCTTTTTCTTTTCTTTCTTTCTTTTTTTTTCTCC
This sequence comes from Monodon monoceros, assembly GCF_005190385.1. NCBI lineage: Eukaryota > Metazoa > Chordata > Mammalia > Artiodactyla > Monodontidae > Monodon > Monodon monoceros. Next base: position 32,900,977 of record NW_021703781.1, on the reverse strand, counting down.
CTTTTATTCAGAGCTGTGTGGCTGACAGGGACTTGGTGCTCTGGCCTGGTGTGAGGGCTGAGGCTTGGAGGTGGGAGAGCTGAGTTCAGGACATCAGACCACCAGAGACCTCCCGGCCCCATGTAATATCAATTGGCAAGAGCTCTCCCAGAGATCTCCATCTCAACACTAAGAACCAGCTCCACTCAACAACTGGCAAGCTCCAGTGCTGGACAACCCATGCCAAACAACTAGCAAGGCAGCAACACAACCCCACCCATTAGCAGAGAGGCTGCTTGAAATCATAATAAGTTTACAGACACCCCAAAACACACCACCGGATGTGGTCGTGCCCACCAGAAAGACAAGATCCAGCACCACCCACCAGAACACAGGCACCAGTCCCCTCAACCAGGAAGCCTACACAACCCAATGAACCAACCATAGCCACTTGGGGTAGACACCAAAAACAACGGGAACTACGAACACGCAGCCTGCGAAAGGAGACCTCAAACACAGTAAGTAAAGCAAAATGAGAAGACAAAGAAACACACAGCAGACGAAGAAGCAAGGTAAAAACGCATCAGACCAAACAAATGAAGAGGAAATGAGCAGTCTACCTGAAAAAGAATTCACAGTAATGACAGTAAAGATGATTCAAAATCTTGGAAAGAGAATGGAGAAAATACAAGAAACGTTTAACAAGGACCTAGAAGAACTAAAGAGCAAACAAACAATGATGAACACCACAATAAATGAAATTAAAAATTCTCTAGAAGGAATCAATAGCAGAATAACTAAGGCAGAAGAACGGATAAGTGACCTGGAAGATAAACTAGTGAAAATAATTACTGCAGAGCAGAATAAAGAAAAAAGAATGAAAAGAATTGAAGACAGTCTCAGAGACCTCTGGGACAACATTAAAAACACCAACATTCGAATTATAGGGGTCCCAGAAGAAGGAGAGAAAAAGAAAGGGACTGAGAAAATATTTGAAGTTGAAAACTTCCCTAATATGGGAAAGGAAATAGTCCATCAAGTCAAGGAAGTGCAGAGAGTCCCATACAGGATAAATCCAAGGAGAAACATGCCAACATACATATTAATCAAACTATCAAAAATTAATTACAAAGAAAAAATATTAAAAGCAGCAAGCGAAAAGCAACAAATAACATACAAGGGAATCCCCATAAGGTTAACAGCTGATCTTTCAGCAGAAACTGCAAGCCAGAAGGGAGTGGTAGGACGTATTTAAAGTGATGAAAGGGAAAAACCTACAACCAAGATTACTCTACTCAGAAAGGATCTCATTCAGGTTCGACGGAGAAGTAAAATCCTTTACAGACAAGCAAAAGTTAAAAGAATTCAGCACCCCAAACCAGCTTTACAACAAATGCTAAGGAAACTTCTCTAGTCAGGAAACACAAGAGAAGAAAAAGACCTACAATAACAATTAAGAAACAATTAAGAAAATGGTAATAGGAACATACGTATTGATAATTACCTTAAATGTAAATAGATAAAAATGTTACAACCAAAAGACATGGCTTAATGGATATAAAATCAAGACCCATCTGTATATGCTGTCTACAAGAGACCCACTTCAGGCCCAGGGAAACATACAGACAGAAAGTGAGGGCATGGAAAAAGATATTCCATGCAAATGGAAATCAAAAAAAAGCGGAGGGCTTCCCTGGTGGCGCAGTGGTTGAGCGTCCGCAAGCCGATGCAGGGGACACAGGTTTGTGCCCTGGTCCGGGAAGATCCCACATGCCATGGAGTGGCTGTGCCCGTGAGCCATGGCTGCTGAGCCTGCACGTCTGGAGCCTGTGCTCCACAACAGGAGAGGCCACAGCAGTGAGAGGCCCGTGTACCGCAGAAAAACCTAAAACAGTGTAGTAGGTTAAACGTATTTCCCTTAAAGGAACCTTCAAAGCTCAATAAGAGCTGTCAAAAAGCTGTGAACAGGGCTTCCCTGTTGGCGCAGTGGTTCAGAGTCCGCCTGCCAATTCAGGCGACGTGGGTTCATGCCCCGGTCTGGGAAGATCCCACATGCCACGGAGCGGCTAGGCCCGTGAGCCATGGCTGCTGAGCGTGCACGTCTGGAGCCTGTGCTCTGCAACGGGAGTGGCCACAACAGTGAGAGGCCCGTGTACCGCAAAAAAAAAAAGAAAGCTGGAGAGGGAGGAGTAAGATGCAGAGATCATCTTCCTCCCCACAAATACATCAGAAATACATCTACGTGTGGAGCAACTCCTACAGAACACCTACTGAATGCTGGCAGAAGACCTCAGACCTCCCAAAAGGCAAGAAACTCTCCGCGTACCTGGGTACGACAAAAGAAAAAAGAAACAACAGAGACAAAAGAATGGGGACAGGACTTGCACCAGTGGGAGGGAACTGCGAAGGAGGAAAGGTTTCCACACACTAGGAAGGCGCTTCACGGGCAGAGACTGCGGGTGGCGGAAGGGGGAAGCTTCGGAGCCACAGAGGAGAGCACAGCAACAGGGTGCGGAGGGCAAAGTGGAGAGATTCCCGCACAGAGGATCACTGCTGACCAGCACTCACCAGCCCGAGAGGCTTGTCTGCTCACCCGCCAGGATTGGTGGGGGGTGGGAGCTGAGGCGCATGCGTTGGAGGTTGGATCCCAGGGATAGGACTAGGGTTGGCTGTGTGAACACAGCCTGAATGGGTTAGTGCACCACAGCTAGCAGGGAGGGAGTCCGGGAGTCTGGAGCTGCTGAAGAGGCAAGAGACTTTTTCTTGCCTCTTTGTTCCTGGTGCGCGAGGAAAAGGGATTAAGAGTGCCATTTAAAGGAGCTCCAGAGATGGGGGCGAGCCACGGATATTAGCGCGAACCCCAGAGATGGGCATGAGATGCTAAGGCTGCTGCTGCAGGCACCAAGAAGTCTGTGTGTGAGCACAGGTCACTATCCACACCTCCACTCCCTGGAGCCTGTGCAGCCTGCCACTGCCAGGGTCCTGCGATCCAGGGACCACTTCCCCGGAGAACACATGGCACGCCTCAGGCTGCTGCAATGTCACTCTGGGCTCTGCTGCCACAGGCTCACCCCTCATTCCGTACCCCTCCCTCCGCCCAGCCTAAGCGAGCCAGAGCCCCCGAATCAACTGCTCCTTTAACCCTGTCCTGTCTGAGCGAAGAACAGAGGCCCTCAGGGAACCTACATGCAGAGGCAAGGCCAAGTCCAAAGCTGAACCCCGGGAGCTGTGAGAACAAAGAAGAGAAAGGGAAACCTCTTCCAGCCGCCACCGGAGCAGCGGATTAAATCTCCAAAATCAACTTGATGTACCCTGCATCTGTGGAATACCTGAATAGAAAATGAATCATCCGAAATTGAGGAGGTGGACTTTGGGAACAACGATATATATATATTTTTCCCGTTTTCTCTTTTTGTGAGTGTGTATGTGTATGCTTCTGTGTGTGATTTTGTCTGTATAGCTTAGCTTTTACCATTTGTCCTAGGGTTCTGTCTATCCGTTTTTGTTTGTTTTTTTTCAGTATAGTTTTTATCACTTGTTATCATTGGTGGATTTGTTTTTTGGTTTGGTTGCTCTCTTCTTTCTTTCTTTCTTAATTTTTTTTATTACGTAAAAAATATTTTTAATAATTATTTTTTATTTTAATAAATTATTTTATTTTCTTTCTTTCTTCCTTCCTTCCTTCCTTTCTTTCTCCCTTTTATTCTGAGCCGTGTGGGTGACATGCTATTGGAACTCCAGCCAGACATCAGGGCTGGCCCACTGTGGTGGGAGAGCCAAGTTCAGGACACTGGTCCACAAGGGACCTCCCAGCTCCATGTAATATCAAACGGCAAAAATCTCTCAGAGATCTCCATTTCAATGCCAAGACACAGTTCCACTCAACAACCAGCAAGCTACAGTGCTGGACACCCTGGGCCAAACAACTAGCAAGACAGAAACACAACCCCATCCCTTAGCAGAGAGGCAGCCTAAAACCATAATAAGGCCACAGACACCCCAAAACTCACCACCGCATGTGGACCTGCCCACCAGAAAGTCAAGATCCAGGCTCATCCACCGGAACACAGGCACTAGTCCCCTCCACCAGGAAGCCTACACAACACACTGAACCAACCGTAGCCACTGGTGACAGACACCAAAAACAAGGGGAACTAAGAACCTGCAGCCTGCAAAAAGGAGACCCCAAACACAGTAAGTGAAGCAAAATGAGAAGACAAAGAAACACACAGCAGATGAAGCAGTGAGGCAAAAACCCACCAGACCTAAAGAATGAAGAGGAAATAGGCAGTCTACATGAAAAAGAATTCAGAATAATGATAGTAAAGATGATCCAAAATCTTGGAAAGAATGGAGAAAATACAAGAAACGTTTAACAGGGACCTAGAAGGACTAAAGAGCAAAAAATCAGTGACGAAAAACACAATAAATGAAATTAAAAATTCTCTAGAAGGAATCAATACCAGAATAACTGAGGCAGAAGAACAGAAATATGACATGGAAGATAAAATAGTGGAAATAACTACTGCAGAGCAGAATAAAGAAAAAAGAATGAAAAGAATTGAGGACAGTCTCAGAGACTTCTGGGACAACATTAAATGCACCAACATTCGAATTATAGGAGTCCCAGAAGAAGAAGAGAAAAAGAAAGGGACTGAGAAAATATTTGAAGAGATTATACTTGAAAACTTCCCTAATATGGGAATGAAAATAGTTAATCAAGTCCAGGAAGCAGAGACAGTCCCATACAGGATAAATCCAAGGAGAAACACACCAAGACACATATTAATCAAACTATCAAAAATTAAATACAAAGAAAAAATATTAAAAGCAGCAAGGGGAAAACAAGTAACACGAAAGGGAATCCCCATAAGGTTAACAGCTGATCTTTCAGCAGAAACTCTGCAAGCCACAAGGGAGTGGCAGGACATATTTAAAGTGATGAAAGGGAAACACTTACAACTAAGATTACTCTACCCAGCAGGGATCTCATTCAGATTCAACAGAAAAATTAAAACCTTTACAGACAAGCAAAGGCTAAGATAATTCAGCACCACCAAACCAGCTTTACAACAAATGCTAAAGGTACTTCTCTAGGCAGGAAACACAAGAGAAGGAAAAGACCTACAAATAACAAACCCAAAACAATTAAGAAAATGGTAATAGGAACATACATATCGATAATTAGATTAAATGTAAATTGATTAAATATTCCACCCCAAAGGCACAGACTGGCTGAATGGACACAAAGGCAAGACCCATAGATATGCTGTCTACAAGAGACCCATCCCAGACCTAGGGACACATACAGACTGAAAGTGATGGGATGGAGAGAGATATTCTATGCAAATCGAAATCAAAAGAAAGCTGGAGTAGCAATTCTCATAACAGAAAAAATAGACTTTAAAACAAAGACTATTACAAGAGACAAGGAAGGCCACTACATAATGATAAAGGGATCAATCCAAGAAGAAGCTATAACAATTATAAATATTTATGCACCCAACATATGAGCACCTCAATACAAAAGGAAAATACTAACAGCCATAAAAGGAGTAATCGACAGTAACAGCATCATCGTAGGGGACTTTAACATCCCACTTACACCAATGGACAGATCCTCCAAAATGAAAATAAATAAGGAAACACAAGCTTTAAATGATACATTAAACAAGATGGACATAATTGATACTTATAGGATATTCCATCCAAAAACAATACACAGTCTTCTCAAGTGCTCATGGAATTTTCTCCAGGATGGATCATATCTTGGGTCACAAATCAAGCCATGATAAATTTAAGAAAATTGAAATCATATCAAGTATCTTTCCCAACCACAACGCTATGAGACTACATATCAATTACAGGAAAACATCTGTAAAAAATACAAACACATGCAGGCTAAACAGTACACTACTTAAGAACCAATAGATCACTGAAGAAATCAAAGAGGAAATCAAAAAATACCTAGAAACAAATGACAATGAAAACACGACGAACCAAAACCTATGGAATGCAACAAAAACACTTCTAAGAGGGAAGTTTATAGCAATACAATCGTACCTTAAGAAACAAGAAACATCTCAAATAAACAACCTAACCTTACACCGGAAGCAGTTAGCAAAGAAGAACAAAAATACCCCAAAGTTAGGGAAGGAAAGAAATCATAAAGATCAGATCAGAAATAAAAGAAAAAGAAATGAAGGAAACGATAACAAAGATCAATAAAAGTAAAAGTTGGTTCTTTGAGAAGATAAACAAAATTGATAAACCATTAGCCAGACTCATCAAGAACAAAAGGGAGAAGACTCAAAGCAATAGAGTTAGAAATGAAAAACAAGTAACAAGTGACACTGAAGAAATACAAAGGATCAAGAGGGAGATTACTACAAGCAACTATATGCCAATAAAATGAAAAATCTGGAAGAAATGGACAAATTCTTCAAAACGCACAACCTTCCGAGACTGAACCAGGGAGAAATAGAAAATATGAACAAACACAAGCACTGAAATTGAAACTGTGATTAAAAATCTTCCAACAAACAAAAGCCCAGGACCAGATGGCTTCACAGGTCCATCCTATCAAACATTTAGAGAACAGTTCACACCTATCCTAAAACTCTTCCAAAATACAGCAATGGGTGGAACACTCCCAAACTCATTCTATGAAGTCACCATAACCCAGATACCAAAACCAGACAAAGATGTCACAAAGAAAGAAAACTACAGGCCAACATCACTGATGAAGATAGATGCAAAAATCCTCAACAAAATACTAGGAAACAGAATGCAACAGCACATTAAAAGGGTAATACACCATGATCAAGTGGGGTTTATTCCAGAAATGCAAGGATTCTTCAATATACGCAAATCAATCAACGTGACACACCATATGAACAAATTGAAGGAGAAAAACCATATGATCATCTCAATAGAAGCAGAGAAAGCATTTGACAAAATTCAACACCCATTTATGATAAAAACTCTCCAGAAAGTAGGCACAGAGGGAACCTACCTCAACATAATAAAGGCCATATATGACGAACGCACAGTCAACATCATTCTCAATGCTGAAAAAGTGAAACCATTTCCACTAAAATCAGGAACAAGACAAGGCTGCCCACTCTCACCACTATTATTCAGCATAGTTTTGGAAGTTTTAGCCACAGCAATCAGAGATGAAAAAGAAATAAAACGAAACCAAATTGGAAACAAGAAGTAAAGCTATCACTGTTTTCAGATGACATGATAGTACACATAGAGAATCCTAAAGTTGCTACCAGAAAACTAGTAGAGGTAATCAATGAATTTGGTAAACTGGCAGGATACAAAATTAATGCACAGAAATCTCTGGCATTCCTATACACTAATGATGAAAAACCTGAAAATGAAATTAAGAAAACAATCCCATTTACCACTGCAACTAAAAGAATAAAATATCTAGGAATAAACCTACCTGAGGAGACAAAAGACCTGTAGGCACAAAATTATAAGACACTGATGAAAGAAATTAAAGATGATACCAACAGATGGAGAGATATACCATGTTCTTGGATTGGAAGAATCAACATTGTGAAAATTATACTACCCAGAGCAACGAACAAATTCAGTGCAATCCCTATCGAGCTACCAATGGCATTTTCCACAAAACTAGAATAAAAAATTTCACAATTTGCATGGAAACACAAAAGACCCCAAATAGCCAAAGCAATCTTGAGAAACAAAAACGGACCTGGAGGAATCAGGCTCCCGGACTTCAGACTACAGTACAAAGCTACAGTAATCAAGTATGGTACTGGCACAAAAACAGAAATGTAGATCAGTGGAAAGGGATAGAAAGCCCAGAGATAAACCCACACACATATGGTCACCTTATTTTTGATAAAGGAGGCAAGAATATACAGTGGAGAAAAGACAGCCTCTTCAATAAGTGGTGCTGGGATAACCAGACACCTACATGTAAAAGAATGAAAATAGAACACTCTATAACACCATACAGAAAAATAAACTCAAAATGGATTAAAGACCTAAATGTAAGGCCAGACACAATAAAACTCTTAGAGGCAAACATAGGCAGAACACTCTACGACATAAGTCACAGCAAGATCCTTTTTGACCCATCTCCTAGAGAAACGGAATCAAACAAAAATAAACAAATGGGACCTAATGAAACCTAAAAGCTTTTGCACAGCAAAGGAAACCATAGACAAGACGAAAACACAACCCTCAGAATGGGAGAAAATATTTGGCAACTGAAGCAACTGACAAAGGATTAATCTCCAAAACATGCAAGCAGCTCATGCAGGTCAATATCAAACAAAAAAACGAACCCAATCAAAAATGGGCAGAAGACCTAAATAGACATTCCTCCAAAGAAGATATACAGATTGCCAACAAACACAGGAAAGAACGTTAAACATCATTAATCATTAGAGAAATTCAAATCAAAACTACAATGAGATATCATCTCACACTGGTTAGAATGGCCATCATTAAAAAATCCACAAACAATAAATGCTGGAGAGGGTGTGGAGAAAAGGGAACCCTCTTGCACTGTTGGTGGAAATGTAAATTGATACAGCCGCTATGGTGAACAGTAGGGAGGCACCATAAGAAACTAAAAATTGAACTACCATACGATCCAACAACCCACTACTGGGCATATACCCTGAGAAAACCATAATTCAAAAACAGTCATGTACCAAAATGTTCATTGAGGCTCTATTTACAATAGCCAGGACATGGAAGTGTCCAATGACAGATGAATCGATAAAGAAGATGTGGCACATATATACAACTGAACATTACTCAGCCACAAAAAAGAAACGAAATTGTGTTATTTGTAGTGAGGTGGGTGGACTTAGAGGCTGTCATATAGAGCGAAGTAAATCAGAAAGGGAAAAACAAATACCATACGCTAACACATATATATGGAATCTAAAAAAGAAAAAGAAAAAAAGGTCATGAAGAACATAGGGGCAAAAAGGGAATAAAGACACAGATCTACTAGAGAATGGACTAGAGGATACGGGGAGGGGGAAGGGTAAGATGGGACAAAGTGAGAGAGAGGCATGCATATATATATACTACCAAACGAAAAATAGATAGCTGTGGGAAGCAGCCGCGTAACACAGGGAGATCACCTCGGTGCTTTGTGACCACCTAAAGGTGTGATATAGGGAGGCTGGGAGGGAGGGAGACACAAGAGTGAAGAGATATGGGGACATATGTATATGTATAACTGGTTCACTTTGTTATAAAGCAGAAACTAACATACCATTTAAAGTAATTATACTCCAATAAAGATGTTTAGAAAAAAGAAAAGAAACCTGCAGTAGCAATTCTCATATCAGACAAAGTAGATTTTAAAGTAAAGAGTATTACAGGAGACAAAGACGGACACTACATAATGATCAAAGGATCAATCCAAGAAGAATATATAAAAATTGTAAATATTTATGCACCCAACAGAGGAGCACCTCCATACATAAGGCAAATACTACCAGCCATAAAAGGGGATATCGGCAGTAACACAATCATAGTAGGGGACTTTAACACCCCACTTTCACCAATGGACAGATCAAGTAAAATGAAAATAAATAAGGAAACAGAAGCATTAAATGACACATTAAACAAGATGGACCTAATTGATATTTATAGGACATTCCATCCAAAAACAACACAATACACTTTCTTCTCAAGTGCTCATGCAACATTCTCCAGGATAGACCATATCTTGGATCACAAATATAGCCTTGGCAAATTTAAGAAAATTGAAATCGCATCACGTATCTTTTCCGTCCACAATGCTATGAGACTAGAGATCAATTACAGGAAAAAAACTAAAAAATACAAACACATGGAGGCGAAACAATACACTACTAAATAAACAATTGATCACTGAAGAAATCAAAGAGGAAATCAAAAAATACCTAGAAACAAATGACAATGAAAGCACGACGGCCAAAAACCTATGGTATGCAGCAAAAGCAGTTCTGAGAGGGACGTTTATAGACATAAAAGCCTACCTCAAGATACACGAAAAATCTGAAATAAACCACCTAACCTTACACCTAAAGCAATTAGAGGAAGAAGAACTAAAACAACCCAGGGCTTCCCTGGTGGCGCAGTGGTTGAGAGTCCGCCTGCCGATGCAGGGGACACGGGTTCGTGCCCTGGTCCGGGAAGATCCCACATGCCGCGGAGCAGCTGGGCCCGTGAGCCATGGCTGCTGAGCCTGCACGTCTGGAGCCTGTGCTGTGCAACGGGAGAGGCCACAACAGTGAGAAGCCCACGTATCGCAAAAACAAAAAAACAGTAAAACAACCCAAAGTTAGCAGGAGGAAAGAAATCATAAAGATCAGATCAGAAATAAATGAAAAAGAAATGAAGGAAACGACAGCAAAGATCAATAAAACTAAAAGCTGGTATTTTGAGAAGATAAACAAAATTGATAAACCATTAGCCAGACTCATCAAGAAAAAAAGGGAAAAGATTCAAATCAATAGAATTAGAAATGAAAAAGGAGAAGTAACAACTGACACTGCAGAAGTACAAAGGATCATGAGAGATTACTACAAGCAACTATATGCCAATAGAATGGACAACCTGGAAGAAATGGACAAATTCTTAGAAAAGCACAACCTTCCAAGACTGAACGATCAAGAAATAGAAAATATAAATAGACCAATCACAAGCACTGAAATTGAAACTGTGATTAAAAATCTTCCAACAAACAAAAGCCCAGGACCAGATGGCTTCACAGGCGAATTCTACCAAATATTTACAGAAGAGTTAACACCTCTACTTCTCAAACTCTTCCAAAATATAGCAGCAGGAGGAATACTCCCAAACTCATTCTACGAGGCCACCATCACCCATATACCAAAACCAGACAAAGATGTCACACACAAAAAACTACAGGCCAATATCCCTGATGAAAATACATGTGAAAATTCTCAACAAAATAATAGCAAACAGAATCCAGCAACACATTAAAAGGATCATACAGCATCATCAAGTGGGGTTTATCTCAGGAAACAAAGATTCTTCAGTATATGCAAATCAATCAATGTGATACACCATATTAACAAATTGAAGGATAAAAACCACATGATAGGGCTTCCCTGGTGGCGCAGTGGTTGAGAGTCCGCCTGCCGATGCAGGGGACACTGGTTCGAGCCCCGGTTGGGGAAGATCCCACGTGCTGCAGAGCAGCTGGTCCCGTGAGCCATGGCCGCTGAGCCTGCGCGTCCTGAGCCTGTGCTCCACAATGGGAGAGGCCACGGCAGTGAGAGGCCCGTGTACCGCAAAAAAAAAAAAAAAAAACAAAACACATGATAATCTCAATAGATGCAGTAAAAGCTTTCAGCAAAATTCAACATCCATTTATGATAAAAACTCTCCAGATACTAGGCATAGAGGGAACTTACCTCAAAATAATAAAGGCCATATATGACAAACCCACAGCCAACATCGTTCTCAATGGTGAAAAACTGAAACCATTTTCACTAAGATCAGGAAGAAGACAAGGTTGCCCACTCTCACCACTATAATTCAACATAGTTTTGGAAGTCCTAGCCATAGCAATCAGAGAAGAAAAAGAAATAAAAGGAATCCAAATCGGAAAGAAGAAGTAAAGCTGTCACTGTTTGCAGATGACATGATACTATATATACAGAATCCTAAAGATGCTACCAGATAACTACTGCAGCTAATCAATGAATTTGGTGAAGTAGCAGGATACAAAATTAATGCACAGAAATCTCTTTCATTCCTATACACTAATGATGAAAAATCTGAAAGTGAAATGAAGGAAACACTCCCATTTACCACTGGAACAAAAAGAATAAAATACCTCGAATAAACCTACCTAAGGAGACAAAAGATGTTTATGCAGAAAACTATAAGACACTGATGAAAGAAATTAAAGGTGATACCAACAGATGGAGAGATATAGCATGTTCTTGGAATTGGAAGAATCAACATTGTGAAAATGATTATACTACCCAAAGCAATCTACAGATTCAATGCAATCCCTATAAATCTAGAAATGGCATTTTTCACAGAACTAGAACAAAAAATTTCACAATTTGTATGTTAACACAAAAGACTCCGAATAGCCAAAGCAATCTTGAGAAAGAAAAACGGACCTGGAGGAATCAGGCTTCCTGATTTCAGACTATACTACAAAGCTACAGTAATCAAGACAGTATAGTACTGGCACAAAAACAGAAATATAGATCAATGGAACAGGATAGAAAGCCTAGAGATAAACCCATGGACATACGGTCACCTTATTTTTGATAAAGGAGGCAAGAATATATAGTGGAGAAAAGACTCCCTCTTCAATAAGTGGTGCTGGGATAACCGGACAGCTACATGTAAAAGAATGAAATTAGCACACTCGCTAACACCATACCCAAAAATAAACTCAAAATGGATTAAAGACCTAAATGTAAGGCCAGACACAATAAAACTCTTAGAGGCAAACATAGGCAGAACACTCTATGACATAAGTCACAGCAAGATCCTTTTTGACCCACCTCCTAGAGAAATGGAAATTAAAACAAAAATAAACAAATGGGACCTAATGAAACTTAAAAGCTTTTGCACAGCAAAGGAAACAATAAACAAGATGAAAACACGACCCTCAGAATGGGAGAAAATATTTGCAAATGAAGCAACTGACAAAGGCTTAATCTCCAAAATTAAGGCTTAATGTCCAAAATATACAAGCAGTTGCACATTAAAAAAACAAACAAACAAATGCAAAAATGGGCAGAAGACATAAATAGACTTTTCTCCAAAGAAGATATACAGATTGCCAACAAACACATGAAAGGATGCTCAACATCACTAAGCATTAGAGAAATGCAAATCAAAACTACAATGAGGTATCATCTCATACTTGTCTGAACGGCCATCATCGAAAGGTCTAGAAACAATAAATGCTGGAGAGGGTGTAGAGAAAAGGGAACCCTCTTGCACTGTTGGTGGGAATATAAATGGATACAGCCACTATGGAGAACAGTATGGAGGTTCCTTAAAAAACTAGAAGTAGAACTACCATATGACACCAATCCCACTACTGGGCACATACCCTGAGATAACCATAATTCAAAGGAGTCATGTACCACAATGTTCACTGCAGCTCTATTTACAATAGCCAGGATATGGAAGCAACCTTAGTGTCCATCAATAGATGAATGGATAAAGAAGAAGTGGCACATATATACAATGGAATATTACTCAGCCATAAAAGAAACAAAACTGAGTTAGTTGTAGTGAGGTGGATGGACCTAGAGTCTGTCATACAGAGTGAAGTCAGTCAGAAAGAGAAAGACAAATACCGTATGCTAACACATATATATGGAATCTAAAAAAAAAAAAAAAAAAAAAAAGGTTCTGAAGAACCCTGGGGCAGGACAGGAATAAAGACACAGATGTAGAGAATAGACTTGAAAACATGGGGAGAGGGAAGGATAAGCTGGAGTGAAGTGAGAGAGTGGCACTGACATATATACACTACCAAATGTGAAATAGATAGCTAGTGCGAAGCAGCTGCATAGCACAGGTAGATCAGCTGGATGCTTTGTGACCACCTAGATGGGTGGGATAGGGAGGGAGGGAGGGGATATATGTATACATATAGCTGATTCACTTTGTTATACAGCAGAAACTAACACAACAATGTAAAGCAATTATACTCCAATAAAGCTGTTAAAAAAAAAAATGTCCTCAAGTCCATCAGAAGTCCTCTGTTCACGTTCTCTTCTCCTTTTGTTCATTCCCGTCCCTTAGTTTTGTCTCATTTTGAAAGGACAAGACAGAACTTTTTCTTCACCCCAAGCCTGGAGCTCAGAGAATCTGGAGACCCTTTGGTCTGTGACCACTGAAGGAAGCAGACTGCTTTGCATGCTCATGGTTTCCTTCCTTGAGCTTGAAATTGGCTAAATGCATTCCAAGCTTTTCCTATGCAAAGTAGGATATTGTTCTTTTGTTCTATAATTGAAGGTTGCAGCTAGCATACCTGTAAAAATGCAAAGGCTCATCTTACAATTAATCTTTTGTCTCCAACTTTTCTATGAGAATTGAAGTATTAAAATGCAAATTCGTAGGGCAATACATGTGCTGACACTGCCCAACTGAAAGCTTCCCACCCCCAACAAACTGTACGTGTTTCCAGGCAGTTTCTGGGAACCCTGGCACCCCCAAGTGGACAATCCCATGCTGGAAAACAACAGATACGTGACCTAATCGTCCCCACTCCAGCCAACAGCCAGCCAATAGCCAGTAATGAGAGTAACTCCATCCTAGACCAGCCAACCCTCTGCCAGCACACCAGCTGAAGACACCTAAGCAAACCCAGCAGACAACAGGGGAACCCCGTCCAGACCAACAGAACCGCTCATTCATAGATCTATGATCAATAAAAAACAGTGTTTTAAGCCACTAAGTGCTGTAGTGGTTTGTTATGCAGCTACAGATAACCAATATACTAAAAGCTATGGTTATTTCATCTCTTCTTTTCTCCTGCATCTTTGCCTTAATTATTCAGAGAATTCACGAGGGTGTTAACTCCAGCCTGGTAGAGTCTGTGAAAAAGGCTCTGCAAGGCCAGATAGAACAGCTTTGCAGCACAGATGGAAGTATAACAGTTTTTTTTTTTTTTTTGGTCACTGTCTCTGCCTCCAAATACTTGTTGAAGTTGCCATGAAGACCACACAATTCCCTCCTCAATTTTCTGGATAAACACAATCATTTCCAATGTTTTTTTTTTTTTTCGTCTATAATTTTAGCTTCAGGAAATATAGTAGTCAGGCTGAACAAGAATAATCAGAAAGGCTTCTTGGAGGATGTAGGAAAGTACACAATTCTGAAAATGAGTTAGACTTAGTTAGATATTAAGAGGAAATTTCCTGTTCAGGGAAAGGAGAATTGGGCAAGGAAAGGCATTGATTGATTCACCCAACAAATATGATTGAGCAACTACTCGGACTCAGGCTCCATTCTAGAAAGTGTGGATGAGTCCGTGAATGAAACAGACCAAATTCCTTCAGGGGAACAGGTAATGAGTGAAAAAGTAAAATATTGTCAGAGGGTCGTAAGAGCTGGAGAAAAATAAAAATTGGGATTTCTGGGGTGTTGGAGAGTGGGTTGCAATGTTTGAAAAGGTGGTCAGAGAAGGCCTCATTCAGAAGATGACACTTGATCTGTGTCCTGAAGAAGACTAGATTGTAAGTTTGGCAGATATACAGGGAAAGAGCATGCCAGGCAGAGGAAACAGCAAGTGCGCGAAGCCCAAGGAATTAGCAGTCTAGGGTTTGCAGAGAAAAGCAAGGAAGCAAGTGCATCTGGAGCAGGTTGATCAGGGGTAGGAGAGTAGAGGGCAGTAGAAGATAAGATCAGAGAGGAAATGGGAGAGGGGCTTTGTGAAGAATCACACTGGCTGCTGTGTTGAGCACAGACTATTGGCAGCAATGGTGGAAGCAGCGACCCCCATCAGGAAACCATTAGCATAATCTAAAAGAGAAGTGACAATGGCTTGTGCTCTAATGGTGGCTTTGGAGTTTGATATGGAATATGGCACTTGGAACGCAGGTAGATTTTGAAGGTGATGCTGAAAAAATTTGCGGATGGACTGGATGTGCTCTGTGACATAAAGAGAGGAGTGAGAGTGAATCTATTGTTTCAGAATTTGCCACTTATAAGAAAGGGCAATCAGGTCTGGGTGAGAAAATACGAAGTTTGGTTCGGAACAGGAAAGTATAACTCCTATGATGCAGTCTGCATATCCCAGTTTGGTCAGTTTGCCTGAAAAATGTGTTATGGGCATGAAACTGGTGGGATGTGAATCAAGAGAGTTTGGGTCAAGATGATGGAAGGTTCTCGAATGTCTTAAATAACAGAGTCAAGAGTTTGAACACTTTTCTGACTGTGGGGATGGGGTCATAGAGGGCCAGCAAAATACTTTGAAACTTGTTGTCCATTAGTGGCCCTCAGAGTGTGGTGGGGAAGGGAGTAGGTTATAAAAATCAGGGGCTACCCACTCAAACATTTAGAGCAGCCAGGTAGTGAGTACAAATGAATGAAGCAGGATATAAGAAAGCAAAAGCCCAAGCTGTCTGTTAAATGCAACTGACTGTTGGTCTCAATGGCCAGGGGACAGTTTGATTGAGACTGGGACCTTCCATCCCTGGAGAGAAGTTGCCATTTATCTCCCAGGCATTATGGCCATATATAAAAGCATTCCCAGCATTGTCAGATCTTCCAGTTTTTGTTTGTTTGTTTGTTTTTTAATGAAAGCTAGAAATCTGGATTTTTATGTGAACTCTCTAGATTTGTATAATTTGGCAAGCAATTTATTTAAACACACAAATACACATACTGGAGGCAAAACAACTTGCAACTTGAGAAAGATGAGGCCTACTGGCTGCTAGTTCCAACCTCTGATAGAGGTGTCCTGTATACCCTGCTTTGTGGGAGATATGATTCAGAAGCCAGATTCTCAGGCTGATAGAGATGTCCTGTATACCCTGCTTTGTGGGAGACATGATTCAGAAGCCAGATTCTCAGGCCCCCTCAGGACATCCTGATTTTCCCATCAGTCACCATCAGAGGGTAACTATTGGCTCATTCCTGGATGGTGGTCCTTGTAACTCTGACAAGATGATTTGGCTCAGGGTGTGATGAGATCACCAGATCATTGCTCTCCTGCTCCCATCAGAATTAGAGCTTGTAGCAATAAGGCTGGTAGTCTTCCTATATATATACCCTCTGCACACACCGCAAGCACTGCAATTCTCTGTTGTAAAGCTTTCCCTGCATGTAAGAGACTATTCCCTTAGAAGACTGCAGAATCTGAACCCCTGGGGACAGCCCTTTGTCACTGACAAAAGGAGTTGGTGCGTATATACTGAAGCTTCATCACTTCTTGGGTAAGACGACTCTGAGGCAGCTTCCACACCATCTCCCAGAGGCCCCCAGCCAGACTGAGCCCTAACTACCAACAGTAGTAACTTACTCATTAGTACTCCATAGACTGACTTCAGTCCCTTACTGGTGTATCCTGGCACAAATATGTGTGTTCAAGTCCTTGTCCCAGGGTCCCCTGGGATAAAGCATCATACACTCTCCCTTGTTGAGTGGCCAGAGCAGCAGTGTGATTAGGTTGAGTACCCACATTTGCAAGCTCCTCTGCTGGGGCTGGATTCTGAAGCATGTGGAGACTCTGACAAACAGGCTGATTTTTGGCCCTTCCAAGCCTGGTTTGATTGGCAAAGGCATACAACTCTGCTTGAAACAAAATGTTTTTTAGCTCTGTCGTAAACAAGCTAATCCACAGACAAAGTACTCCCCCTGCTTCCTCTCCCCTCAGCCCCAGCACAATTTGTTTGGGATCCTTGGTTGACCTTTTAATTGTATTTCAGTGGAGGATGGAGAGAAAAAATAAAAAGCCTCCCATCTGCATTCATACAAGCAAATGACTACAGCTTAGGGCAAAGTCTGTGATCAAAAAAGGGACAGGACACTCTACCAGCTGCCTAGATAAGCCAGAGACCTTTAAAGCCCAGCAGACACCCAAGCTCTGTCCTCCACAGCTTTTAGGGAATCCCTTCAGCGGAGCTAATTGGGGGCTACTTGCATCTGTTCATCTGGCTTAAGAAGAAAGAGAAGGAAATAGGACAAAAACAGCTTAGGCAAGCACTGAACTCAGCAAAGGCCCTGATCTGATTTCTGGGGCATCAGGGATGGCTCCCCACAGGACTACATTTCCCCTTCCTCCTTGTCTTTCTCTTGTTATTTTCCTGGTGCTTAAATGCTGAATTTTGTCCTAGTACTACAGTAGGTACAGTCAAAATAAAGCTAGACTGGAAAGACCGTGAGGGCAAGGAATGCGTGTGTCTCATTTTCTGATGTGTCCTCAAGGCCTAGCACAAGTCTGCCATAGTAGGCATTTATTTAATCACTATATGCTGAATAAGTAAGCAAATACATAAATAAGTCCTAGGGAAACAGTTTCAATATAAAAAGAAAACAAACTTCTTCTTACAATGTCATTAATAGATTTAAACAAACAAACACGCAATCCCCCCCTCCCCCCCACCGGCCCGCCCACACCCACACACCAGTTCTAGGTGCAGGAAACACAGCAATGTTCTAGCTATGCAAAAAAGGTTTAGGAAACATTTTTAGTCTGACAGGGATACTGTTGCTCCGCCTCCTTCTTTTTCTGTTTATTCTCAACAGTTGTTAACAGGGTCCCAGAATTTTAAAACCGGGTTAAAACCATTATCTTATTTGCTAAATTTTTAAGTCACATTTGCCTGTGATTTGCTGGTTCAACGACTGCTCAAACCTTTCCTCGCTCAGTTTTCTCACCTATAAAAGTAGTTATAATAATAACATCCTCCTTAAGAGGTTCTTATGAGGATTAAGCGAATTATTTCAGGAAAAGTACATGGAACAGTCTCTGGCACATGGTAAATTCTGTTAGCTATTGTGATTACCTGACTTCTGAACAATGGTAGAGTAAACAAGATGACATGAACCTTTCTCCACTCTAAATCCCATCAAATTATTCTTCACACCTTCCAAAAAATGTCATTTCTCAGCAGTAGGTGTGACTAAACCTGGTGACAATAGCTTTACACATTTCAGAGGAACCAAACTAATAAGCATCTCTCCATCACTCATGAACCTACCTCCACTGCACCCAGCATGACCTCACCAGCTCCTGTTTCAGAAATAAATTCTCTACGAGTAAGACTGGAAGAAAGGCAGCCCTTATCACAGCCTCCTTCGCAGTCCCACTGTGGGTCTGACAGGCAGACGGAAGAAGTGGGCCTGGGACCCCACTCTCATTCCCCACAGCACTGGAAGAAAGCTGCCCTGAGGGCCTCCTCTCAGTCCTTAGACGGTGGCCTCCAACCTCCAAGCCTTAGGCGGAAAGGGCAACCCTCTGATAAGAAAGAGGGCTGTGAATAAATAGATGCAAATAAAGATGCACAACCTGCAGAACTCCCTAATTTCAATCCCTGAGGACGCAGATCCCTCAGCCCCTGTACAACCAGCTGTATTCAAGCTCTCTTAACAGAAATAATACCCAGTCAGCCAGCAGATTCAACCCAAACCAAAAAAGCCTGCTCAGCCACTTAGAGAGGGTATAAATACTTCAGTACAAACATATAGACGGATGGGAAATGAAGAGTTGGAATGAAGAGCTTTCTAACTCTGTAACTAACTTGTGATCTGATTAGCTGATGGGCTCTGCCCTAATTGGGTCTTATGAGAAGCTTCACTAATAACCCATACCAATCAATTTTTGTTAAAAGCAATCCTGTCTATGCCATATTCCACAAAATCTGGACTTCCTATTACAGCTCTCTTAGAGTGGGAGAGGGAGAAAGACAGAGATAGAAGCAGGCAGACAGACAGAGACACAGAGATAGAGAAAGAGATTTGGTTAGACGTGTTAGCAAGGCAGCTTGCCAAATTAAACACAGAATTAGCTACTTAGGAATTCATGCATTTAAAATTTAAATATAAACAAAAATCAAAACAAAACTTGATTAAAACTAATTCCAGAGAGAAGTCTTGGTATTAGCTTTTAGGACTGAAAATTAAGAGGACCTGAGAGTACAACTGTCCATGATACAGTTTGGTTAAAAAAAAAAAAAAAAGCTGTGATGAATAAATTCTCATTGATATCTGTGGATCCATTTTTTAGGGCTGTTGAAACAAAGCCATTAACTGGGTGGCTTAAATGACATAAGTGTATTGTCTCAAAGTTCTGAAGGCTAGAAGTCCAAGATCAAAGTGTCAGCAGAGCTGGTTCTTTTTGAGC
Organism: Monodon monoceros; assembly: GCF_005190385.1. NCBI lineage: Eukaryota > Metazoa > Chordata > Mammalia > Artiodactyla > Monodontidae > Monodon > Monodon monoceros. The sequence continues at coordinate 32,881,149 of NW_021703781.1, read as the reverse complement.
GCCGTGAGGGACAATCTGTTGCATTCCTGTCTCCCATCTTCTGGTGGTTTGCTAGCAATCTTTGGTGTTCCTTGGTTTCTGTGGCATCACCCTACTCTCTGCCTCCATCTTCACATGTATTCTCCCCATGTGCATGTCTGTCTCTGTGTCCAAATGTCCCTTTCTTACAAGGACACTAATCATATTGGATTAGAACCCACCTCAATGACCTCATCTTAACTTGATCATCGTCAATGACCCTATTTCCAAGTAAGTTCACATTCATAGGTACTGGGGGTTAGGGCTTTGGCATCTTCTTGGTGGATACAATTCAACCCATCATAAGCTGAAGGCCTCCATTTTTAGTTTTCAACACAAACAACTTCTTCAAGTGAGTAGAACTTTAGTTTAGCTTAGTTTCATTTAGATACACTTAGTTCCTACAGAAACTCATTTAATTTTGCACCTTAAACAAAATTTTGTGAGGAATTTTTTTTTTTCAGAGCAGAACTTCCAATCTGTAGGTCAATTTAGAAACTTGACAAACTTTCGCAGGTACCATCTGTATTAGTTTCCTACAGCTGCTGTAACAAATTACCACAGATTTGGTGGCTTAAAACAACATAAGTGTATTCTCTTACAGTTCTGAAGATCAGAAGTCTGAAATGGGTTTCACTGGGCTGAAACCAGGGTACTGACAGGGCTGTGTTCCCTCTAGAGACTCTAGGGGAGGATCCATTTCCTTTCCTTTTAAAGTTCTAGTGGTCACCTGTATTCCATGCCTTATGATCAGTTCCTCCATCTTCAAAGTGCACCACTCCAATCTCTGCTTTCATGATCACATTGCCTTATTCTCTTCTGTAGTAAGTAATTATATATCCACTTCTTCCTTCCTTTGATAAGGATACTTGGGATTACATTTAGGGAATACCTAGATAATCCAGGACAGTCTTCCCATCTCAAAATCCTTAATCACATTTGTAAAGTCCCCTTTACCATATACAATAACATTCACAGGTTCCAGAGACTAGGACCTGGATATCTATGGGGGATGTGGTTCAGCCTACCATACCACCCATCCTACATCAACTCAAATGACAGTCCACCCCATTTTCACAAAGAAAAACCTTAAAAGAGCATTAGATGTAGAGAAAAGGGAACCCTTCTACACTGTTGATGGGAACGTAAATGGTACAGCCACTATGGAGAACAGTATGGAGGTTCCTTAAAAAACTAAAAATAGAGCTACCCACTCCTGGGCATATACCCAGAGAAAACCATAATTCAAAAAGACACATGCAGGACAATGTTCATTGCAGCAATATTTACAATAGCCAGGACGTGGAAGCAACCTAAACATCCATCGACAGCGGAATGGATAAAGAAGATATGGTACGTATAGACAACGGAATATTACTCAGCCGTGAAAAAGAACGAAATAATGCCATTTGCAGCAACATGGATAGACCTCGAGATTATCATAATGAGTGAAGAAAGTCAGACAGAGAAGGACAAATATCGTATGACATATGTGGAATCTGAAACAATGGTACAAATGAACTTATCTACAAAACAGAAATAGAGTCACAGATATAGAAAACGATCTTGTGGTTACTAGCGGGGAAAGGGAGGGAGGGGTAATTGGGAGATTGGGATTGACATATACACCCTACTATATATAAAATAGATAACTGGTAAGGACCTACTGTATAGCACAGGGAACTCTACTCAATACTCTGTAATGACCTACATGGGAGAAGAATCTAAAAAAGAGTTGATATATGTATATGTACAACTGATTCACTTTGCTGTACAACAGAAAGTAACACAACATTGTAAATCAACTATCCTCCAATAAAAATTTTTTAAAAAGAGCATTAGTTTGCTAGACGTTTCCTCAAACTTCCAGTTTTCTTTTCAGGTATAGGTTCCTCTTTCAACATCTTATCAAAGAAAAGTCTGCTTTCAAATATAATAATGCCCCATTGATCAGTGCATGGATAGGTCTGAACTCTAAGAATATTTGCAACTATTATTAACCTTCAATTCTGCAAACACACAATAATTTCTTATGCATTACCATTTTTACAAAATCTGTGCTGTATGTTTTCTGCAGGATACTGGGAATGAATGCAGCAAAATACTCTTGGCAAATCAAATCATTTCAAGTTTTGTAAATTAGAGATATTTAGCACCTCTTCTTTTAAATTTACTCCTTAATAATTTTAAACCACTTTTACATGAACTCAGAGCATGTTCCTGTCAAAGTGAATAAAAGAATAAATTTGCCACTGTAGAAGTAAGATTACTGTTCAGAAAACATTCTCTCTTACTCTTGTCATCCCAACCTCTATGGAGAAATTCTACTTTGCACCCAATGATGTTGAACTTAACACGTGGCCTTTTTTCAATGTGGATATAGGTGGAAGTGACAGTGTATCACTTCTGAGCTTAAGCTTTTAAATGCCTGTTGTTGCAAGCTACTGAGTACATGGTTACACAGCATTTTATAGCAATAGTTGATAAACACGGTCACTAATTATTTTTAATCATTATAAACCAAGAGTAGCTCCAAAAAGCAATTGACCTTGATATTTGATTGTTAATTAATGTATGGATAAGACATATAACAGCAAAAACATTCACTTTAATGTCAATCAGCATATTTATTATTTTGTAAATTAATGTTTATAATTTTCATTAATATGAGTTATTCTTAAATTAAGCTACCAGGAAAACAGCAGGATGTGAAGTTATACATACAATACAATCTCAACTGTGTAAAAAATTCATAGAAAAAATAATAGTGAATTACTTATGGTAAAGTTTGTTTATTATCTGAGTACTTTGTTGTTTACTAAATATGATCCACCCGATAGAATTTAGCTATTTACTACATATTATCCTATATTATGTTTATGATGTATTTAAAATACATAATAACAATATTTGTTCTTGAGGAAAAGAACCCAAACGTTCATTTAGGAAACTGAACCATGAATCAAATTTTAAGTTATGATAAGGGGAGAAGAAAGGTATGTGCCCATGATGAATATTAATTATGAATGGATAGATAAGGTTAAGTTTTTAATTTCTTCCTCTCCAATATGCAAGCTAGCTGGGAATATTGTGCTTTCATTTTTAAAAATCAAGTGTTTTATTTTTTCCTTCTCAGCTGAAAGCTGATGATGTACAATAAATGTTCAAGTAATAGAAATAAGAGCTCCAGAGATATTATCTTCAAAAATTGTGCTATGATTTGGCTTTTATTTTTAAATAACTGATTTTTTAACATTTATTATAATACACCTACAAAACGTAAAACAGCTGATTTTTCTATCATGATTAATTATATGAGTTTTCCCTTTTCTTACCTAGAAGCACATACTTAGAAAAACTTCCACTTACTTTTACGGAGAAGATCAAGGCTGTGAAGTTGTCATACCATATATTTCTCAAATTCAGAAAAGGAGGAGTCTATGTTTTCTGAATATCCTGGAGTAGGGGGCCTTTAAGGGTGAAAGAAAATGAATTACGTCAAGCCATAGCTTTCCAAAAATATCTTGCAAAATAATAATTTTCATTTATTAGGGCATATATGCATTCATTTAGCAAGTATTGAGTTGTACCACACATTGTCTTAAACAGGGAAGGCCAGAGGTAAACAAGAAATTAGGGTCCCTGCCCTTATAAAGCTTATATTTTTTACTGAATTAAAAGCTAGTTGCCTTTTTGAGGGATGAGAAGGAGAGAGAAATTCTGATTCTAATGTCGTTGATGTCTTTTGTCCCATTTCAAAGACAAACAAAAAACCCATGAGGTAAAAGCATTGGAAACCACCTAAAAGAAAACTCTAAGTATGGGCAATCATTTACTTTAAATAAAAATTTTTTGAAATTTTATTAAAATTGTAGATGTCTAAGCTCCACCCAGGTCAATTAAATTAGAATCTCAGGGGAGTAGAGACCAGGAATTTTCATTCTTAACATAAATTCACCTAAATCATAGAGGCAGAGGAAGTTAAGCAAATTGAAAAGGTAGAGGAACTGCTCTCAATGGAAAGACCAAGGGAACACCACTGAAGAAACAAATAATGAAACAGAAATAAAATTTACCAGATAAAGAATTCAAAACATTATTAATAAAAATGTTAACTGGGGCTTCCCTGGTGGTGCAGTGGTTGAGAGTCCACCTGCCAATGCAAGGGACACGGGTTCGTGCCCCGGTCTGGGAGGATCCCACATGCCGCGGAGCGGCTGGGCCCGTGAGCCATGGCCGCTGAGCCTGTACATCCGGAGCCTGTGCTCCGCAACGGGAGAGGCCACAGCAGTGAGAGGTCCACGTACCGCAAAAACAAAAAAAAAGTTAACTGATCCCAAACCCCCTGACTACCCCTTCCCTTCATCCTTCCCCCGGTAACCATAAGTTTGTTCTCTAAGTCTGTGAGTCTGTTTCTGTTTTATAAATAAGGTCATTGGTATCATTTCTTTTTCGATTCCACATATAAGGGATATCATACGATATTTCTCTTTCTCTGTCTGACTTACTTCACTCAGTATGACAATCTGATACAGAAAAACGGATATGTGATCTGGAAGATAGAATAATGGAAATCACCCAATCAGAACAGCAAAAAGAAAAACAAATGTTAAAAAACTGAAAACCGTTTAAGAGATCGCTGTTATTAGTGTGTACCAATAGTGTACCAATATTTGCATTATAGAGGCCCCAGAAGGGTAAGAGAGAGGAAGGGATCAAAAATATATTTGAGGAAATTAGGGATGAAAACTTCCAAAACCTGAAGAAGGAAACAGGTATACAGGTACAGGAAATACAAAGGGTCCAAAACCAGATGAACCCAAACAGACCCACACCAAGACATATCATAATTGAAATGGCAAGTTAAAGAGAATTCTAAAGGCAGCAAGGGAAAAAAGGTCATATACAAGAAAATCCCCATAAGGCTATCAGCTGATTTCTCTGCAGAAACTTTGCAGGCCAGAAGGGAGAGGCAGGATATATTCCAAGTGCTGAAAGGGAAAAACCTGTAACCTAGGATACTCTTTGATATAAATTAGCAATATTTTTTGGATTTATTTTCCAAGGGGAAAAAAATAAAAGCAAAAGTAAACAAATGGGAATTAAACTTAAAAGCTTTTGCACAGGACTTCCCTGGTGGCGCAGTGCTTAAGAATCCGCCTGCCAGTGCAGGGGACAGGGGTTCGATCCCTGGTTCAGGAAGATCCCACATGCTGCGGAGCAACAAAGCCCATGCGCCACAACTACTGAGGCTGAGCTCTAGAGCCCACGAGCCACAACTACTAAAGCCTATGTGCCTAGAGCCCATGGTCTGCCACAAAAGAAGTCACCGCAATGAGAAGCCCAAGCACCACACAAAGGGTAGCCCCCACTCACCGCAACTAGAGAAAGCCCATGCACAGCAACAAAGACCCAATGCAGTCAAAAATTAATTAATTAATTATTTTTAAAAAGCTTTTGCACAGCAAAGGAAACCAATGACAAACTGAAAAGACAACCTACTGAATGGGAGAAACTATTTGCAAATGATATGACTGACAAGGGGTTAATATCCCAAAATATATAAACAGCTCAATATCAAAAAAACAAACAACCTAAGCAAAAAATGGGCAGAAGACCTGACTAGACATTTTTCCAAAGAATACATACAGATGACCAACTGGCACATGAAAAGATGCTCAACATTGTTAATTATTAGAGAAATACAAATCAAAACAAGATGTCACCTCACACCTGTCAGAATGGCTGTCATCAAAATGACCACAAATAACAAATGTTGGCAAGGATGTGGAGAAAAGTGAACACTTGCACACTGTTGGTGGGAATGTAAGTTGGTGCAGTCACTATGGAAAACAGTATGAAGGTTGCTCAAAAAACTGAAAACAGAATTATCATATGATCCAGCAATTTCACTATTTCACTCCTGGATACATATCCAGAAAAAAGAGAACACTAATTCAAAAAGATACATGCACCCCAATGTTCATAACAGCACTATTTACAATAGCCAAGATATGGAAGCAACTTAAGTGTCCATCAACAGATGAATGAATAAAGAAGTTTTACATATATATATAATAAGTTATATGTATAAAATTATATATATAATGGAAAATTACTCAGCCAAAAAAATAATGAAGTTCTGCCATTTGCAGCAGTGTGGATGGACCTAGAGAATATTATGCTTAGTGAAATAAATCAGACAGAAAGACAAATACTATATGATATCACTTATATGTGGCATATAAAAAATAAACAAATGAATGTATATAGCAAAGCAGAAGCAGACTCACAGATATAGAAAACAAACTAGTGGTTACCAGTGGGGAGAGGGAAAGGGGGAGGAGAAAGGTAGGGGTATGAAATTAAGAGATACAAACTACTAGTATAAAATAGATAAGCAGCAAGGATATATTGTACAGCACAGGGAATTATAGCCATTATTTTTAATAACTTTTAATGGAGTATAATCTCTAAAAATACTGATTCACTATATTGTACACCTGAAACTAATATAATATTGTAAATCAACTATACGTCAATAAAAATTGTTTTAAATAACAAAAAGAAAAGGACCAGGGGTGAAAGAGCAGCCCTCACCTAGGACACGTCCATCTTGAAGCAGGGGGAAAGAGAGGATGATGGGCCATTCTAGGCTCTTAAAGTTCTGGTTCAGATGTGACACATACCAGTTGCACGCACATTTCACTACCCAAAGCAAATCAAATGTACAAACCTATTGACAGAGGGGTGAAGTAGCATCTACTTGCAGGAAATATAATCTAGAGGGGGTCCCACAGAGAGCGGAATGGGAATACTTGGCTGAATAGTAGTAATATACTACCTTAGACTTCTAATTATCTAATTTATATTTTATTTCTTTGTTTTGTTATGCAATATCCACTATCTTTGCTGAAATTTTAGTTTAATGATCTTTTTTTAATCTATGGGACTTTTTTTCTTGTAATGAGATTTTTTATGGTGCTCTGATCTTTAAAACTTTCTAATAATACCACTTTTTAAAATTTTCTATTTTCTTGTGTGTCACTTTTGGTTGTTTAGATTATTCATCACACAAACTTTTAGTTGATGTAACCTACTGGTAGCTAAAATAGACTCATTCAGAAAAGATTTATGTCATGGTTTAATTAATTCATTCTATGACCCACTTTCCTTACTACCTTAGTGGGCTTTTCTTCCCACTCATCTCCCACAAAAATCCCTCTACTCTTATATACTCACTTTATTGCTGAATTTCTTACACAGTTTTAGTGTGTTAAGTGCCACTCTTTTTGTTTTATTGACTGTATAGGATTTTTCCCTGTTACATTAATAGAGTCATTTCAGCAGGACATTGGACGTAGGAGGGGGACAAGAGTTTGAGCTGTGGTCACAGTATTGACCATCATCTTAGAGAATCAATGAAATAAACATTCAATCCAAGAAGCAAAATTTCTCTTTTAAAGCCCTCAAAGTGAAACAAAGAGAACAAGAGAAAAACATTACAATTGGTATATAAAACTGTTTTTTTTATTTTGACAAGACCAACAAAATATGTAAAGTCAAGCAATAGTGATCAAGGAAAAATGAAAGGAAACAGAAATGCATACTTTGGGGAATAATAAAATAGGTATATTCTCAGATATAGGAAAAAATTTAATTCTGTGCTTTTTAAAATATTTCATATTTTAAAGCATAAAGATGGAAAGCATTTTAATTTGTTTTACTGGACTAAAACAACCCTGATAATAAAATTTGTCAAATAGAGCACTAAGAAATAATCTACCAACCAATCCTTCCACTAAATATAGAGACATAAAATGATTAAAATTATAGGCTTGGGAGTTAAATACATCTTACATTTAAATACAAGTATTTAAATACTTGTATTTTAAAGAAATATTTTGTGACTTGGATACTTAACTATTCTAAATCCTTTCTCTAAAGTAGGATTATAATACCTACCTTAAGAACAACTGCCAGGGTTGCACACTTTAAATTTCTTACAATTTTATTTGTCAATTGTAACTCAATAAACCTGAAAAAATGCTTTTTTTAGAAAACAATAACTGTGAGGTTTAAAGTGAGGTAAATAAGTTCTAAAATACTGCAGGCATTCAGCTTATGGCTTATAATGTTGCTAATAATAGATGATGATGATGATGGCAGTGGTGGTGGTGGCAGTGGTGGTGGTAGAATTGCTGCAACATCAAAGACAAAATTTCAGCAAACTGAATCCTGGAGTGCAATATAAAATGGATTCAAAGAAGTCATACATTGTTCATTCTGGACATGCCACAAGAGTTCAACATTACAAATATATTTATTTAATTCGCCATATTATAGGTAAAAGAAGAAAAAAATATATGAACGTTTCAAAAAATGACGCAAAGCATTTGATAAATTTCAATGCTCTCTTTGAATTCAAAACAAACTAGGAGGAGACCTTCAAGATGGTGGAAGAGTAAGATATGGAGATCACCTTCCTCCACACAAATACATCAGAAATACATATACAGGTGGAACAACTCCTACAGAACACCGACTGAACCCTGGCAGAAGACCTCAGACTTCCCAAAAGGCAAGAAACTCCCCACGTACCTGACAGGGTCGTGGTGCTGTGGCTGGGTTTCAAGCGTGTGCCCCTGAGGTGGGAGAGCCAAGTTCAGGACACTGATCCACCAGAGAGCTCCCAGTTCCCCATAATATTAAATGGCAAAAGCTCTCCCAGAGATCTCCATCTCAATGCTTAGACCCAGCTCCACTCAATGACGAGTGAGCTATACTGCTGGACACACTATGCCAAATAACTAGCAAGACAGGAACACAACCCCAGCCATTAGCAGAGAGGCTGCCTAAAATCATAATAGATCACAGACACTGCAAAACACACCACCAGAAGCAGCCCTGTCCACCAGAAAGACAAGATCCAGCCTCATCCACCACAACACAGGCAACAGTCCCTTCCACCAGGAAGCCTACACAATCCACTGAACCAACCTTAGCCACTGAGGGCAGACACAAAACACAACAGGAAATATGAACCTACAGCCTGCAAAAAGGAGACCCCCAAACACAGGAAGTTAAGCAAAATGAGAAGACAGAGAAACACACAAGATGAAGGAGCAAGGTATAAACCCACCAGACCAAACAAATGAAGAGGAAATAGGCAGTCTACCTGAAAAAGAATTCAGAGTAACAATAGTAAACATGATTCAAAATCTTGGAAATAGAATGGAGAAAATATAAGAAACGTTTAACAAGGACCTAGAAGAACTAAAGAGCAAACAAACAATGATGAACACAATAAATGAAATTAAAAATTCTCTAGAAGGAATCAATAGCAGAATAACTGAGGCAGAAGAATGGATAAGTGAACTGGAAGATAAAATAGTGGAAATAGGGCTTCCCTGGTGGTGCAGTGGTTGAGAGTCTGCCTGCTGATGCAGGGGACACGGGTTTGTGCCCTGGTCTGGGAAGATCCCACATGCCGCAGAGCGGCTAGGCCCGTGAGCCATGGCCGCTGAGCCTGCGTGTCCGGAGCCTGTGCTCCACAAAGGGAGAGGCCACAACAGTGAGAGGCCCGCGTACCGCAAAAAATAAATAAATAAATAAAGAGTAGTGGAAATAACTACTGCAGGGCAAAATAAAGAAAAAAGAATGAAAAGAATTGAGCACAGTGTTAGACACTTCTGGAACAACATTAAACGCACCAATATTCAAATTATAGGGGTCCCAGAAGAAGAAGAGAAAAGAAAGGGACTGAGTAAATATTTGAAGAGATTATAGTTGAAAACTTCCCTAATATGGGAAAGGAAATAGTCAATCAAGTCCAGAAAGTGCAGACAGCCTCACACAGGATAACTCCAAGGAGAAACACCCCAAGATACATATTAATCAAAATATCAAAAATTAAATACAAAGAAAAAATATTAAAAGCAGCAAGAGAAAAGCAACAAATAACACACAAGGGAATCCCCATAAGATTAACAGCTGATCTTTCAGCAGAAACTCTGCAAGCCAGAAGGGAGTGGCAGGACATATTTAAACTGATGAAAGGGAAAAACCTACCACTAGGATTACTCTAACAAGCAAGGATCTCATTCAGATTCAGTAGATAAATTAAAACCTTTACAGACAAGCAAAAGCTAACAGAATTCAGCACCACCAAGCCAGCTTTACAACAAATGCGAAAGGAACTTCTCTAGGCAGGAAACACAAGAGAAGGAAAAGACCTACAACAACAAACCCAAAACAATTAAGAAAACTGGGAATAGGAACATACATATCGAAAATTACCTTAAATGTAAATGGATTAAAATCTACCACCAAAAGACACACACTGGCTGAACAGATACAACAACAAGACCCGTATATATGCTGTCTACAAGTCACTCTCTTCAGACCTAGGGACACATACAGACTGAAAGTGAGGATATGGAAAAAGATATTCCATGTAAATGGAAATCAAAAGAAAGCCGGAATAGCAATTCTCATGTCAGACAAAATAGACTTTTAAATAAAGACTATTAAAAGAGACAAGGAAGGACACTAAATAATGATCAAGGGATCAATCAAAGAAGAAGATATAACAATTGTAAATATTTAGGTACCCAACATAGGAGCACCTCAATACATAAGGCAAATGCTAACACCCATAAATGGGAAATCAACAGTAACACAATCATAGTAGGGGACTTTAACACCCCACTTTCACCAATGGACAGATCATCCAAACTGAAAATAAATAAGGAAACACAAGATTTAAATGATACATTAAACAAGATGGACAAAATTGTTATTTATAGGACATTCCATCCAAAAACAACAGAATACACTTTATTCACAAGTGCTCATGAAACATTCTCCAGGATAGATCATAACTTGGGTCACAAATCAAGCTTTGGTAAATTTAATAAAATTGAAATCGTATCAGGTAACTTTTCTGAAAACAATGCTATGAGACTAGATATCAATTACAGGGAAAAATCTGTAAAAAATACAAACACATGGAGGCTAAACAATACACTACTTAATAACCAAAAGATCCCTGAAGAAATCAAAGAGGAAATCAAAAAATACCTAGAAACAAATGACAGTGAAAACACGATGACCCAAAACCTATGGGATATAGCAAAAGCAGTTCTAAGAGAGAAGTTCATAGCAATACAATCCTACCTCAAGAAACAAGAAACATTTCAAATAAACAACCTAATCTTACACCTGAAGCAATAAGAGAAAGAAGAACAAAAACAACCCAAAGTTAGCAGAAGGAAAGAAATCATAAAGATCAGATCAGAAATAAAAAAGAAATGAAGGAAACGACAGCAAAGATCAATAAAACTAAAAGCTGGTTCTTTAAGAAGATAAACAAAATTGATAAACCATTAGCCAGACTCATCAAGAAAAAAAGGGAGAAGACTCAAATCAATAGAATTAGAAATGAAAAAGGAGAAGTAACAACCGACACTGCAGAAATACAAAGATTCATGAGAGATTACCACAAGAAACTATATGCCAATAAAATGAACAACCTGGAAAAAATGGACAAATTCTTAGAAAAGCACAACTTTCCAAGACTGAACCAGGAAGAAATAGAAAATATAAACAGACCAGTCACAAGCACTGAAATTGAAACTGTGATTAAAAATCCTCCAACAGGGGCTTCCCTGGTGGCGCAGTGGCTGAGAGTCCACCTGGGGATGCAGGGGACACGTGTTCGTGCCCCAGTCCAGGAGGATACCACGTGCCGCGGAGCGGCTGGGCCTGTGAGCCATGGCCGCTGAGCCTGCGCATCTGGAGCCTGTGATCTGCAACGGGAGAGGCCACAGCAAGGAGGGGCCTGTGCACCGCAAAAAAAAAAAAAAAAAAAAAAAAAAATCTTCCAACAAACAAAAGCCCAGGACCAGATGGCTTCACAGGCATATCCTATCAAGCATTTAGAGAAGAGCTAACACCTATCCTTCTCAAACTCTTCCAAAATATAGCAGAGGGAGGAACACTCCCAAACTCATTCTACAAGGCCACCATCACCCTGATACCAAAACCAGACAAAGATGCCACAAAGAAAGAAAACTACAGGCCAATATCACTGATGAACATAGATGCAAAAATCCTCAACAAAATACTAGCAAACAGAATCCAACAGCATTAAAAGGATCTTAAACCATGAAGTGGGTTTTATCCCAGGAATGCAAGAATTCTTCAGTATGTGCAAATCAATCAATGTGATAAACCATATTAACAAATTAAAGAATAAAAACCATGTGATCATCTCAATAGATGCAAAAAAAGCCTTCGACAAAATTCAACAACAAATTATGATAAAATCCCTCCAGAAAGTGGGCACAGAGGGAACCTACTTCAATACAAACCCACAGCCAACATCATTCTCAATGGTGAAAAAGTGAAACCATTTCCACTAGATCAGCGAGAAGACAAGGTTGCCCACTCTCGTCAATATTATTCAACATAGTTTTGAAGTTTTAGCCACAGCAGAGACGAAAAAGAAATAAAAGGAATCCACATCGGAAAAGAAGTAAAGCTGTCACTGTTTGCAGATGACATGATACTATACATAGAGAATCCTAAAGATGCTACCAGAAAACTACTAGAGCTAATCGATGAATTTGGTAAAGTAGCAGGATACAATATTAATGCACAGAAATCTCTTGCATTCCTATACACTAATGATGAAAAATCTGAAAGAGAAATTAAGGAAACACACCCATTTACCACTGCAACAAAAAGAATAAAATGTCTAGGAATAAACCTATCTAAGGAGACAAAAGACCTGTATGCAGAAAACGATAAGACACTGATGAAAGAAATTAAAGATGATACCAACAGATGGAGAGATATACCATGTTCTTGGATTGGAAGAATCAACATTGGAAATGACTATACTACCCAAAGCAATATTCAGATTCAATGAAGATTGAATTCAAATACCAATGGTATTTTTCACAGAGTAGGACAATAATTTTCACAATTTGTATGGAAACACAGAAGACCCCGAATAGCCAAAGCAATCTTGAGAAAGAAAAACGGAGCTAGAGGAATCAGGCTCCTGGACTTCAGACTATACTACAAAGCTACAGTAATCAAGACAGTATGGTACTGGCATAAAAACAGAAATATAGATCAATGGAACAGGATAGAAAGCCCAGAGATAAACCCACGCACATATGGTCACCTTATTTTTGATAAAGGAGGCAAAAATATACAATGGAGAAAAAACAGCCTCTTCAACAAGTGGTGCTGGGAAAACTGGACAGTTACATGTAAAAGAATGAAATTAGAACACTCCCTAACACCATACCCAAAAATAAACTCAAAATAGATTAAAGACCTAAATGAAAGGCCAGACACTATAAAACGCTTAGCGGAAAACACAGGCAGAACACTCCATGACATAAATCACAGCAAGATCCTTTTTGACCCACCTCCTAGAGAAATGGAAATAAAAACAAAAATAAACAAATGGGACCTAATGAAACTTCAAAGATTTTGCACAGCAAAGGAAACCATAAACAAGATGAAAACACAACCCTCAGAATGGGAGAAAATATTTGCCCATGGAACAACTGACAAAGGATCAATCTCCAAAATTTACAAGCAGCTCATGCAGCTCAGTATCAAGAACAACAAACAACCCAATCCAAAAATGGGCAGAAGACCTAAATAGACATTTCTCCAAAGATGATAACACAGATTGCCAACAAAAACACAAGAAAGGATGCTCAACCTCACTAATCATTAGAGAAATGACAAAACTACAATGAGGGGCTTCCCTGGTGGCGCAGTGGTTGAGAGTCCACCTGCCGATGCAGGGGACGCGGGTTCGTGCCCCGGTCTGGGAAGATCCCACATGCCGCGGAGCGGCTGGGCCCGTGAGCCATGGCCGCTGAGCCTGCGCGTCCGGAGCCTGTTGCTCCGCAACGGGAGAGGCCACAGCAGTGAGAGGCCCGCGTACCGCCAGGAAAAAAAAAAAAAAAAAAAAAAGAATGGCCATCATCAAAAAATCTACAAACAATAAATGCTGGAGAGTGTGGAGAAAAGGGAACCCTCTTGCACTGTTGGTGGGAATGTAAATTGATATAGTCACTATGGAGAACAGTATGGAAGTTCCCTAAAAAACTACAAATAGAACTACCATACGACCCAGCAATCCCACTACTGGGCATATACCCTGACAAAACCATAATTCAAAAAGAGTCATGTACCACAATGTTGCAGCTCTATTTACAATAGCCAGGATATGGAAGCAACCTAAGTGTCCATCGACAAATGAATGGATAAAGAAAATGTGGCACATATATACCATGGAATATTACTCAGCCATAAAAAGAAATGATATTGAGTTATTTGTAGTGAGGTGGATGGACCCAGAGTCTGTCATACAGGGTGAAGTAAGTCAGAAAGAGAAAAACAAATACCGTATGCTAACACATATATATGGAATCTAAAAAAAAATGGTTCTGAAGAACCTAGGGGTAGGACAGGAATAAAGACACAGACATAGAGATGGACTTGAGGACACGGGGAGGGGGAAGGGTAAGCGGGTACAAAGTGAGAGAGTGGCATGAACTTATATATACTACCAAATGTAAAATAGATAGCTAGTGGGAAGCAGCCACATAGCACAGGGAAATCAGCTCAGTGCTTTGTGTCCGCCTAGAGGGGTGGGATAAGGAGGGTGGGAGGGAGATGCACCAGGGAGTTGATATGGAGATATATGTATATGTATAGCTGATTCACTTTGTTTTAAAGAAGAATCTAACACACCACTGTAAATCAGTTATACTCCAATAAATACGTTAAAAAAAAACTAGGAAAATTTAAAATAGATAGCTATTTATTTAGTATGATTTAAAGTTAGCTATCTGAAATCAGTAGAAAGAACTGTCCATATCTTGAAACATTCCCAATAAAGTCAGGAAAGAAAGAGAAAACCTAGCATCACTGTAATTATTTTGTATTTTTCTAAAACTTCTAGTAAATGCCACAAAGAAAAAAAATGTAATAATAAAATGGAAGGGTCAAAATCATCATGGTTTTCAAATAATAAGACTGCTTACCTAGAAGAATCAGATTGAAATTATTATTATTATTGAGAATGGATGAGGATATTAAGGACATATTTGGACAAATTCACAAAAATTATGTTCAAGAGACTCACTGTACAATTCAGCAAGTAGCAAAATCATCTATCCAATCTAAAAGCCTGTTAATAAAGGACTGGCTAAATAAAATTCTGTCATACCGTGGAATACCAGCTTGCCTTAAATGTAATGGTGCAGAGCTAATTTTGTCAAAAAACATCTTGCTTTTTTAGAAATTTCAGATGATTTTGCAATAAGCATGTATATATTACTTTAACATCAGAAAACTAGAACTTAGCTACTTATTTATATCAACAAATTTTGGCAAAAACACAGAAAAGCATATCCTCTCATTAAAGGGTAAATTTATTATTCTCAGGGCAAGATCATCTATATTTATTAAAAGTCTTTAAAATGTCCACACTCAAAAGGATAATTGCACCTCTAAGAAATGCCTTAAGAAAACAATAAGGGATGTTAAAAAATATGCACATCACGGATGTTCAATATTTATTCAGTAGAAATTGGAAATACTGGGAATCACTCAAGTGCATTGAGCTCTTACACTAGGAGGGTCTGTGCTAGGCTCTTCTATGTGCAGCTGGGCAGTGCTATTACTCTGGTGAGTGTGAGAGCTGGACTGTTTCGGTATAATCCTATTTCCTTTCCATGCAAAAACTTGTCCTTTATGTCGCCACCAGCCCTCTAGGAATCCATGCACTGAGAGATCATGAGTGTTCTGGGCTGCTGAGCAGATTGTTGTTCATACCGGATGGATGACATGGGGTGGTGCTGAGCAGTCTTGGGACCATGGAATCACTACCAGATGAACGGCCTTGGGTGCTTTGCTGAGCATCACCTATTGCTGATCCCCACCGCACAGCAAAGCAGAGGAGAGATGGTCCCCGAGGCAATTCCGCAAAAGTGACTGGTGCTGGAGATGCAAGGGAGACTCAGATGGCCCCTCCCCTCCTTTTCCTTTTTAGCCCATGTTATAATTTACTCAGTTTGAAGGCAGAAGCAACTACTTTACAAGTATATATACATATCTGTCTTTCTTCTACTCAGACTTGGAATACTAAACTTCGTCAAGTATTTGCAGCCTTTGTTTTCTGGTTCCAAAGTGAGTGAGGTGTGTCAATCATTCTAAGGTAGGATGGGCCAATGAGAATGAATAGGAAGACAGTCAACGAAGGCACAAGGCAGGATGGAGAGTAAACATATGATGTATGACCTGAAATGTTACCCCTCTGCACAACCATTATTTTATTTAATCTTCACAAGAAACTTTCTATACACAGTAGTATAGAAGAAGTATATAGTCTTATATACTACGGTAGTATACACAATCGTATATAGTCTTTTAAGTCTACCTATAAACATTATATAGACAATATAGAAACATTTACATTTTATAGACCAGGAAAATAAACATAACCAAGTTAAGACCCATGTCTAAAGTCACAGTCTGTAAGTAACATACCCAGGATTTCAAACTCAAGGTGTCCAATCTCAAAGCCCATGAATTTAACTCCTAACCCATACTGAAAGAGCATAAAGGTAAAAAAATGAGTCATTGAAAATATGGTTAATGAACAAAAATTTTTAATTGTTAAATCTTATCTAGACATTTCAGATAACTGCTTACCTAGAAGATAACAATTGCATTGGGGATATGTCACAATAGATAAAATTAAAAATTTGATCAATTTTAAAAAAATAAATTACACATGCACTGAAAAAATACTGGAGGGCTTCCCTGGTGGCGCAGTGATTGAGCGTCCGCCTGCCGACGCAGGGGACACGGGTTCGTGCCCCGGTCCAGGAAGATCCCACATGCTTGCGTACCGCAAAAAAAAAAAAAAAAAATACTGGAAACACCGTAAAAGGGTGGGATTTGTTACACTGGTGGGATTGTAGGTGATTTTTATTTTCTTTTCTCTATATTTTTAAATTTCTATTATACACATTAATATCTGTACAACTAGAAAACAATGTTCAAAGAACTGCCCACATGGGCTTCTGCGCAAGTTACTAGAAAAACGTCAGTATAAAGCAAATTAAAGAATTGGACCTTTCACTTTGGAGCATGCATTTTCAAATGGTAAATAAATGAGCTGCAGGACGAATCTCAGAATCACTGTGAGTGAGAGTTTAAAGGCACGTTAGAGATCATTGCATCAACCTCTTCATTTTGCAGATGAGGAAACAGAGAAGAATAGGAGAAGAAAGTCAGCATCCTTGACACAATAAATCATTACCTTCTTAACAAAATTGAGATGGACATTAATTCCTTAAAATGTTTTTGATCTCTTGCCCTTCAGATAACTCAAAATCAAAATTAACAATGTGATCTTTAGCCTCTGCCCTGAGTGCAGAATTTAGACAGCATAGAAGAAATAAGTGTTCTGCAGCATTCATTTTCTCTTTAAAAGCTACAGAGATTTAAAAAACAACAAAAACAAAAACACCAAATTCTGTCCCTTCCCCTCCACCAAAGCAAGTGTTGCTCTTGCTTGCATTAGCTAAGAAGAAAAAGACTCCTTGGAGGACATTCTCTTACTTTTGCGTGCGTGCACGTGCATGTGTGCATGCGTGCGTGGGGGTGTATGTGTGTGCTATTTCTGATTGTGAAAGCATTAGACATCCATTGTAGAAAATGTCGAAAATGCTGAAAATGATATAGAAAATCTTATGTATATATTATATTGTCACTCCAAAACAATGATAGTTAACATATAGTTCTAGATTTCTCCCTTCTCTCTTTCTCCTTTTCTCTTCTCTTTCGATAGCTTTTTATATCAATCTTTGTTAGTCCACTGAAAAAGAATCCATTCCCTAACACATCTGCCCAGCCCTGACCTCTCTGACTATCTCCTGGCACACTCAGTCAGGAGCTTATGGGGGCTGACGTGGTTTCAATTGTTGTTCAAAGACATTCCCTCCCTGGCTCGAACCACAACCTCCATGGGAGTAGAAACTTCCAGCTCCTTGATATCCAGCTTGGCTGGTGACTTGCTTTCACCAAGGAGATTCTGAATGATACAAACAAAAGCTTGAAATGTATTTGCATGGGGCGGTTTGTCCTCTCCCACTTTTGCCATTTCTCTGAGAAAAGTTTTCCTCTGGTGACTGCTGCTCCTTCTGCCAGGGGCCCAGAGTAGAGCAGAGATGATTCAGGGACTCTGTACACCCGAGGCAAGAAGCAGAGTCACCCCAGCATGCCTGCACCTGAGTGAAAGAATAAATGATTGTTGCTCTAAGCCATTGAGCATTGGCATTCAGAGACCACACATAGAAAGGTACCTCAAGGCAGAGTCCCCACTGCAGACGCTAAACAGGGTCCCCACTGATGGGCCTCTTCATGTCAAGGAGATTTTCCTTTGTTAAAGTTTCTTTGACTTATTTTGATTTTTTTCCACCAGTCATATTCTTCTATTTTCCCTGCGTCACTATGGTGGTCCAATGAATATTTTTAACCTGACTTTCCTCAGGTCATTTATCCCTTCTACTGAGATAGTTTATAATGCATAGTCATCATTTTACTGTTTTGATTTATTGCTATCTCATTGTGTCCATTTGAAGAAGTGAACCTGAACTCCAACAGACAAGAATCAAGTGAAGGAAAAATAGTGACAGAGTCTGTGAGACCTGAAGTTAAAAGGAATCCCATGATTGTACATAGTAAAGAGGAAAGCAGGCTGAACCCCTAGTGTCTGTGGGAAGGGAGAGAAACTCAGATGCATGTAGACTGAGCAGTGGGTGTATGATCAGAGGGTCCAGGCTCTGGCAGACCCCAGCCTCCATGAGACACTGTGTGGACATCTGGTATTTGTTTTTTTAACTTGGCAGGCTGGCTACCCCTTTCTTTTGGTTGATGCATTCCCATCCCTTTTAGGAAAGTATTCCCTTTCACTACTGCATGTAATCTTGGAAGGACTGAATCAATGAAGTCTAGCCTCCTCTGGCCGTGACTCAAACTTGGACATTTGGACCTTCCCACTTAAGATTTTAAATCTTGCCCACAATGACATCAAGAAGGAAAACTCTTGGAGATGATTCATCCTGAATAACTGAAAAACTGTCCATTAATTTCCATTTCCTAGACTTCTGGCACTGTGTAGGCCCCTTGTTCTTCCAAAAGACCACTGCAAAGTTTTCCCTTCAATTCAGGATATTGTAATTAAGTCTCTGGTTCTTATTGTTAGTCTTCCAGTGTCTGGTGTTTTCCACCAAAGAAACTTAACCAATATAGCACAGATTTGGAAAAGACCTGGGTTGATACTCAGGCTGGAATCACCCTTAATGCATTTTGATTTTTTAAAATATTTCTGTCATGAAAGAAAGGCTTCTTATGTTTTTATGATCATATGATATACTCTTATAGTAAACATTTTGAATAATTCACAAAAAGCAAAAATAATAATGAAATCTCCTGAAATCCTACCTGAAATCGTGAGCACCACTAACATTGCTTTGACCATCTTTTCATGTGTCTCTTTGCACAGCTGTGTAATTTTACACAAATGGGATTGTATTGTACGTGCCGTTTCTATGATGAATAACCTCTTAATACAGTCTTTTTTGTTTGTTTTTGCTTTTCTCTCCTTTTCCGCTCATCTACCAATGCCAATATAACCCAGTTGATACCTTTTCATAGCTTTCCTTCTATTTAGATAATTATATACTTATATATTGCATATACAAATGCATACAGATACTTTTTCTGTTGTTTCAGAAAACTAGGATCATATTACTGCATTTTGTTTGCTCACTTCACCCTTCACAGTCGAAATCTATCTAAGTTAACTTATTTCCACAGTCAGTGAGCATTCAATTTTGCGGACAAGCCAACATTTATTCAACCATTCCCATATAGATAGGCATTTTTTGTAGTTGTTCAGTCATTAGATTAATGAAGCAATAAACATTGCTATGAAAACTGAAAGAAAATGATCAAATATTTTTGCTGATAATATGATTGTATACCTGGAATACTCAAGAGATCCTAGTAAAAAAATGAATGAAACAGGTAAGGGTACATGATAAGGTGACTGGGCCCAAGACAGGTATACAGAAACAATAGTGTCTTTCTATGCTAGACCTAAAGGGAGGAAAAATAATCAATTCATGGTAGCAACTAAATGAAAAAGATTTCTTAGGAATGAATTTGATAATAAATAGTATTATACCTATAATAAAAAAGGATTAAATCTTAAAGGACATAAAATAAAATAGGAGTAAATGGTACACTGTATTTTTTGGATATAAGATAATATCATTAAAACATGATTTCTCCCATAATTAATATAAAACGTATAAATATATTTAATTCAATTCCAATTTTGTGGTTGTTGTTCTCTTGAAACAAGATAAAATGATGTTTGAGAAAATATGAAAAGAACAGTCTGATAGTACTCAAGAAATGTATAAAGAAGACTAATGAGAGGGACCCTACTTAGAAGATGCTAAAAGGCATTATAAAGTTGCTGTACACAAAACAGGATGATACTGACATACTTTTCTCTAATCCTTTTGCTAAGTACAGCTAGAAATTGTAAACATTATCTATAAAACCAACCTAAGAAGACTCTGTAAGTTGAAGAAAAGAAGGCAAATGGATTAGGGACCTCAGCATCCAAAGAATAACACAGGGGTAAGTTCCCTGAATTTTCTTTTTGCTTCACATACCCCAGACTTGGAGCTGAAGGAGCCAGTAAGCCAGAAATTCCAACAAGCACAGACAAAAATGGTCCCAACAAAAGTCTGCTCTTTCCAGTCAAAGGAGCAGGAAAAGGAAGTCTGGCAAAGCAAAAAAGTATTAGACAATAACTCTTCTATTCCCACCAACACCGCAGAAAAAACTATCACGTCATCCTAACCCCTGCCAAGGAAGGTGGAGTAGAGTAGAGAGTCCAGATGTCTACATTTGCCAGGCTGGAAAGGAGGTACCCTATCCCCCACCAAAACCACCACCACCATGATGGTTATCAGAAAAGACTGAGTAGAAAGCCAGGATTTTCATCTCCGCTGGAGGCAATGACCCCATACGCCACCTGTGGTGTCAGCCTGAACTTCCGCCCACAATTGGCAGTAAAGAGGCGTCCTCCCCACTTCCTACGGGAAGCTTAGTGGAGAGTCAGGACTTTTACCACTGCTGAGTGATAATGAGGTGACCCTTCCGTGGTGTCAGTGGAGGACACGTAGGGAACATTAAGGAGATACTTCTACCTCTCCCAGCCTGGAGGATGTGATCCAAGGTCTAATGAGGAGCCAGAACTCCCAGTTTCACAGTAGTAATGCAGAGTCCCATCCCACCCCACCCCAGGTGTTAACAGAGGCTGAGTGTAGAACTTGGACTTCTACCCCAACTTGACAGCAGCTAGACTATGCACACCCTGCCCCTGCTACGGCAGTGCCAGGCAAAGTCAACAGAAAACAGAAGGTTTAACTAAGATAAGAATTTCATAACATAACACCCCAAATGTCCAGACGCCAACTGAAAATCGCTTGTCATGTCAAGAACCAAGAAAGTCCCAAATTGAATGAGAATATGCAATCAACACCAAGATGGCAGAGACATTAGACTTATCAGACAAAGATTGTAACCAGCCATGATCAAAATGCTTCAGTGAGCCTAAAGACAATACATATTAAGTTCTTCCGCACATAGCACAGGTCTTAACCTACATAGTAGCTTAATAAATGATAAAATAAACTACGTCGATGGTATGGTTAGGTAATGACTAGCTGTATCCACCTTAGGAAAATGTGCTTAGCAATTATAATAAATAGAATTCATTTCCTCTCCAGATCACTGCTCTGAACATAATCCTGTCTTCCAGATGTCCGAGATCAAGGTCAGGCTATAATTGGGGGTATGGGGGACTGAGGGGAGAGGGAATTAGGGAGATGGTATCAAAATTTTGTTCTCTGAGGGAAGCTCCAACTATTCCTAGAAGGAATGCCTTCCTCAGAGGAAAAGGATGACATCCAACATCCTTGTTCACAAGAGAAAGAAGCAATGCTGCCTGCAGAAGAAGGAGCTGGGGTCTTTGAGCGACAAAACAGGGACCTGGGATCTATTCTGGGGAAGCCCCAAGGTGGGACTGAGTCTAGTGCTCATAAGACTTCAACTCAGTGAAGGAAACAGAAGTAGGAGCAAGAACAACAGGAGATGAAACAGGAGGATGAGGAAAGGAGAGAGAAGAATGAGATGGAATGACAGACTCAGAGGAAGGGCAGTGACTGGGTCCAGGAAGGAAGCAGAGTCAGACACTGGGATCCTTGCAGCTCAGACCTTTCTTTCTCATTAACCCAAGGACTCACCATGTGTATTTTGCCAAGCTGAACTGTGGTTATAAGATGACACACAGTGATGCCTGCTACCTCCCTCTGAGTCATGCCTACCATATGGGATTCTCCCTTTGATTCCAGCTACATAAGCAAAAAATAACTGTATCCCAGTTGTGACACTGGGATGTCATAAAACCAACATCCTTTGTCATTCTTTTTAAAAATTTTCACTAGCATTTACTGAGCAGCAACTTTGGACCTGATGTAGAACTGGGCTCTGAGGGATTCCGAGCTGATGAAAAAGCCCTTTAGGAGCCCCCAGATTGAGCAACAGGAGGGTGGCCAGGAAGTATTAGGGATACCTTTGAAAGAAAGGTAAGAATCCAAAAGTTATTTTTAAAAAAGATATAGATATATTTAATTATTTTAATAGAAAATTATATGATTATTAAAGTCAACAGATAAAAGATAGATGGGGGAAATATTTATAACACAGATATATGATAATTTAATATGACAAAACTTCTCCTAAATTTACAACAGAAAGACAACTATCCAATAGAAACACAAGTAAAAGATACAAAGAAGAAATTGATAGAAGGAAAAATGCAAAAATCAATAAACATGTTGAGATACTTGACCTCACTAGGAATAAAACAAATGCAAGATAAAACAGTCTCTCTCCATGTTCATCTGGGCCAGAGAAATCACAGATCAGGTTTGGTCGAACTTGGGTATCTTTGTCAGGAGAGCTCTTTTAAAGGCTCTCTGGGCTTTCTGGTCTATTTGCTTCCAGCCAGTCCATGAAGTAGCCGCCTCAGCCAGGGATCCTGTCAAGTCATATTGTTCAAGGGAGATGGGCTTGGGGAAACTGGCCTCCCGGTGGAAGGTACAGATGCTTTGCCCATCCCTCTCCACCACAGTATTCAGGTTCCCCCCAAACTCTGCCTCAGCAAGTTGGAAGCACAAGTCTAGAATCAGGAAGCACCTCAAATCTGCCTCTTGCAAAGTAGCATTGCAGGACATCTTCGCTGTGCTAGCCATAGAATGTGGAATTAGAGGCAGCTAGAAAAGACCTGGCTGGAGTTGTATTTATAGGGTGTAGAGGAGGCGATCAGGATCATCCGGTATTACCCACTTTCTCACATCCTAGCCTAGTCTGTCTGTAGCGTGGGGATCCGCTTTTTCAACTCTGCAAGGCTTCAGGTTATTTTACTCCCACTTGGTTGGATTGCAGGCTTCAGACAGTCTTCCTGACTGAGGTCTCTCTGCTTCTCTTTGGTCCAGATCAAAGGAAGCACCTCACTTCCTTGGAGGGTTTTATGGTAGCTGGTATCCAAATTGGCCTACAATAAACCATCCCTCCAGATATTCTTGTCCGGCATAGTCCTCTCCCCTAGAATTTGGACTGTCCATTTGACTCTCTTTTAACCTACAGAATGCAGTGCAAGTGACACTGTGACTTCCACGGCTGAATTATAGCCAATCTCTCAGCTTACACCTGGGCCTCTTGCAATGCTAGGAACAGTCCCTCTTAAACCCAGCTGCCATGCTTTGAGAATCCCAAGTCACAGGAGAGATCACATGAAGGCACTCTGGTCAACAGCCCAGCTGAGCTCCTGGAAAGCAATCGGAAACAACGTCCAGCCCTGTGAGTGAGCTGACTAAATATCCAACCCACTAAGCCTTCAGATAACTGCAGATCCAGCCACCATCAAACTTCAATATGACTGACTGTAAGCAAGAACCACCAAGCTGAGCCCAGGCAACCTGCAGAACTATGACAGATAATTATGTGTTTTAAGCCACTGAGTTTTGGAGTGGTTTGTAACAATATATTAGACAATCAAAACAGGACTTATTAAAGGCGGGGAGAAGTGGCCAACCTCAACCTCCTGATTTTTTTCCAAGATCCCTACTGCTACACTTTTGAAACATGAGTGGTCTGAATCTCAAAAGCCAACACATGACAATTCAACCAGTTAATTCATTACTGCATGACAAGGCATGCGAATCCCTCTGCCTGAAATAGAGGGTTTTCTACCCACTACCCTTCTCAATATGTCAGTTCAGCCAACTCCACATCAGTGCTTGACACTTTCAACTCCTGCCTGCTTTCTGGTGCCAAACTCTACATTTGGTTCTTTCAATTGAACAGAAGACTCATTCCAAAATGGCTTAAGTATTGAGAAAATGTATTGATTCACATAATTTAAAAGACCAGATTTTTTTCTGGCTCCAGGAAGGCTCACAGGATATTCCCTCTGCTTCCTCTGGATCCATTTCTTCTTCAAGCCCTTATCTTCAAGCCTAAGGCGCTCAGTAGCTTTAGACTTCCCCTCATGTCTTTAGCACTTACAAGTTTCACATAATTATAAAGATTCATTTTAAATCCTGGCCCTAGCTTTTACTAACCTGTGACCTTGGGCAAATTAAAAAAGCTCTGGCTTTACTTTTCTTCTCTATAGAATGGAGGCAATAATCATAATATATCTCTTAGAGTTGTAAGTATTAAATGAGTAAATATACATAAAGCACTTAAAACTGTGTCCACCATTGAGAAAGAGCCCTAAAAGTGTTATTGCTGTTGTTGTTATTCGTAGTAATAGTAATATTAGTAGCCGTAGTAGTAGCAATAGTAACATTCTCTACCACCAACCAAGCACAGCCCGGAAAAAAGAATCTATGTTCCAGCGAGCATCCCATGAAGTTCCTTGGCTCCCTTTGGGTTCCCTGAACCCAAGCCCCAAAGGTGGGATATGTCAGTTGGCTCAAGATGCTCAGAGTGATATCTGGAACCAGGGTGGGGTCAGTCCTACAAGGCTGGGAAAGAGGAGCTCTGCCAGGAGAGAAAAGGGGTTATGGAGTCCAGGGAGGCAATAGGCATCCCCTAGGAAGAGAAACTCTCAGTACTCAGGCCTCACTGCCATACTGCTGAGCCTGTATACGGCAATGCCTCCTCACGTTCTTCCCTCAAAGGCCACTAATGAAAAGACTAACCTTAACCAGTCTGATTCGGAACAAGAGACTTTCTCATACTCCTCTGAGCATCTCTCTGTGTGTAGACTATGCTCTTGGCAGAGATGGAAAATTGATGGAGTAGCAGGGGAGCCTGTTGCTTCTGCTGCGCTCTCACTGACACCCTCTCCCCACACCAGAATGTTCTCAGACCTGGGCAGACTGAGGAAGGGGCCCCTGCATTCTGAGGTCTCTGCCAGGACCATACACATCCCCTGTTTAGGACCTTCCTGCTGCGGTGCAGAAGGGGCATGCCCAAATACTAAATTCTCTGAGTGCCAGACTTCAAGTCTTTGCAGCTCCAGGGAAATCCTTTTCATAGTGGGTCCACATGGATTTGTATTTTTCAGAGCAAGACTGGTTCATGTAATCAGTAGACCATAAATCCCCTCCCAACAGTGCAAGGAGAAAATGCCACGCTACAAATGATACATGTTGTTTCTTGGTCTCAATAAAACATTTGTCTCTCTTGTACATAATTGTTAATTGAAAGTATGATGAATTATAGCTGCCTATAATTAATTTACTAAGAGGCTTCAGTGAAATATGACTCTGAGCCTTTCTCTAGACCTATTTTTGCTTTACCGAGCAGAGGCAGAATTGGATCCTGTGCAGACTGTTTTGTGGCCTGCTGTGTTCTAAGCATGACAGATTGGTAGGGTGGGGCAGGTTTGGAGTTAGGCATGGATGGTAGCATAATAAAAGGATGGCCTCCCTGAGGACAGCATCTGGCATTTGGGTTATCCATCTTTCCTAGCACAAGGGTGAATGGCTCTTCAGTTCTGAAGGATGAAGCCATCCATTTGAGCAACCATGAAGGCCTTGTCCTGGTAGGAGCAGAGAACTTGCCTCGGGCCCCAGGCAGAAGTCTTCAACTGGCCTGTCTTCGTAATAGAGAAAGAGGTGTCCCATGAGGTCAGGGCCAACCTGATTTTTTCTGGATGTCAGGCAGGGATGGGAAAGTAGTTTATCTTCTTAGTGTGAGTTACCTGAAAGGGCTCCATCTTGGTCCAGATGGACTGCAGAGAGCAGAATAAGTGCCCCTGAAGATAACTGCCCAACTGTGTGGGACTGACCCCCGAGGTCCTGTGAGTTTATTCCGTAACATCTCACAAAGGGCCCCCAGAGGGATAATCACTCAGTATTCCTAGGACATCCTGGCCAGATAGCTGCTCACCTCTGCCTGGACTACCTCTAATGGCCCAGAGGCAACCACCTCCCCTAGTAGCTCACTTTACCCTCAGAACTTCCAAACTGGGAGCTGTGTGAAGGATCAGGTAGGGAACTGACTATTTTTCACCATAGTTTAACATTAGCAATATAATTAAAATTTCCTTTGATTTTCCAAACTATCAATATCTCCCTCCTCATGTTGTCTGCATGTTGATTTTGTCCTTCATTTACGAAGTCTATTTATGAAGCCACTTGTACTGTCTGTTCCATTCACAAGTGACTTTCTGCCCAGGCTCACTGCCTGTTCTTATACCTCCTCCTCTCTCTCCAGAAGCCCCTTCCAGGCCTCATATTCATCCCTCATCCATACCAGCTGCTTTCCACCTGCACCCAGCACTCCTGTCTCCACTGCCCCATCCTTACCTCTTCCGACCTATGCTCACACCCTCATTCTCCCTCCACACACACTCTCTGCCCATCCCCAGTCTCCTTCTCATCCTCACTTCAGGCTCCCCCCACCACTCTGCCCCAATACCTGTCCCAGCCTCACATCCTACTCTCAACCTCATGGTAGCCCTTTCCCCTCTCCCTGCATCCTCACACTGTCTTCCTCATCCTCATACCTGTCTTCTGTGGAGCAATCACACTTCATCCCCAGACACTACCATATCACCTCACCTGGAATAAGTTTACTACTTCTCCGTCTAAAAAGAGATAGATATCCCCCAGTCCTGCTCCACCCGGAGTTTTCTCTACTTAAATGTCTCAAGCTTGGAGACTGGGTCCTATCCTTTCATCCGTAGCCATGTAAGGAAACAAGTAGCATCTCCTCCTTTGTGGGGTGTGGGGAAAGCCTGGATGATTCCTGCCCTCCTAGGGACCATCTTTCCAGGTGACTCCTGGGACATTTGGGACGCAGATAAAGACGCATGTGTCATCATTCAGTATCATTACAGTCCTCAGAACAGCTGGAGGATGAAGAATGAATTTTCTTGGTAAAGAACACCCTGAGGATCCTTTGTTTTATCTTATTTTTGAGAGAAACTGACTCTTTGCCATTACTATCTTCCTAGGCGGATAAGCATTCCAATCAGTAATAATCATGTTCACACAAAGTACAAGAATTATGATATTTCCACCATGCAAAACTCAGAAACAAGAAGAAGGGTATGGGTGAGAAAAATTTAAGCCAGGTGGCTTGAAATAAGGAGAAATGATAAACAGCTTTGAAGACTTCTGGTCTAAAAGGATGGCTGGCAGCAGCTCCCAGTACAACCTCTTCCAACCTCTAATATACAGATGAGAATATAGGGAAAACACTAAAACACAACACGGTAAACGAAGTCATGCAGACTTAGAGATGAATGGACTCTAATTTTGATGTAGAGAAAGCTGATTTAGGAAAATCCTACTAAGGTTCTCATCAAAGGAAAACTCCACCTTAATGTTACAAAAGAGAGACCACCTTCAAAACTGAAGAAAAGGAGTGCCTTCTCCATCATTTGTTGTTTGATTCAGAGACCTGAGTACAACCAGAAAACTGGGAAACAAACCAACTTTTTCCACAGAAAATGGTGCTCTGTAAAACAGACTGAACACTGATCCAATTTTTCTTCACCCAGACAGGTATTTTTAACATAGAGGTAAAAAAATACATATTCCAAGAAAATACTGAAGCAGAATTGTAGCTAAAGGAAACTGATCTTGCCAGTGAATTGCAGAAATGTGGTGCCTACAAGTGAAGTGTTGTAAATAAGGGCTGAAATTCAAAAACACTATAATCAAAGCTTATTGAAATTGTAGTCTTCCTTGCCTCATTGCATAAGGCACTGAGGGTTGGAAAAATGAATTCATTTGGTAGAGGAAAGAAATACCAGATGCAAATACTGACATGGGCATATTAATCTCATTCTGGCCATAGATCTAAGATGGGGATTCAGGGGACTCACCATCCAAAGCTTGCTACTATTAAGTGCCACCTGAGAGACACTCAGAAGATGATGAATTATATGGAAATGTTCTAATTCCCAGGATTCACTGTCACCTAACTTTTTTCAGACTCTGCTCCTGGAAATAGAACGTTTCTTTTTTTTTTTTTTTTTTTTTGCGGTACGCGGGCCTCTCACTGTTGTGGCCTCTCCCGTTGCAGAGCACAGGCTCTGGATGTGCAGGCTCAGTGACCATGGCTCACAGGCCCAGCCGCTCTGTGGCATGTGGGATCTTCTCGGACCAGGGCACGAATCCGTGTCCCCTGCGTCGGCAGGCAGACTCTCAACCACTGTGCCACCAGGGAAGCCCTAGAACATTTCTTATTTGTGATGTCCACACCTCCCAGCTCGAATGCACCTCTGGCAGGCCCTCTCCTTACTCCTTGCATGATGGAATTGTGGAATTTGTCTCTCATTTGTTACAGCTATGAGAGGCAGATTTTTGGGAACACCAAAGGAAACAACACTGTTTCCATCTCAAAGATTATCTCCTACAGTGTAACCTACAGAAGAGAAAGGGTGTGAGAATAGAAATGCCCCACTAAGCTCAGGCGTGGGGGGCTGAACCTGCAAGTTGGATACGGGGTTACAGGTCTGCTCTGCTCTTAACCCCAACAGAACTTATGCCAAATCCTATAGACAATAAGGAAGAAATATTAAAACAACTTGAAATAAGAAAAGAAACAAAAGAGTTACAATATAAAGGCTATTATTTTTCAAAACGGCCTCATTATGGTCTGTAATCCTGTCCCAGCAACAGCCTTAGAGGACAATGTGCAACATTATTGACGATCACATTAGTAAGACATCAGAAACCAAATTCTCTCCAAACTTGGTTGTAGGGGCAGGCGTTAGGCCCTACAACCAGAGCAAGAAGAAATGGCACCAGTGGAGTGATCATGCAGTAAAGAGAAGGAATGAAAGAGCCTCAGACCCTGGAGAGGCCACATGACTTAAATAGAGTGACTTCCCACTGGGAAGCAAAATTGATCCCTGAGAGGGAACGAAGCAAGGAGCTTGGGAATTATCCTTACCACCTTATTTAGAGTTTTCCTCCCCCTTTACACTTATTCCCATAATGGTATGCTTATAGAAGTTTGAATTGCAGTGAGAAGGAAGGGGAGTTCTTTCTTCTAGAAATGAATCAGAGGAGCTCCAGTACCCAGGCTCTTTGGAAGGAGAAACCAATGCGGATCCTTTGGCCAGAGTCATGAAACCCAATCTCCATCTCATTGGACAGACAAGAAAGTAGGGATATAGGAATGCAGAAGGGCCCAGTCTGGAGATGGCTGCACCTTGGAACCCCGGCCTCAATCACCTCTGCTGCTGTATTCTTGCCCTTGAGAGCCCTCTGTTTTGATGCCTGGTCACAAGGATTTTTATGACTGTCACCGGTGTCATGCAGGTTAACCGGATTCAATGATTCTCAACCCTGATTGAATATTAGAATCACCTGGGGAGCTGTAAAAACAAACAACAAAAACAAACCCTCAGACCAATTAAACTGGAATCTCTGCAGTGGGGACCCCAGTATCAATATTTTTATAAAGCTCCAAATGTGCATGAGAAAAGCTCTTCTAGTGTAACCCTGTCCCAGTTGGCCTCTTTCAGTCTCCCGGTCTGTGCCATAGAAGCCTTTGTTAAGCCTGTCAAGCCCATTTTCACCTAACAAAATGCTCATAAGAGTAAGTTATTGATTTTGGATTCTACTTACTACTTAACCTGTAGTCCCATATTATTCTTTCGTATTATTACACTGTGATATTGTCCCACATTATTGTTTAATTTTTCTAGGTTAACATAATCCATTCCATCCTCTGTGCCTTTATAAATTTAGCCAAAAAGCAGAGCATAAATCACACACACACACACACACACACGCACGCACGCACGCACACACACACACACACACACACGCGCCAGCCAATCTCTCTGTTTTGCCTCAATTTTCTTCGGAGAGCAACCAAACTCAGAGCCGCTAGCAAAATGTGGAAGGAAGAAAGAAACTTGGGCAATCTGAGAGAATTGGAGATATGACAAAATTAAGTTGAAATTTGCCAATCTGTCAAAAATTCCTAAAGCGCAATTTAAACTGTAGTTAGCAGGACCTGTAACTACATCCTAGATCATTTGTTTTTTTCTTTTCTGTTTTAAATATCTTAATCTGTTACATGTATGGTTTCATTAGCTGTGTGTTTGTTTTTTCTTTTTTTCCCATGACCACTCAATTCACTTGTAGTGCAATCAATGTATCTCAGATTTATTTTCATCTTTTTTTCCCTACCTGCCCAGGTCTGTCCAGAGATGTGGTTGGCAGAATCATGGCCCCCAAAAAACATCCATGTCCTAATCCCTGGAACCTGTGAATATGTCACCTTACAGGGCAAAAGGGACTTTTAGATATGATTAAGGAAAGGGCCTTGAGATAAAAAGATTATTCTGGATTATCTGGGTGTGCCAAATCCAATCTCCTGAGTCCTCAAAAATGGAAGAGGAAAGAAGACAGAGGGGGAGTCAGAAAGATGCTATGTGAGAAAGAGGTGCTGACTTCTGAGAGGGAGGAAGCAGGCCACAAGCCAAGGTATGCAGTAGCCTCTGGAAGCTGAGGATGGCCCATAGTTTACAAGCAGCAGGAAAATGGGGCTCAGGTCCTCCAATGCAAAGTGCTGAATTCTGCCAACAACCCAAATGAACAAGGACATGGATTCTTCCCTAAAGCCTCCAGAAACTAACTCAACCCTGTGGACACCTTTTTTTAAGCCCACTGAGACTATGCCAAGCTTCTGACTTGCAGAACCATAAGATATTAAGTCCTTGTTGTATAAGTAGCTAAATTTGCAGCAATATATTGCAGTAGCAATAGAAAACTCTACGGTGATTTGCAAATTAGTAGCATGGACTAGAAGGCCAGCAATCTATACACCAAAGCTAATGGTGACTTCCACTCTTCTTTTCCCATCTTCTCCATTTCTGACCCTTATGGATACAGAGTGTTTTCACTGGTTAAAAAAAATAAATAGAATTCTTAGACGTTTATCAAAGCCAAGTCAAGGAAATTCTCATCAACTAATAATGCTAATTGGGTGGTAAAACATCCCTAACTTTACCTTCAGTCTTCTTTCTCTTCCTTGAAGCATATTAATAGGGCAAGTGGGCAGATGTGTGAAAAGACAGTGACCTGGTCACTTAGGAGAGAGTGTGTGTGCCCACACACTTGTGGGACCTGCACAGGGTCTTCCTCAGGGTTTGGAGCAAATATCAAGAAAGCTCACCCTTGAAAGTGAAGGAAGAGAAGGTGCCAATATTGGTTTATTTGTGAATTATCACACTTATTTTACAAAGGTCCATGTACTATGCAAAGTGTCTTATGCATGTCATCATCTTTAATCTTTACAGCAATAAAAGAAAACCAGGAGTATTATGTCCATTCTACTACAGAGGAACTGAGGTTCAGGAAGATCCAGTAACTTTCCAAAGGCCACACAGAGAATAAGAAGATTTGCCCGTTTTCAAAGTAGTCAAGGATGAAAGTCTCTCCCTAAAGAATATCAAGGCGTATCCAGAAATCTCTATCCTGCATTTATGCACACAAACCACCTTTCTGGAGTACAATTTTTACCTGCCCAAGCTGACAATCAGCCACTGGTGTCACTTCAAGTGTACCAATGCTGCAAGTTTAAGGGCACCTACTACATGCCAAGCAGGAGATTAGGTTACTTACATCTGTTATTCCTCATTCTCACAATAATTTTCTTATGTAGATAATCTCTCCATTTTCCCAAAGAGGAAACTAAAATTCACAAAGGATAAGGGATGTTCCCAAAGTCAACAAACTAATAAACAGCAAAGCCAGAGTTTTGATCCCTGTCAGGCTGATCCAAGCACACATTATCTCCAGGATTCCACAAGGTCAGGCCCCTGTGAATCTAGCTCATGTGAAGTTCCTTCTCTGAACTTCTCAACTCTGGGAGAACTGAAAGATTCAAAAGCTTTTGCCCACATCTGCCCTGAGGACCCCACGAAAATTCAACCATATTGTGAAGTCTTATTTGAAATTATCAGGCAATCAAGATTAGTTATCACCGTCCCTTCCATGAGATGCGGGACAAATTGTGTCCTGGAAATTTCTACAGAGAACTGTGGAGAGAAAAGCAAACTGGCCAACCCAGTAGGTGATTACAGCAGTCATTGTGTTGACCAAGCTTAATTGACGGAAGCTTCAAACTGAGTTGATGTAAACTTTAATATCGTAATCTGAGCTTCCCAATACATACTGCGGGTGTTTGCCTTCCTTGAATACAAGGGAAATATTTATTATATGACTGTAAAACATGTAGTATTCTGTTTCCAGAACCAAGAGTTCTCACTGCCAAATACTAAGATCCAGCTAATTGATACACTGTGGTTTTTGGCCAGCCACTGTCTTATTTCCATGTCAGTTGGTGGTTTAGTACATTTTATTTTTCTTATGGTTTGCTTGTACTGTTCACTCTGGGTACAGAGCCAATTCATCCACCAGAGCACTCAGCGTGAATTGCTGGCCACCAAGCTGTGGCACTGCAGCTTCCGTGTAGATTTCAAAGACAGACCGATTATTTTGTGGTATTAATTTGCACTATATTTGCCTGTTACTGTTTTTTAAAAAGAGAAGCAAACTATAGGAATACAGGTGGAGTCAACTTAGCAAATTCCTAAGCAACAACCCTTTAGCAGAGGAACAGGGGAGGAAGCTGAAATATGAGTAAAAGAATGGAGCCCTTTAGAAAGTCAAATGGCTCAGATATTATTTACTAGCAAGCCTGTGCTAGATTTTAGAAAATTGGAAATTCTTTGTGGCAGATCTTTCTGTTCATCTTACAATGATATCGCTTAGTAAGATTTCTGTTCCCCAAAGTTCATTCTCTATGGGCAGGTATAAACTGGACCTAAGCTTAGTCAGTGTTCATTGATGATCTGTAGATGTGGGCATTTTTCTTCAAGTTGCCCAAGATCATTTCTCTGAAGGACACAGAATAATCAAGTGACCAGAACCATTATCCATTCTGAGCCAACATTTTAAAAATGTTATCCTGAATGTGATAAGACTTATGGAATTCATGAAAGTTCTGGTCTTCTCAAAAATTAGTGTTTATCAGCAAGGTAATCAACATGATGATATAAGCTCTGAATGTATATCTGTATTCTCAACATGGTTCAGAGGGAAAAGTCAGATCCAATGAAACTGACATTTTTGGTTGAATTGAGTGCAGTTTACAGTGTGCTAGGTTTTTTTTGTTTTTTTTTTTGTATGATAACCTTGGCTTGTCCTGACAGTTTAGAAAATAAACCTTCATTGTATCTCCTGAAGATCAGACACCCATCTGTCAGTTCATTACGGTAGCTGTAGAGAAAACATTTGGAAAGGGTGATTGAACAAAAAGTAATTCTTGGCTAGAGGGAACTCCAGAACTGCAGACAAACAATGGATTGCACCTTGGAAAACATATAAGTTGGAAGGAACTCAGACCCTGCTAGAAAGGAAACCAACCTGGGAAAGCCTCCTTCCAGTAAGAACAGCATGGCTAAGATAGTACACGCTGAAGAAGAGTGGACAGCTGTCAAGTCTGGAGGAACAATAGCCAGACATATAGGCATGGCATTCCGAGGTGTATTGACAATGAGCCTCAAAAAGTATATGGCAGCTGAAAAAGGATGGGCAATGCTGGGCGTTGAGAAACAGAAGCCAGAGTTGGAGAGAGTACTGAGGGCCTGTCCTTTCCCAGAACCCAAGTTGTTGAAGGCAAGCAGGAATTTATGCTCAGGATCTCTTACACCCAGAATAAAAGGAAACCATTCTAATAGACATATATTGTTTTTGCTTCCCTAGCACCCAGCTTCTCTTCTTCTGAAAAGAGTGCCTAATATTTTCTTTTGTGAAATCATCCTTCCCCTTGTCTTTGAATATATATTGGGTTAGGCTCACCTCACTTCAGGTCCAAGAATGGGCATGTGGCCCTAATCCATTCAATTAGGATATCAAAGTCAGAGGTGGAAGTGGTGTGATAAACCATGGTCAGGGATGACCATGGAAAGACCCTAAGGAGATATAAATAGAAACTCCCTAGGCTCTGTCATTTACTGCAGAGAAGAGGAGGCTGCTTAGTGCTAGTATAGCAAGAATGTGAAGGTCTGAATATCATGCTTGGATCATTGCTTGCTGAATAACATAATTATTGCCTTGGATCATAGTAGAAGTCATTTCTGGGTGCTGAAGTAGCTAGATGAGTAAAAGGCATGTGGTCCTCTGACCTCGTGAACATCTTTTCCATAGGAGTTGCTAAGGCTTTTAAGCTTGCCTATGAGCAAAACAAGGTCACTGGGAGCCTCATCCACAAAACTGCATCCTCATCTTATCTATATGTATGATTTTTGCCCTGCTTACACCATGCTTTGGAGGTAAAGCAATGTAAGCCACATTTGAACTGAGTCCAAGTTGGATTTATTGCCATCCCTTGAACCCCAGCCAGCTTTTGTAGTTGAACCCAGCAGAATCTGACTATAACATATTAGAACCAATCACAGGTGACCCAGGGATGTTGAGTGAAGCAGCTGAAAGGGAGAGGAGGAATCCCTATTTCGGTTATTTTTACAGCTATAAAGTTACTATACTAGGGGAAAGGGAGCAGGGGAGGGATAAATTAGGAGTATGGGATTAACAGATACAAACTGCTATACATAAAATAGATAAGCAATTAGGATTTACTGTACAGAACAGGGAACTATATCAATATCTTGTAATAAACTTTAATGGAAAATAATCTGAAAAATATATTTATGTACCTGACTCACTTTGCTGTACACCTAAACCTAACACAATACTGTAAATCAACTAAACTTCCAATACAAAAAAAAAAAAAGTTACTATTCTAACACTGTTGGGAGAAATCTTGCTACCATATGAGGAGATCCTGCCTAAGAATGGAAAAGCCAAGAAAAGCAGAGTGAGAGATAGAGATCAGATCCTGACGACATCATTTAACCCTATACCTAAACCTAGCTATTTTTTGATTCTTCACTTATAAGAGCCACAATTTTACTTCTTGCTTAAGTTAATTTGGGTTCAGAGTCTTTTCATTTTCAACCAAAAAAGGAATCCTAATTTACAGTCATACATGGACAGTATTTTGGAGGGTTTTGTTGAAGATTCCAGGGATGAAGATTTCCAACTGTGTCGATTAGGTGCCTACTGTTTCTCAGCTCTAATAGCATCCCTCATCTGTTCTGTTGAATCTAGAGCTGGGAGCCTGCAAAATACATTTCCCAAAATCCTTTGTAAACTGTCTTCCTGTTAGCTTTGGCCAACGGGAGGCAGTGGCAGGAGATTAGAAAGGAGGTGGAGGAAAGAAAGACTCTTCCAGCTTCCATTTCTGACTACAGGAGCAGAAAGATATGGCTCCAACCTCTAGCATCTTTTCACACTCCTGGCTCCAGCCACTATCAGTGGTACCACCACCAGCAGCACTGCTCTGTCTTAGTGGTTGGAGCACTGACACAAGGTGCCCCACCATAAATCTGAACATCTGCAGCATGGCAACCTCCTGCACAGCTTAAATACCGGCCCTGCTGGGGCTCCTCTTCAAGCCACTAGTGCAGCTCTGGAGTCCTCACTACTTTTCTTCCATGTCTCTAGGCCTAGACTTGTGAGATAAATGTATGCTTTTGTATTAAGCCACCAAATATTAGTGAGCATGTTATCTAGCCCTACGGTGGTCACAGATCATTGTTACAACTTACACAACCAACTTAAACCTCCTTAACATAATATGGTTTTCTGTTTTCCCCTAAGGGACACTGACTAATACACCAACTAACCCTGCCAAAGTGAGGGGCACAGTGGGACTTGGATAACTTGGTGATCTCCAATGAGGCTATTAATGTTAGTAGGTACATGGTTCTCCTAGGGTCAGGCCAGTTGGTCAATTACTATCCTGTTGACTGGTCTCCCACCTGGTCATTCCCTGGGACTATACTCCTTAAGTGATGCATGGCTGCCTCTCACTGAAGGCATGGTTACCCATGATTAAAGCAGGTATTTAGTCTACCTCCACTCCAAGTAACTAGAAATACCTTATTTTGCCTTACTCTCCCAAATGCAGGATAAGAATTGTACAGTGTGTTATTAATAACACTGTACAAATTTCAGCAAAACCTACTGTTCTGATTATCTACTGCTGTACAACAGCCTACACTAAAAGTAGTGGCATGAGACAACAATGATATCATTATGCTCTCAGATTCCACGGGTCAGATATTTGGATCAGGCAGAGCAGGGATGGCTTGCTTGTCTCTGCTCCACAATATCTGGGGTCCCAGCTCAGAAGACTTGACTGGGTGAGGCTGATTCAAATGGCTGGGCTGGTATCATCTGGAGACTCTTCACTCACAAGTCTGGAAAATTGGTTCAAATAGAGCACCTACATGTAAGCTCTCCATCACAGCAGCCTAAGGGTAGTTGGAATTATTACATGGAACTCAGGGTCCCAAGAGTAAATGTTCCAGAAAATAAGGCAAAAGCTGAATGGCCTTCATGAGCTAGCCTCAGAAGTCACACAGAATGCTTTCTGCTATACCCTCTTGGTTGAAGCAGTCACAAGCCCATTCAGGTTGAAGGGCACAGGACATACACCCACCTCTATGGTTAGACAAAGAACATGTAGCTCTGTATGAAAACCAACACACTCACCATTCTCTTGGAAAATGGTATGCAAATAAAGTTAGCCCCTCTTTCTTAAACGTCATCTTTTTATTGCACCATCAACAATGTGCAGCCTCTGAATGAGCTGTGGGTCCAGAGGTCACTAGGATAACCGAAGGAGGACAAAGAACTGGTGGGTTCCCGTATTTGTGGATAGTTTAATTGATCATGTGGTACCCTCTGAAAATACAGCTGTAGGTGATGAGGCAATGAGACACTTCAAGTCTAGATGAAAAATGCCATTTTCACAAATTATAATAGTTAAGCTGTATTTCCACATTGTATGATCCTTTAAAATCTCATTATAGCCTACCTCCTTACATGCCCAAAATGAAACACACTCCACAATATGGAGCAGGTTCATCTTCAGATGAGAGAGATAGAATAAGGAAAAAAAAAGTAACCCTCACCCGCGATTGTAAAACATGGTCCTACAGGGGTCTTCTGAAATGATAATAACCTCCTGGGGCCCCTTGTAGTCTACGGAAGCCACCATCGGTTCTAGAAAAAAATCCACAGATGGATTCCTCATGTATCTGGGTGCTCCTGCCAGTGGTAGTACTTGGATCCAGATCTGTCCTTTACAACATCCAGCAGTCACACATTAGAGATTTAAATGAACAGTAAACCTGCATAAACCCCGCACATTAAATAAAGGGATGGGAAAGAATCTCGGCACTAACTATCTAGCTCTGCTTGTATCACAAATGGAAAATATAAATGTATCTAAAATAAAGGAGGTTATGGATTATCACCACATGGCACCATCCATAGATAATAAAATGTGCGCTGTTCAAAGTTGTCCATAGGCACAAAGGGGTTGAGTGTAAAGGCCAAAGCAGTTTGGAATATCTGCTGACTTCAGACCTGTTCCTATTAACTTATGCTCATAATGGTATTACTGATCCCAATTCTAATTTAGTTTCCCCTCTTTAAGCCCTTCTGACACAGCCATTAAGGAATTTTGATTACCTTTTGAGCTTCCCTTTGCTTCTAAAATCCAGTTATTTTTCACATCACACACAGTCATGACCACTGCCTAAATATTCTGATTGGAACTCAAACTTCCCCCAAGGTTTTGTAGCACGCATAGCATTTTCAACTTTGACCTCAAACTACCAAAAATTTCAAAAGCACAATCAACAGCCTTATTTGATCCCGCTGCCTTCCACTCTCTTGCTTTGTTGCAATGAATGCCCTCAATGATACTCTTTTCATCCCACCTCTTCCTTATTACACACCCTCTGGACTATGGGACTGTGTCTGGAGGAGGATAGACAGCACCAAGATTGGATGGAGATCAGCTGGAGTCCAACAGATCTCTGCTGGAGATGCCCAGGAAGCACTTGGAGGTGAGCTGGCAGAGCCAGATATGGTCGAAAAGAGAAAAAAACAAAACGAAACAGAAAACTAAAATAGAACATCTCTGTTCTAGGATAATGTATTGTTTATTAGGTTTTTCCTCCAAGGAGTGCAAATACCTTGCCCAAAAGAACATACTGCCATTCCTGATAAATTGCCAGAAATACTCTCTGCAAGACTCAGAAAGCAAGGTCTCTATTTGTTTCTACAGAAACCTCAGGTTGACATGAGGTACCTCATACTACAGCAATCTACTGACACTAACAAGACCTGACTCATGAGTTAGGAGAGAGTGGGAAAAAGAGAAAGGCATGTTAGAACAACAAAGAGAAATTTGAAATATAACTCTTCATTTCCAGGCCCTGGAAAGGCACGTTGCCGGGGACATGGTGAATGTGGAGTTCATGTTTATGGAATGAATAATTTATCTTCCTCACCTCAGTACTAGCACATCCATTGTGTCTGCTAGAATCCTGGTACCTCCTTCCTTCCTTCCACAGAGACATCCCACCCCCTGACCCCACTCATGCCACTCCCACCCCCAACAGAACTCTTAAGAAAACAAGAGGCTTGGTGAGTGCTCCTTGATAAACCCTTCGGCAGAGTCAGCTGGAAGCAAACTCTGCCCTACCTGCTTATAGGTGCTGCTGCTCTCTGCCCGCCCCATCACTTTCGCCTCTGCAAGTGCTGCCTCCAATTTCCTGTGACAGCCACCTCTGTCCAAACTCCTTGTTGCCCTCCTTGAGGTTCCATTCCTAACCATGCCCCTGTGCCATTCCCCTGTGCCATGGATCTATCTGCTTCAGGAGCCCAGACACCCCCAGCACTGGCAATATTACTTCTCCCCATCCTGGGTGGGTGCAGCCACCTGCTTCAGAACCAACCTCACACTGACCCTAAATGTGCATTCACCCTCTGTCTTCCAGCAAGGAAATTCGTTCCAACCCAAGCTGGACCATTTTCCCTCCTCAGCTTTCTGTAGTTGCTTTAACTCCAGAATAATTTCCCACATCCTGAATCAAAGACTAGTTCCTTATCTTAACACCTATCAAGGACCTGTCAGTAAAGTGAAGAGGCATTAGAGTTCACCTACAGTGATAAGAATATATTTCTCAAAGAAACACAGAAATGATGGAGCATCAAGGGCAAAGGCTCAGTTTGCAAACTCTGGAGAGCTGAAAAAAGTTTGAGCACTGGATTTGATCAAACTGGGTGAAAAGATATTTGCTGCAAAAATCAAATGCCAGCCTCCGTCTTTCTTAAGTCCTCTATACATCAAAATGAGCTTCTTTCAGAGCTTACAATGGTGGCTCTCAAATCTTAGTGTGCATTAAGTCCTCTATACATCAAAATGAGCTTCTTTCAGAGCTTACAATGGTGACTCTCAAATCTTAGTGTGCATTAGAATTACCTGGAGGGCTTGTTAAAACTCAGATTATTGATTCAGTAGATCTGAGATGGGGGCTGAACATTTGCAGGTCTAACAAATTTCCATATACTGCTGATGCTGTTGGTCCAGGGACCACTCTTAGAGAACCACAAGTATAGAGGCTTGGCTTTTGGAGAAAGTGGCCTTATTCATGCATAAAGGAGAGGCTGTGAGTTAGGAAGAGAAAACAGTGTAGACACCTTCAGGAAAGAAACCGTTACCCTCAAACTCTTCTGGATAAGAAAGAGAGATCAGTCTTCCACAGCCCCTACAATGGGTGAATATGAATGGGGTGGGGGAGTCGGCATGGAGGCCCTCCTCACTCTTGCCATTCCAGAGAGATTCCTAGAGGTCCTGGGAACTCAGACATTAGTGCAAAGTCCTTGGCTATCTTCAGAGCCCAAAGCAGAAATCACACTTCAACAGCTTCTCACAGATGGCACCCTGCATGGGTCTTCACATCCCCAACAAACTCAATTAAATGCATTATGTTGTTTCCACTCACCCTTGAGTTGAGGCTCAAGCACTACATTTTGTGGGGCTCCCTTGTGTGCTTTTTCACAACATGAAGCATCCTCTTTAATGCTAGGATTCTATTAGGCTGCTCCTTTTCCTCTAAGATAGTGAGGGAAATACCTTGTGCACGATCTTAAACATTAAAATGCAGGTATAGGCTCTGCCACCAATGAACTCTCGCTCATGTAACAAAGATGGAGCTGTGCCACATCCAACCTTGGCCTATCCTCAACTCCTCCTGTGCCTTTAACAGCACAGAGGCTGGCAGCATGGGCATGTTTCTATGGAGTAGTTACCAAGAAAATGGACTTTGATGCTCAGGGAAATATTACTTAAAGTGAAAAACAAGGCTGCTGATTTTCCAAGATCAGAAAGTAACCCTGTCTATTTGAATTGCATTGCTAAGGGGCTGATGGTTTAACATGTATGAAGCATCAGCAGCTTCCCAGGCTTCCTCCCTGCACAGCTTGTAAGAAACAGCCTTTCCCTCTCACCTGACTGGGCGTCTGGGGCAAGGAGGTGCTACACGAAAGGACACCTGAGGAACAGAGAAGTTAACTGCCTGGTCCAAGATCACAAACCTACCGTGTGCCTAACAGGGTCTTGGTGCTCCGGCCGGGTGCCAGGCCTGAGCCCCTGATGTGGGAGAGCCGAGCTCAGGACATTGGACCACTAGAGACCTCCTGGTCCCATGTAATATCAATCGGAAAGAGCTCTCCCAGAGATCTCCATCTCAAGGCTAAGACCCAACTCCACTCAACGACCAGCAAGCTTCAGTTCGGGATACCCCATGCCAAACAACTAGCAAGACAGGAACACAACCACACCCATTAGCAGAGAGGCTGCCTAAAATCATAATAAGGTCACAGAAACCCTAAACACACCACCAGATGCGGTCCTGCCCACCAGAAAGGCAAGAACCAGCCCAACCCACCAGAACACAAGCACCAGTCCCCTCCATCAGGAAGCCTATACACGGACTGAACCAACCTAACCCACTGGGGGCAGATACCAAAAAAAAAAAAACGGGAACTACAAACCTGCAGCCGGCAAAAAGGAGACCCAAACACACTAAGTTAAGCAAAATGAGAAGACAGAGAAATACGCAGCAGATGAAGGAGCAAGGCAAAAACCCACCAGACCAAACAAGTGAAGAGGAAATAGGCAGTCTACCTGAAAAAGAATTCATAGTAATGACAGTAAAGATGATCCAAAATCTTGGAAACAGAAAGGAGAAAATACAAGAAACGATTAACAAGGACCAAGAAGAACTAAAGAACAAACAAAAAATGGTGAATAACACAATAAATGAAATTAAAAATTCTCTAGAAGGAATCAATAGCAGAATAACTGAAGCAGAAGAACAGATAAGTGACCTGGAAGATAAAATAGTAGAAATCACTACCACAGAGCACAATAAAGAAAAAAGAATGAAAATAATTGAGGACAGTCTCAGAGACCGCTGGAACAGTCTCAGAGACCTCTGGGACAACACTAAACGTGCTAACATTTGAATTATAGGGGTCCCAGAAGAAAGAGAGAAAAAGAAAGGGACTGAGCAAATATTTGAAGAGATTATGGTTGAAAACTTCCCTAATATGGGAAAAGAAATAGTCCATCAAGGCCAGGAAGGGCAGAGAGTCCCATACAGGATAAATCCAAGGAGAAACATGCCAAGACACATATTAATCAAACTATCAACACTTAAATACAAAGAAAAAATATTAAAAGCAGCAAGGGAAAAACAACAAATAACATACAAGGCAATCCCCATAAGGTTAACAGCTGATCTTTCAGCAGAAACTCTGCAAGCCAGAAGGGAGTGGCAAGACATATTTAAAGCGATGAAAGGGAAAAATCTACAACCAAGATTACTCTACCAAGCAAGGATATCATTCAGATTCGACGGAGAAATTAAAACCTTTAAAGACAAGCAAAATTTAAGAGAATTCAGCACCACCAAACCAGCTTTACAACAAGTGCTAAAGGAACTTCTCTAGGAAGGAAACGCAAGTGAAGGAAAAGACCTACAAAAACAAATCCAAAACAATTAAGAAAATGGTAATAGGAACAAATGTATTGATAATTACCTTAAATATAAATGCATTAAATGCTCCAACAAAAGACACAGACTGGCTGAATGGATACAAAAACAAGACCCATATATATGCTGTCTACAAGAGACCCACTTCAGACCCAGGGTCTCATACAGACTGAAAGTGAGGGGACGGAAAAAGATATTCCATGCAAATGGAATCAAAAGAAAGCTGGAGTAGCAATTCTCATATCAGACAAAATAGACTTTAAAATAAAGACTATTCCAAGAGACAAAGAAGGACACTACATAATGATCAAGACATTGATCCAAGAAGAAGATATAACAATTGTAAATATTTATGCACCCAACATAGGAGCACCTCAATACATAAGGCAAATTGCTAACAGCCATAAAAGGGGAAATCGACAGTAACATAATCATAGTAGGGGATTTTAACACCCCACTTTCAGCAAAGGACATATCATCCAAAATAAAAATAAATAAGGAAACACAGGCTTTAAATGATACATTAAACAAGATGGGCTTAATTGATATTTATAGGATATTCCATCCAAAACAACAGAATACATTTTCTTCTCAAGTGCTCATGCCACATTCTCCAGGATGGATCATATCTTGGGTCACAAATCAAGCTTTGGTAAATTTAAGAAAATTGAAATTGTATCAGGTATCTTTTGCAACCACAAAGCTATGAGGCTAGATATCGATTACTGGAAAAAAATGTAAAAAATACAAACACGTGGAGGCTAAACAGTACACTACGAAATAATCAAGCGATCACTGAAGAAATCAAAAAATACCTAGAAACAAATGAAAACGAAAACACGATGACCCAAAACCTATGGGATGCAGCAAAAGCAGTTCTAAGAGGGAAGTTTAGAGCAATACAATCCCACCTCAAGAAACAAGAAAAATCTCACATAAACAACCTAACCTTACACCTAAAGCAATTAGACAAAGAACAAAAAAAACCCAAAATTAGCGGAAAGAAAGAAATCATAAAGATCAGTTCAGAAATATGAAAAAGAAATGAAGGAAATGATTGCAAAGCTCAATAAAACTAAACGCTGGTTCTTGAGAAGATAAAGAAAAA
Organism: Monodon monoceros; assembly: GCF_005190385.1. NCBI lineage: Eukaryota > Metazoa > Chordata > Mammalia > Artiodactyla > Monodontidae > Monodon > Monodon monoceros. Next base: position 32,837,359 of record NW_021703781.1, on the reverse strand, counting down.
TGATAAACCACTAGCCAGACTCATGATGAAAAAAAAGGGACAAGACTCAAATCAACAGAATTAGAAATGAAAAAGAAGTAACAACTGACACTGCAGAAGTACAAAGGATCATGAGAGATTACTACAAGCAACTATATGCCAATAAAATGGACAACCTGGAAGAAATGGACAAATTCTTAGAAAAGCACAACCTTCTGAGACTGAACCAGGAAGAAATAGAAAATATAAACAGACCAATCACAAGTAATGAAATTGAAACTGTGATTAAAAATCTTCCAACAAAGAAAAGCCCAGGACTAGATGGCTTCACAGTCGAATTCTATCAAATATTTAGAAAGGAGCTAACACCTATTCTTCTCAAACTCTTCCAAAAAATTGCAGAGGGAGGATCACTCCCAAACTCATTCTACGAGACCACCATCACCCTGAAATCAAAACCACACAAAGATATCACAAAAATGAAAACTACAGACCAATATCACTGATGAATACAGATGCAAAAATCCTCAACAAAATAATAGAAAACAGAATGTAACAGCACATAAAAAAGGTTCATACACCATGAGCAAGTGGGGTTTATCCCAGGAATGCAAGGATACTCAATATACACAAATCAATCAATGTTATATACCATATTAACAAACTGAATGATAAAAACCATATGATAATCTCAATAGATGCAGAAAAAGCTTTTGACAAAATTCAACACCCATTTATGATAAAAAATTCTCCAGAAAGTAGGCTTAGAGGGAACTTAACTCAACATAATAAATGCCATATATGACGAACCCACAGCCAACATTGTTCTCAATGGTGAAAAACTGAAATCATTTCCACTAAGATCAGGAACAAGACAAGGTTGCCCACTCTCACCACTCTTATTCAACATTGTTTTGGAAGTTTTAGCCACGGCAATCAGAGAAGAAAAAGGAATAAAAGGACTACAAATTGGAAAAGAAGAAGTAAAGCTGTCACTGTTTGCAGATGACATGATACTATACATAGAGAATCCTAAAGATGCTACCAGAAAACTACTAGAGCTAATCAAAGAATGTGGTAAAGTAGCAGGATACAAAATTAAGGCTCAGAAATCTCTTGCAATCCTGTACACTAATGATGAAAAATCTGAAAGAGAAAATAAGGAAACACTCCCATTTACCACTGCAACAAAAAGAGTAAAATACCTAGGAATAAACCTACCTAAGGAGACAAAAGGACCGTATGCAGAAAAATATGACACTGATGAAAGAAATTAAAGATGGTACAAATAGATGGAGAGATATACCATGCTCTTGGATTGGAAGAATCAACATTGTGAAATGATTATACTACCCAAAGCAATCTACACATTCAATGCAATCCCTATCAAACTACCAATGGCATTTTTCACAGAACTAGAACAAAAAAATTTCACAATTTGTATGGAAACACAAAAGACCCCGAATAGCCAAAGCAATCTTGAGAAAGAAAAATGGAGCTGGAGGAATCAGGTTCCCTGACTTTAGACTATACTAAAAAGCTACAGTAATCACGACAGTAGGGTGCTGGCACAAAAACAGAAACACAGATCAATGGAACAGGATAGAAAGCCCAGAGATAAACCTGTGCACATATGGTCACCTTATCTTTGATAAAGGAGGCAAGAGTATGCAATGCAGAAAAGACAACCTCTGCAATAAGTGGTGCTGGGAAAAGTGGACAGCTACATGTAAAAAAATGAAATTAGGAATGAAATTAGAACACTCCCTAACACCATACACAAAACTAAACTCCAAATGGATTAAAGACCTAAATGTATGGCCAGACACTATAAAACTCTTAGAGGAAAACATAGGCAAAACACTCCATGACATAAATCACAGCAAGATCCTTTTTGACCCACCTCCTAGAGAAAGGGAAATGAAAACAAAAATAAACAAATGGGATTTAATGAAACTTAAAAGCTTTTGCACAGCAAAGGAAACCATAAACAAGACGAAAACAGATCCCTCAGAATGGGAGAAAATATTTGCAAACAAAGCAACTGACAAGGGCTTAATCGCCAAAATATACAAGCAGCTCATGCAGCTCAATATGAATAAAACAAACAACCCAATACAAAAATGTGCAGAAGACCTAAACAGACATTTCTCCGAAGAAGATATACAGATTGCCAACAAACACATGAAAGGATGCTCAACATCACTAATCATTAGATAAATGCAAATCAAAAGTACAATGAGGTATCACCTCACACCAGTCACAATGGCCATCATCAAAAAGTCTACAAACAATAAATGCTAGAGAGGGTGTGGAGAAAAGGGAACCCTCCTGCACTGTTGGTGGGAATATAAATTGATACAGCCACTATGGAGAAGAGTATGGAGGTTCCTTAAAAACTAAATGTAGAACTACCGTATGACCCAGTAATCCCACTACTGTGCATATACCCTCAGAAAACCAAAATTCAAAAAGAGACATGTACCAAAATGTTCATTGAAGCTCTGTTTACAAAAGCCAGGACATGGAAGCAACCTAAGTGTCCATCGACAGATGAACGGATAAAGAAGAAGTGGCACATATATACAATGGAATATTACTCAGCCATAAAAAGAAATGAAATTGAGTTATTTGTGTTGAGGTGGATGGATCTAGAGTCTGTCACACAGAGTGAAGTAAGTCAGAAAGAGAAAAACAAATACAGTATGCTAACACATATATATGGAATCTAAAAAAAAAAAAAAAGGTTCTGAAGAACCTAGGGGCAGGACAGGAAGAAAGATGCAGATGTAGAGAAAGGACTTGAGGACACAGGGAGGGGGAAGTGTAAGCTGGGACGAAGTGAGTGAGTGGCATTGACATATATACACTACCAAATGTAAAATAGATAGCTAGTGGGAAGCAGCTGCATAGCACAGGGAGATCAGCTGGGTGCTTTGTGACCACCTAGAGGGGTGGGATAGGGATGGTGGGAGGGAGATGCAAGGAGGGTATATGGGGATATATGTATACGTATAGCTGATCCACTTTGTTATACAGCAGAAACTAATACAACAATGTAAAGCAATTATACTCCAATAAAGATGTTAAAAAAAAAAGATGTATGAAGCATCAGATGCAGGACAATAGTGGAAAGTCCAGATTCATTGAAATAAAAATTCCACTAATAAAAATGGGCATACCAACCTCTATGAGCCATTTTCAAATTATTAGTAGCTCAAATTACTCTCGTGTGTGTTTTTTTAATTATTTGAAAGATAACGTGAGATAGTCTGGTTTAGTTCGATGAATTGTCACTTAGCAGCTGCTAGGTACTGTGCCAGATGCTAATGGCACACAGATGAATGCAGCTAGTCCCTACCCTCAAGCTGATCACTGTCTGATTACTTGGAATTGGAGTGCTCCTCTAGCCTCAGGACTGCAGGTTGAGAATTGAGTACTACCTTTAAGAGCATGGACTGTGGAATCAGCAATGTGAGGTGTAAATACTGAATCTATAGCTCGCTGGCTGTGTGGCTCTAAATGATTTGATTGATGCCACTGAATCTCAATTTCTCCGTCTTTAAAATAGGGATAATAATTCCTCCCTAACAGCCTGTTAAAGAATTGATGAGAAAATGCTTGTGCAGCACTGAACATCAGACCTGATACAGAGCAAGAGTATAAGAGGCATTTTCTTTCTTGGCTCCTGTCCTCCAGGCTGCCTGCCTGACACTGACATCTAAAACAGGTAAGCTGGCAACTGCAAGCCATGGCCCCCACCTACCTGTACCCTGAAATTGTAATTGGGTAGAATATTAAAGGGTTTGAGGGTTTTACATTTAAGTCACTCTGGATGTTGACACCATTCTAGTTTGCACCTGGTCTATTGCTTTGAGACTCATGTCTTCATTTCTTTCTTGTTCAGCTGGGTCCCTGTCTTATCCCTACTTTCTCCCTATGTCTGAGATCCCATCTCAGTGTTCTACTTGGTCATCCATCTCCTAAGGAATTACTGACAGGCCTTTCTCCTTTTCTTTCCCTTTATTTTTAGATGAGTATTATTTCTGTGGCCACAGTAATGAGTTCTGATTCACTGACTCGTCTGCCTTTTAATCTAATTGGATATATCCCCATATATTGAGAACCACTCATTTTATCTCATCCTCAGAGTAAAACAAGACTGGAGAGTGCTCTTGTCTATGAATTAGATGAAGAAGTTCAGGTAATGGAGCATATGGATGAGCTCTAGGTAGACCAGAGTCCCCTGTACTAGAATTATGTGACTTCCTTTGAGTCTTGGCCCCAATCCCCACTCCAGAGAGCCTAACACCTTCACTATGAAGCTGACTTACTAGGCATGACTGGTGATCCTGCCAAGGTTATCCTTGTTAAAAATAAGGACTACCTAGCACCGAGTGCCCAGACTCCTCCAAGATGTCCACAATCCCTAGAATGTGGCCTTAATAAGAAATATTTGGTAGGGTTCAGATCAGCTGCTTAAAAAAGTAGCAGGAATCAGCCTACCTGGGAATGAGTGCTCAGTGTAAATTTCTCCCACATAGAGCCCAGAGGTCCAGGCTCCCAAAGGAGAATGGAGGTGGCCCTGGAAGTCTTTTCAGAACAACAGACCACTAAAAATGGGATTTTTTTCCCAGAAAATTCTAAAGAGACACCTATCAGCTGCATGGGGATTCAAATGTCAAGGAACAAAGGTAAAAACTAGGAAATCCATCAGTGGACCATTAAGAAAGCCCAGACAATAGAGGAAGGTGGCTAAGTTGAAGGTGGCACTAGTCAAGGTAAGGAAAAGCCATGGAAAATGTTGCTGCATTGATGATATAGCCAACAGAATTTGGTGATGAATTGGATATATAAGCAAGGAGATGAGTCAATGAGAAATTCAAGGATTTGGGCATGAGGGCCTTGAAGAATGCAACTGTTTTTCATTGAGATGAGAAAGTTTGAGGAGGAAGCTGCTGTGGAGGAGATTAGAAGCCAAATTTTGGAAATATTAATTTTGAGCTACATGTTAAATATCCAAACAGAAAATGACATAATGCAGACAAGTTACTTGATGTATACAGTAGGTGTTCAATAAATGTTTGTTCCTTTCTCCAAAAAAAATTAAATAAATACATAAATATCCAAACGGATATGTGCAACAGGCAGCTGGATACAACATTCAAATCTGGAGTTCAGAAGAGGGGTCAGAATTTAAGACTAAAATATATGGATTGTCAGGCTGTAAACAGTGTTTAAAGCCAGAGAGTGAGATGAAATGACTGGTGCGTGAGCACAGATAGAACAGCAAAGGTGTCTAAAAGAAAACTGTTCCTCTACTCATACTTCTGACACCAAATGTTTGGATTTTCCACAGCAAGCAATTCTCCACGGACATCAACTGTGTATCGTAAAATTTAATTCACTTTTGAAACTGACTACACAGAGTTAGTGGAGATCCCGTAAGTTAAGATCTCAGTCCCACAAGACTGCCCCCAGTGCAGATGCTAGTCAAAAGTACTGGGTGCCCACAGTATCCACACTTCTGTCTGACTTGCTATAGATCAAGAGTTCCCACAACCCTCTCCACAGATTTGATAATTTGCTATAATGGCTCACAGAGCTCAGGGAATTGCTTTACTTACATTTACTTGTTTATTACAAAGGATATTATAATGAATACAAATGAAAAGCTAGATGAAGAGGTTTGGAAGGGTCCTGAGCACAGGAACTTCTGTCCTCATAGAATTGGGATGTGCCACCCTCCTGACTCATAAATGCATTCATCAATCCAGAAGCTCTCTAAACCTCAGAGTTTAGGAATTCTTATGGAGGCTTCATCACGTAGGCATGATTGATGATTCACTCAATCTCTAGCCCCTCTTCTCTCCTAGATGATGGAGGTGGGGCTGAAAGTTTTAGAAAGTTTTGGTATTTCTAGCGATCCATGCCCACTGTGAAGCTATCCAGGAGCCCACCAAGAATCCTGATAAGAACCAAAGATTCCCCTATCACCCAGGAAATTCCAAGGGATTTAGAAGCTCTGTGTAAGATGCTCCTATCATCCCTATTACTCAGGAAATTATAAGGGTTTTAGGAGCTCTGTATCGCCTGGGCAGAGACCAAATATATATTTCTTATTATGTCACAGGGCCCAATGACTGAGCAGTAGGACACTCCAACATTCAGAGGCCTAAGGGATGGAGCCCCGATGTTCTAAAATTGGTACAAGAGGCTGAGGATCAAGGGCAGATTTAGCACTGGAGCTCTGGGAATCACAGTGCAGGCATTGCCCTGAATAATAAGAAAGGAAATTCTGCTGGTGAGGTGGAAGACAAAATAATCTAGGAAAAGTGTTTGTTTAGAGATGCCCTAGGCCACAATATCATGTTATGAATAATGGTAATGAGAATACAGAATCATAGGTCTAAACCAAGAATCCTTAAGCTCCTTGGTCTCAGGACCCCATTGCAATCTTAAAACTTATTTAAGTTTTAATTAGGAAGGTCACATATACTGAGGTTTAACCAACTGGAAATTAAAACTGAAAAGATTAAGCACTAGAACAATCAATGTCATCACTCATTACGTAACCTCTGGAAAACTTCACTGTACACCTGTGAAAGAATAAAAGTGAGAAAGAAAAATTAACATCTGAGTGTTGTTATAAAAATGTGAAAGTGTTTTTGACCCGGTGGACCACGTAAAAGTGTCTTGGAGAGCCTCAGGGATCCCTCAGCCCCATGTTGCAAACCACTCATCTAAACAATAGTTAACAGTGGAAATTGGGTAATGGGTATTTAAGAAATAGACCAGAAATAATGTGACTGATGGGCTGTGGAGGGTGGTACGGGTGACTGAAGTGTCTCCCGTGACACCCAGATTTGGGCCTGGAAACTTTAAAGTGGTGTCTTGCAGTGAGATAGAGCAGTGGTTTTCATAATGCAGTGGTAACCCTTTAGAGGGCAAACCATTCGATTCAATGGGTGGCAGCCACCACTTGTTTAAATGAAATAGACAAGAATATAAAATGCCATGAACTTCTTTTATATATGTGTGTATATAAGTATATGAATAATGAGTCAAGTTGTCAAATATAGCCCCTGGTATGAGTCCAGTTTGAAAATCTTTGAGATAGGGAATTAGTACTAGAAGGAAATCACCTCCTAGTTATGTCCTCCATTCCAGAAGGACTTACCAAAATGTCACTCTAAATGTGACAATCCTTTATTTAAAGCCTTTCAATAGCCTCTCCTCTTTTACTATAGGACAAACTCCAAACACCCTAGCATGGCACAGAAGGCCCCAGATGGTGTGACCCCCACCACCACCTCTCAAGTGCTAACCTGTTACAGTCTCTCACAAACACCCTATTCTCAAGTCAAAAAGAACACCTTTCGAATCCCCAAATACACCTTGATTTCTCTGGTGCCTGTATAAAACATGCCCTTTTATGTCATTTCTTCTGCCTAGAATTAGACCCAACTCATGTTTCAAGATCCAGCTCTCCCAGGTGTGGTGGAACATGACCAGATCCTCATAAAAACTTCCTCTTCCTAGGAACATATGCCAACAATATTTCAGGACCATTCTGTAACTAGGTGGAGCATATGACCAGCTCTGGCCAGTGGAATGTAGGTAGAGAGTGATGTATGCTCCTTTTAGGCCAAGTCCCCAAACTATTCTGTGCCATCCTATATGTTTTCCCTGTTTCTTCTCAGACCACAGATGGAGAGAATCTCAAGGCTCTAACAGATATCAAAACAAGTATACAGTTGGCCCTCTGTATCTGTGGGTTCCACATCCACAGATTCAACAAACCGCAGATAGAAAACATTAAAAAAATAATTCCAGAAAGTTCCAAAAGGGAAAATTTGAATTTGCCACACACCATTAACTATTTACAAAGTATTTACGTTGTACTAGGTATTATAAGTAATCTAGAGATGACTCTGGTATCCACAGGAGGTCCTGGAACCAACCCCCCATGAATATCGAGGGATGACTGTAATGAACACAGAACCAATCCCTGGATTTTTCATGAGCCCAAAATAAACATTTTTTAAATTACACTCTTTATTCAATATTTTCCCTAAATTTATAGCTTGTTAATTGAGTTTGTTCATAATATCTTTTGCCATAAAAAGTTTCAAAACTTTGAATAAACGTATCTGTTTTCTTTGAATATAAAATTCATTCTTTTTTTTGCCATATCATCTATAATCTATATCCTTATTTTTTTAAACATCTTTATTGGAGTATAACTGCTTTACAATGTTGTGTTAGTTTTTGCTGTATAACAAAGTGAATCAGCTATATGCATACATATATCCCCAAATCCCCTCCTTCTTGCATCTCCCTCCCACCCTCCCTATCCCACCCCTCTAGGCGGTCACAAAGCACTGAGCACTCCCCGTGCGATACAGCTGCTTCTGACTAGCTATCTATTTTACATTTGATAGTGTATGTATGTCAATGCTACTCTATCACTTCGTTGCAGCTTACACTTCCCCATCCCCATATCCTCAAGACCATTCTCCATATCTACGTCTTTATTCCAGTCCTGCCCTTGGCTCTTCAGAACCATTTTTTTTCTTAGATTCCATATATGTGATAGCATACGGTATTTGTTTTTCTCATTCTGACTTACTTCACTCTGTATGACAGACTCTAGATCGATCCACCTCAATACAAATAATTCAGTTTCAATTCTTCTTATGGCTGAGTAATATTCCATTGTATATATGTGCCACTTCTTTATCCATTCATCTGTCGATGGACACTTAGGTTGCCTCCATTTCCTGGCTATTGTAAATAGTGCTGCAATGAACATTGTGGTACATGTCTCTTTTTGAATTATGGTTTTCTCAGGGTATATGCCCAGTAGTGGGATTGCTGGGTCATATGGTAGTTGTACATTTAGTTTTTATAGGAAACGCCATAGTGGCTGTATCAATTTACATTCCCACCAACAGTGCAAAAGGGTTCCCTTTTCTCCACACCTGCTCCAACATTTATTGTTTGTGGATTTTTTGATGATAGCCATTGTGACCGGTGTGAGGTGATACCTCATTGATTTGCATTTCTCTAATGATTACTGATGTTGAGCATCCTTTCATGTGTTTGTTGGCAATCCGTATATCTTCTTTGGAGAAATGTCTGTTTAGGTCTTCTGCACATTTTTGCATTGGGCTGTTTGTTTTTCTCATATTGAGCTTCGTGAGTCGCTTGTATATTTTGGAGATTAACCCTTTGTCAGTTGCTTTGTTTGCAAATATTTTCTCCCATTCTGAGGGATCTGTTTTCGTCTTGTTTATGGTTTTCTTTGATGTGCAAAAGCTTTGAAGTTTCATTAGGTCCCATTTGTTTACTTTTGTTTTTATTTCCCTTTCTCTAGGAGGTGGGTCAAAAAGGATCTTGCTGTGATTTATGTCATGGAGTGTTTTGCCTATGTTTTCCTCTAAGAGTTTTACAGTCTCTGGCAATACCTTTAGGTCTTTAATCCATTTGGAGTTTAGTTTTGTGTATGGTGTTAGGAAGTGTTCTAATTTCATTCCAAATTTCATTCTTTTACATGTAGCTGTCCACTTTTCCCAGCACCACTTATTGAAGAGGCTGTCTTTTGCATTGTATACTCTTGCCTCCTTTATCAAAGATAAGGTGACCATATGTGCACAGGTTTATCTCTGGGCTTTCTATCCTGTTCCATTGATCTATATTACTGTTTTTGTGCCAGTACCATACTCTCTTGATTACTGTAGCTTTTTAGTATAGTCTGAAGTCTGGGAACCTGATTCCTCCAGCTCCATTTATCTTTCTCAAGATTGCTTTGGCTATTCGGGGTCTTTCGTGTTTCCATACAAATTGTGAATTTTTTTGTTCTAGTTCTGTGAAAAATGCCATTGGTAGTTTGATAGGGATTGCACTGAATCTGCAGATTGCTTTGGGTAGTAGAGTCATTTTCACAATGTTGATTCTTCCAATCTAAGAACATGGTATATCTCTCCATCTGTTTGTATCATCTTTCATTTCTTTCCTCAGTGTCTTACAGTTTTCTGCATACAGGTCTTCTGTCTCCTTAGGTAAGTTTATTCCTAGGTATTTTACTCTTTTTGTTGCAGTGGTAAATGGGAGTGTTTCCTTAATTTCTCTCTCAGATTTTTCACCACTGGTGTATAGGAATGCAAGAGATTTCTGGGCATTAATTTTGTATCCTGCTACTTTATCAAATTCATTGATTAGCTCTAGTAGTTTTCTGGTAGCATCTTTAGGATTCTCTATGTATAGTATCATGTCATCTGCAAACAGTGACAGCTTTACTTCTTCTTTTCCAATTTGGATTCCTGTTATATCTTTTTCATCTGTGACTGCTGTGGCTAGGACTTCCAAAACTATGTTGAAAAGCAGTGGTGAGAGTGGGCAACCTTGTCATGTTCCTGAACTTAGAGGAAATGCTTTCACTTTTTCACCATTGAGAATGATGTTGGCTGTGGGTTTGTCATATATGGCCTTTATTATGTTAAGTCCCCTCTATGCCTATTTTCTGGAGAGTTTTTATCATAAATGGGTGTTGGATTTTGTCGAACGCTTTTTCTGCATCTATTGAGGTTATCAAATGGTTTTTATCCTTTAGTGTGTTAATATGGTGTATCACATTGATTGATTTGCATGTACTGAAGAATCCTTGCATTCTTGAGATAGACCCCACTTGATCATGGTGTATGATCCTTTTAAGGTGCTGCTGGATTCTGTTTTCTAGTATTTTGTTGAGGATTTTTGCATCTATGTTCATCAGTGATATTGGTCTGTAGTCTTCTTTTTTTGTGACATCTTTGTCTGGTTTTGGTATCAGGGTTATGGTGGCCTCATATAGTTTGCGAGTGATCCTCCCTCTGCTATATTTTGGATGAGTTTGAGAAGGATAGGTGTTAGCCCTTCTCCAAACGTTTGGTAGAATTCGCTTGTGAAACCATCTGGTCCTGGGCTTTTGCTTGTTGGAAGATTTTAATCACAGTTTCAATTTCAGTGCTTGTGATTGGTCTGTTTATATTTTCTATTTCTTCCTGGTTCAGACTCAGAAGGCTGTGCATTTCTAAGAATTTGTCCATTTCTTCCAGGTTGTCCATTTTAATGGCATATAGTTGCTTGTAGTAATCTCTCATGATCTTTTGCATTTCTGCAGTGTCAGTTATTACTTCTTTTTCATTTCTAATTCTGCTGATTTGAGTCCTCTCGCTTTTTTTCTTGATGAGTCTGGGTAGTGGTTTATCATTTTTTTCATCTTCTCAAAGAACCAGCTTTTATTGATCTTTGATATTGTTTCCTTCTTTTCTTTTTCATTTATTTCTGATCTGATCTTTATGATTTTTTTCCTTCTGCTAACTCTGGGATTTTTTAGTTCTTCTTTGTCTAATTGCTTTAGGTGTAAGATTAGGTTGTTTATTTGAGATGTTTCTTGTTTCTTGAGGTAGGATTGTATTGCTATAAACTTCCATCTTAGAACTGCTTTTGCTGCATCCTATAGGTTTTGGGCCATCATGTTTTCAGTGTCATTTGTTTCTAGGTATTTTTTGATTTCCTCTTTGATTTCTTCAGTGATATCTTGGTTATTGAGTAGTGTATTGTTTATCCTCCGTGTGTTTGTATTTTTTCCAGCTTTTTCCCTGTAATTGATATCTAGTCTCATAGTGTTGTGGTCAGAAAATGATACTTGATACAATTTCAATTTTCTTAAATTTACCAAGGCTTGATTTGTGACCCAAGATATGATCTATCCTGGAGAATGTGGCATGAGCACTTGAGAAGAACATGTATTCTGTTGTTTTGGATGGAATGTCCTATAAATATCAATTAAGTCCATCTTGTTTAATGTGTCATTTAAAGCTTGTGTTTCCTTATTTATTTTCATTTTGGTTGATCTGTCCATTGGTGAAAGTGGGGTGTTAAAGTCCCCTACTATGAATGTGTAACTGTCGATTTCCCCTTTTATGGCTGTTAGCATTTGCCTTATTATTCAGGTGCTCCTATTCTGGGTGCATAAATATTTACAGTTGTTATATCTTCTTCTTGGATTGATCCCATGATCATTATGCAGTGTCCTTCTTTGTCTCTTGTAATAGTCTTTATTTTAAAGTCTATTTTGTCTGATATGAGAATTGCTACTCCATCTTTCTTTTGATTTCCATTTGCATGGAACATCTTTTTCCATCCTCTCACTTTCAGTCTGTATGTGTCCCTAGGTCCGAAGTGGGTCTCTTGTAGGCAGCATATACTCGGGTCTTGTTTTTGTATACATTCAGTCAGTCTATGTCTTTTGGTTGGAACATTTAATCCATTTACATTTAAGGTAATTATCGATATGTATGTTCCTATTATTATTTTCTTAATTGTAGTGGGTTTGTTTTTGTAGGTCTTTTCCTTCTCTTATGTTTCCTGCCTAGAGAAGTTCCTTTGGCGTTTTTTGTAAAGCTGGTTTGGTGGTGCTGAATTCTCTTAACTTTTGCTTGTCTGTAAAGGTTTTAATTTCTCCATCAAATCTGAATGAGATACTTGCTGGGTAGAGTAATCTTGGTGTAGGATTTTCCCTTTCGTCAGTTCAAATGTGTCCTGCCACTCCCTTCAGGCTTGCAGAGTTTCTGCTGAAAGATCAGTTGTTAACCTTTTGGGGATTCACTTGTATGTTACTTGTTGCTTTTCCCTTGCTGCTTTTAATATTTTTTCTTTGCATTTAATTTTTGATATCTTGATTAATATGTGCCTTGTCATTGTTCTCCTTGTATTTATCCTGTATGGGACTCTCTGCGCTTCCTGGACTTGATTAACTATTTCCTTTCCCATATTAGGGAAGTTTTCAACTATAATCTCTTCAAATATTTTCTCAGTCCCTTTCTTTTTCTTTTCTTCTTCTGGGACCCCTATAATTCGAATGTTGGTGCACTTAATATTGTCCCAGTGGTCTCTGAGAATGTCCTCAATTCTTTTCATTGTTTTTTCTTTATTCTGCTCTGTGGTAGTTATTTCCACTATTTTATCTTGCAGGTCACTTATCCGTTCTTCTGCCTCAGTTATTCTGCTATTGGTTCCTTCTAGAGAATTTTAAATTTCATTTATTGTGTTGTTCATCATTGTTTGTTTGCTCTTTAGTTCTTCTAGGTACTTGTTAAACGTTTCTTGTTATTTTCTCCATTCTATTTGCAAGATATTGAATCATCTTTACTATCATTGCTCTGAATTCTTTTTCAGGTAGACTGCCTACTTCCTTTTCATCTGTTTCATTTAGTGAGTTTTTACCTTGCTCCTTTATCTGCTGTGTTTCTCTGACTTCTCATTTTGCTTAAGTTACTTTTTCTGGGGTCTCCTTTTCGCAGGATGCAGGTTGTAGTTCCTGTTGTTTTTGGTGTCTGTCCCCAGTGGGTAAGGTTGGTTCAGTGCCTTGTGCTGGTTTCCTGGGGGAGGGGACTGGTGCCTGTGTTCTGGTGGGTGGGGCTGGATCTTGTCTTTCTGGTGGGCAGGGCTGCGTCCAGTGGTATGTTTTGGGGTGTCTGTGAACTTAGTATGACTTTAGGCAGCCTCTCTGCTAATGGGTGGGGTTGTGTTCCTTTCTTGCTAGTTGTTTGGCATGGGGTGTCCAGCACTGTAGCTTGGTGGCCATTAGGTGGAGCTGGGGGTTAGCGGTGAGACAGAGATCTCTGGGAGAGCTCTCACTGATTGATATTACGTGGGCCCCCATGGTCTCTGGTGGTCCAATGTCCTGAATTCAGCTGTCCCACCTCAGAGGATAAGGCCTGACACCAGGCCCAAGCACCAAGACCCTGTCCACCAGACAGCAAACCCCAAGTGTACAGTGGTCCCCAAAGTCCACCACCTCAATTTTGGTTGATTAGTTGTCTATTCAGGTATTCCACAGATGCAGGGCACCTCAAGTTGATTGAGGGGATTTAATCCACTGCTTCTGAGGCTGCACAGAGAAATTTCCCTTTCTCTTCTTTGTTCACACAGCTCCTGGGGTTCAGCTCTGGTTTTGGCCCTGTCTCTTTCTGTAGGTTGCCCTCAGGCTTCTGTTCCCACCCAGACAGACGGGGTTAAAGCAGTGGCTGATTAGGGGACTCTGGCTCACTCTTGCTGGGGGGAGGAGGGGGTATAGTAGTTATAATTGGAAAGTGGGGCGAGCCTGCAGCGGCAGAGGCCAGTGTGATGTTGCAACAGCCTTAGGCACTCCGTGTTTTCTCCCAGGGAACTTGTCCCTGGATCATGGGACCCTGGCAGTGGCGGGCTGCACAGGTTCCCATTGTGGGGAGGGGTGTGTGTGGTGTGTGGATAGTGACCTGTGCTTGCACACAGGATTTTTGGTGGCTGCAGCAGCAGCGTTGGTGTTTCATGCCCGTCTCTGGTGTCCAAGCTGATAGCTGCGGCTCACACCCATCTCTGAAGCTTGTTTAGGCGGTGCTCTGAATCCCCTCTCCTCGTGCACCCCGAAACAATGGTCTCTTGCCTCTTAGGCAGGTCCAGACTTTTTCTCAGACTCCCTCCCAGCTAGCTGTGGTGCACTAGCCCCCTTCAGGCTGTGTTCACACAGCCAACTCCAGTCCTGTCCCTGGGATCTGACCTCCAAAGCCCGAGCCTCTGTCCCAGCCTCTGTCCCAGCTGCTCACCTGGCGGGTGAGCAGACAAGCCTCTCAGGCTGGTGAGTGCTGGTCGGCACCGATCCTCTGTGCAGGAATCTCTCCACTTTGCCCTCTGCACCCCTGTTGCTGTGCTCTCCTCTGTGGCTCCAAAGCATCCCCCACACCCTGCCTACCTCCACCTGGTGTCCACCTGCGAAGGGGCCTCCTAGTGTGTGAAAACTTTTCCTCCTTCACAGCTCCCTCTCAGAGGTGCAGACCTCATCCCTATTCTTTTGTCTCTGTTTTGTCTTTTTTCTTTTGCCCTACCCTCTTACGTGTGGAGTTTCTTGCCTTTTGGGAAATCTGAGGTCTTCTGCCAGCGTTCAGTAGGTGTTCTGTAGGAGCTGTTCCACATTTAGATGTATTTTTGAGGTATTTGTGGGGAGGAAGTTGATCTCCACCTCTTACTCCTCCCTCCTCCAGCTTGAAGGTCCTTCCCAAAATAAACATGGATTGTTTTAAAATATTAATATTGGGGACTGTGTGTTTTAGCTACTCTTACTAAATCACCAGATTTGGGGCTTGATTTTTTGAGGATTTTTCCCAGTTTTATTGCGAAATAATTGGTATACATCACTGTATAAATTTAAGGTATAGAGCATGATGGTTTGATTTACATATACTGTAAAATGATTACTACTATAGGTTTAGTTAACATTCATCATCTCATTTAGATACCATTTCTAAAAAAGAAAAAAATTTCTCCTTGTGACAAGAACTCATAGGACCTACTCTCTTAACTTTCCTATACATCATAGAGCAGTGTTAACTATATTCATCATTCTGTACATTATATCCCTAGGACTGATTTTCCTTATAACTAGAAGTTTGTACCTTTTGACTACCTTGCTCCTATTTGCCCTCCTCCCACCCACCACCTCTGATAACCACAAATCTGATCTCTTTTTCTATGAGTTTGATGAGGGTTTTTTGGTTTGTTTGCTTGCTTGCTTGTTTCAGATTCCACAATAGAAGACAGATCCTACAGTACTTGTCTTTCTCTTTCTGACTTACTTTACTTAGCCTAATGCCATCAAGGTCCATCCATATTGTCACAAATGGCAGCACTTCCCCTTCCCCTATTATGGTAATAGTCCATATCTGGTGATGAACACTTAGGTTATTTCCATGTCTTGGCTATTGTAAATAATGCTGCTGTGAACATGAGGGTGCAAATACTGTTTCAAGTTACTGTTTTTGTTTCCTTGGATAGACACCCAGAATTAGAATTGTGAGCTCATTTGGTAGTTATATTTTTAATAATACACTAGGTTTCACCCTTTGACATTTACCAAATTCCCTCATCATTTTCCAGTAAGGACACTGAGAGATAAGCATTCCTCTTAGTTCTAAGCTCTTGTTACAGTCTCCACTGTTTCCAGCCTCCTCAAAGTCAAAGTCAAAGTCAGCCTCCTGTCCAAAGTCAACAACAGGCCCAGACAACTAGAAATGGGGCAACAGAAGCCTCTGTTTCTCCAGGTTTAGGATGACAGTGAAGGGAAGCGCTCATCTCTGTATTGTGCAGGGCAGTCATCCCTGTTCACAGATCCACAGGAAACCAATACGGCTCACGTCAGGCCTTGTGGGCCATAATAAGAACTTGGAATTTGACACTGAAGGAAATGGGCAGTGATTCAGGATTTTCAGCACCAAAATGGCACTATATGACTTAGAGTTTTAAAGATATACCCAGGCTGCTGTGTTGAGAATAGCTTGTGTGGTACAGGGAGGGTAAAGAAAGGAGATCAGTACAGCAGCCAATGGGTAACTCGCAACGAGGTATTAATAGTGACTTGGCCCAGAGAGTTAGCAGTGGAGGTGTTAAAAAAAAATGTCTGGATTCTGGATATATTTGGAAGGTAGAGCCGACTTGATCTTCTGTTGTGATTCACCTAGATCTCATACCTCACTCCTCTCTTCATTTAACCCTCTGCCCAAATGTAATCATCTCAGAGCGTTCCCCAAACACTCCATCTGAAATAGCCTTCTCATGCCCTATCGCTCTCCATCTTACCCTGCTTTCTTTTACCTTATAGTCTTACCTACCTGAAATTACATTACATATGAATTCGTTGACCTATTATTTGTCCCTCCAAATAAAATGCTCTTTTCATGAGGGCACAGATTCGTCTTTGTCCTCACTATATCCACAGAGCCCTGGCCCATAGCTGACACTCACATATTGTTAAATGAGTAAGTGAACCAATTCAATCGATCTTATTGGGGTAACAAATCTTGTTCCTAAAATATCAAGCAATAAATACAAGGCCCTCCTCTGCAGCATATTTGTTGTGATGGGGGGTCATCTCAGTGGTGAAAGAAAGGACTGGTGTGGCCTGAAACCTGGCCCCACTTTGATCTAGGTATCTAGAGCCAAAGTCGCACTAAAGGGCTCCCACTCTGGATACTTCTCATATATTTTATTTTCCTCATCCATCTTGCTCAACAACATTCAATAGATTTCCAATTTCAATCTTTGACCTAGGAACTCCAGGATTGGAAACCACGTTGTAGTACTTTTATGTAGATCTTTTCATTGTCAGCCAAGCATCTTAGAAAGTATTCGCCACTATCATCAGTGCTATGGAAAATTCGCAAAAGCCGTCTTAGTCTGGTCAAAGGGACCTCAGCATTCTGGATACTATGATTTTTATGGAAGAGGCTTCTTGACTTGTGAAGAACATGTTCCGATACTCAATAGGACCAAGGTCATTGGTCTCACTGACAACAGCTTTATCAGGAGCTGGAAGAGACACCCTGAGAAGTGAGAGACACAAGGATCTGCTCACGACTGGGAAACCAACCACTGAGTCTCCTTCATTTTGTGTCACCCCATTAGCCTCAGTGAAAAACATCCTTTCCTGAGAATTAGAGATGCTGCATGAACTGATGAGCTGCGAGGTACAGGAATGTCATCAAAAGAGAGGAGCTGGGGGAGAAGTGACCATTTTTGTAAGGTTAATTTTACTGCTGATGACAATGAGACAGTTGGATCCATTAGGACCCTTGAAATTAACAATCCAGCTCATTAACAATCAACCTGGCCCTGGGCAACTGTGCCCCTCCTCAGTTTCCTGCTTTCTGTCCTGCTCCTGCATACCTAACCTCCTTGCAGTCTACATATATCAGAAGCGCAAACATTTATTGAGTATTTACTAGATGTCAGGTACTGACATCATTTCCATTCTGTTTTTTAGTCCTATAAAACTCATAGAGTAAGGCACCTTTATTATCCCAATTCCACACATAAGGAAAGTAACAACCAGTAATGGACCGTTACTATCTAAAAGACGAGCATTTTGCCTAGACTATCTTCATCTTAATTATTCTTAGAAACTAGTCCTCCAATTTCAGCCTTCATTTTCGTGCAACTTCACCTCCTCCAGGACAAGACCAGGCCAAACCCCCAACAACTCAATCATCTCAATGCCCACCTCTTTCTCAAGAAGGAATATCTCAATTTTTTACTGTAAACCTTCAATAATAGCAGGTTCCCAAGGCCCTTAAGAACTCTTCAGTGAAAAATAAAGAATTTCCCCTCTTAACAATTTTAAAGTGTATAATCCAGTGTTGTTAACTATCAGCAGTATGTCGTACAGCAGATTTCTAGAACTTGTTGATCTTGTCTAACTGAAACTTTATACCCGTTGATCAACAATTCCCCATTCCCCCTTACCATTCTTACCACAATAATTTTTAAGTAGGGGTAGGCAGTGCAGGAGGAAACTCTTGGAGGTGATGGGTATGTTTATTACTTTGATTGTGGTGATGGTGTCACAGGTGTACGTTTATGTCTAAACTCATATGATACACATTAAATATGGGCTGTTTTCTGTATATGAATTACACTTCAATAAACCTGTTGTTTTGTTTTTGTTTTTAAAGACATTAAAACCATAAATTTGAAAAAAGATTAAAAGAAAAACAAAATTTCACTTTGAGTGACAGGGAGGTGATCTGGTAAGAGGGGTCACATGACCTCCCACGGCAGGAAATGCAGAACTTCCAGAGTGCAGGGGAGCGTGTGGCTTCTACTGCTGCTGCTGCAGCTGCCAGTGCTCAGCCTGTCATCTTCATCTCCCCGAGGTTTCCTGAACAGCCTCATTCCAGGTGTGCTTGATTTTGCACACCAGAGCAGTCAAAGCCAAAGGCAATGTTTAAAAGGAATTCATTTTTTTATGATATTGCTTTATTTTTTAATTAAAAAAGGCAACATAAGATTTTTTTAAATGCTCTGCCAACCACCCATCATCCAACCACTCTTACAGAACAATTTTTCTCTTCCCTCCTTCAGACATATTCTTCATGGTTGTGATTGCAGCGAATTCAATAATTTTTCATCCTTTATTTTACTGAATATTCCGTTATAAACTTGTTTTTCAGTTTCGGAGTCTTCAAAATACCATCTTCATGGTTTTATAAAATGGCATCATGCCAGGGCAATATAGTTTTTAAACAATCCTCTTAATGCGGGGTAGTTGATTTCTTCTGTTAAATTTTTGCTATAATTATAGTTTATACAACAGAGTGCCTGTGACATGCCAGGTATTTTCTAAGTGCTCCACATTTAACTCATCTGATCCTCACAACAACCCACAGTTTAGACTGCAACACTATTATCTGCATGAAGAAACTGAGGCACAGGAAAGTCACATCACTTGCCCAAGGTCACCAGGTAGTTGAGTGGGAAGATCCAAGAGAATCCGATTCCTCGGGGCACACACTGGTCCGCTACGCCTCTCCCTCTGCTGCAACAAACCTATCTGTGCAAATGTGGAGTCTTTTCCTGGCAAATAGCTCCTTAGAATAAATTCATAGGGTCTGAAATTATTGGGTCAAGAAATATGAATACTTATATGGCTCTTACTAAATACATCCACAACACCATTCAATAGAGTTCTTTCCACTTCAAACTCCACCAGCAATGAATAACTGTGTCAGCAGGACCATACACTGGCCAACTTCAAGTTCTATTGTCATAAATTTTCATTTTGCTTCTTTAATAGCTGCAAAATGCTTTCTACAGGCTTTCTACATTAGCAATTCTTGGAAGACTGAAAATGATGTGCACTTTTCAATCATTTCTTTGTTAATTGTATATGTACTTTTCTTCATTCTTTACACACTAAACTACTGTGTTCTTAAGAGTACTTATGCATTTGAAAAATAAGCTCTTTATACTCTTTATCTTTTTTCTTTAACCTGTCAGATTTGATATAGACATTTTCTAAATAAGTAGCCCTTTTGTTCTCTCAATTTTATTATATTCCATTTTATTGAATGTGTTGTGGGGTTTTTTGTTCGTTTATTTGTTCATTTTTAGAATCTAGGTATGTATTAGGTTCTGTTGCTTTGTTGATTCCAAGATGAGGTAGCACAACAACTTAGCAGCAAAGTGGCTTTTGACACTCAAGATTCTTATCAGAAAAATGGGGATAATATTGTATGTGCCGTACGGTAGTTAACAGAAAAAAATGATATAAAGTCCCTGAAACCATCAATGTAGAGCCATCTCATTTTCTATTACTGTGAACAGAATTTTTAAAATTTCACCTCCTTTTGTTGATGGTGGTTGGAGTAAAAAGGAAACCTATTGTCTGTCCTTTATAATGCTCTTCTATGTTTTGAAACATGAAAATAATAGTTTCTAAATTGATTACTTTAGATTTTCTAGGTACTCATGTGACCAGCCAATCATCAGTTTATTTTAGTTTATTTTGATATTAAGTCTCTTTTTTATTTTTCATGTCTTATTACAAGAATCTTCAAGACAATAGTAGCTGCTACTGAGGACTATGGGCATCCAAGCACTGAGAAGTTTACTTGCCACCATGTAAGGGTTGTGGGATGGTATTCTGAGATATCATCTCCCCACGGTTTTTTTGTACCCCTTGCACTTTCCACCCCCTTCAGTCAGCAGTGGCATTGCTTTCCTGAGAAAACTGGTACACCATAAAAGCAGTTAAGAGGCTTCTGGATTTCAGAAGCCTGAGATTTGAAGATCTCAGGCTTCAATGTTTATACCATAAACAAAACGTTTGGATCACTGATAGAGAGATCCTCAAACTAGATTAAGATTCTCCAATCTGGAGGAAAAAAAGAAGCAAGTCTGGCCCTAGGAAGGTGGCTGACCCTGGAGGGGAAAATGACAGAAACTTAAGATTGGGTGGCAAAATCCAAGAGTAAATTACTGAGTAGAGATGGAGGGATTCATGGAAGCCTTAAATTTCTCTGATTGGGGCCAACTGTACTTCTCCCAGACTCTGCATAATCAAATTCCTGTTTGGTATTGGTCTACATGTTCCAAGGTACCCCTCTGCAGCCTCAGGTGCTATGGAGGGAAACTTCTCAGTACTGGGACCTTGGCACAGGGTAAAATAAATCAGGGGGAGAAGAATAAGAAGCACAAGGGTTAAGGTCTCCAATTCCTTGAGTCAAGAGGGTGAGGAGATAAATTCTTGTGACTCAGCGTTAATGATAGAGATCTTCAGTGCAAAGGTGAGGGGAATTGGTCACCTCTAGCTATGTGCTCCTCTTCCCAGGTCCCTGACATACCACCAGCATCTGCAAGAAAATTCTGTAGTACTGCTCAAAGATTGTCCCAAAAGAGAATGTTATAGAGTGTTTTTATTTTTTAAAATATCTTTATTGGAGTATAATTGCTTTACAATGTTGTGTTAAGTTTCTGCTGTATAACAAAGTGAATCAGCTATATATCCCCATATTCCCTCCCTCTTGAGTTTCCCTCCCACCCTCCCTATCCCACCTGTCTAGGTAGAGTGTTTTTAGATGTCTTGGAATTTGTAATCTCTCCTCAAGTGATTTTGTCTTCAGTATTTCTTTTTTAAAAATTCCAATCACATGCTTGACCAGGGTTAGGTTCTAGGAGGAGGTGAAGAAGAGCATGCTCTCTGAGTGATCTGTCACACCCAGGAAGTATCTGGTTGCAACCTGCTGTATCAATAGCCAAATCACTAGGCCTACACACCATAAGCTCAAGGGTATGCAGAGGCAGTAGTGACGAGAGGGCAGGGGGACCTCATTGTGCAAACGGGGAGGCACACACCATCATCAGAATTCCTCCCACAACAGCCCCCAGACAAGCTCCTTTTACTGCCTGAGGTGGGAATGCAGGTGGTGAGGGACTAAACAGTGAATAATTTTGTTTATTATTCCTAACCCATGGCCCTCACAGAGGACTGGAATGGCTCCCCAGCTCCCCGGGCCTCAGAGATGCCTATGGGTCTGGGCTGTGGGTATGACTGTGGTTTGGGGTTTGTTCTGCTTTCACTGTGTGCTGAACCTCCAAGAATCCCTGTGCCCTGGGTGATTACTATTGATGTATGCTGGCTGTGAGACAACAGACCAAGGTAGCGGAGTGAACGCAAGTACAGTGGTGTACTAATGCCAGGGCTGGGATATTTCTGTCATAAGAAGAGAGCTCTGAGTGCAGGCCTTGCAGGCTCCCAATTAACTATTTGATGACAATTAGATGATTCACTTGTAAGATTTCCGATGTGTATGGGTCCTCTCCATCATTGGATTTGCTTTTGCCCTAGGCAAGTGGTAATGATGAGCTCTGTTTGGAAAGCCCAAAGGGCGGTGCTCCAATACCAGCTCACTCTCTCTTCTGACTTCCAGGGTCCTTTTTCCATTTTTCCATTGCAAGAATTGTATATTGTCTTCACTTTTGTATAACTTTTCGCCAAAGAATGCACTAGTGAAGAGAAGGAAATTCTCAGTGCCCTCTTACTTCCCCAAGGCCACAATCTCTTATTTCTCTGAGCATTTCACTGTGCTCTGCCTTCAGTCTGTATGCCTTCCATGTCTCCTCCACCTGAGCACTCCCAGATGACCCACAAGACTCAGGTCAGGAGTCATTCATTTGCCTGTGAGGCCACCACTGATTCTGTCCAGATGCCCAGATGCCCTACTCTGAGCACCTCCTGTAACATCTGTATATCCCTCCATCATAATCTTTATAATACATGAGTGCCATTGTTTCAAAAGTACAAACATGCTCCCTACTACAAGCCACCACAGGGACAAATTAAGGATCATTTATCCTAGAGTTTTCACACACTGTAAGCAGAGTGTTTGTTCAATCAAAACACTGTTATATGCCAAAGTATGCATGTCAGCATCAGAACGACCTGTCTGATTTTCTCCCGTCACCTAACTCTCTCCATCCAATTATCTCATAGACCTTCCAATTCTGGAATTAATATGTTCTGAAATAATTATCCTAATTACCCAGTGTGTAAAATATTTGTAACTTTAGATATTGTCCAATTGAAACCTGGCCTCTAAATAACTAAATTGTGAGGCATGAAAAATGATGCAGCGGTGTGCAGCCAGGAAGTGACATACCCTCCTCCTGTGGGGTAGTGCCTTTGAAACAAAACAGAGATGCCTACATGTAAATATTTTCAGAGACCACAAAAGATTATTAGAATTGATAACAGAGGCTAGCACAATATTTTTTAAAACCTTTTTATCACAGACCTGACATTTTACTTTCATAAAGTTACATACCCTTATTACTCATGATGAACTTTCATATATTCTTCTTAGTTCATTCCATTATCTTATATTTCATGGTTTAAAGAAATTCTGGTTGTTAATCCAAATAAAGATTATAGTTGAGGTGCACCAGTACCAATTTCTTGGTTTTGATGAAGTACTGTGGTTACATAAGATGTTATCTTTGGGGGTAGCTGGGTGGAGGGTACACTAGGATTCTCTGTGGTAGTTTTGCAATGTACTATTTGCCTTAAATGAGTTTTTTAAAAAAACTTAAAAATATATGGGCTGTGAACCCATACATGCACAATTAATCTCAACAAAGGAAGCAAGACTATACAATAGGAAAAAGACAGTCTCTTCAGCAAGTGGTGTTGGGAAAGTTGGACAGCTGCATGTAAATCAATGAAGTTAGAACACACCCTCACACCATACACAAAAATAAACTCAAAATGGCTTAAAGACTTAAACATAAGACATGACACCAAAAAGCTCCTGGAAGAGATCATAGGCAAAACATTCTCTGACATAAATCGTACATGTTTTCTTAGGTCAGTCTTCCAAAGCAATAGAAATAAAAACAAAAATAAACAAATGGGACCTAATCAAACTTACAACCTTTTGCACAGCAAAGGAAACCATAAACAATACGAAAAGACAACCTATAGAATAGGAGAAAATATTTGCAAACGATGCGACTGACAAGGGCTTACTTTCCAAAATATACAAACAACCCATACAACTCAACCAAAACACCCAATTGAAAAATGGGCAGAAGACCTAAATAGACATTTCTCCCAACAAGACATACAGATGACCAATAGGGACATGAAAAGATGCTCAACATCGCTAATTATTAGAGAAATGCAAATCAAAACTGCAATGAGGTACCTCACACTGGTCAGAATGGCCATCATTAAAAAGTCTACAGGGACTTCCTGCTGGTCTAGTGGTTAAGACTCCATGCTTCCACTGCAGGGGGTGCAGGTTTGATCTCAGGTTGGGACACTAAGATCCCACATGCTGTGCAGTGTGGCCAAAAAAAAAAAAAGTCTACAAATAACAAATGCTGGAGAGGATGTGGAAAAAAGGGAACCCTCCTACACCGTTGTAGGAATGTAAGCTGGTGCATCCACTGTGGAAAACACTATGGAGGCTCCCCAGAAAACTAAAAATAGAATTACCGTTTGATCCAACAATCCTACTCCTGGGTATACATCCAGACAAAACTGTAATTCAAAAAGACACATGCACCCCTACGTTCATAGCAGCACTATTCACAATAGCCAAGACGTGGTAGCAACCTAAATGTCCATCGACAGATGAATGGAAAAAGAAGATGTGGTACATATATAAAATGCAATACTACTCAGCCACAAAAAGAGTGAAATAATGCCATTTGCAGCAACATGGATGCAACTACAGATTATCATACTAAAGGAAGCAAGTCAGAAAGAGAAAGACAATTACCATATGATATCACTTATATGGGGAATCAAAAATATGACACAAATGAACCTATCTATGGAACAGAAACAGAATCATGGTGTGGTTGCCAAGGGGTAAGGGGTTCGGGGAGGAATGGAGTGGGAGGTTGGAGTTAGCGGATGTAAGCTTTTATATATAGAATGGATATAACACAATAATAGTAGGGGACTTTAACACCCACTTACACCAATGGACAGATCATCTAAACAGAAAATAAACAAGTAAAAATAAACTTTAAATGACACAATAGACCAGATGGATTTAATTGATATTTATAGGACATTCCATCCCAAAACAGCAGATTACACTTTCTGCTCAAGTGCACATGGAACATCCTCCAGGATAGATCACATCTTGGGTCACAACTCAAGCCTTGGAAAATTTAAGAAAACTGAAATCGTATCTGGCATCTTTTCCGACCATAACGCTATGAGATTAGAAATCAATTACAGGAAAAGAATTGTAAAAAAAGCACAAATACATGGAGGCTAAACAGTATATTACTAAATAACCAAGAGATCACTGAAGAAATCAAATAGGAAATTAAAAAATACATAGAAACAAATGACAAAAACATGACAACCCAAAACCTATGGGATGCAGCAAAACCAGTTCTAAGAGAGAAGTTTATAGCAATTCAATCTCACCTCAAGAAACAAGAAAAATCTCAAATAAACAATCTAACTTTACACCTAAAGCAACTAGAGAGAGAAGAACATAGAAAATCCAAAGTCGGCGGAAGGAAAGAAATCATAAAGATCAGAGCAGAAGTAAATGAACTAGAAAGGAAGAAAACAACAACAAAGATCAATGAAACTAAAAGTAGGTTCTTTGAGAAGATAAACAAAATTGATAAACCGTTAGCCAGACTCATCAAGAAAAAAATGGAAAGGACACACATCAATAAAATTAGAAATGAAAAAGCAGAAATCACAACTGACACCGCAAAAATAAAAAGGATTATAAGAGACTACAACAAACAACTATATACTAATAAAATAGACAACCTCGAAGAAATAGACAAATTCTTAGAAAGGTACAATTTTCCAAGACTGAACCAGGAAGAATTAGAAAATATAAACAGACCTATCACAAGTAATGAAATTGAACTATAATTAAAAATCTTCCAACAAACAAAAGTCCAGGACTAAATGGCTTCACAAACAAATTCTATCACTCATTTAGAGAATAGCTACCATTTATCCTTCTCAAACTCTTCCCAAAAACTGCAGAGGAGGAACACTCCCAAACTCGTTCTACGAGGCCACCATCACCCTGATACCAAAACCAGACAAAGATGTCACAAAAAAAGAAAACTACAGGCCAATATCCCTGATGAACATAGACACAAAAATCCTCAACAAAATACTAGCAAACAGAATTCAACAACACATTAAAAGGATCATACACCATGATCAAGTGGGATTTATCCCAGGAATGCAAGGATTCTTCAATATACACAAATCAATCAATCTGGTACACCATATTAACAAATTAAGGAATAAAAACCATATGATCATCTCCATAGATGTAGAAAAAGCTTTTGACAAAATTCAACACCCATTTATGATAAAAACTGCCCAGAAAATGGTAGGTTCATAGAGGGAACCTACCTCAACATAATAAAGGCCATATATGACAAACCCACAGCAAACATAATTCTCAATGGTGAAAAACTGAAAGCATTTCCACTAAGATCAGGAATAAGACAAGGATGTCCACTCTCACCACTCTTAGTCAACATAGTTTTAGAAGTCCTAGACGCGGCAATCAGAGAAGAAAAAGAAACAAAAGGAATACAAATTGGAAAACACGAAGTAAAATTGTCACTGTCTGCATATCACACGACTATACACAGAAAATCCTAAAGATGTCACCAGAAAACTACTAGAACTAATCAATGAATTTGGTAAGGTTGCAGGATACAAAATTAATGCACAGAAATCTCTTGCATTCCTACACACTAACAACGAAAGATCAGAAAGAGAAATTAAGGAAACAATCCCATTTACCATCACAACAAAAAGATAAAATACCTAGGAATAAACCTACCTAAGGAGGCAAAAGACCTGTACTCAGAAAACTATAAAACACTGATGAAAGAAATCAAAGATGACATAAACAAATGGAGAAGTATACCATGTTCTTGGATTGGAAGACATCCAATGGATAATACTGGATAATAATGGATCATTATTGTGAAAATGACTGTACTACCCAAAACCATCTACAGATTGAATGCAATCTCTATCAAATTACCAACAGCATTCTTCACAGAATTAGCACAAAAATATTTTACAATTTGTATGGAAACACAAAAGACCCCGAATAGCCAAAGACGTCTTGAGAAATAAACATGGAGCTGGAGGAATCAGGCTCCCTGACTTCAGACTATACTACAAAGCTACAGTAATCAAGACAGTATGGTACTGGTACAAAAACAGAAATATAGATCAATGGTACAGGATAGAAAGCCCAGAGATTCACCCACACACATATGGTAACCTAATTTATGACAAAGGAGGCAAGAACACACAATGGAGGAAAGACAGCCTCTTCAATAAGTGGCTGGGAAAACTGGACAGCTACATGTAAAAGAATGAAATTAGAACACTCCCTAACACCATACACAAAAATAAACTCAGGGCTTCCCTGGTGGCGCAGTGGTTGAGAGTCTGCCTGCTAATGCAGGGGACATGGGTTCGAGCCCTGGTCTGGGATGATCCCACATGCCGCAGAGCAACTAGGCCCGTGAGCCACAACTGCTGAGCCTGCACGTCTGGAGCCTGTGCTCCGCAACAAAAGAGGCTGCAATAGTGAGAGGCCCGCACACCACGATGAAGAGTGGCCCCCGCTTGCCACAACTAGAGAAAGCCCTCACACAGAAACCAAGACCCAACACAGCAAAAATAGAGTAATTAATAAACTCCTACCCCCAACATCTAAAAAAATAATAATAATAAAATAAATTCAAAATGGATTAAAGACCTAAATGTAAGGCCAGAC
This sequence comes from Monodon monoceros, assembly GCF_005190385.1. Taxonomy (NCBI): domain Eukaryota; kingdom Metazoa; phylum Chordata; class Mammalia; order Artiodactyla; family Monodontidae; genus Monodon; species Monodon monoceros. Next base: position 32,809,718 of record NW_021703781.1, on the reverse strand, counting down.
ACTATAAAACTCTTAGAGGAAAACATAGGAAAAAAACTCTTTGACATAAACCACAACAAGATCTTTTTTGACCCACCTCCTAGAGTAATGAAAATAAAAACAAAAATAAACAAATGAGGCCTATTGAAACTTAAAAGCTTTTGCACAGCAAAGGGAAGCATAAACAAGACGAAAAGACAACCCTCAAAATGGGAGAAAATATTTGCAAACAAAGCAACAGACAAACAATTAATCTCCAAAATATACAAACAGCTTATGGAGCTCAATATCAAAAAAACAAACAACCCGATTAAAAAATGGGTGGAAGACCTAAATAGACATTTCACCAAAGAAGAAATACAGATGTGCAAGAGACACATGAAAATATGCTCAACATCATTACTCATTAGAGAAATGTAAATCAAAACTACAGTACAGTGTCACCTCACACTGGTCAGAATGGCCATTATCAAAAAGCTACAAACAATAAATGCTGAAGAGGGTGTGGAGAAAAGGGAACCCTCTTGCACTGCTGGTGGGAATGTAAATTGATACAGCCACTATGGAGAACAATATGGAGTTTCCTTGAAAAACTAAAAGTAGAAATACCATATGACCCATCAATCCCACTACTGGGCATATACCCTGAGAAAACCATAATTCAAAAAGAGTCATGTACCACAATGTTCACTGCAGCTCTATTTACAATAGCCAGAACATGGAAGCAACCTAAGTGTCCATCGACAGCAGAATAGATAAAGAAGATGTGGCACATATATACAATGGAATATTACTCAGCCATAAAAAGAAACAAAACTGAGTTACTTGTAGTGAGGTGGATGGACCTAGAGTCTGCCATACAGAGTGAAGTAAGTCAGAAAGTGAAAAACAAATACAGTATGCTAACACATATATATATGGAATCTAAAAAAAAAAACAAAAAAAGGTTCTGAAGAACCTAGGGGCAGGACTGGAATAAAGATGCAGACGTAGAGAATGGACCTGAGGACACGGGGAGGGGGAAGGGTAAGCTGGGACGAAGTGAGAGAGTGGCATGGACTTATATATACTACGAAATGTAAAATAGATAGCTAGTGGGAAGCAGCCACATAGCACAGGGAGATCATCTCAGTGCTCTGTGACCACCTAGAGGGGTGGGATAGGGAGGGTGGGAGGCAGATGCAAGAGGGAGGAGATATGGGGATATATGTATATGTATAGCTGATTCACTTTGCTATAAAGCAGAAACTAACACATCATTGTTAAGCAATTATACTCCAATAAAAATGTTAAAAAAAAAAGATGTGGTACATATATACAATGGACTATTACTCAGCCATAAAAAGGAACGAAATTGGGTCGTTTGTAGAGATGTGGATGGACCTAGAGTCTGTCATACAGAGTGAAGTAAACCAGAAAGAGAAAAACAAATATCGTAAATTAACACATATATGTGGAATCTAGAAAAATGGCACAGGCAAACCTATTTGCAGGGCAGGAACAGAGATGCAGATATATAGAATGGACATATGGACACAGAGGGGGAAGGGGAATGTGGGACAAATTGGGAGATCAGGATTGCCATATATACACTAGATAGCTAGCAGAAACATGCTAGATAGCTAGCAGAAACATGCTACAAAAATGGTGCTCTGTGATGACCTAGATGGGTGGGATCGGGGGTGGGGTGGGAAAGAGGTCCAAGAGGGAGGCGATATAGGTATACATATAGCTGATTCACTTCATTGTACAGCAGAAACTAACACAACATTGTAAAGCAATTATACTCCAATAAAATATATATATAGAGAGAGAGAGAATGGATAAACAACAGGTCCTACTGATAGCACAGAGAACCATATTCAATATCCTATAATAAACCACAATGGAAAAGAATTTTAAAAAGGAATGTATACATATATATACAAACTGAAGCATTGTAACTATAATTCAATTAAAAAAATTTTTTTAAACATATGGGCTGTGAATGCTGAGTTGGCTTTATGATCCACTAATGAGTTCCATAATGAGTTTGTAACCATTGGTCCTGCAAAATAGCTTTATACAAGATAAATCTACTTATTCCATGTATCCAGGACTAGCCAGTTTCATGACATTTGCATAAACAATAAAAATAAAAGGAATTATATTATAAATACCCTAGAAAGAGACACGTAGAAAATTATATGGGGAAAAATAAGTATAAAATATTGTACACCTTTTTAAAAATTCTTGGGATACAGAAGCTTAATATATACTACATAAATTTTAAGTTATTTAATTAATGCATGGATTTAATTTTATTCACATCATAAAACTGACTAGTTTTGAGGGTACCTTGATGAAATAATTCCAAAGTTCACCAAGGAAAATAAAGCAAGGATGAAGGTCTCTAAATAGAGTAGTGAATCAGAAGAGGCAGTGGTGTGTTGGAGCCACAGGTACCAGCTTAGGAGACCATATGGTTAAATTTTCAGGAATTCTGTGATCTGATGGATGTCATATTGTAGCTTGGAATCAATGGGAAAGTTAATTCCTCAAGGGTGGATATTTGGAAAGAGAATTATAGAAAACTACCTACCACCAAATATAAGAGAAAATTTGGAGGAATAAGAAGGTAACATACTAAATGTCACAACTGCTTTAAAATGTAGAATAAAAATTAACATAATCAATTTTAATCAAATATTTGGCTCTGGGAGAATGTTTTAAATTTCAATTTAATGAAAGAAATAACAAAGGAAAAAACATAGATATGCTGCCTAAAAGCTTACGAGTTCTGTATTTGATTTTAATTTGTGTGTTAGTAAAACTTCTCCCCATATCCACAATTAAAAAGTAAACTTAGAAAAAACAATTGCAACAAATAGCAGAGAAAAGTTTAATAATCCTAACATATAAATTACTTATACAAGAGTTAGTAGAAACACTAAAACTCCAATAGATAGATGGAGAAAAGCCATTACTCAGAAGTCACAAAGAAGCTAACGCAATGTAGATAAGAAGTGTAAACCCATGGAGCCAGGGTAACCTTTAAAATGTACAAATTTTACACCTCTAAAATGTACTACTTTAAAATGTACAAATGGAAATAATGAGACTCAGCTCTCTGGCTGCACCAACCTCTCTTTTTTTCATTATCATAATCTCTTTACGCTTGTTCACCTCAAAAACGCCTGCTCCTTCTCTGGCTCAACTCCTAACATCTATCATACCTAAGGCTCCACAAGGATGTTCTACCTATCAAATGCTGTACTTTTTTCTTCCTCAGCCTCCTTATTTCTATAGAACACTACTCACCGATCCATTTCTGTCCACAAAGTCCTCAGACACACCCTGGTTTTCCTACAATAACCCCTCCTCCGAGGTCTGAAATGAAAAGTCTAGAATCTCCTTTCCATTGTTCAATAGTCCTCATGGACCTTTGCTGTGCCTCCATCATGACATTCAATCCATTGACCTCTCCACCTTCTCCCAATCCACTGTCTCCATCTTTCTCCTCATTCAACTTAGATTCCATAGTCCATCATTCTCTTTAAAAACCTCTAAACGCCCAAACTTCTCCTTCCTTCCATCAAGCCCCTGGGCAAAACTCCTCTCTGTATCTGTCATCACTTTAGCTCAGCTATCGTGGTCCCTGCACTGATAAAGTTCAAAAGACTTCTTTCTCTCCTCTCTCCAAACCATTCTCTACACAGTCTAGCTAAAATGGTCTCTTTAAAACACTAAAAAAAAAAAAAAGTTCTGAAGAACTTAGGGGCAGGACAGGAATAAAGACGCAGACGTAGAAAATGGACTTGAGGACATGGGCGGGGGGAAGGACAAGCTGGGACAAAGTAAGAGAGTAGCACTGACATATATACACTACCCAATGTAAAATAGATAGCTAGTGGGAAGCAGCCGCATAGCACAGGGAGATCAGCTTGGTGCTTTGTGACCACCTAGAGGGGTGGGATAGGGAGGCTGGGAGGGAGGGAGATGCAAGAGGGAAGAGATCTAGGGACATATGTATACGTATAACTGATTCACTTTGTTATACAGCAGCAACTAACACAACAATGTAAAGCAATTATACTCCAATAAAGACGTTAAAAAAAAAAACACTAATGTGATAATGTTGTTTCCATGCTAAAAATTAAGCCATCTGGTTCCCACCGTTCTTAAGATAAGGCCCTCGTCCTCATGTCCTCTTGAGCCCAGCCTTATCCCTGGCTGCCTCCCAACTCTCACCACCCCACCACAATGGAAATCTCCCAGCATGTCTCAGCAAGCCATGCTCCCTTTCCTCTCACATCTCATTCCCTCTGCCTGGAATGCCCTTCCCTGCACCTGCCCTTTCCTGGGATACTCTTACTCATCCTTGTGTATCAGATGAAGTGTTACTCTTTTAGAAAAGCCTTTCTAGTTCTTCAAGACTAAGTCAGTTTTCCTCCTTAACCTCTCATAGTAGCATTTACTTCTTCATAGCACACATCATACACACAATTAAGTAGCTGAATTATATATTGTTTTCTGTTTACACTTGTCCCAGAGTATAATTTCCATGGGAGCAGGGACAAAGTCTGTCATCTCCTCACTTTATCTCAGAGCCTAGTACAGTGGCTGGCACACAGGAGGCTCCTCCTTAAAATATGTATCGCATGAATGAACATACTCTCACCTATAAAATTCAGAAATAATCTTAACAAGAATTTCAAATGTTGACAAGGGTACAGTGAAATATGCCCAACTGCACACAGCTCTTGGGAGTATGATTTATTACAACCCTTTTAGAAAATAATTTTACATGATGTATTACAAGTGTTACTTTTGACCTAGTAATTCCACTTCTAAGAAATAAGCTTAAGCACATGCACAAAAGCTTATACACAGATGTCTTGTCTCATTATTTGTAATACTGAAAAATTAATAACATAAATATCCAACAACAGTTAAGTAAATTAAGGTTTGGCATCTAAGTAGAATATTATTTCACTATTTTTAGTTATGTGTACAAAGAATTTGCAATAACTTTGGGCAATGTTTATGTTTTAATGTTTCTGAATAAGCAGTATACAAAATTATATAGACAGCATGAACCCAATGTGTAAAAAAGCACATATAGAAAAAAAGATTAAAACTACAAAGAAATAGTAAGAGCCATTATAAGAACAACAATGACAATAATGTTAACGACTAACACTTACTGAGCATTTGCCATGTGCCAAACATTGTTATGTCTTACATACACTGTTTCATTCAAGGCTCATAACAACCTTATTATTTCAATTAGGTTTCAATTATTCCCATTTTTAAGATGAGGAAACTAAGGCTCCAAAAGGTAAAGTAACTTCTCTAGGATCACCCAGGATGTCCAATGAAAGAGTCTTAACACTTTAAAATAATAAAAATATTTCCAAAGAATAATCACACCATCTCTTGGTGATATGATTATTCTATACGTGATTCTTTCTGTGTTTTCCTATTTCCTGTAATAAGCATCCCTAAATGTGATAAATGGAAAGAAAAGTTTCATCTAAAAACAGCCCATAAAGAAGAGCTTCTTAGTTGGCACAATCTTTATGCCAAAGCAATCCTGAAGCAGTAAATTATAAACGTATAAATATTTCAGAAACCTACTGCATCACCTTCCAGTGGCTATTAACAGAAGTATCAAGGCCACCTGGTTGCTTTAGAAAAGTAAACCATGAGCAGTATCTTGGAAGTTCTTTCCTAAATGGAACCTCACTCCCATCCCATTAAGCAGCCATCTCTGCCAATGAATAGTGCACTGATGGGGTAAGACAGGGATCACACAATGTTTTTATTAAGCCATCCTCATGTAAGTATAGGATGATAAAGGATCTGAAATAATGGCACTTATTCATAAATTCAGATGTTTTGTGTATATATATATATATATATATATATATATACACGTGTGTGTGTGTGTGTGTGTGTGTGTGTAAAATACCTCCTCTGGTCAGCATTCCATGTTAGCAGGACATTGAAGACCAATTCAGAGTACCTGTGACAGCTATACCCAGCTCAACTTGAGGACACAGGTGTGTGGACTTCTTTGCTCAAGTACAGACTGCCCTTCCAGCTGATCTCTTTCTAATAGGCTTCCAGCAGAGCTTTTAATAGTTTCAAAATAAAATCCATCCATTTTTTTAAAAATTAGGCTTAAGTCAATGGAAAGATAAGATTTCATATATGTATGTCTACATGTGTGTGTCTCTGTGATGTGTGTGTATATCATGCACTCATGCATGTGTGGTATATCCTAAAAGAATGTCAGAACATATCCCGCCAGGGAACCTTTGTCTGGGAGCCTCTTAGGGTATCCCTAAGGGTATAGAGAGCTTGAAGTATATAATGATTGCAAGGCCCTTAGCGATACTGAAGTGGAGGTAAGACACTGATTTCCACAAAGTAGCGGCTCTTCAGCTCTCCACTGACGTTGCCATTCAAAGACTTACACCCAAGACCTAATGCAAAGAGGCTGAATTTGAAGTGAATAAAAATCATAAAAAAGTACAAATCTCCTTCAGATATTGGGGAAAGAGGTACAGCACCCCTAGCTTGCTCCACACAAGGGTTGAATATATTTGTTGCAGTTATGGAAGGTGATGGTCGTGAGTGAATCCAAGATTGAGCTGAGGCATCCCCGCTTGGGAGTACCCAAAGGTATCACCAAATAAATCTCCCTAGGGTGAAGGGAGCCACGGGCCAAAGACAGAGGGAACTTGTAAATATCACCTAGAACCAAGAAGAATGAGTTTCAAGCACACACGAGCCACCTCCTAGATACATACTGTTCTATTTGGGTAAAATTTGGGAGAGAGGTTGGGGTAAAGGTTCTGATTATTCTTTAGATGAGCTCTAGAATAAAAACAGCTTGCTAATTGTGATCCTATTGTATCTATGAGCTGGTATCAACAGCAATGTATGGATTTCATTGAATAATGACAGCAAAAATAACTGCATGATAACCTAGGATAAAGGAATTAGTACAAAGTGATAAGGGACAAATAGTAACAATGTCAATTATACATTCATAAACAAGGTACTTAATGATGAAAGGAATACATTAAGCTAAAACAATATGAAAATAAATAACAATTTAAGAGACACAGGAAGAATAATTTCCTAATTGGCTAAACATTTTAGAATAAGACAATGAAGATCAAAGACATGTCACAATCATTTAAAGGAAATCAAGGTTCTCAAGGCAATGTCAAATGCCATGCATTTGCCCTCCCAAAGTGGTAAAATACCCTCAGAGGAGAGAGAGAAAGAGAACAGAGAACCAACGGGCTTTTTGCTCTTCTGCTCAAAAATTTACTTTTCTACAGTTGGCACAGAAGAGCTCTCTGGAGGATGCTCCAGATGTTTTCTACGCACTGATAGACTGAGTCCTCTCACCTCATGACCCATCTTGAGCTTCAAAGCCTCTCTGAGCCTCAGTGCCTATGGAGATGTCAGTTACACTTTACTCATAAGATTAGTGCTGAATTTAAGACAAATGTAAACCCTTACCCAATCCCTATGCTAGTTCTCATGCTTTTCTCTGTTAAGCATGAGTATGTCACTAATATTCTTTTTACTATCCCACTACTGGGCATATCGCTGGAGAAAACCATAATTCACAAAGATACATGCACACCTATATTCAGAGCAGCACTAATTACAATAGCCAAGACATGGAAACAACCTAAATATCCGTTGACAGATGAATGGATATAGAAGATGGGGTACATATATACAATGGAACATTACTCAGCCATAAAAAAGAACGAAATAATGCCATTTGCAGCAACACGGATGGACCTAGAGATTGTCATACTGAGTGAAGTAAGTCAGACAGAGAAAGACAAATATCATATGATATTGCTTATGTGTGGAATCTAAAAAAATAGTACAAATGAACTTATTTACAAAACAGAAATAGTCATTGATGTAAAAAACAAACTTACAGTTACCAGGGGGTAAAGGGTGGGGAGGGATAAGCTGGGAGATTGGGATTTACACATACACACTACTATATATAAAACAGATAACTAATAAGGACCTACTGTATAGCACAAGGAACTCTACTCAATACTCTGTACTGACTTATATGGGAAAAGAATCTAAAAAAGAGTGGATGTATGTATATGTATAACTGATTCACTTTGCTGTACAGCAGAAACTAACACAACACTGTAAATCAACTATACTCCAATAAAAAAAAATAAATGAGTTCACATTGTAAAGTTCTCTAAATTGAGAACCATATATTTTGGCCGTCTCTCCCCTAAAACTCTGCTATAGTTTTACCCTTTTCAGCATGTCACATTAACGGACTCATACAGTACGTAACCTTTTCAGACTGACTTCTTCCACTTCTCAATATGCGTTATAAGATCCACCCATGCTTTTGCATGGCAAGATAGTTTATTCCATTTACTGGTGAATAAACTCCATTGTACAGATACACCACTCCAATTTCAGTCCCAAACCATGCCAATGTCTTCTACCCCTGCCTTCACCACCACCACTAAATATATTCGGAGCATTTTGGTTTATTCACTCTAGTGATCCTGAAACTATGGTACCTGACTATCTTCTGGCCATACTTGGCCACTACTACTGGCTACAGATGTAGCTGTGGGAAGAGTGACCCTGAGCCTCAGTAAGCCAAGGTCATGACAACTGCGCACTCCCACACTCTTTCACAGACACAGAGCCCCTTATTCCCACTTAGGGGAAACATGTTGGTTAAAATTAGAGAAATTTTCCATCAGAATTTTATAACAAGGATGTTTTAAGCTCCGGCCTCCAGTCTATGGCATAATTCAAAATTCTACAAGTATGAACAGAGATGATCAGGACCCGACATCCTGAGTAACTTCTCACGTCAGCAGGGAAATCTCAGAGTTCAACTCCAGTTAGCACAACCCGATCTCCAGCAAAGCCTGGAAAGTCAAGTGGTTGTCCTCTATTCTCTTCCTGTCTGTTGAACATCTCTGCTCTCCGATGAAGTCCTCTTGTATGTGTGTCTGTTCGTATTGTCATGGCTTCAACTCTAGTCCCAGCTGTACCTGTAAGCTATGGTGTCCATTACCATCTGACTGGTTTAGGCTGTCTGTTTCAATTCCCAATGTCTGTATGTAGTAGACACCATCTGAAGTGTCTAACCAGCTTCCACAGTTTGAACACACCCCATGATCTACGGACACAGGCATCGGCAGCCATGTTTAGAATCCAGCTATTTTTGATTAGGAAAAGGGAAGACCCCAGACCCCCCAAAAACCTAAACACATTTTCTTTCTTGAGAATTTTGGAATGTAAATCAAGATCAACAATTGGGAGTTCACATTGAATGATGTCAAACAAAGCACTCTGGACTAGGATTGTTTTTCAAATTGTAGAACATAAGTGATTAGTAGATTATGGGAAAAAAATGAGTGAGTGATGACTAGCATTTTTGACAAAAATTTAAATAAAGTAAATGGTATGAGAAAATGTTATAGTATGCTGCACATAGTAAAAATAAATACTGTTTCATAAATTTTTTGTTTCAGTTGTATATGTATGCCTTCTAGGGCAAATGTAAAATGTAGTTCTTACTGTGGGTCATGGTTCAAAAGGGTAGAAAGACCCTCTTCTATAGGGAATGTCCACAAAATCTGGGTGCTCCTTTCTCAAATCCTTGTTGTTCAATAGTCTTTTTGTGTGAGGCTAACAGGGGACAGTTAATTAAGCTTGCTTGGGTTCTATTGTGAACCAAAATAGCTTCAGCTAATACACTGGAAGCAAGAATCTGTTTGGCTGACCTCCAGTGTAGAGCCCACCCCCAATCCAAGCACCACTGGCAGAATAATGAAATCACACGATCCACAGGGCCGCCACTTCCTAATCATGAGTCAGGCAAGTTCTACAAGGAGGATATACGGATGGGAAGGAAATGCCAGGGGTTCTATTAAACTCTTTTCTGACCAAAAAGAATAATCATTTGATGATGTGGATGTGGCTAAGTTAGAAGAAAAGGGCCAGGTTCTCCTAGAATATATAAACCTCAGGACATACCTCACAGGGTCTTCCTGGACTCCTTCTCTAAAGACCTGCCCTTTAATTCTGTTTTATATTGGAATTCCCTTTGCATCCAGGGCTAGCAGGATATCAGAATGGGAATGCTTTGTCGAGGTCTAGAATTGACACCAGTTGGGATTACTACTTATGTCAAACATATTCCATCTGTGGAAATAGCCTGTAAATACAGAAGTAGGACCCCTGTGTTCTCACCCATGCCAGATATATGACCATGATTTCTTGGTCATAATTAAGTGGTCCAGGGGTGAGCCACTGACCATTAGTAGTTATCAGCCAAAATTTTCAAACTGAAACTGACAGATGCAGGTCACTCAAGAATGGCAGCAGATTGGGTAATTGTAAGCAACTGGTCAGGAAAAAGCCAGTTTGTAGTAGGAGACAATAAACAAATAAGTGAAGGAACAGAGAGAGGACCCAGGCAACATGCAAGTCTCCGGCTCCAGTTGACTTGAAGACCAGTTGTACCACTGCCCTTCCCACAATTATATAAACAATACCCTGATGATCCCTCAGTAGATGTCACTTCGTACTTAAGCACAAGTAGTCACCATGTGCCTACAGGATACAATTCCTTTAAGGAACAAACTGGGACCAAAAAAAGAAGTTTTAGTACAAAATGGCATTTTCTTGGGAGATTTCAGTTTTCCCAAAGATGATTTTGCTGGAGATACTTACTAAGAAAGCTAATTCAAGTTGGGTCTCTGTCACTTAGACCAAAAATATTCTATTATGATGACCTATCCAATGCCTTTCTAAGAACAAACTTGTACAAAAACTCAGAGAATTTCAGCAAAGCAAGATATAGAAGGAATTGTGAATAATCAGCAGTACTGTCATGTAGTATATTGGGCTGCTATCAAACCAACTTTAGGGACTTCTCTGGTGGCGTAGTGGTTAAGAATCTGCCTGCCAATGCAGGGGACACAGGTTCGAGCCCTAGTGCAGGAAGATCTCACATGCCGCGGAGCAACTAAGCCTGTGCACCACAACTACTGAGCCTGCGCTCTACAGCCCGCGAGCCACAACTACTGAAGCCCATGCGCCACAACTGCTGAAGTCCGCCTGCCTAGAGCCCGTGCTCCACAACAAGAAAAGTCACTGCAATGAGAAGCCCGTGCACTGCAACGAAGAGTAGCCCCCACTCGCCGCAACTAGAGAAAGCCCGCGCGCAGCAACGAAAACCCAACACAGCCAAAAATAAATTAATAAAATAAATAAATTTATATTAAAAACCCCCAACTTTAGAAATATGAAAGCTGAAGTCCTAAGAAGGCATCTTTGAAGGCACTCAGATGCTAAATGGCTGAAGTCAGAGCAGAATACAGGTCTGTTTGAAGCTAGAGTTTAGGCTTTTTTCCCCCAAACCACTTCCACAGTCTGCTGACAAGAAACTTCACCAAGGACAGTTCCTGGTTTCTCAATGAAGAGCTTGCAGTGTAACTTCATGGAAAAGGTAAAGTAATGCTGGCTCACTCACAGAATCTTCCTGACGAAGACAGCTTTTATCACTGTCGGTCTTGATTGGGCCCCAGGCTGCTGGAGCTGTTCATAATGTCTCCCAGTTAGAACCATTAGTGTGTGATGAGGTGTTTAATTTATATTGTGAATCAGAGGAGCACAGTAAACAAATCGAGGAATAACTACAAGTTTCCTTCCAAGCCTCCAGCACCTACTGGCCCTTCTTAGTCCTCCATCTCCACCCTCTAGAGTATATGTTTCCATGGAAACAGATGCCTGGTGCTCTGAAAAGGCAATTTGAGTTCTGACTGGATTTGCAGGATGAAGCACCCAATGCCTAAAAAAGTAGCAGGAAAAATGCAAGCTTCTGGGAGTTGCTCCTGGCAGGTAACTGCAATCAGGCATTGGGATGCAGTGGAGTCAGGAGCACGAATCCTAAATTGAAGAGGTGATGAATCGAATTCAACAATGATGAGCCTCCATCCTTGAGAAAGGCCAAGTGTGTGCTCCTCTGGTTTCTTTGTGGCCGAGGTTCTCACTGTGGTTTCTGGATTTGCGGGCTCTGGAACCTTGGATCTGGTGCCCACTGAACTTCCCCCTCTCGCCCTCATAAAGTCAGTGCTGCGTATGCACTCTCTCCATCCATCCAGTACAAGGCACAATCACAGGGGTGACCTTGTGCCTCATTCTCCCCATTTTTTATCTCTCTGTTCCTGGATTTCACCACCATAAGGGCACTTCCCTGTCCAACAGAGAGATTATGAGCTTTGGCCTCAGACACCTCTGGGTTCAAACTCCAGCTGTTTCACTTATTGGTTGGAAGAGAGAACTGCTCAGAAGAAAAATACACCAAGGTAGGGAGGGAGTTGAGGACTTGAGGGAAGTGGCTCTGTTTGGGCCAGGGTGCTCAGACTAGAGCAGGACCCTCTCCTCAGGGGCTCTATCCTGCTCCTCACTCTTTGGTCACCTGTTGGGCTCCTGTTCCCTGTCTGAGCCAGAATGCCCAGAACTCTTGGAGCCCTCCCTCTCCCAGCAAACCAGGATGACTTAGATGACACCATCAGCTTCTCTGGGCTTTGGATCCTCCCCTAAGCCCTGACAGTGACCAGCCTTACAACTGAAGCAGCACCCTCCAGCCTGTCCTTGCCCAGCCCTATTCTAATGCACCCAAATATTACTGCTCTACGAGCCTCCAAGGGCTCAGTCTCACGCAGACAAGGCCTCTTATTTGGGCCACTTATGAGCTTGATTAGATTCCCAGGCTATGAGTCATGAGTCTATAATTCATAGACTGCATTCCAGCTCCTCCTGGACTGAAGCAGCCTCAGAAAGTTTGATGTCATATGCTAGTGGGCAGGTACTGTCCCTGTGGAGGGGTGCAGGCATGGCCGTCATTGGCAACTGACACCTCCCAGAGTGAGTTCCCAGGCCTCTCTCTATTTTCTTATACTGTTTCTCTGCCTTTCTCTCAGATCACTTCCTTTCTGTCTCCTTCCCTTTAACTCTGCTTCTTTTTCTTCCTCTCCCTTTCCCTCCTTTTTTCTCTCCCTCCTGCCATCGTTCCCTTTCTCATTCTTTCCCATACTGCCCCTATCCCTTTCATTCTCTCTCTCCCTGACTTCATGTCTTTCTGTCTCCCTCCATCTCCCTCTTTTCCTTGTCTGCTAAAGCCATGAGCCCTTTCCCCAGAAAGCTGGAAGAAGCCTGCAGAGTCCCACTTGTTAGCTGCCATCCGATCCATCCTTCATATTCCAAAGAAGGAACTGGGTTCCCTCCCATGAGCAGTTTGTACTCCAGGGGACCACAGATACCCATGTGCCAAGGGAAGCTAGACAACGCCAGACTTGCATCAGAGTGCACTAGATATGCCCTCCACGCTCCTGGGAAGTCCCCATGGGGTGGCAGCTCAGCCCAAAGGAGGAGTCTGAGGCAACTGCTAGCTCCCCTGCCCCCTCAGGCCACCTCCACTGCTTGCCACTAAATATTGCTCCTTGCAAATGCTGTCACACAGCGCTCCCCCCGTCACCAATTCTCCTGTGCCAACCATATGGGAAGGGTGATCTGTTACCTCCCTGAAAGCGAGGCTAGAGCTGTATATGGTCTTATTCCCCCAAAGGTTCCAAAGAGAGCTGTGCTCTTGAAGTGGCTTGTGTAATTATCCATGTGGGAAAATGCACGTGGGAACCCTTAAGCATTGTTCTTGGCCTTCCGTCTAACATGTAATTTAAACACAGGGCTTTTTCTTCTGTCTGCTGAATTGAAGTTGAAGGAAATGACCTTCTGCCAGCACTAACCACGAGGAGCCCTGGGGGTCAAGGCTGCCCCATCCCTAGGTTTGGGTACTGCTAATTATTTCCCTTCAGCAACAGGGACAGCATCCTCATGCACCTAGGGGTCTGGGGCCAGCTCTTCTCTAGCCTTGCCTGACTTCCCAAAGGGACCCTCCATATCAGAAGCAACATTAAAGGAGAAAGGGATATGATAAGATCCTGTCAAATTTCTCCATTCACAGATGTGAAAATCCAGCTGGGAGGGACTGGGACAAGTCCACAGAAACAGAGCCCTCTCCCAAGTTCCAATCCAGAAATCCTTCTATGAGTTGTCTCCCTCTGGCCTCAGATGGCATATCTTTAAAGCCCTTAAGATAACTGGGGACACGTGCATATATTTAGATGTATGCATTTTCCTGCATTTGTGAGTATAGTGCTTGGGCATGTGTTCAGTTGTGAGGGTTTTTTACAGGATTTCTAGGATTCAATTAGGTAAAGGATATTGTAAATCACTCACCATAGGGCTTGGAGTAATAATTTGTCCCCTTCCTCCTTCACTCCCTTTGATCTCTTCTATGGATGTCAGGAAAAGGATGCTTTATAAAAATTTTTTCTGTCTTGTTATCATTATCTAAATTACCACAATAGGTTGAAATAAAGAGTATTTTACCTCCCTGTTTCCGTACACTGGAGGAGACCAGCAGAATGGAAATAATTGGAGGGTAAGAAAAATTATTTCTCATTCAGTAAGATAGCTGCAGCCACTCAAACCTTTTTTTTCTTTTTTTAAGTTGCTGTACAAAAAAAAAAAAAAAAAAGGTGTTTTATAGGATTTTATGTAGAGGAGAAATAATAGAAAAGTTCTATAGAAATCAGTGACAAACTTATTTTGTTTGTTCCAACAGTCAGGCAGTTTTCCCATCAGATACCACAGAGAGTGAGTGCTTTGGCTATATTCCTTTGGATATTGTAAGCAATTTTCAACAGCAATTATTTAAAATATTTATGAAAAGTTTTGGAAAAATCTGTCTCCCAAAAAGCGTGTAGATAAGTATTAAAATGTCTGTTTCTAGAGGGCAGATCTAATACTGGAAAGAGCTTTCAAAGCAATTGAATGGCCTGCATTAAAGCTATAAGGGAGATCCATATAAAAAGTGCTCCAAGAATATGTAAGTACGATTAAACCATAAGGGTAGTTTGGGCTTGTTTGTTTGCCTTTGTTATACACATCTCCTTTAGGTTAGTTTAGTGGCAAGAGAAGGCTTTTCACATCTATGAAATACAATCAGAATTTATAACGTAAGTATAAGTCAAAAACAGAATTCAGACCCTGATTCACCCTTCTTTTTAAAACATGCTCCAAAATAGAACTGGTCAGCAGAAATATTGACATGCATTTATGTTAAGTGTTTACCATATACCAGGCACTGTGCCTTAATTTATTTAATTCTCAACCCTGCAACCCTGGGAGACAGGTATCATTACCCTCATTTTATAGACGAGGAAACTGAGGTTCGATAATTTGCTCGAGGTAACAGAGCATGCAGTAGTGTTGGTGCTGGAACCCAGGATCATCTGACCCATAAACTAAGCTATAAATTACAAGTCATGTACTTGGAATAGCACCATGGCTGCCCTCAGTGAAGGAGTAGAGGGGCAGATAGGTCTCAGGCCTGGCCATACATCTAATGCCTCAGACCCTGTTTCCTGGACTGATGAAATTGTGACGTGAGACAGGGACTGTGCATGATGGTCCTGAGAAGAGAGCATGCTAGTTTGTTGTTTCCACAATTCCCAGGACCCTCCCCTTCCCCTCTTCCTATCCCTTCTGCTCTCCTCCATTCTCCTGCAACACCAACTCAAGGCTTCCTGGAGCCAGGAGAAAGTCACCTGGAGGAGCCAGCAGTGAAATCTGCAATATTCACTCAGACTCCCGAATGACATGCCCAGAGGCTTCAGGCCAGGATGGAGGGACACACAGCTGCAAACCAAGAGGGCAGTGGTGCCTTTGGCAACTCAGAGGTTTGGGAAGGAAATGGAGGGGATGCTTGCTCAGAATATAGTTTCTGATGCCTTTATTTCATCCTGGAATTACAAATAGCATGTCTGTGCTGGAATGACACCCCAAGAGACTATTAGTTCAATTTTTTTCCACTGACAGGTTGAAGGTGAAGCTCAGAGGCCAAGTGGACTGCCAGTGGTGGCAAAGCAGGTAAACAGATCACGGCTGGTTACACAGCAGGCAGGTGGCAGAGCCCAGACATAATGAGGAAGTTAAAACCTGCTCCCCAGCTGGGTGCATGATGCAGCCAACCAGCCCAACCTTATGGCCACTGTGATGGTTAATTTTTTGTGTCAGCTTGACTAGGCCACGGGATGCCCAGACACCTGGTTAAACATTATTTCTGGGTGTGTCTGTGAGTGTGTTTCTGGAAGAGATTACCTTGTGAATTGGTGGATTGAGTAAAGCATATGCCTTTCCCTAACGTAAGTGGGCATCACACAACCTGTTGAGGGTCTGAATGAAACAAAAAAGCTGAAGAAGGCTGGATTCTCTCTCTGCCTAACTACTGGAGCCGGGACATCAATTTTCTCCTGCCCTTGACTCTCCTGGTTCACCAGCCTTTAGAGTGGGCTGGAATCTACACCATCAGCCCTCAGCTCTCAAGCCTTCAACCTACACACCAGCCTTCCTGCTTCTCCAGCTTGCAGATGGCAGATCATGGGACTCCTCAGCCTCCATAATCATGTGAGCCAATTCCTTATAATAAATTTTATTTATTGAAATTCTGTTTGGTTGGTTCTGTTTCTCTGGAGAACCCTGACTAATTACAGCTGCCTTTGCTGGTTTCCCACTCTGTAATAGTGTCTGTAAGAGAGACCAACTCACACTGGCTTAAGCAAAAAGGCTTATCAGAGGCTCTTGGTGGTTTGCCAAGCTGCATTTAAAGAAGAACCCAACAACCAAGCTTCAGAGAGACAGAAAGCTGGATCATCTGGGCCTTAAATGTAGAACCTGGGACTAAGTGTCATCAGGATTCCCTTTTTCTAACCATTGTCTCGGCTTCTCTCTGAGCCCTGGCTCTATTCTTCCCTTTCAGAACTGATTTCTACATGGGGTAGGGGACATGGCTGCTGGCCATTGCACATCTGTATTGAAGCAAAAAGCCTTTTCCGTGCCCCTACCCAGGGAAGGATTATTGGCTGGTATATGCCCAGCCCTGTGCGTATGGGAGTGGGAGTATTATGACAGGCATTCTACATTAGAGACACATGACAGGAGTGGGAAAAAATCAAGTACTCAAAGAATCATAGGGATGTTCGGACAGAATTTCGGAGGCTCTTCACCCCTCTGTCTGTGCTATGTGCATGCAGATGGAGCCCCCAAAAGTGACTGTAACTGGGTAGGGCCTCAACACAGACTTTAAAATTGCAGATTGACCTTGTTCATGCCATAACCTTCCATAGAAAAATGTGAAGGATTATTTGCAGGAAAAGTATATGCATGTGCTGGTCAGAGGTCAAAGGACAAATGTCCACACTAAAATAGGACCTCAGTACATTGAGTTGGAGCCACATGAGCAAAGAGACAAGAGATGAAGCCACAGTTGTCCTAGGATCAGTGCTGGATGAGGGTAAGGTGTTTGGTACCATGAGCAACAGAATTTTACTTCTCCGTTTAAAATTGCTGGGTGCCTGGAGGCAGAATTGTCTTGGAAGACAGTTTAAGCCCTTTATTTCTCAGATGAGGAAACTGAGGTCCAGAGAGGGGAAGCAACTTGTCCAAAAATGCACAGGTAATTATTTGGAAGGTTTAAGACTAGAAGCCAGAATTTCCGGAGCCCAGAACTGTGTTCTTCCTACTGTCTCTCCCTGTGAAGGCCCATTGCTCTGGGCCACCCAACCTTAGATGCTTCTTTCCAATCTCCCTTAGATGGAACTAGGTGGAAAAAATCAATAACCCTCATCCCTTCTCTAAACATCCCTGTAAATTACCAGGGTCTTGGGACCCTGGCAGCAGTCTACTTATATAAGGGATGAAGAAGAGAGAGAGGCAGAAAGACACACAGACAGAGAGACTCCAGAATACATGGGGCTGCCTGCTCTCCAGGGAAGCCTCAGACAGTCACCAGCCACTTGGGCTCCCAGCCCTGACGCCTCCATAACTGCCCTTTTGCAATGGAGCTAAAGAAAATGGAGGTGGAAAGAATGTGGGAGGAAAGAAAACGAGGAAGGTAAAAACAGTAAGGGAAAATGAGGAAGACAAAGAGGAAGGGAGGGAAGGTGGAAGAAAGAAGAAAAAGAAAGACAAGGAGAGACAGAGAGATGTGGTCGGGCCACATGCAGAGAAGGAGAACAGGGGTGGCACTGAGTCAGAGGTCAGGGTCACAAAAAGAATGTGAGTTACAGAACCACGCACCCTGCTGCTGACAAGGGGCTGGGTTTCCGACCGATCAGGAAGAGAGCCATCCACAGGCCTGTGCAGAAGAGAGAGAGAGGTGAGTGCGGGCAGCCCACTCTCCTTCCACGGGCCGTCCAGTCACAGCTGTTCACTCACACCCACAGTGGCTGAGAGCGATACAAAGTCATACCCTCACCGTGCTTGCCCAGAGGCCTGGGTCTAGCTGTGGAAAGCTTCTTAAATGAAAAGACCACTCACTAAGGGGAATCATTCATCCAGTATATGTTCAGCTCGCCCAGTGGGAACCCTGAACAATCTGTCTGCTAATCCTGGGCTCCCACACTTTCCCAAGCCGTGCTGCCTTCCAGTTGGCAACATCATCTATCTCCTTTCTCATGATGACGATTATCATCCCCACCACCTTCCTCAGAACAGCTCTTCTTCACTGAGTGCTTCATACTACGCCAGACACAGCATTAAGTATATTACGTATGCTACGTCTTATCTTCACGATTACTGTGTGAGGGAGGCCTGAGGTATATCCCAGTTGTGCACAAGCAAGGCAAGTAATCAGAAAAGTTATATAACTTTCCTGAGAACGAACAGCTGCTGCAAGTCAGAGTTGAGCCTCACACCCATGGGGTCTTTTCTATTCCGAAGTACCTCGAACGAGCTAAAGAAAAGGGACAAGTGAGGTGTCGCTGACAATCCCCACCACTTTAATACGCTACCCACTTCACATGCAGGGACATTGCCAAGTATCAATAGAGGCTCTTTGCCTAAAAGATTGATTGGCTTTTAGAAAAGTTTGAGTGAGTCCAATTTTGTTGAGTATGTACATTCTTTGCACAGGGAGCCCACATACTTTCTCATTCCCTAATTGACTTGTTTCTTCATTCATTCAACAAATATTTATGGAGAGCTTAGATTATGTCTGACACTATTCTAGGTGTTTAGAATATAGGTGTGAACAAACCAGACAAAGCCTATAGCCCAATTAAGGGAGATAAACAAATAAGTAGGTCAATATGTAGTATAAACACAAATAGGAATAACTGCTATGAACAAAAAGTAAGAATAGAGGAAATGGTGGGAGGTGCTATTTCAGATAATGAGGTCAGGGACAGCTCTCTGAAGATGAGACATTTACTAGAAGCTTAAATGAAGTGAGGGGCTGAGTTATAGGGACCTCCGAGAGAAGATCAATCCTGAGAGAAAGGCAAGTGCAAAGGTCCTGGGGCAGAAGAATCCTTTGTGTTCACGGCACAGTGAGGAGGTCAGCACTGCTGGAGAGAAGATGATGTCAAAGCAGGCAACTGATAATTAAGGGCTTGGAGGGCCTGATGTGAATTTGGAATTTTACTCAGAGAAATATCAAGTGGGATATTGAGTGGGAGTGTCACGTTCAGATTCGCATGTTACAATGGTCCCTCTGGCTACAGCAAGAATGCATGAAGGCAGGAAGACCAGTTAGGAATCTCTGGCCAGTGACCAGGTGACAGGCCATGATGGCTTGGGGCAGATGGTAGCAGAGGATCTGTAAGCAGTGGTCAGGTTGGAGATATTCTGACCAACTGGATGTGCAGTGTGAGAGAAAAGAGAGGAGTCCGGGAGTACTTCGGTACTTTGGTGTACAAGGCTGAGCAAGAGGGTGAATTGAGGCAATGTTCCCTAATTTAGAGGATACTCGGGAAGTGTAATTTGGGGAGAAAAGGGGCAAAAAAAATCACGTGTCCAGTTTGACACATGCATACTTGGAGATGACTACGAGCCATCTAAGTGGAAATATAAAGTATGCAGATGGATATATGCCTAGAATTCTAAGAGGAGAAACAAAAATGTGAAAGTCATCAGCATATAGATGATATTTAAAGTCATAGGACTAGATATGGTCACCCAGGCACACACATAAATGAGAAGAGACGAAGGCAGGGCTAAGCCCTGGAACATCCAACATTTAGAGATCAAGAGGACACAGAAGCCCCAGCAAAGGCACTGGGAGTGAGCACCAGAGAGGCAGGAGGGACATTACCAGAGAGTGCAATATCCCAAAACCAGGGGAAGAGAGAGTTTCAAGCAAGAAGGAATCAAAACTTTCCCCAATGCTGTGAAATACCCAGGTCCTAGTCTCTTTGCCTGGGCTGCTAAGAGTGCAGCTGAGCAGTAGGGCCATGTGATAGCCTAGGTGAGAAATGGAGGAGTTCCCATAACCAGGCTGTCCTGACATCATGCCTTTGAGCTTGACTCTGGAAAAATGTCAATCCTGAGAGACAGCTGGGCAATCAGAGGCCCATAACACACTTCTCCAGACCTTGGATGACTCTCAGGGGATACACTCCTCCCAGAGCAAGAACTGTGCCTGTATACCACATGGCTAGCTGGAGGTCACCAAAGATCCTGTGGCCAGAGTGGACCACTGGATCTCTCTCAGTACCAAGTGCTTGGAGTGTCAGAATACAAGACAGTCTCGGTGTTATTTAGGAATATGCTGGTTTATTAAATGACACACATGCAATCAGAAAAGAAGGCCAAGTCTAAAATCTGGAATGTACTCCACACCCCCAACAAGCTTTCTGCATCCCCTCCAGGCCATGGGCCCAGACCCACATGGGTCACCTGGGCATAACTGGGTAGAGTTAACTAACTTCAACATGGGTGGCTACGGCTGAAAACTGCCATAATATTATACAGATAACTGTTATATTCACCTTCTTGATTTTAGCTCTTCCTTGAATAAGTTTCTTGGTTCTGAGCTAACCAAAGCGTGAGCCTCAATGAAAATTCTCAAGAATACAAATTCTATAGATGACGTCATTTCAAAATATGACCACCACACGCAGAGGGTTGATGGGGGAGGGGTGCACTTGTTTCACTGGGAACTATATTTGACCAACTTCCTCACCGGGACTATGTGAGCTTGGCTGAGCACCTGTCCTCAAGAGGCCAACAGATCCCCGTGTGGACACTTGCCTAGCTGGCTGAGACTGGGTGGTCTCAGAGGACATTTAAGGGGTGTTGCTTCCTATAACCAAGAAGCCAGCTGCCTCCTCTTTCTCTGCTTCCTTTGTCTCATAAAACGATCCCCCTTTTCACCTACAACAAACCACTGGTAGAACTCAGCAACTTCTGAGTTCCCCTAAAAAATCCACACACACAAAAGAATTTGTAAACTAGATGAATGTGCCTGAGGCTATCCTGGAGGAGAGAGAAGAGACGGTTTACATCACCAACCCTACAGCAAAAAGCTTCAAAAGCCCCCCTGGACATGTGTGTTCTCCCAAGTTTCTGACTTCCTTTAACGCTGGGCCCACATCCTGCTGCACCCACTCCACCCCACCCTCTCATCCTCAGACCCCGGACTCTTGTCTCTTCTTAAATCCTATCCTTGTCTTATGCATAGCAGTCTGGAAACCACTTTTTTTTTTTTTTTTTAATAAGACACATTGTTGAGAGCAGTTCTAGGTTCACAGCAAAACTGAGAGGAAGATATATAGAGACTGTGCATATGCTCCCTGCCCCCCACAAGGTGTACAGCCTTCCTCATTGTCAACATGCCCCACCGGAGTGGTATGTTTGTTACAATCCACAAACCTACACGGACACATCATAATCATCCTGCTTCACATAACGGTCCTCTCTTGGTGTTCTGTGTTCTTTGGGTTTTGACAAACACATAATGACATGTATCCATCATCATAGTACCATACAAAATAGTCTCACTGCCCTATTCATTCCTCCCTCCCTCTCAACCCCTGGCAACTACTGATCTTTTTACTGTCTCCAAAGTTCTGCCTTGTCCAGAATGTCATATAGTTGGAATCACACAGAATATGGCTCTTTCAGATTAGCTTCTTTCACTTAGTGATATGAATTTAAGTTTCTTCATGTCTTTCCGTAGCTTGATAGCACTTTTCTTTTTAGCACTGAATAATATTCCACTGTCTGGATGTGCCACAGTCTATCCATTCGTCTGCTGAAGGACATCTTGGTTGCCTCCACGCCTTGGTAATTATGAAGAAAACTGCCGTCATCATCTACATGCAGGTTTCCGTGTGGACATAAGTTTTCAACTTCGGGGGATGAATGTCAGGAAGCATGACTGCTGGATGGGATGGTAAGTGTATGCTTCGTTTTGTGAGAAACCACCACATTGTCCTCCACGTCGGCTGGACCCAATTCACTGCAGTGAGAGTTTCTGCTGCTCCACATCCTCACCATCATTTGATGTTAGTATTCTGGATTTTGGCCATTCTAATAGGTGTGTGGTGGTCTCTCATTATTGTTTTAATTTGCATTTTCCTGATGATGTGTGATGTAGATCATCTTTTCATATGCTTATTTGCCATCTGTATATCTTCTTTTGTGGAGTAACCACGTTTTTAATGTAACTTGAGCAGGTTCTTGGGGAGTTGCCTCCAACCCCAAACCCATCAATGTCCTTTCTTCTTATAACCAAAGACCATTTCTATGTTGTTTTCTTATACTTCTGAGTCTATCTGTTCACTCAGACTCGTACTCTGAACAGCATCATCTTTATTTCTTCCTCCAGTCATGACCCAAGGCCTGTTGAAACAATCATTATTTCTGACAATTGATAAGGTTATTTGTAATGTAATCTGTGCAACAGCCATGGATGTCACTAGTATCACTCCCACTTTAGAGTTGAAGGAGCTGAGGTCACATTGCTAACAAGAGGCAGAGCCCATCACCCTAAGCATACTGTTTCTGGAAGGATAAAGACAGAAGGTTCATGCCCCTCCTAACTTTCAGTGGTTCAGAAGAGCCCTGCTCACCACTCTGAAAGATCAGGAAGCATCTCTCCCTATCCTGACATTCACAGGGACACAACTCTGGCTCAGGAAGGCAGACTCTGCTATTTCAAAGCTACTGGGTTCTATGCAATGAAACAAGTTTCTACTCTTTTTTTTTTTTGAACCAGGTTTTTGTTTTTTTTAAATTATAGACCAGAGGTACTGTGTGTTCCATGAACAATCATCTTACTGACATGTTATTCTGAAGCTTGCCTTCATTCACCGTGATACACACTGGTTATGAAACATGCAACTGAATAGAGTTGTAATGAAGTGAAAGATTAAATTGGAATCTGAACTAATGCCAACTAAGGGACCCTACCTCCACTTTATTATTATTATTATGTTTAATAAACAATCATTCACGCTCTAAGGAAAGGAAAATAATCAGAGGCACAGCAGGGGAGCCATAAAAGAAATGCTTTAAACCTTGAATAAAAACATGTTTGTTCAAACCCAGAGCTGGTCTTTTTTTTTTTTTTTTTTTAAATTCAAAATGAATGCAGCGAATCGTCGAACACCTAGAGTTATTGAGAGGCATAAAAGTGGAGCTAGAGTTTGCAGGGAGAAGGCAAAGGCAAACCTCTTCTCCTCCTCCTCCCAGCTGAGGCCCGGCTACCTGCGGAAGGGAAGACAATCCCAGGCTTCAAGGGGGTAGTTGGTGCATCATTCCAACAGCCTTAACACCTGATGAACAGAACTGATGGCTCTTATCTGTCTCCCGAATACTTGGAAAGATGTTGATCCCCCAGGAGGAAAATGAGCATAATCTGTCCAGAACTAAAGGGATTAGCCACACGCAGCAACACCTCAAAGGATAGATGTCACCCCAACTAAAGAAGAGTGAAATTGGCCTGGACATCAAAGCAAAGCACAGCCAAAGGTTAAGCTACTGTTGTTAAATTATTAATCTATCCGAGAGGAGCTGTGTGCATGGAAAGTTTGCCAGCATGGAGCTTAGATAAGGAGTAAGCAATAATGTATTGATGTTTGTCAGCACTGTCTGATGGGCAGACAGTGGCTCTAGCCCGGGAGGTATCTTTGGTCACTAAAGAGAGTGCTCTCTCCTGCGGTAAGTGACATGGCGGTGGACCTAGGCAGATAACGTCTGTGCTCCGACTGCGTTTTCCAGCCACGTCTGGGACGTGGCTGTATAGATCTGGGTCCCTCCAGCAGGGTACAGCACACTCAAACTAGGACAAGGCAAAAAGGTACAGGAAGAGTATTAGGAAATCACAAATGACTAATAACACTGCCCCCTAGGATCAAGGGAGAAAAGAAAGGGGACCCTCAGAACAAAGAGGAAAGAAAAGTATGGACATACATCCTAGGAAGAGCTGTGATATCCCATCCAGGGACATAGCTAGTCCCAGGCAACCCTGCAGGGAGGGAACCAAAGAAATAACTACACTGATCATACCCTCTCCCTCTCTCCAGTCACTTGCTGGTGCTCCCCCACTATACTACCCTAACCAGAAGCCACTGTGAAAGAGAGCTTTTTGATATTATCCCCATAGATCATCTTCCCGGGGCAGAGAAGGCTGGAGAGACAATTGAGAGGGACAAATGGAAGGTGTCTAGCCCAGCATCAGAGCAGAGAAGTCTGGCACATGCTTTAAAGTTAACACGAGCCTACATTTAAATTCTGGCCCTGCCATTTAGAGCCGTACAGCCATGAGCCAGTTACTTCACTTCTCCTAGCTTCGGTTACTCCATCAGTGAAGTGGCACTAATATTATCGACCCTGTGGGGTTGCTGTAAGGAGTCAAGGCTA